>NC_140310.1:3111802-3753035 GCF_964211825.1 Aythya ferina
TTTTAAGCCTGCCCAGGACAATTGGCCTGTTTTCTTGCATTTCAGTCGTTCCTTCTCCATCTTTTCTGTTTAGATTGGAAGCTCTGCAGTGCAGGGCTTCTTGTACTTTGATTATGTACAGTGCCTAATGGATTGGAGTCCTGCTGTAGACTTGGTCTCTAACTTTTCCTAAAACAGCATGATCGTTGCTACTGTCCACCGAGACGTATACATTTAGTAAGTGAACTTGAGGGACAGAGTCCCCTTTCTCCCAAAGACACATTTTTTTAAATTATTGTGATATATTTTGAATAGAACAAGCTAAATAACCACTTAAATATTTTCAGTTTTTAAAGAAAATTGTTTTCCAGATTTTTCTTAACTTTTAGCTTTTTTAACTAATTAGCAAAACATTTCAGTAGGTTTTATCACTTGTTGAAACCATTAAAAAAAAAAAAAACAAACACATTTTCCATAAACATTTCTTCTGCCCCTAGAGTGCTGTTGCAGAACTTTAATTTTTCACCAAGAAAATGTGGACTCAGATTCAAAATTTGGGAATTTTGAACTGAAACTGGATTAAATATATCATTAAAATGATTCTACTTGTATGCCCCAAATAATAACCCCTGATGATAAGGTCTCATATTTCTGGGCTGCTGGTACTAATTGGCATGATGTGATCTGATCTGTTTGCCGGTCGTTTGGTGGCAACTGAAACATGAGCTGGCTTTCACAATAATTTACTGCTGCAGTAGTGTTGCTGAAGAACTTCTGGTAGTGGATGAAAACCCTATTAAGTGCAAATGCAAAAAGTAGCTTTCAGTCCATTTTTGCTTGGGCCAATGCCCCCAGCCCAAAGGGTTTGCTGTAAAAGGCACGGCCCTCGCTCCTGTGTATATGGGGTCAGGGGAGGACGGGGCGGTGTGTACACCTCCTCTGCCTCCCATGGGGGCCTACCATGGCCTTGGGTCTGGTGGCTCCGTATCACTGCGATGATCCATATGGAGAACTTCCCGCTGGCATTATCCACCAAGAAGTCCACCAGTTAAAACAAAGCTCCTCCCTGATCCCACTGAAAATTTTGTCCGTTGTTGAGTCTCATCCTAAGCCGTGTTTTCTCCTGGAGTTCACTATTGTTTTGTCAGCCCACCCATCACAAAGCAGAGGTCACGTCAACATGACCTTTTGCTGGTACAAGGAGGCTGCTAAATAATTCACGTGGCCAACTTGATTTCGGGGTCCACATTTGTTTTTTCCACTCTCCTAATCAAGATGCTCATTTAATTCTATTCCAGCACCTGTTCAGCAATTAACACCCTACAATTTGCATCTTACCCTGACATTTGCTATCTTTCCAATTAGTTTTTATATCAGTATAATTAGGTAGGGTTATTACAGTGCATCAAGCAGGGTCGAGGATATTCCCAAGCCTTTAAGCTCTTTCCCAGATTTGTTTAGGGAAGCCACTAAGGGTAAACGGTTGATTAGGATCACTGTTTTTCTTCTTCATTCAGATCAGGCGAAAACTGTTTCCCCATGTGGCTCATGAAAGATCAGGGAAATATGTCAGTCTGTAAGAACTAATATTATGTAGTTCGTGACTTTTTGGGTGAATTTACAGGGGATTATAAGTAAGGGTCAGGCTGGGTAGCCACTTGCAGTAGCACTCATGAGGGGACATTACGCTCTTGCTTTATATTAAGCTCAGCAAATTGTAACAATGATTTTAATTTTTAAAATCAATTTTTGTAGTTAATGTGTGGGTAGGGAAGAAACAAATCAGAATTAAAGGGCAACCTAACCGTATTGAACACTTAGCCTAATTGGTAAAGACTATGGAAGCGAAATGCCTATTCTTAACACCTTTTAATTTAAACTTCACGCAGTGAAGTTCTTGCTGTTCAGCCCTGCTTGGATTTGATTCTAGGCGCTCCGAGTCACAAATCGCCTTGCAGCCAACATATGAAGAGTGTCTAGCACAGTGGACCTTCCTAATCCTCCTGCAGTACTGAACGGGGTGGCTCCTTGCTGCTGATGTTGAATTTTTTTCCATCAATATATGCTGCTGACATAAGGGGGACTTCTGTGTGTGCAGGGGAAGTGGGACACTGGGAGGCGAGATCTATAGTATGGATCAGAGAGGAGAAGTGCTTTCTGATCTCACACCACCCTGCTCTGCATGGTGCTGCTTTTGGTTTGAAATTATCTCCCTCCAACTCCCCAGTTCCCCCGCATCTCTCTTAATTCTGTAGGTGCATACAAAGGCCGTATTATCAAGGGGCGATATTGCCCTTGGCAAAACTGCAGTGAAGAAAAGGATGCGATTGCAGGAAGATCACATCTTGCTGGGTAAAGTGAAGAGGTGGATTTTGAAAAAAAAAAATAACTTAAAATCGTGTCTGGTACATCGCTCCTAAATCTGGTTGTTAATTCCGGGCCTTTTTGCAATGCACTTTAGCCCATTTTGGGAAGGGGTGCTGGGAACCCAGGGGAGAAATCAGCCCCCTCGTGTTCCCCAGCCTCAAAAAGCTGGAGCAGCACAGCCCTCATGTGCTGTACCCCTACAGCCTCAGCTAAGAGCACTTCTTGTGCCTTCAAGTATACGATAGATTTGCCCTTGCTGTATGTCATAGTGCGTTCTGTATGAGTTTCATCTCCCCACATTGTCTTTTTTTTTTTCTTTTTTCTTTCTCTCCTTCCTTGATAAATCTCCAGTTGCTTTGTGTGAACAGGCTTACAAAAATACAGGGTGGTAATGTCTTGGGAAATTGGGGTAATGAGGAAGAAGCAGAACGGGAAAGGAGGCTGGGGATAGAGAAGAAACCTGTGGAGACAAGGCCAATTAATGGCAGCGATAAGATTCAGAACAAGAAAACAAGACCAGCCATCGGACAGGAAAGTTTTCAACATTAAACCTCGTTTTTGGGGGTGAGCTCTCAGAGGGAGCCATTTTCTCCAGTGTCTTGCTGCTGTGACTAATTTTTAAGGTTATATCCTTTGCTGCTGCTTCATGATAGCAGATCCTTAGGAGTGTGTTCTCGTGACCTGTTGGTAAATAAAGGTATTTCTAAGCCAGTGAGAGGTTTTCCAATAAGGGTGCTTTAAAAAAAAAAAGAAGAAAAGAAAAGTTATGTGGGAGAGGTATTATTATTTTATTTTCAAAGTAGAATTAAGAGTTTCAGCTTTCCTTGGTTAGCGTGGGTGGGTGAAACACAAAATACATTCTTAAATTTAAATCCTGTACTAGAAAATTTTAAATCTGATAAATATTTGGCTTGGGCTTAAAAATAAAAACTTTCAGCCTTTGTTTATTACCATGGATTGTTCCTGATGTTTCCAAATCAGAAAGCTGGAAAATGGGGCTGAAGAAATGGATAGGAAGCTGGAATAACTGCACTGAGGGGGTCCCATCTGAAATTCTTTCTTAACCCAGAGATGATGAAGTCTGAAGGAACTAGCAAGTACACCACGCAAATAAAATAAGGCTCTAAGGTCGAAATATCCTGACTCTGGGGAAAGGGCTGGGTAGATCCAGACTGTGGGGACTCAACACGCTGTGGTGCTTATTATTATTATTATTTTTTTCCCCATTTCGGTGACATGAGACACCAGGAAGGCGGAAAGCCGAACCACTGGCTGGGGAACCTTTCCCCTTTCCTGAAGCCTGTGTCAGGCTTCAGTTACATTTCCAGGTTTGCCTGTGTTAGGATTCCCTGGTGGAGAGGGGGAGGATTCCTGAGAGGTTATTTTATGGAGTGGAAGGAAAGGGTTAGGCTTTAAGGAGGCCGAGCAGAACGCGGCTGTAGTTCACTCCCTCTGCTGGTGCACTGGAACCAGCATTTGCTAATTGCTTTGCTTCATTGCTCTGTGTGAGAGCAACGTCTGATCTGAAAACCAAGGTAGCAAAGAATTGCCCTTTATGACTCTGAATGCCATATCAAGCTGTACCGGCACAACTCATCTCCTGGAAACACCCGAGGAGGAGAGCAGAAAGGAAAAGGAAGGGAGTTGGGGCAGGGCGGAATCGGCAGCAAGACGAGTTGTGCAAATTCAATTAAAACGGGGGGAGAGTCTTCTAGCAAGGAGATTTCCCATCTGATTTTTCCAGCTTGTGGACTTCATCTGGATGCTTATCTAAGCTGAACCTTGAGCAATGTGAAGTTTTCCCCCCGATGTTCACCTCTGCGTATCGTATTAAAATCTAGAGTCTCGTGTACTTGCTGAGTGGGTGGAGGAGAGAGTAAACAAATAGTTGGGTTTAAAATGGTAACCATATCCTGCATTGTGCGGGGTAATGTCATTATCTGATCACCTTGTCTGCCTCGAAATCTCACACTTCATCTTTTCCCCTTAATAGATTTCACCTTGGAATGCAAATACACTTTGTCACTGCCGAGCAATCCGGTTAATACAGTGCCTGGTCACTCTGGGCCGGGAAGAGACTTTCCTAACATGCATCAGAAATCACTTACAGCGCTAAAAAGCCAGCAGCTTCTAGCTGAATGGCACGGAGATCATCTCAAGCTGCTGGTAGGGACATCAGGAATGGTTTTGATTTGTTTGAGTGTGACAGCATCGAAAGGCTGCGTCTTGCTGCTTGCAGGCTGTTTCTTAATCAGCAACTGAAAACTTTCTCTGAAGATGGCCTGCTTGAGGGCCAGGGCCCTGAACACTGAAAATGTAAGCTTTAGCTCCCAGAGCACTATTTAGATTGAGATCTTCTGTGTTGCCTAAGAGTTTATAATGGAAATTATAATCCAAATCTAACAGCTAGCTTGGAAATACTTGCCAAAGACAGCAGTAACTTGGGCAAGTTACTGAAATTGCTGGCTCTTCAGCTCTTTTGAAAATGAAGCTGTTCCTAACCTGTTGCTTTTAATGTAAGAATTTGGCTCTAAGTCATCACCTTATCTAAGGGGACATAGCACTGGTGAGTGACCTCTTGCCAGGAGAGAGGATGAAGTCAGTTTAAAGAATCTTTTGTCAGCGTCCAAAGAAAGAAATTAAACTTCAGTGCTCAAAACGTGCTCACGGTATTTTTCGCTTTGAGTCCTTGGTTTTGTGGCTGACCTGTCAGTGGAATCCTAGGATCATAAAAGTTTGGTCTTTTCCATCCCGCTTAGGTCATCCAGCGCTCTCCCTAGCGTGGCCCTGCCGAGGAATCTCGCTGTGTTTTATTAATATATTCCCCTGCTGTAACTCGGTGCGTTGCTTCCCCGCAGGCAGGTGTCCAACATTAATGGGAGCTGCATTCACTGGCAGGGGGACGGGGTAGAGCCTTAGCGTGGTGTCCCTAGGAGTGGAAGGGGAAAGAAGTGAATTAAGCAAATGAATAATAATATTAATGATGTTTGCTGAATCTCTCATCTCGTCTCCGAGCCGGTGTAATTGCCTCTGTGCTCTGCGTGAAAGCCAGCAGGCTGATTGAGAAATATAAACAGAATTATTCCCTCCCTTTTTCCCAAACAAGAAGATAGCCATTAATAAGGGCTCTTTGGTTCCTAAAAATAGGAGCACAATTCCTATTATCTAATCAGCAATAGCTCCGCTGCCAACTGCATAAAATTCCCCCTAGTTTTGGGGGATCTGTCAGAGCTTTTGCAGTTGCATTAATGGAAATGGAGTTTCTCCACGTGTACGTGTGTGTGTGAGGACTTGCACTGATTGGGTTGACCTATTTTTTCAACTCCCAATTTATCAACACATTATTAAACTGAAACGATGTGAACCTCTGCAAATCCTGTTCTAATTTTTAAAAGCAAATTTGGGGGGAAGCAATAATAAAAAAAGGCTTATTTTAAAAGTTGAAACCAGAGTTTAAACAAGAAAGAAATCCCTCCGGTTAGGTAATATCAGGAGGCTATTTGGCTTCTCAGTTTCTCCTCCTTTAAATCTTTTTGGATGAGTTCAGTGACTCTAAGCTGTCAGGTGCAAAAGGAGTTGGCTGCTGCCTGGAAATAAATTAATTTGTAGGATGAAAGGTCACACAAAATATTTGGGAATTTTGGAGGCACTGCAGCTGAACTTGGTTGGCACCGGGAGCAGCTGTTTGGCTTGCTGGCTTTCCTCTGCTGGGTCGCTGTTGTGTAATTGTTTTTTGGGTGGTGGTGGGGAGGGACTGCGATGGAAAAGGGGAAATCTGGCGAGTATTGGGCTGCCTGGAGCAGGTGACCAAATTGATTAGTTGCTCCCGGGTTTTGTTCGAGGAGGGGTCAGGGAAGAAAACGCGGGGGGAGGCTCTGCGTGGCTGCATTTTAACACCTTCTCTGCTAAGCAGGAGGCCAGCTCGGGGTGCTAAATTCCTGTCTGTGGCTGTCTGTGAAATAAATCTGTGTGTTGTGTAGTCCCAAGCTGTCAGCAACGGTTTGCACTGATGGACTCTGAAAGAGGTTTCCTCTCAGTTCGTGGAGTAGTCGGCAGCCGCTAGGGAGCTGTCTTTAGCTCATGTTTCAGAGTTAGCTCATTAGACCAATAACAGCAGACACTTTTTTTTTTTTTTTTTCCCCTTCAAGAATTTGTGAAGTCGGGCTGTATTTATAGAGTTATGGCTAGACAATAAAAACATTGCATTCTCCTCTACCTGTTGTAACAGCCCGCTGAGTCGGATGGGATGGGATTTTTCACAGAGCCTCACTTTCCCATTTGGTTGTTCCTCCTGCACGCTGTGCCCCTCTCTCTGTCTCACAAGGAGCTTGCTCAGGATTGCCCAGTTCTTTGTCTCTCCCAGAGTCAGGGCTCAGCCTTTTAGTTTGATGCTTCGCTCTGAGGAAGCCCTGACTGATTTCTTCCTCCCCTTTCCACTGTCTCATTCCCATTTCTCTTCCCAAACCTCTCTTTACCCCCGTTCCCTTCCTCCCAGCTGCGTAACGCCAATAACGTCCCGTGTTGGTTCTCAGCAGCCTTCTTGTGATTCATGAAACGGTGCCAGGCAGAACTGCTGAGCTGAGCTCTTTTCTAGCTCCCCCTGTGAAGCTGCTGCTTGGCCTCTTTTTGCACAAGCCTACTTGTCCAGTTACTCTGCTTTAAAATGTTTCTAGTGTCAGCTTCTGTCTGCCTTACTGATGGATTTTATAAGAATTGCTACGGGAAGATGTGATGTTATCAGTCCGGCCACTGGTAAACTTCAATCCGTAGGATGTGACCGTGCTCCCTGAAGAGCTGAGACAGTGCTGGTCGCTCCTAGCAGGAGAAGGCTTGGAACGACTCCAGGAGCATAAGCCAGGAATTCTGGAGTTGTAATCTGAATATCTGATAGCTTCCCTTCCTGGCCTGAACCAGCCATGTCATGTCTTAGGTCTTTGCTTTGGTTTCAGTAGTCAGTTTTGACTGTTTTCCATTGGAAGCGTTCACTTAGTTAAGAGGAATGAGAAAAAAAAAAAAACTTTCACATTATTTTTGTTTTACATTTAATTGCAACTTTAACTGGTGAAAACCTTGATCTGCAGCTTTTCAGCCCAATGTAGGTACTAACAAGCAGTGAAACCAGCTTGTTAAACCAGAGCAGCAGTAGTGGGGCTTAAAGCTGGAGCAAGCGGTAAAGCAAGTCAGCAGAAACGCGCTGTGCGATCCTACCGGGCTGCATGGTGAGCAGGTAGGAATGCTGGAGGCATTTATTGGGACAGGGAAGGCAGGATGTGAGTTCAGAAGGAAGGATGTGAGTGTGCTGTGACCTCCCAGTGTAAAATGTCATCCCGCAAAGCAGGCTGTGCCTGGGAAGCGGGGATGTGCACGGGGCTGCTGCAAACCGTGTGTTTCGGCCGGGCCTGCTGTCAGCCCCAGCGCTCTGTAGTTCCATCCAAGGGGAGGAATGAGTCAGTGTTCCCATTGTTCCCAGCTAGCGACACCTGACATGTTGGGCCTGGAACAGAGAGAGGAAAATTGGAAGTAAAATCTCTCACTGGAAGGAGTGTCCTGGGGTTGAGTCTCTGGTCTGGAGCCCGGGAGGTCTCGGTGAGGTCCCTGTCACTCAGGTGGCATTCGCAGCTCGGGCAGGTGAGACCCTTGGGCAACAGGTCCAGCGAGCTTTGCACCCTTCCTCTCCATTTCAGGGCCCCTGTGCCTCAGGGGTGAAGTGGAGGATGGTTACACACCCCTAGCTTACACACTGATGACTGAAGATATTTAGGTACTGAAGGATTAAAGAGAACCAGCGTATGGGGAGGAACTGGAGGTAAAGACCTGTTTGGGTAAAAATGTATAGGGTTGGACATTCAGTGGTGCCTTTCGTGTTTCTGAGCATGTGGTAGCACAGAGAAAGACCCCAGACTGAGTGAATAAAAATCTTGCTTGATACAACTGCCCTCTCAGCTTTGGATCTTGGCCTAAACTTTTTCTGGCAGGTACATCTCCACAGAGGAAATGCTCCAAATAGGATTTGGGGGCAGCTGATGTTCAGCTTTACAAGAGTAGCATAATTTAAAAGGTGTTTAATACAATGTCAGATTGGTTAGGAGAATAGGGTAGTGGTGGCTATTCCTTCCCAACCAGAAGATACGGCTTCCTTTGGTGTCACCATCCCCTAGTGTGCTCTTGTGTAGGACCTGAGGGGAGGTGACTTTGTGCATGGTGCTGTAGCTGTGGCTCCTGGCACCAGAAATCCCAGTTGTGAGCGAGAGCTCCTCAGTTGTGTCCTCTCCTCTCCTCTTCCTTGAGGGCATCTTAGCTGAGGGGCAGAGCCAGTGAATTTGGAGCTCGCTCCTCGCAGCACCACTTGAGTGAACAAGTCCAACACAGCGATAGCTGGCAAAAAGCACTGGCAAAGTGAGTATTAATTAACCAGCTGATAAAGTTTCATTTGGTTAATTTTCCCTGCAATAAAGGACTAATTATGTCGAAATGAGAACATTTCTGAGCACTGCAGCAGAATGGGACTGCACTGACCATGATTATTGCGCTGCGTACAGAACCACCCTGGTCCTCCCACACGCTGCCACAGTGGAAGGAACAGAGGCACAAATGTTTTCAGAGCCAAAATATGAAGGCTAGTTCAACAAAAAGAGGAAATGGTGGGTTTTCTGTTTGTTTGTTAAATCTTTCATCGAATCTTTTTGTTTTCAAGAAACACTATCCCTGCACTTAGGCTGATGTGGGGAAACTTCAGCCCAAATGCACCACAGTGCTGATAATTAGACATGTTTTGGAAGTTGGTGTTTTGTGTTTGCAACTGTTAATTTTCAGACTTTTTATGCACAGTTTTCTTCTCTCAACAATAAGCTCTTGAGACTAGAAAATGTATTTTCAGTTATTGGAAGGAAAAAAAAAAAAAGGCAACATTTTTTCCTGCCAAGAATTGCTTAGATGATGATGAGCATTTGTAGTGCAGTACTTGAGGTCAAAATATTTCCTGGAAGGAGCATAACTAATAATGGAGATAACTGTATTGTAACTGTTTCTTTTTTTTAATTTTTTTTATTTTTTTTTTCTTTTCTTTTTTCTTTTCTTTTTTTTTTCTTTGGAGAATGTCTGAAAAGAGCTTGGGGATCCAGAGGCGAAAACAAAGACAAAATTGGAGGACATGAAGGAGTGGGATTGATTAGCAGTATTTCTCCAACAAATTTAATTAGCATCTTTTGTAGTACAAAAAAAAAAAAAACTTTTCAGATGCTTTTTTTTTTTTTTTTCATTACCAGCTTACCATTTGGCTGTTAGTGTGCTGGTTTCAGGACGTCTTTCTTAATTAATAACCTTCTTATTTACAACCTTTGAGTTGGGTTAATGGATTTTGCTTTGGAACGTGTAAAACGGCCAGATTCACAGTGCCAAAATCCAGCGATGATTCCGACTTTGATCTGTGCCTTTGGAATGTATGTCTGCAGAATATGAGAATATACACTAAGGCTGTTTTAGGCATTCGAGGGAAGGTCAATAATCTCATCTTGAAAGTGTTACATAATTCTTTGTGACAACAAGTTTGGATTTAACCCTGTTCTTCACAGCTGCGTTGCAGTTTGGGCTGCTTTCTAGGCTGTCAGTCTCTTCAGCCTGACAGATGCGTGTAGCCCAGTGACTGAAACGGATCAACACGGCAAATGCTTGCGGGTTCCCTCAGACAAATCTACCTTTCTTATGACAATTAGCTTGCTTGTTTGCTTACCCCACTTGTCTGCTCTGCATTGCCAGCAGGAAGCTGTGGTTCTTCCTCTAGAGTGTGTTTTACAGGGATGTTAGCCAGCCTACAGCTTCGGTGTCTCGCTCCCTTTGCTGCTGCCTCTGATCTGTAAGGACTGGGACGTCTTTCCCAATACCACCCTTCTCCGAGTCCACCAGGCGTGAAGGCAGGAGGAACCCACGTCCTTTCAAGGTCTCTTTCAGCATTACTTTGTTAATGACCGAGAGCAGTGTAACCTAGCTTCCTTCAGCTGGCAATAAGGACGCAGCAACATTGAACGATATTGCCCTGGTGGGGGCATTCCTGGTAATGAAGCTTTCCCAGCCCCATCTGGCAGTCTGTTGCAGGCAAGTTCTTCCCAGATGTTACCAGGCTGCTGGTTTCATGCGTGATTTTCTGTCAAGGAAGCCATGGGTTTGGGTTGTCTATCTCATCCTTTCTCCTCCCCCATCTCCCCCAGCCTAGCGCGGTTGTTGTTTCTCCTCTGAGGTTAAGCTACCGTTAAAGAGAATAAAATAATGAGTGCAATAAGGAAAGGAAACTGGAGTTTCTTTTTAGCATTTCAATTTTATTTCTGTCAAATGACACTTCAGGAGCTGGAGCCTGTTAATGCTCCCTCCAAGGAGCAAGGTTTCTTTTGAGAGAAGAACTATGGGGAAATGCAGCAGCAACAACAAAAGTGCACCAGAATCCTTCAGACCTGGGCATTCTCTAAAGAGCTCCGGCTGTCATAATTTACACACCTTGCCTAATTCAGAGCACATGTCTCAGCTACAACAGGCATTCAGTAGACATGCTGCTGTCTTCCTCTCAGTGGGCCTGCTGTGAGTTTGTCAGCAATGCTGTTAACAATGACAAAGTAGTTCATCAATATATTTTTTTTAAAACACCAATATCCTAGAAGCAGTAAAAATCTTGTGCACTGTTCCTGTGCAGTCTTCTCTCCTGTAGCCTTGGGGAGAGATGCAGTAGGTAGTAAAGGCAGCTGCTCGGGCAGCTTCTGCTGCTGGATGTGTTTCAGTATCGTGTTCCGTATCCTCCTTTAATCAAGAAATTGGCAGATTGACTTTTAATATAGCCCTGTCTGTGGCTCTTTCTCCTATCTGTGAGTGAGATTATCTGGCTTGTTGGTAAGCTGTTCCATTAGTACAGAGCTCAGAAATCCTGCTGGGCCAAGGATTGCAGTGATCTGGAAGCAGTATTAACTGCATTGCTTATATGTCTACGCTGGCTCTAGGCAGAGCCCCTTGTTTTCCAGCCCTTCTAGACCCAAAAGGACATCATTTTGGGTGGGCACGGCAGTCCGGCTCTTGAAGCCCAGCCCGTTCTGTGTCTCCTGTGTGGCACACAACTAAGGCAGGACGACGTCCCGGATCCAGAAGTGTTTGCAAATACGATGCAGAGATATTTGAGCTGCCTCTGCAGGAAATCCATCTGGATGATTCTATTTCCTGGGGATTTTCCTACCGCTGCAGTAACTAATGCCACCTGAATTACATTTTATAATCCAAAAACTTGCACTTATCTTTGCACCTTTGAGCTGCCCGTTTGCCTCAGTGGTACTGATGGGAATGGGCTAGAAAATTGTTGAGATTAAAGACCAATGACTATATATATTTATATTGAGGCATAACTGAAAACTGTTTCTAGAAGTTGGAAGAGAGTTTCGCATGGGGAGAAATAAAAGAGTAGGACAAAAAAATCTGTCTAGCCTGAAACTTTTGATGAGTCCCCTATGGCACAGTGGGCTGCAGGTTTCATCCTGGAAGGAATACTGTAAAAATGGAAATGGATAAAAATGTAACATGAAGGAATACAAAATAATACCTGGCATGAAGCAGGGACATGGTTTATCCTAAGTTCAGTAAAAGAGAGATTAAATCAGAAGGAAAGACCTCAGAAAAAGGCAGGATGAAATAGTATTATCTGAGGTATAGCTGTTTCTGCAGTCATTCCCAGTTGATACTGCAGAATTGATGAGGCTATGAAGGTTTATAAACGCTCTGTATGGATGTGATAGTGAGGATAGAGAACTGTGCTTTAAGAAGGACACAGCCAACTGACTGGTGAGTTCTGATACTGATGGGTAGCTCTAACCATGCACTGCAGGATGGGATGTGAAAGGTCAAATCTCATGTCTGGTGTGGCAAGACCCATGATCAAAGCCTGTGTGAGTTGGCAGAGCTGATGAAAAATGTCCTCTAAAACAGATTGCAAGACCAAGTTAAGCAAATAAGACAAAAATGCGGTGTGAGAGACCAGACAGAAACCAATCCGTGGCCTTACACCTTCGATTCCACCTTGTTTCACTATGGAAATGTGACGTGGTTTGTAAGGTTCACTTCATCCTCAGTCTGCGTTTGTGGCATCAATCTGCGAGCAGCCAGGAGCCCCTGTGCCTAAACCCACCAGCCGATCATCTTTTAGGACATGCTGACCTACTAGACATTTACTGGCCAATAAAAGAGGGAATTCCACAATTCTCATACTGCTTTTATGAGTTTCTTGCCGGTCCTCAATTTTCAGCTCTTGGCAGGACTGTTTCCAAAGGGCATGGCTCTGTCGCTGATGGTCTCTGGTGCTGTGGGATGGAGCACTGGAGTGGGGAATGGGCAGCCTGGGAAATTGCCCCTCTTGTAGCTGATAAAGGCTTACCTTCCCCCCCTCCTGCTGCTTAAGGAGCTTGGTCTGACTCATGTCTGGCCTTTGCAACATGTGGTAAGAGTTAGGAGGAGGGAAAAAAAGCAAAAAAGTTGGGGGAAGGGGAGGATGGGAAGGTTCCACACAACTCAGTAAGACTGCATAGAATTTATACTAAAACCCTACAGGGAAAGTAGCCACCCCCAGCCCTGTGTTTCTTTTTTTTTTTTTTTTTTTTTTTTTCCCTTTTTTTTTTTTTTTGCAAGTTTAGAGATGAGAGAAATAAAATTTGGGTGAATATGCCTGAGAAACTGTGGAGCAAGGGCTTGTAGAAAAAATGAAGGAAGGGATTTCAAAGAGAATAACAAGTTAGACCTTGCACTTGGAGTGGCGTTGCATCGTATGCCAGCCGGGGGGCTGCTCCCCTCCCAGACAGGGGATGGGAAGACTGCTTGAACTAGTGCTTGGCTGCGACGTTGGGTAAGTGTTCAAGGAAATGAAATGAACGTTGTTCGAGCCAAAGTTGCAGAATCCATGTTTTTTCAGTCTCATCCGTGTTTTTCAGCCCCATGGAAGATGGTTTGGAATTGTTTCTAAATGCAAGGATTTGTTCAAAAACACAGCTCAGCTGCGAAAGTTCAAGCCTGGGTTTGCTTTGTACCCAGCCTTTCCACTGCCTTGATCCAAAGTTTATAGGAATTGGTCTCGAGTGCATTGCTAAGCAGGGTCTTAGTGGTATGCCTGCTAGTGTAGATCCTGCGGGGAGAATTTGTGTTTTCCCTGAATGTCTTAAGGACACATTTGCTTATGTTACCTCTGTGTGGGCTTTTTGGCTGCTCAAGTACTAATTTGTTGACACAAGAATAAAACCATCTTTTCAAGCAGCATCTGCTTGTCTTTCTTCCATGAATTCTGCATATTTTCTTCTGTTTTTTCCAAAAGCATTGGGCCCCCATCCAATAACCTCTCCCCAACTCTTCCAAAAAGTGTTTCCGGTAATTGCCCAACAGCCGGAATGAGGATGAGAAAAAAAGAGACTTCTTGCCATGAGAACAATTGTAACAGAGCTACAGTTTTGAATGCAATAAGCACCCCCCAACACACCACTTGCCCCCACTAAAAACACCCTCACCTCACAACAAAAATGGGGCAGTGGAGCCCACGACAGCGAAGTTTATAAGCAAGACGGTTGCAGCAGTGCCATGAAATCAGTTTGATATTTTCTCACTTTGGGCTTTGATTTGTGTGTGTTTACAGTTCATTGGTTTCAGATGGTGCAGAGCTGGAGTGAAAACTGTGCCTGCATCTTACTCTGGTACGGGCAGAGTCTTAGCTCAATGTGCCCCCCAAGGTGTGTTTCGGCTAAGCTAGGTGGCTTTTAGAGCTGGCAGCACTGGTTAATGCTGCTCACTGTGTTCTCCCAGCCCTGTTCTGGGGGAGGTTACCCCCAGAAAAGGAGCAGCACGAACTGCAAAGGGCAGAAACTTCCTTCAAACCGCACAGGTGCATTTGCAAGAGCTTGGCTGTCAGCAGGTTACTCGTGCAAGTTCCCTAATGAAAACCAAGTCAATGATACATGAAGTATGGCGAAGATGAACTTCCATGCCACCCTCGTGCTTCATGGCTTGTGAATCCGGATCGTCAAGCTCCTTCTGAAATGAGATCAATCTTCTCATGCAGTGCCAGATATAGCTCTTAATTGCCCTGTCGTAATGCATTATTCCTTTGCTAATAGTTTGAGTTATTTCTTTGTTAACCTTTACACAGCCAATAACAAATTAAACATCATTATCTGAGTTTAAAATAGGCTGTAAATCTTGAAGCCCTGGTTAATACTCAGGTACTTACAGCGAGGGAGCAATAAAAGGACATTTAATGACGCTCTGAAACGCAACATGGGAAGTGTTGCAAGCAAAAGAGAAGAAAACAGGGCAGTTATGAATTGTCCATGGAAAGATGAGTTTACATAAATGATGTTGTTCCTAAACTGTCTCTGATCACAGGGAAAACAAATGTGGAGAGCTTTTCTTGTAAGACATTGGGCAAATAGCATGGTTCCAATGCTCTAAATTGCTTTGACTTTGCAAAATTGAAGGCACGTAGTAAAATTCTCAAAAAAAATGGTAGTGTTCTGCAAATAACATCAACAGGAGAGAAATAACATTGACATTGAGAAGCTGAAATTCGGGTCTGTTCTCTGTTACGACTATTTGTTCCTCCCTGCTCCCTGCACCTTTGGTTCAATGGTTACAGCCTGTGCTCACCAAAGGTGGTGCCTTGGTTCCAAAGTTACCTGTTACGTGTGCTATTTTAGAGTTGGGAGTGGAAAAAAAAAGAAAAAAGTAATGATTACAGATCAAAAACTACCAGAGAAATTATTTCCATTGCAGGTATAAATATCTCGCGCTGTTTGAGGTATTTGTCATACATCTTTTGCTCGCTTGATTGGGATATGATACAGCATTCATATCAGGTGAGACTAAATAAGGACTCTAACTTGGAAATCACAAAGCAGATGAAGGACTGAGTAGAGTCATGAAGTTATGAATGGCCTAGGGAAAATGAGCGGGGAGTTGCAGATAACTGCTGCTCCTTTCCCCATCGGGTCACCCTAGCTAACCGTAATGTATGGCCTTCATGCAAATAGAAGGAAAAGCTTTGGGGTCTTGAATTATGAACTTCCAAACCAATCCTAATGAGCAGAAACGTGCTTACCAG
Source organism: Aythya ferina (assembly GCF_964211825.1). NCBI lineage: Eukaryota > Metazoa > Chordata > Aves > Anseriformes > Anatidae > Aythya > Aythya ferina. The sequence continues at coordinate 3,127,251 of NC_140310.1, forward strand.
CAAGCCAGAGTGTTACGTGGGATTGGATGTAAGTGTTGGAGGTGGGCTAAAAATGTCCCTGCTTTTGGGCTGGAAGGTGACAGGAGAAGTGATGATGAGTTTGGAAAGCATTTCCCTTTTGGTGTTGAGAGAACACTTCCCCCACAGATGTGCTAATAACCCACTGCTTGCAACTGCATAAACCATTCCCCTTCTCAGCCCTGCAAAAAGAAAAACTGAGAGACCTCAGAAGCTACATCTAAAAACATGAATTGGTACACCTAAATGTTGCCGTAGAACTAAGTGACGTACTGCTGGCAGTCACAGAATGACAAGAGGCTGAAAGAGGTGGCGTTGCTGTGGGACAGTGGGTAGGTCTGGCTCCAGCTTCTCTTGTACCCAACTTGGGAATAAACAACTTGCCACGGTACTGATGATTGTCTGATTTTCCTCAGCATTACATTCCTGTCACTAAGTTTGGGAGCAAGAGGGCTAACAGATACATACCCACATCCTTGGCATTGCAGTGGGCTGGAAGTTAAATGCACAGGCCTTTCGAAAAACATTGTCTGAGGCCATTTCCCTCTGTAGGACTGGTGAACTGTGAGCCAGATTTTTAGCGGTGTCTTTACCCAGCCCTAGAAGCTGAATCTTGCATCTTTTCTTCAGTAAATTCCAGGAGCAGAGACCAGAAACAAGTCCGCCTGGGATGCTTCCAGGTTTGCACGCATCACTTGCTTGCTGAAGTTGTGCTACGTTTGAAAAAAATCCCAAACTACCCACCCCACTGTTTAGAGGGTGGTGGTTGGGGCTGGCTTGGTGGAAGACAGGTTTCAAGTAGATGATTGTTGTTTTTCATGTGTTTCCAGGGAACTGCAGTGTGTTAAGCCCTCTTTTATTTTTATTTTATGCTGAAAATACATTGTGGCATTACGATCCCATGATGGTTTGTTTTGGAAGAGGAAATGTTGGCCGTGCTGTCCTAGCCAGATCCCAATTTAGGAACTGGGTCATTGCATTTTCCTACCTATCATTCCTTATGAGGTTATTGAAGCTGTCCTCTGCGGTATGACCTAACCTGTTTTACATGCATTCCACCCCAAAAGTGGCTGCACTTCCACGGGAGGCGAGTAACTCATACTTCTACTGGCACTGCTGGAAGATCCTCCTTCACCCAGGTTTTCCCAAAAACCCACGAGGATGGAATGTGCTGCACCGACACAAGTTGTTAGGCACTAAGGTTGGCTTGCGAAGAGTTTGTTTTTCTTTGCGAGGTGCTGTTGGAGGTGGGCAGCTTTTGTTACCGCCAGCCTCAGCCAAAGGCAAGAAGAACCTGGGCGGAGGACAGATCCTGGAGATGTTTACTGCTGAGTCTGGGCAGGTCTGCTGACCTCCCGCATCTCAGCAGCAAATGTTTGTGGGATTGTGGATGCAGACAGCATTTTTATTGATTTTTTTTTTTTTAATTTTTAGGAAAAAAAATGCTTGTTTCAGTTTTTAACTCTTTAACATCCATCGTCTTCTACTGCAACTTGAAATATACTTAAAATAAACAAAAAATAGCAGCTCCTTTTTTCAAGCATTGCACAATCTAACACCACGGGTTTGATGTTTTAACTAGAACAAAACCTGTGCGGAGGACTTGATGGTAAAAGCACGGATGCCTTTAATTCAACCACATTGCATTGCAGTGGTATAAAGATGAGCGAAGGAGGCACGAAAGTCAAACACTGCACTCGCCTTCGTAGCCAGAAGTGTGCGCGATGTAGCCTTAGCACAGCTTTCCCTGCTGCTTGCCTCAGTTATTTATTTCCTACTTGAAGGGACTTTGGAAAGTTTGCGGTGCGCGGGGGGCAGCAGGCCGGCGAGGAGGTGGACTGCGGGCATCATTAGAGGTGTCAGAGGTCGGCGATCTCAAAATTGACACACTTGACCCATTTCCTTGCCACGCTGGACCTTGAGTCTGGAGCGAGCTCCCCCGGGAGCAGCGCAGTGGGTTTGAAGCTGAATCTCCAAGCCTTCCTTCCCACGAGGTGTATAATTCGATATTTATAGCCTTTCTCTCCAACAAGGTCTACGGCACCTCGGGGACCCATTCGGTAAAGAATGCTGATTCCCTTTATGAATTTTTGATGGGGGAGGAGGAGCAAGGGAGGCCACGAGGGGAACTTGTGAAATGTTAATATTTTTTTCTTTTTAGCAATATTATGAACAGCCTCTCTGATTGCGTTTGCTGTGATAAAGTTGTCGGAATGCTCCTTCTCCTCCCTTGCTCCTTTCTCTCCTGTAAAGCAAGAACACAGCAGAAGCATCTCCCCCTCACAACTTCTCAGCGACACACAGCTTTTTCAGCTGCTGTCTTCCTCCCTGAGCCCGGATGATCAGTAAACAAGCTTTTTTCCTTGAGTAAGATCTAAGCGAGCCTCCTTTGTTCTGCTTCGTTTTGGTGGTCCATGGGGGTGGCACTCCAGGGACTGGGAGCGTCCGACTTCATTGCAGTGCAGAGGAGGGAAGGAGGGTTTTGCTTTTGCTTAGCATGTAGCAGCACGCATTACTCATAGTTGTCATTTTTCTCCTTCCCATCGCACACACAAACAAATGTACACCCCTGCCTTCCTTTTGTGGGTGAAATGTTCACCACTCTGAGCCTTGAACCACAGTTTTCATCAGAGGAGGGTGTCTGTGTGCTGTTGTTTTTCTAGATGTCAACAAAGCTTTGCATAAGGAAATCTGGATTTGTGCCCTTTGCAGTTCGGTGTTTCTCGTGTGTACATTTCATGATCGTTTTCTTTCACTTTGGGTGATGTATGGCTCATCCTCAAATAACGTGGAAGGAACCACTGATTTTTGTTTTTCTAAGAGAACATCAGCTGAAGGTCAAACCTCCAGCAATCCGAGCTCGGGGTGCACGGCCTGGCTTTGCCTCGCTTTCAGAAGTCAGGTTTTTTTTAGCTCTTAGGGCATTTTGTGCTACATAAGTGGTGTTTCCCCCTCTCCAAGCCCATCTTCTGAAGGGCGGGTGTCAGACAGGGGAAGTTTTTGCGATGCATTTGGATTCAGCGTGGTAGCAGACCTAGTTCGTCAGCTGAACAACATGCGTAACCCGTGAAACCCCTGCTGGGTGCTTTTACTGGGGCTAAGCACTCTGGATTACACAACATAAAACTCGTCGGTTCCCGGCGTAATTCAAATTTTAAATAAAAAGAAAAAATAAACCCTCCTCTGCCTCGTCGGGCAGGGCTACCGATGATCATTCTGATTTCTCATGGCAGTTCCTGTGTATTTATTTTGATTTGTGCTCTGCTAATGCTCATGTTCGGCCTCTTCCTACCTCAAGGAACAATTTTGTGCTTGCTTTGGAGTGCCCTTTGAATGTTCTCAGCTGGATTTGTCCTCAGAAACCTTATCCACCTCCTTCCCCCTTTAACGAGAACAAGCCCTGCTCTCTCTGAGCCATGAAACCTCCAAGGTGATGTAAAATGATGTTGCAAAGCCCTTTTGTCAAGAGCTGTGCACCGTGTGATGGGCCGAGCCTCCTTTTCGGTGCAAGGTGATGCGGGCACCGCTCCGATCGGTCAGATAACTCCAACCGGCAGCAGGGAATTGAGACTTCAGACCCTTCAGGGCCTTTTACTTGGGGTGAGGGAGGTAGTCGGGCTAACATCTGCAACGCATTGTGTTTTTCCTATTGATCGCCTTGTACAACACTTTGTGAAATCAGGCAGTCACGAACCCAGCCTTGATTCTGCAGACACCCAAAGTACGTGCTTAACGTTGCTGTCTTCAGTAGCCCTGGGAGGTACCTGCAGGTTTGGGGTCGTCGTGTTGAGCTAGATCAAAATTTAGGAAGCGGGGCAGTCGGTGTGCTGCTTGCTCGGAGCGGTGTGCGCTGTCTGGCAGGGGCGAAACAAAGGCTGGAGGGGAAAGGCCAGGTCTGCTCCAGGCTCAGCCTCATCGCAGTGTGACCTGAGCTGGGGAAGAGGTCTGGATCGTTGGCTTGGATTTCCCCATTTGTTAAATACAGATTGAGAAACTTGCCTTGCCTCCCAGCGGGGTGTGAAGGGTGATGGATTAGGTTGTTTGGCTGCTTCTCCGTTCCACCTGTTACGTGCTACGTGATCAACCGCGTTAGGTGCTGCCTTCTCCAACAGTTCCCTCCACGTAACCTTTATCCTCCTTTCTTTTTGCAAAGTGCAACTGTTTTTTTTGGACTTAATTTTCTCTTCTTAGACTGATCCTCCACTGTTTGACTGGTCCAGAATTTGCCTTCATTCACCCAACCCTTTTTTGTACTTGCTCAAATATTCCTGCTGTGTTCTGTCTCTTACACATGCTCCCCAGTTCCTTGCCTGGTCAACGTTTCCTCTCGTAGCTCTTAATGCCCACAGCGATAGCAGCACAAGGTAAATGTGACTGCCTGCCTTCCAGTCTGGTAACACCTCCCCAAGACATTTTGTTGCTCTACTACCTTAGAGAATCACGGGCTCGAGGCCACTCATGTTCCTTGGTAACTGCAGCAGCATTCTTCTCCTGGTGCTGGGTGCCAAACTCTTGGTGCCACCTCCAGGTTTCCTTTTTTCTCTTCCTCTTTGTTTTGCATTTTCGTGCCATTGTCTTTGTAGGTGCCTCTTTAAGGCAGAGCTTTCTGTCCCAGTTGGGCACACGTGGGTTACTGCAGCCTCCTGTAACCTGGGGAAACCCATCTCCGTCATTACAGCCTCCTTCTGCATCCCTTTGGGTTTGAAAACCCCTCCTGGTTTCATCCGACCCTCATGCAGTGCCTCTACCATTTCCCCATGCCCTCTGGCTGCACCAGGAGCTATTTCTTACCTGCTCATTGTTGTCATCCCATTTTTTTTTCTTGTTTTCGACGCCTTTGAGAACTTAGAGAAGTTCTCAGCCTTTTCTACGAAAACAACCTTTGACACTGACCTCGGTGATGAGCCACGCTGCCAGCTCGATGCTGCATGGGGCTGCCTTCCTCTTCCTTCTTCCTCCCTCAGCACATCGGCTCGTGCGTTTGGATAGGAAACCCTGCGGACGAGCAGTGTTTGTGCAGCATATTGCCAGCCGCCCTTAAATTTCTACCGATGCTTTGCAAATATTTGCAAAAGGTTGCTTTACATTGAAATCTGGTTGGGAACAGTCTATGGACGTAGAAAGCCTTTAGTATTAGCAGAGATATGTGCGACAACTTTTCTACCTAATAAAAACAGCTAACCACAAAAGCCTTCACACAAACGTGTTAAAAGTAGGCTGTTAGGGCCTCTTAAATAAAGCACCCAGTGTAATAAAGCGAGGCAGGGCATTAAAAACATCCATTCCCATTCTGATGGAAGAGGCCTAATACAAACATTGATAAAACCCCACACTGTTACAGAAGCAGGCACGGTTCTACCACCACCCATATAAACCTCCCCATCATAATAAACGCGGAGGAGACAGCAAACATTTAACAGAAACCTCGCTTGCCGTAATAAAAGCAAATTAGCCAGGCAAATACCGCAGGCATCTGTCAGTAGAATCCCTGATCTATTTTGAGGAACTCGGAGCATCTTGGTTCCCACCAGCCCTCCTGACGTGTGGCTGCACTGTAAATTGCTCAGGGAGAAAGCCAGGCATTTAGCAGGCGTAAAAGGAAAAGCTGCCTGCTGCTGCTTCCTGCGAGGGGTGCTGCTTTCTACTCTCTATTTTCGTGCTCCTGCAGGCCTGCCTTGCACTTAACTTCAGGCAAACATGTCTCAGTTCCTCTTTGGCATGTCTGTCTGTCCTTCTGTTGAATGTTCCCTTCGCAGACAGAAGCTGTGTGCTCAAAGCTTCGTCCTGGTCTCCGCAGTGTGATAAGCTCAGGGACGGATGCGGCTGATGGGGCTGAGGCTGACCTGGCCTGTGAGACCGCCAGTGCTGCTGGTAGTTCTGGTCATGACACCACCTGGCTTTCTCTTGGCTTGTAATTTCTTGGGGTTTTCTCACGCCGAGATGCTCACAGGGGCCAGGTCCTTGACAAGAGCCAAAGGGAGGTGACAGCCTGTTTCCCTAGCAAGATGTCAACGAAAATTTCCCACCCGGATCTTGCCACTTAAGAAACCCTTCTTATTCCTAGCAAAGTTGGCAGCAAACTACTCATCAAATTCCACGGTAGGACAACAAATCTTTACAGGTTTGGTGCCAGGCTCTGGTCCTTGCTACCCAACTGCAGCTCCTGGGGGATCGAGCAGCAGGAAGGCAGCAAGCATCTGCAAGCACAGCACTGCCAGGTGCTTGCCCGATCCCCTAACCATTGCTGCAGGACCTGTGCTGTTTTTCTTCCAGCTGGTGAATGTCTGGGTTGCTGACAATCTGGGCTGAGGCAGCTTGTTGTATGGATGGGTAAGAAAGATCTTAAACGGACCAGAAGCTGAAGGTTTGGTAGGTGCAGGTATTTTGCATAGCTCGCTCTGGAGATGCTTGTGTGGTTGAAATCCTGATGGTGCTCTGCTGTGTGATTATTTCTGAAGGACCTGAGTTACTGCTGTTCCTAACCTGACCTCTTTCCAGCCTGTCTTCTTGTTAGTAAACAGAAAGTGCCAAGTGCTGCTGGTGCTTGTCGGCTGCTTGCTGCTCTGGGTTATTTACTTCAGCCCCAGCCTTGGAAATGCCGCTCCTCTCTATTCCCTAATTGGATATCAGTCAGAAACAACCCGGGCCCGGGAACATGAGATTTTAATGTGCAATGAATAAGTACCTTGAGACTGAAGCCTGTCACTAGAACTCATCTGGAATTGCTTACCACGGGGTAAATTTACCAGGAGCTGTGGCTTAATACTGGAGTTTAAAAGGTGGCACCCAAAGAAATCCTCTTAATGTCTCAACAAGCTGATGTCGACAAGTTCTTTGCATTAAGGACTTGTGGCAAAGTCCAAATCCTTGCGTGGTGTGTTAGACAAATAATTATAGGGAATTTTTATCTTGGTCCTTTGCTCTGAGGTATCCATTCATAAAATATTTACAGTAGCTGCAGAGAATGCAACAACCATTTTTTGTGTGTGTGTGTTCCTTTTTCTTCTTGCTTCTTAGAGCCACGATTCTTGTTACCGTAGAATTGTAAGAGCTGAAAATCAGGCCTTGCATTTTTAGCAAACACACTTCCAAGGTGAGATTTAATTTTTTATTTCCCTGTAAACTTTTTTTTTTTTTTTTTTTTTTTTTTTTTTTTTAAGAAATATACAAAGCCTTGGAAATTCCAAGCACTGGAAAATATATCAGAATAACTTATAAATAAAAGAAAATGTGGGGAATCAGACCCAAATAATAGCCGTGTTCAGCTGAAGCAGACTGTATATTTTTGCAGCTAACTCCCGCTTTATGTCATTTTCCTAAGTCTCTTGCCCAGAATGTTATGAGTGCTTCTAAAGATGTCAGATAGCCATTCAGCACCTACTGGGGCCCACAAACCTTTATGGAAGTCAGAAAGCTTAGCACTTTAATAGTGTTTAATAGCAGTCTATGATGGGAGGTTGCCAAATTGGCTAAATTGTACTGATTTTGATTCTGAAGTGGGGAAATAACATGGAAAAATTGTATGTGGTTTTTAAGAATTATATTCAATAACAATTTAACAATTTTAACCACATCCTATTCAAAAAAATTAATTTATTTTATGAAACACATGATGCAATGTGATTTATCTTATGAGTAGTTTATTTATTAGAATCAGAAAGAACAAATCAGAGCTGACTCATAATAAATATTGTTTATATATGCTATTTTTAAGTTGGATGTGGGTTTAAATATTATTTAAGAACCACATAAAGATTTAATACAGAAGTATCGGCTCATTTTTTGGATCTGATGTTTTTCATTGGTAGCTATGCTAAACTCTGAACTACATCTATGAGAAACCAGAGATATTTAAATACAAATGGGAAGCTTGCTGCTATTTAATATCTATATATACACACATATATATTTGTATTGTGCCTAATTTTTAATTCTGAAAAATAACTTTGCTCTAAGGTAGTTAGCAAAAGGTTTGTGGTTCTCTTTAATTCTTTTGGGAATTCCTTTGGAACAAAACCAGCAATGTATTCTGAAAATTGTTATTTAGGTAAATATAAAAACATGCACGTACATTCGGTTCCTCTTCTCGGTTGGTTATTTTGCATACAAAGCTTTAAGTTCTTCCAGACAGGGATGGGTTGGATGGAATATTTAAAATGTAGGATTTAATTAGTTGCTGATCATATTGAGTGAACACACAAATACAGGTATTAGAGAATGGAAACTGATTCTAAGGCGGATTCTTAGCTAAGGCATGCAAACAACTCATGATAAAAAGGAGTTACACCTATTTGCTAAAATCATTGTTTCTTTAGGAGCTAATAATTCCCGTGTCTAATTTACCAGGTGAACCCATTCATTTGTAGCTGAAAATTGGAGACACAACACGAGTGGTGATGTTGGTTTGGTGGTGTGCCTTCCTCGTAGGATCACAGGCTAATTTATTTGGAGAATTTTCAAAACATCAGCCTCTTTGTTCTAGGTGCTTTCTGAGTGCTCCAGAAAAAAAAGGACGGTCTCTGTCCCAAAGTACTGGCCAGAATTTCTAATTTCACATCACCCACAGCTGTAAGAAATGTAGAAATGCTTCCCCCACTGAGCAGCTGGGGGTGCGAGCATGGAGCGGGCTGCGGTGACTTCAGCTGGAGATGGGTAGAAACTTTTCTTTGTGTTTGTTTTTTTTTTGGTAGAAATGGGTCAGAGCTTAAAAGAGCGACAGCACTAAAATATAAAAGAAACTGCCTATCTCAAATTAATCTTCTGCCTCTGGATTTCTCGTTCCTAGCGGCAGTGGCTATTTCTCTAGCCCGGTGTCAGCTTGGTAACGAGGGGGGAGGAACAGGCAGTAGCTTGATTGTTCTGGATGAACTATCAGCGATCCACTGGGAATACTGGTACCTTGACCTCTCTGACCCTCAAAGTGCTGAGTGTGGAAAATGTGAAGTCTCCATGGACCTCAATATGCACAAGATGTCAGAAAAATGCAGTTCTTGGAAAACTGTACCTTTTTTTAAGGTTGCATCATTGTGCTAACGTTACAAGTTTGCCTTCTTTTTGTTTGGTTTTGTCCCCAAATGCATGTTTTCCTTTTTTTTTTTTTTTCATCCTTTCGGTAACATTCACATTTTTTATTGCATTTAGGGTGTTTGCAATTGTCCCGAGAGAAGAAAAATGTAATAGAAGATTTTAAACACAGTTACATTGCAAAATTGCATCGTGTTTCTTCTCCTGCCTCCACCACAGAGCTGGGATCTCTTTTAATAATGTCTTCCCCACATTTAGCCAAAATCTCTGCTGAACTTGAGTAAACTTCCTACAGCTCCTTTTGGACTCATTAAGGGCCAAGCTATATTTCAATTTTGATATTTGGGCGTTTCCTTGGCAACAGTTTTTTCATTTGGACACACGGAAGGTTATGGATCATACACTTGCTTCTCTGAATTCCCAAGAATTGTTCAGCGTAGTAAAGCACGGCCCGAGACTGTATAATAACAAATCCAATTGCAGACTAGCTGTTTGTGACTGATGTTGCAATTTAGGATTTATAAGCATTTCCAGATTTTTTGCCAGTATCCCGAAATGTGTATGGTGAGCATACAACTTGCAGCAAGTTTAGTCAACAGGGTAAGATTTCAGTTAGCGAGCCAAGGGTTTTTTTCCCTTTGGAGGAGAGAAGGGTGTATTCAATTTAAAGTTTATACAGTGTGCCTCTTCGGTGTTATTTTTTTTCCCTGCTATCCATTCATGCTCTCACCACACCTGCCCTTCCTCTCAGCATATTTTCTCCCCTGTTCTCCAACATGTGATGTGCGTGGATTTCGGAGCTGGGAATAAAAGTTCATGTTAGGCTGGCTTGAACAAATTAGTTTTTATTGCAAATGTGTTGGGTTATATCTTGAAGGAGGAGAAAAAAAAAAGATTTTTAGGAGGAATTGAGACCAGATTTGTAAGGAGCCTGAGCAGTTTGCTCTGACAAAGATCCAGACCTCAGCCTAGGTGCCGCGATAGCAGCTCAGCCTCGTCGCGGTCTGCTCGCTGGGCTAGTGCTGGCACTCCCAGCTCTCGAGGTGATTTCAGTAGGGGTCTCACAGCATCTCACGGAGGAGGTACGGTAGTTTTGGCATGTGAGTGATTTCATCATGGATGATGATTTTTTGTTGTGTTTTCAAGATGCTCTTCTGTAATGAGCGCCATCATTTACACGTGCAGAGAAACCCAACCCTTAATTAACTGGAGAAACCAACAGACATAAATAACATAATTCTAAAATATAGGCAGTGTGTATGTACACGAAGTCCTGTCCCCTTACTGCCTTTTCCCCTTGAAACGGGAATGATTCTTATTAAGTAAAGTCTGCTACTTGCAAATAAAAATACTAGAAGGTTGCCAGAGGAGCAATACTTTTTAAAGACATGCAGGAAAGGCTTCTCCCTTCACCAGGGTTGCTTTGCACCACTCTGAAAGTGTAAATCATGACTGCTTCTGGTTTTGAGCCTCTTTAACATCATCTAAACAATGCAATGAAACATGAGCACAAAGAAACATGGGGCTTATTGTGCTGCGTTTTAAAAATAACTGCTTTGTATATATTCAGTGTTTTATCAAAGGAGTCTTAAAAAAAGAAAAAAAAAAAAAGGCATTTAAATTCTTCATTCCTGCAGACTGAATCCTTATTTACCTGAGAGACCAAACATCTCCGCTGGTGGTTTTCTGGTCTTGCAGGTAAATAAGGAACACTTCATAGGACTGCTTAGTTAACTTGCTCACCCTAGGTACAGTGGTGGTCCCTGGCGTAAATCATGTGTTTTATGAACCTGGTAAGAATTAAGTAGACAAAACAACATTTAAATAATGTTAGTAGGGTGATGTGTTTGTACTTACGCTCCCATCTGTGTACAAGTGGGCTTGATCCTAAAGATGAAAAGTTTTGGCAGACATTATTTATGGCTCATACCATTTTGTCTTTGCCTTTTATTTTTCACGAGAGCCTGAATTTGTTAGTATCAGCCTTAACTTTCAATTTCCTGGGGTTTGTCAGCTTAAGCCAGACATTTAACCTTATTCAAAAACATTTTGCTTTATTTAACTTTTTTTTTCAGGTTTTGTCGTGGCAGAAATGTTATGAAAAATTGACAAAAAGACTTGGCTCAAACAGCACTGAAGACCAAGTTATTTTTCAATTGCTTGAAACAAAGGGGAGTTGAAAAATGCTGGATTTTCACCACTACTCCCAAGTAGGAAAAGGGGAGGTTGGGGAAGGAAAACGGCGTGTCTGTTTAAAACTTTACAAATATAATTCTTAAATCCAGATGTATAATTAAAGTCAGTGACTCAGAAAAATGTAAATATTACGGCATGAAGTGTGTATGTCTATTGGCTTAGAGGTAGTATCAACCAGAAGATGAGGGTTTTTGGTTCATGAACCTTCAGCAAGTGTGGCATACATTAACTTCTCAATTTTAGTGAGTGATTTAAAACGCCAACCACCATTTGCCTGCTGTAATTTTTCTTGTAAACTACTCCTTCTGGACTTTCCTGCAATATCATTCAGGGTTCATAAATCAGTATCCAGAACCATCAGGGTGCTGCTCGCATCCTGCCCCTGGATGTGCCGAGAGCTTTGCTGTCAGGAGCCGGTCATTGTGCAGACGCGTGAGGGTTTTTTACTCTTCCCACCTTACAAATATCCCGAGAGGATGCAACCGGTAAGTCCCTGGTAGAAAAGCCGGGCCTTTGCCTTGCTGAGCTTCAGTTTCCCACATGTGTAAGATTAATAGCACTTCTCTCCCCTAGTGCAGAAATTCAAAGACTTCTGCAATTAAACAGTGGAGAGCAATGGACAAACATTTTCTGGGAAGAACTGAAGGTTTTCTTTCCACTGCAGCACTACCAGGCTGTTCTGCTCCAAAGTGCTGCCTCAGAGGGGACTGGGCTTTCCCCCGCGTCCCACACATCAGGATCCTGGCTTGTGAGGAGGGGTCTTGAGATTTTTCCAGCCACAAACTCAGACGGGCCAAAATGCGAGGCCCCTGCCCTTTCCCAGGAGCAGAAAGGCTTTCAGAAGCGCTCCCTACTTGAGCAGCGCGTCCTTTCTGCCAGAGGTGTGAAGCTGGGGGGAGCTGACCCAGGAGCGGGTCTGTTTGCTGCGGGCGGTTTTATTGGGGAAAGGAAAGCAACTCTCCCGGTTTGCAAGTCTGAGGAGAGCTTAATTAAACTGATTTTCTGTTGCTGGAAATACAACTACACCTGCTTCTGTGGTGCTCTGAGAGGCTCCCGGTCCCAAAAGGCCAGGGCAGATGGGGGGAGAGGAGTGGCGCGTCATATTGCAATTTGTTTTTTTGCAACCGGGCTTGTGCGTCTTGGGCTGGTCTGCCTGGGTCCGGCTGTTTGCACGAGGAAAAGAAAAACAGAATTTAGGTGACTTTTGTGGGGAAAATTAACAAATAGTGGTGACTTCTGCATGTTAAAAAAAATATATTCAAAAATAAACCAGAATGTTTTCTAAGTATAATTATTCTAATTTGGTTATTCATGGCTTTTAAAGATACTGCTCATGCAATTCTTTTTGCTTCTTACTTTTCTTATTCCACAAGTTTGATACAGAAAAGCTAGAGCGGGGAGGAGGACAGGACAAGGAACGAAGAGGGGACGGATGAATATTGTCTTTCGCACTCTTTCTTAAGCTTGGGAAGTAACTGGGGAGAAAGCAGTCTTAAAAGTTTCGTAAAGGATTTTTTTTTAATTAATTAATTAATTTATTTATTTATTTTAATGAAAGTATTTTATAGAAGAGGAGCTGATGAGAGATTTTAAGTTAGTCCTTGCCCAGCTCAATCTTGCGGCAGGATTTCAGCGCTGTGCTGTAACACGGTGAGCAGCGAGTAACGAGTCCAAGGTAGGCTCAGCGTTATTGCCTGGCATGGTTTCATTCTGCCTGTAATAAAATAATGTAATGACCAGGGGGTGAAATTAACTGAGAAAGCAGGTATGTTGAAAGACTGCCCTTAAATTACTTCTTGTCCAGGAGATAGTGTGGTTGAGGTCACAGCGTTTTCAGGGGGCTTCTTCTTGCTGCTCCCCGTGTGCAGCGTTTGGGGCAGGAGCAGGAGCAGCACTCCTCTGGTGTATGAGCTCCTTCTCACTCTGCAGACAGAAACTAAAACTGAAAGAAGCCGCAGACCTGTGCGTGCTCGGGTCTGCTGAATACTCGGAGCAGGTTATTGAAGCCACCTGGTGCGACGCGGAGGTATTGCACTTGTGTGATCCCAAACTGCAGCCAGGTGAGCTTTTCTCCAAGCTGTGCGTTTCTCCAGTGGCACGTTATTCCAGGGCTGGAGGAGAAAGGAGTGCTGTGCCTCCCGGCCCATGGTGCACAGGTAGTGGGAGGGACAAGGAATAAAGTTTTGGTCTCCCTCCCCAGGGTCTTGGTTGACAGCAGGAAGGAGAAAGGTTGTGTCAGGACAGGGATTAGAGCCGTCTGCTTTCCCAGCGGACCTGCAGGTGAGGAGAACCTCATTTGTGACCGTCTTGGGGACACGGTTCAGTCACACCGGGCACAGCCCCATAAGTGAGAGGGCCGTGCTCTGCCGTGCCCAGGGAGCTGCTGTGCTGACATTGATGGAGCCCCGTGTTTGTAGCAAGTGGTCGCATTAGCATTCCCTGCGGTAAACAATTAGTATAAAAGCTTATTACTGCGAGTAGCTCGGTCTGAAACTGGTGGGACATCCCTTCGGCTGGTTTTGTGCAAAGCATTTGCAAGGCAGCATCCTAAAATGAAATTGTGTAGCTGATCCTTGTGCTGTCTCTTTAAGGCAAATGTTGCTGTTTCTTGGGGGTGCATGTGGAAAATTGGGGGATTTTTTTCTTTTTTCTTTTTTTAAATGACTTTCCTACCGTGCATACGCTGTGGTCTCTCTTTGTCTTCTCACCAGCTGAGCCTCAGCTGCAGATTCCCAGGCTCCTCTTTTCCCCTCTGCTCTCAGCAGTGATTTAATAAATATATTTAAAAATCACTTTTTCCTTTCTCCTCCACCCAGCTGCCAACTCCCACCCCCATAATGTGCGTATGCACATGCATGCATGTGAACTGAATTCACATCCGCCGCCAGCGATAGGTCTGATTTCACCAGGATTTGGTACAATAATGACTTTTTTTTTTTTTTTTTTTCACTCTCCCTCCTCCCCCATGTCCTTTGGGCATCTCGGGTCCTGGGGTAAGAGGCCTTCACCCGGTGCGAATGTGACCTAAATCCATGCTGCAGGGCCGGTCCCTCGGCTGAGAGAGGCAAGCTCCGAGGGACCAAGTCCCAGCTAGCAGCAGATGCAGCGTATGCTGAAGCTTTAGTGCGAGCCTGTCAGCACCAAGTGGAATTCCCTAACCAAGTTTGGTCTGTGTTACAGTAAATATGCTAATTCTGGTTGCTGAGCATTCAAAACCACGTTGTTTGAATGCAGCCTATGTAACGGGGTTGCCTAATGTATGCGTGTAGCTTTGCTTTCCAGCGCTTGGATGTTTGTGGGAATTTTCGGCTTCTGAGAGCCCAAATTCAGGACTCCTTGGCACTGAGCTACCACAATTCCCATGGACTTTGGAGGCACTTCTAGCACAGAGGCTCAAAACGTGAAATTAGCGTTCCCCATGCCGTGTTCACTGTTCACCCGGCACTGCCAGCAGTGCCAGGTCTGCACACCAAGATGCTTTTAGCACAAAGGAGCCAACGTGCTGCCAGGCCACAACAGGGAAACTGAGGCTTGGGGGAAGCAAGAGACCTGCCCCCAGGTAAGGTACAGCCCCCAGGTGGCTTGAGCCCTGTCCCTGGACTCTTGTCTGGAGTAACCCTTAGGTGAAACTTCCTTCAGCTTCCTGGGTGCAATTGGTTTGGGTCAAATTAATGCGTAACAAGGAAAGAAAGAACAAAATTCTTTTCCTCTGGTCGTGCCATTCATTCATCCCAATGGTTAAGGAGTAATAAAAATGGATGCAAAGCATGGAGCAGTTAGCTAGGAATAAACTTGAGGTGGTATGGCCCAGGATGCTGGCACTCGGTGCACTTCTGAAACATGCACATCTCGGCTCGTCGCGATGCCGTACTGCTGCAGTGGTGCACAGCAAAAGCATTAAGGACCTGAATGTAAGTGAAGTAATGTAAGACAAGATCTGTCAGCAGAGGCTTTAATGTTGCTTAACAAAATATGTTACAGTAAATCTTTATAGACTGTATAAGTACGTTGAGTTCCAACAAAGTAAACCAAAGTAAACATTTCTCTTATGGGAAATTAAATTCCATGTGGTTAGGGCAGAGCTATGATTAATTCAACGGCAATGAGAATATAGTAAAGTTATTGACTGCATCTGAGAAACAATTTAATGTCAGAAAAAAAGCAAAAAAGTTTAAACAACAAATAGTAGGAGTGGAAAAATAGAGCCGGAGTTTCTGATCTTTAATTATAAATTAAAGCACTGATGCTGTAGGTATTAAAGTCCCATCAATTATTGATAACGAGCTCGCTGCAGTGTTAGTGAGGAACCATCTTCTGCACCGAAGCGCTGCAGCTACGAAGGGGTGTGTGTGTGTGTGTGTGCACGCCTGCGTGTGCGTGTGATTTCGTTTACTCCCTTAACCAATATCAACAGGAACAGTGAGCACTCGGAGGGCTGTTGGACTGCAGCCTCAGCCGGAGTGCATGGTTTCATAATGTTCGTTTTAACTTTAAATGATTTTTAATATTCTACATATGGTTTCATGGTTTTAAGCCTCCTCACTGGGAATGAACAAGGCTGCGGTATTATGATGAATAGTGGATCAAATCCAGGAACACCCACTTGCTTCCCTACATATCAAACATGTGGCGCTCCCATTAAATATGGGAATCTCTCTGGGGATTAGAGTTGTCCTATCTAATCCAGTCCTATTTTGTTCCCCCGACCCGGATTGAGTAGGATGCATTGTTCCCATACATTCTTCTTTTAATTAAATGCAGTAGATATGTCATGTCAATGAAATATTCCAGGTCTGTTTTTACATCTGTAGCCATTTTCTCCTCCTTTACTTCCATTTGCCTTCTTGGAAGGAAAGTCTACATTAAATACAGTCTTGGATTAGTTGATTGGCTGTGTGTATGCTGCCAGAACAGTTCAAATAAAAATCTTAATGTTGTTTTTTATTTTTTTGCCTATGTAAAACTAGACTATAATGTCACTGAGTCGCTGTTCCTCTGAGAAGTTTCAGACCCACCAGAAAACCCAGCCTCGAAATTACCTGCTTCGTTCTGTTTGTTTTGTTAAGTGGATGATTTCTGCAGCAATCGCACCAAGCGCTTTCCTCCTTGTTCCTACTGTAATCCCTACAGGTACCAGCACGACGGACACTGGCCTGGGTTGTTTTTAAAATTTTGCTGGAATAATCTGGTAACCGATCCAATTGATACAAAGCTTCATTATTATTAAAAGAGGAATCCTCTCTGAATACATGCTAGGCAGATTACCCAGGTTTGAAAACCGATCTGCTTTTTAAAATGCCGTGTTCAATTATTATTTTTAAAATGCTGGATTACAGCTATGAATTCTCTGGAGGTTAAACTGCAGCCTTATTATAAGGGGAACTACAAGTAAACATTATTAATTATATAAAAAAAATTGCTTAAATTAGTTTTTTTTCACACCTGCTTCTTTCTTAATTAGCTAGTAGTCCACATATTTCAGTCAGTTGAACTCTTTAGTATTTATTCAAGCATACTTGACATTAACATACTGTTTGATGTTTGATATCCTGAGTTTTTAATTTAACCACATGACAACAAATGGTATTTATGAAATATCAGTGAGCTGGAAAAATATCCTGTGTTGCAGTCGTGCGCTGTAGTGAGCTGAAAGCTGTTTCCTTTCTGAGGTTTAAGAAGGGCTTAAAAGCACAGGGGGGAATATGTGCCTTGTGCTGATACCCCTATTTTCTATCCTTAGCAAGATTTACAGGCCGCCGGGAGTGCAGAGCTACCAAGAGAGTAGCAGGCCTGCCGTAGGAGCTGGGAGGGGGAAGAAACACAAAAATACTTTGTAAATGATGTCATAAGTGAGAGGCTTCTTACACAATGGAATCTGTACCCACAGCCAAGTCATCAGCAAAGTATGTGACATCTATTTGTCTGGGTTTGTTAGCTATTACTCGTAGTAGTTGGATTGTACCTTCTCCCTCCCCTTATGATCCCAGTCAGTTGTGAGCTTGCCATCGAAACATACCCCAAATCCTGCTCTTGGAGTTCCAGCCGTGCCCACAGGCTGAGCTGGGGTCAGGTCCCTGCGCCGGGTGCTGTTCACTGTCACCGGAGGACAGATCCTGCCAACGAGGGCTCGCATTCAGAGCAGCTTGTATAAACACCGGGTGCTGAGCGCAGAAACCACATAGGCATGTGAAACAACTTCCTTAGGATTTCACAGCGGGGCAGTGGCAGTGCTAGGATTAGAGCATATTCCCCAAATCCCAGCCTCTGTTATGACAGCATCACCCCACTGATTTTTATATTTTTATATATATAAATATTTATTTGAATGGGGAAACTGAGGTGTGAAGTGGTCAGCTGGCTTTTTCGAAGCAGCTCTATGTTAGGGACAAAACCCAGTCCCTCAGCTCGTATTTGGGTGAAGTGTTAACCTCAGGATGTGTCAGCTATCTGTCTCCAAGTGAATAATCTAACATTTGTAACGGCGAGGCCTCCTCGCCAACAATGACGGCTTCTAGAACTGGCTGGGATTAAACTCACAGAGTCTTTGCCAGAATCTTGATACCTGCTGTTTTGGTCTTCGTCTCTCATCCTGCGAAGGTTTACAGGGAAATGGTTGGCTTTGCGGGTAAAGGTTGTTAATAAAAGGGTGGGGAAGATCTGAGTCATCCCTTAAATCCGCTACAGATTCTCTTGGGCAAGTCTCATCCTTTTCGGTCTGTTTCCCATCTGACAGTAAACTTTTCTGATGTGGTTTACGGATGTTACATTAAGCAGAACTTAAGTGTTTTGAATACAACTATCCTGTTAAAGGAGTTTTCAGTTTGTTGGGTAACGTATTTGAGATCCCAAATGAAGAATTTTTAGCAAACCAGAATGCTAAGAATAGGAAATTTGAGGTTAACTTAGAATAGGCTTTTTGTTTGGGTTTGGTTTTTTGAGCATAAAAACAGAATCTTGTTTAAAGATCAAAGCCCTTATTTTACAAAAAAAAGGAAAAAAACAAAAAGATAAAAAAAAGATATTTTTATACTTTTGATACCTCTGCCCACTATGAAAATATAACAAAATCAAAATATCCTTACCTTACCCTATCTATATTTTTGATTTTTTAAAAAATTATTGTTGTTTTACATATTAAAGCTTCACATAAATTTCTGTATTTTACTTGTTATGATGATATTTTATTTTTTCTAAGCCATTTGAGCCATAACGCCGGTAAGAACCACAAAAGAATTGAGGACAATTACGTATCACTTTGATTGTGTCTCTTGCTTCTGGGTCAGGTGGAGTCTTCTGATGAGGAAAGATTGGCCCAATGCCCTGATTCAGATGGAATTTTATTCTTTTAAGGTTCCTGGATGTTGCAGGAAGCACCAGTTTAGCAACAGTTTTTCAGAACTTCAGACATGTAAATGTGCTTCTTTTCATCACTACCTAGCTGTTACAGGCTGACACCAGGTGTTGGCTCTGCCTGCTTTCTGTGCCATCAACGTGCTGGCAGTCGGGGAAGAAGGCAATCAAAGAAGAGTTGTGTTTGCACCCAGCATCTCGCAAGAGTTGTGCACGCTCTGCACTGGGGAAATGCATCTGCTTCATCAGGCCATGCTGGGTAGCAAATGGAACACGCGTAAAGAAATATTAAGCATGGATTTAGAGAAAATCCCTCATGTTGGTGGAATGTTCTTCTAAACCAAGAGGAATATCTTCATAAAATAAATGAGAGACAGATGCATGAATTTGAAGTGGCGGGGTAAATCCCGAGTGAAGAGAAAGCTTGTTTGTAATGTCACACGTGCTAGCAGGCCAAGATCACAGTAGAGAAGATGAGGCTTCACTGAGACTTGTTGAAATTCATTCATAGCAAAATGGCATTGTCTTTGCTAGCACCTTAACTATTGATAGTTACCTGTGTGTTAATGAACACGGGATGAAAGGGCATTTATCGGCTGGCTTGTTACTCCTCCAGCAAAAAGAGCTAAACTTCCATCATCTGCTCTATTTCTGAAGGAGCAGTGGTTTAATCAGAGCCCATCAAAACATGGGACCACAGAGCATGCTCCATTGGTGCCTTTGCTTGAACACAATCTTTCCTTTTCTAAGATGGCATTCTTCAGTTGGTAAAGCAGAAAGACAAAAGGAAACCTAGAAGTATCATTCCCTCTTTGGTTGCTTGGCATGGGTTTCTCAGGATTGTGCAGTTTTTAATTGTGAGGCATGCTACCTAACACACGGTCCACAAGATGAAGCCCAAAGGCCGCTGATGTCCATGAAAGCCTTTCCCTGATCTCGATCGAGTTTGTCTGGGATGCAGAGCCTGAAGCAGCATGTTACAGTGCCTTTGACATGCCAATATCAATGAAGGATCCTGTTATTTAGGAGATGACAGACGTGGTGATGAACTCCCAGTGCCAATACAAAGCCTAACACCTACAGACTCGGGAGAGAAAGTGGCAGGATTACAGCACAGGTCAGCAGAAATGAGTGCAGTCCTGTAGTGTTGTCCTTGCTTCATTCCTTGCACGTTGCCCTTGATATCCCACCGGCTGACTCCCTTGTTCAGAGCTACATCTAGAAAACATTTCTTCCAAATCTTAACCTTACTTCTTCCACGCCAGGCTGTGTGACTTCTTGTCTAGAAGTTGAACTGCCTTTGTTCTCCTCATTAGATCTTGACTCGAGCAGGTGGACTTGGTCATAGCATGGAACAGGCGCTTGTTGTCTTTGGGCAGAGTGTGAATGAGCTGCGAGATGCTGAATGTTAGCCACGAGGCAGCTAGCAAATGTGGAAACAGGACCAAAACTGTGAAGAAGCATGTTGCTTTTCAAACTTATTGCTTGAAACAGAATAAATAAATAAAAAGAGAATGCAGCTCAGCAAAGTGTGCAACACATCTGTGTCGTAAAACCTTACAAGGAGGCAAGCTCCCTTTGAAAGGCTGAGCCACAACCCCAGTGCTGCGCGAGCCAGGGACAGGAGAATGTGTTGGAGCACGTTTCAGCCCCCCTCACATGCTGTGGGCCTGAAAGTTTCCCTGTGTCTGGCCGTGTTTTTAACATAGCTTTTGCTCAAGTTTTCTCATATTTTCTCGCACAGCGAGGTCAAACGAGAAGTTCAAGGAGGGAGCGGGACCTGGGTTTGCCAGCTGCAGAAGAGAATCAGCTCCCACCACAGCGTAACGTGTGGTGTTCCTCTGTGAGTCCTCAGAGTTAGGTCCTCCGCTGTCTGAAACGAAGCAGAGATACTGGGATGGGAATGGTTAATTGATGCCAAATCCCAGATCTCCAGCCCTTAGGGTAAAGGAGGAAGGCCAAAACCTACGAAGGAAGAAGGCGCTGAAAGCTGTGGGAAGAGAGAAATCAAAGCTGAGTTACACGGGGAGAAGCAGAAGGCCTGCTGTTACTCCATGCTTGCAGGCTTGGTTGGAGAAGAGAAGGGGTCTGGGTGCTCCAGACAGAGCTGGCAGGAGTTTTTGTTTCAAAAGAACCCTTGGATAAAAATGGTCATGGAGTGGTCAGCTTGTGCAAGAGCAGAAGAGAACGCTTTGGTTCTCTTCGCAAGGGAGAAGGCTTCTCTGATGGTAGGACTGCTTAGCTGGAGAAGTTCTTCAGCTTCCCCTGCTGCTACTTTGAATGAATGCTGGCACAAGCTGACCTGGAAAAAGACAAGAAGACAATGAAGACTGACAAGAAGAGCCAATGAGCAGGGAAGAAAGGCACAAAAAGCAGCGGCCATGGAGGACAGATGCAGCATCTTCAGGTCACGACTTTAGGAAAACACTTCACGTGCTTGTCCAGGACTACCTTTCCCTTAGTATGGTAGTCCTTCACCTGATCCCCTGGTTATCTCTTGGTAAGTTACATCTGCTTAGGGTATGTGAGAGCGCTGACACTCCAGTTACTCTTTATTAAAACAATTTCTCTTATGTGCGAAAAGGGGTGTGAAGTTCTGCAAACCCACCCAAACAGCCCGGTGTAATTTAGAACTTGGAAAGTTCCTGCGCTCTTGACAGCTAGGGCGAAGGCTGAAGTTGTGCTGCAGCTCAGCTTTTGGGTTTCACCTGCATAAAACATAGCTTTCATTGAACTGCTAAGAGGATGATTTTTCTTTAAAGACCAGTTTATTCCACAGGTAGGAACAGAGCCAGATCAATAGACCTGTGTAAACAAGACACCATAGACTTTCTTGATTTTTTTTTTAAACTTTTTATATATATATATATATATATATATGTATGTCTATACACACACACATGTAAAAAAGAGGCTACTTCAGATTCTGCAGAAGTAATAATAAAACCAGACCTAATGGGTCACCATATGTGGAGAGGAGTTCTCTTGGGTCTTAGGATATACACTTTAAGAGTGAAATAAAGAAAAGGAAAAAAGCAGTAATATTGGCAACTGTTGTTAGGTAGTATAAACAATAGCCAGCCATTGGCTTGGAGCAGAGGATCAAGTTCCAATAGCACTCAATAGGGAGCCTTCCTTAAAAAATTAGAAGAAGCTGGGTTGGAGCTGGTCCATGCTGGGAATGGCAGAAGAAGCAAAAACAAGAGTAAATGAATGGAAATTAAGCAGCAGGAAATGGGGATTTGGCACAAGGTTGGAATTTGAAACTGCAGAGAGGTGTCAGTGATAAAGGTTGGATAGAGTTTCTGGCCAAAAACAGAAAGAAAGAATGCAGATGTGTTCATTGAATAAAGTACAGATGTAGGAAGGGGAGGGGGAGGTGGTGGGGGGAGAGGAATAAAGGAAAGGGAAAAAAAAAAAAGAGAGAAAATCGAGGGGAAATAATGCTGAAAGTAGGTGCATTTGTGTTTAGGGTTTTTCTGGCAGTTTTTTTCTCTGAGCCTGTAGGGAACGGCAGGCCCAGGTTCAGTTCGGGTGGTTCAGATGCTCCCCAGGGAGTCTCTTTTTGCTCATTCCTTGTTGCTGCCCCGCGTGTTGGATCAGCCGCACTCTTGGATCGGGCAGTTCCCAGCATCCAGGTGTGGGGTGGGGTTGGGATCCCTCACACATCCTCTTTGGGAAGGGGAGGTGACTGCATTTCAGGAACCACGGGGATTCTGCTTCTGCAGTCCTTAGAAAGCCACTAGGATGTGAAAGTCTCATTTACAGATTTTTTGTTGTTATCATTTCTCTCAGTTGTTTTTGTTCCTTCCTACCTCTCTTTTGTGGAGTATTTATGGCCAAACCTAGGCATATGGTTGTACAATCAAAATTTATCATGTATTATTTAAACAAACCCACACTGTGGCCATTGACGGTGGGTATGTTCTTCCTAATTACAAAGCAGCCTTATTTGCTTAAACTGTTGTGAATATGAACCCATTTTTCCCTGCAGTTGGGCAGGCTAATTACAGTTTTGTTTCTGTTTCTGCAGTTCATCTAATGAGTAATGCTATTGTATTCTTTCCCTAAAGTCCTTTTATGGCCCACATTGCAGTTGCTTCTGAGTTGCTTCCCTATATATCTGGCTTCAGATTGCCCCAGTGACAGAGGGAAGCCCCGTCAGTCCTGTGCTACTGCTGCACGCTTGGTAAGCCCAGCACAGTGAGCTCGAAGGCATTTAGCCCTTTGTCTCCTATTGATTTAAGCACATAAAATAAGAAATATGCTCTTCATGGCTTGCCAAATGTTCCCCTAGGCTGTAGCAGAGCTCAGAGGAGTATCTGGGTCTTCAAAATTTAGGTTAGGACCATTGAGCTTCAGTGTTGTGCTTATCGGCTTGCAGCTTTGGGAGTAAACAGCCCAGGGATTAAGCAGTGTCCTCCTAGCAGCAGAGCTGCATTCACCCTAGAGATCCTACAGACTTAATTACTTTTAATTGGCATCTTATATCTTTAACTTACTTAACTATGGGTATTTAAAATGCCAAGTTTCTGAAGGGCCTGATTGACCCCTGTCCTAGGTGTCAAGTAGGGAAGTTAGCATTTGGTGTCTGCTTTACAGAAAGTGGGAATTTTGTGTCTGCTTTACAGAAAACTGGCATTTTGTGTCTGCTTTACAGCTGGCTGATACTAACACCCGAAGCGCAGAGCTACACAAGACCTCAGCTCTCAGAAAACATCAGCAAAATGAGTGGCAGCCGTTGAGTTGTATACGGCTGAATTACAGTGTGGTGTATGGATTCGGGTTTTAGGCCCTCATCTTGTAACTTCTACCTACGATGCCCTGTTGCCTTTTTTAAGAGCCCGTCCAGGGAAATGGTTTCACTGCACTGGGACCTAACCCAAATCCCTAACTGGGACCTAACCCAAAGAATCGCCCTCACTGATGGGTTAGACGGTCACACAGGGCTGGGTGACCCTTCTTGCCTACAAAGGGCTGGTTATGTTACTTCAAAGTTCAATTTAAGGCTCACAAACCATTCTAGTAGGTAGTTTTAGCTGCGACTTCAAGGGAATTCACATCTCATGTAATCATGGTAATTAAGCCGGTTGTTTTTAAAGCCAATCCTTAAGCATGTAGGGTAGCAATAATAAATCAAACCTTCATATTACTTCTTAAAAGGAATTAAATATCAGCAATTAGCTAAATCATCATAGGCTTGTTTGCTAAGTTACTAATTGCAGCATTTTAGGACTTGGGCGTCTGATTCTGGATTTTTTTCCTATTAGGACAGAAAACAAGGGATACGTTGGTGTCCGAGTATCATTTAATATTTTGCTCAAGTATGAAATGTCTTGAAGCCGAGAAGTCTTTGTCTTTTGAACTTTAGAAGGAATTTGAAGGGCTTTTTCACAGCTGTTGTTTTGCTCCTAACTACAAGTAGTTGTTGCACAACATTTCCTTTATATTTCAGGGTATTATAAAAAAAAAATCCAAATATTTGTCTTATATTATTGTCTATTATGAATTTTGCCACTCTGTTCTGCCAGAACCATCATCCTCAAACCCCAGAGAACTCTAAAACTGAGAATTGGCAGGTGGGGAAGGCTTCTCCATGCTGCAATAACAACCCCTTCCCAGCCCGTAACATTTAGATAGTTTTGCCGCTCAATTAATGGCTGTTATGGAATTTACCATTGAGGTACCCAGCGACTTTTGTATGCCTAACTGCTGTGCAAATTCAAAGGCCCTCGGCACCTTTCCAGGCTGTAGATACACAGATCTAATATCTGAGTCCCTGTCCTTGCTGCCCTCCTTGGAAGCGCTGCCTGATTTCAGCTTGCAGGAGTGTTGTCTGATCACGCAAAACAAACTTTGAACGTTATCACATTCAAAAATCTCTTTTAAGTGGCCTTGTGTGCAGTGATTTAACTAAAGATTGTATCCTGCAAAACACTAAATTCCCTGAAGTTGGAATTAGATGATATACTGATGAGATCCCTTTGCATAGGGGCAGGCCTGTGAAGCACTCTGCCTTCCCTGCCCTTATTCCCAGACTTTGCAGGGTTTTATGGGGTGGTGAGATGCAGAGACCATGCCTGGTTCCAGTGGGAGCCGAATGCTTGTCCCTGGTCCTGGAGCAGCTCTGAGGAGCTGCAGGCACCAAACCAGGTGAGAAAGGCGCTGTGCAAATGCAAGCACAAGTGAATGGCAATGCTAAGGACTTGGCAGCTGAGCTCCATTCAACTCCTTTGTGAAGCGTTTGTTCGGTGGCCTAAATATTAGCTGAGAACTCTTGCCTTTTCCGATGTCAGATCCTGGAGGATGTTAACAAAAAGGCCATAAACCTGCAAAATCAAATGCGTTTTTAAAGGGACACAAATCCCGGTCATTAAAAGGATATCCCTGCTTTTAAAGCAGCATCTGGCCACCTTCCTTTCTCTATTTCTCCAATTCTGCTTCATCTCTCACCCCCTCTCCTCCTGCCCTTCCCTTATGGAGTCTTTTAAGTGTAGATGCTACTTACATGCCTAAACAGCTGTAAAACTACCAGTGCAAACCCCTGCAAATGCTGAACAGATGCGCGGTGGTGAGAGATACATACGGACAGCACTATCACCACATCGGAGGCCTGGGCTCTTCACCCTCTTCCCCCACCAGAAGGGCAGCAGAAAGGAGAGCACAGCGCCACGGGCAGCTCCTGAGCTAGGGCAGGAGAGGCAACAGTGAAGCTTTTGCCTGGATAGCTTGGTAAGGGCGTATTGTCTTCTTTTTGATTAAAAAAAAATTTAAAAGTTACAAATGCTGGTGCAAGATGACAAACTGGATCACATTTTGACATTTCCTCCAAATCTATCGTGTCTCATCCTGTGCTCAGTACGCAGATTTAATTGTGCAGACCCAAACCCTGCAACTTGCACTTGCCCCGTTGTTTTTGCTGCCGTGCCCAGGTGTCCTCTCATCACTGGAGGAAGCGGTGGTGGTGTAAATCCTGCCCCTCTTCTTTAAATAGGTATAATGCATGTCTGGGAGTCACGGGTTAAGTCCTCAGTGAGCAGTTTGTTAAATTGGGGTTTCTGCTGGCACCACGCATCTCGGAGAATGTCAGCCTGCATGGCAGGGCTGGGAATGCCTCCCTGCAGCTTTATGAAACCTAAGGGATGTGGAGCAAAAACTGCTGCAAAAAGCAAGTAGTGTGCTGGATATTTTTTAAAAATTTTTGCCGTATCTTCTCCATGAGCTGTCTACATGTAGACAAATAGGATTTGCTTCTCTGGCAGAGGGGTTTTGTCAGACCTCACTACCCTGCCCGTGCTGCAGGAGGAGGTAGGCACGGGGAATTTCTGACAGCTAGATCAGAGGTTTGCTTGGGGGGTCTCTGTCACAGGTGGGGAAGCACAACCTGTTGCTCTATGGCAGGAAGCATCTTTATAGACGTGGGAGCTGCAGCTGGCTGGCTGTGACGGTGGGTAACGTTAGCTCCTCACCACTCGCCATCCTGCATGCCCAGACATCTGGCTTAGCGCACGCTGGTTCTCAGCGTTGGGTAATGCGCGCATCTGTGGATTCTTTGCAGCACATTTGGCACAGGACTTCCAATTTCAAAGCTAGCCTCTTAGTGCCCCTTTCTCATGTGAACTCTCAAGTTTCTCTGTCTTCTGTGCTCTCCGCCCACCCTTGTCAGCAGGCTCCGTATAGCTGAGGAATGCTCTAGCTACCAGTTACCTAACGGACTTGGTCTGTTTATTTACTTCAGCTAAAACCAAACAAACACAGAGACGAGGAGATGGAGGTTGTGATCGGAGCTCTCCCAAGTATCTGGGAGCAGCGGTAGCACAGAGTTGGCTTTCTGCCTTGTGTGAAGTTGGAAGCGAGACCCAAACTGGAGAAGTTCTCCCTAGAACACCTCAGCAGGACTAACATATGCTCAGTGCCTTTCCCTGCATCATTTTCTGGGTTAACAACATGGAGATGGGATCTTCTCCTGCTAATTTGCCTTCAGACTCCTTGGGTGTCCAGAACGGTTTGGTCCCAGGAGTCAGAAAGGACATCACAGCCAACAGGTATTTATCAGTGACCCTGAGAGTTGCAGGTGTTGAGGACAGGTCTGGTCCTACGTCTTGGGCTGACCCTTTGGATGAGACAAAAATGGCATAGCAGAAAGTAGCCTTAGAGGATTCTGAATGACAAACCTTGTGCAAATACAAGAGAGAGATATCAGATGATGCTTCAACCCCCTCAAGCCCCAAGCCTGGGGTTAATTAAATGATCTTGCAATACAGAAACATCATTTAAAAAAATTAGTCCAACAAAACAGAACACAAACAGGTGAGAAATAACAGTAAAGCTTTCGATTTACAGAATTTTTAAAAAGGCGAGTCTGATGAGAAGTCTGTAAACGGTGGTTGCTGATCTTCTCTTGGCCAGGGCAGGACTTAGTGGGCAACCTGAAGTTTTGAGTAGAGCAGCCGACTGCATTGCCAGGGAGAGCACCGTAAATACCACCATGACCAGGGGCTCATTTCCAGCAGATTTCTGCAGGCAGATATGTTAAAATATCACCTCTTACCAAAAAAAAAAAAAAAATCAGGAAGAATGTTACAGGGCCTGAAACCAAATGCAGAGCGTGACAGCACAGTTAAAGGGATTTGTTGTGAGCCAAAGGTGATTGCTTGCTTTGTTCCTACTCTCTCCATCCTCAAGGAAGTGTCTGTTTCCGCATCCCTTGCTGAAGATGTGTCAGGCACCTTTCCTTAAGGACCCATTTTATGATTAAATAATCCTTTGCTGACAAAGAAGCAGTGGTTAGTTGAGAAGCAGTCACTTAGTTCAGGATATGTTAGTGCCGAGTGGTATCTAGATCAGGGACTGGAAGGTTATGTCATCGAGCAGAAGCAGAAATGTTTCCACAGCTGAGATCCTCGCTGTTAGCCAAGCCATGTGCAGTTCTGCCTGTGACACAAGTGGGATCAGTTTTAAAACTGCAGATGTTGGCATGCGGGCCTACAGCAGCCTGGCTTTGCTCGGGCAGTTGTTATCTGAGATGGCTCTCGTGGAAGGAGAGCACAGGAGGTGATTCCCATGGAAATGTGGATCATCGCTTTGGTGGGTACCTGCTTTTGGGGGCTATCCCAGATTACAGATCTATCTGGGAGATTGTTGCCCATGGGATAAGTGCTGTGGGACTTGCCTCTGATTGAGGTTCTCAGCCGTTTTGACCTGTTAACAGTGGACAAAGGTCAAAATCCACAAATTTTCTACTAACTTGCATCTTAATCTTTAAGTTTGCCTGAGTTGGGGAGATTGATAGGATGATGGGAAAGGAAGATGGTACTTTTCCAGACTCAAAAATAGGACCAGATTTGCTAATAAGGTTGAGAGGACATCCTGACCTGTGTGGGTGGCTAATGTTGCTGTTTTTGTGTAAAAACTATGCAAAAACTGCAGCTGTGAATAAGGATGTGTCTGAGCCACAAGGGCTGGATCCGTTTCCAGATTTGCAGTCATGGGCGTTGGGATGTGATGATACAGTCTGAGCTACTCCTTGGTCCCGATCCAGTTCAGATTGTTGTGTTTTCTTTTCTAGCTTGTTTTGTTCCCTTGCACTCGTGCTCGCAGCAGAAGTTCGTGAAGGTTTGCAAAACTCTTGGATTGGGAGCCGGTTGTGTGCAGCAGCGCGATGCAGAGCCGCAGCCAGCCCACGTCACTGCTGCCATGAGGGGTCTTGCAAAAACACGAAGCTCTTGCGTGCCTGATGAGACAGTCATGGGGAATATGTGCAGGAATGTCTTTCCCTAGGCCTGGTCCTTGCATTAAATCGGAGTCATTGTTTCTTGCATCACGGCTGCGTGAGCCTTGCACATTTCCCCGGTCTCGGTTTGTAATGTGGAAATTGCAATTCCGCTGACGGGGAACCTCTGCTGAAGTTCTGTGCAAGCAATTACTGGGGGCTGAGCGGGGTGTCCAGCAGCTCTCAGTGTGCCCGCAGCAGGGAAGTGGTGTTGGTGCTGCCCCCAAACTGCAGTTCCGCCTTACCCCCCTGATTGTAGCAGTTTGGCCAAACATCTAATTACTGCAATTACAGGAGGACATCATACTGCACATCAATCATCTTGCATTGCAAATGTTTGCACATAACCAGGATTGAGAAGAAAACAAATATACAAAGCGTGCATATGTTCTAATTTCTATGTGAATTAATAATCTTCAAGCCTGTTAATATGCAGCTTGTTTGGAGCAACACTGTTACCAAAGAATCTCTCTGAACTTGTGCACAGAGCTGGCAAAGCCTAGAGGGAGCATCCTTTTGTTAGAGGGTTATCCAGAGGGGTTGCTGGAGAAGGAAATCCTTTCTACGAGGCTTTCCAGTCTTCTGTGTGCCTATTTTTAATTTTGTCTCTTTAATTTTGTGGTCGAATTCACTAGAGGAGCTGGAAAAAATATTTGTTCCTTCCCTCTTGGAATTCTACTGAATAAATATCCATAGGATCCTCCATGCTAAATTATGATAGAACCATATGGTTTATTCCCAACTGAATATAGGACTTTTGAAAAGGAGGATGGTAGCAGATTTTTTTTTTTCAGCCTAACCATCATTGTCTATTTACATCAGCTTCACAAGTATGTATTAGGGAAATGAAGCTATTAAAATTTTTTTTTTCGTTTTCTGTTCTTTCATTTTTTTAAAGGGTCACTGTGGGATCTTGGGAGTCAACTGTGCTTTTTAAGTGGGGACGTTGTGGCAGTCAAGCTCCTTAACAAACATGGCAGAAAAATCTAGAAACGCGTGACTTTGGGCTGCTTCTTCATCCTCTGTCATAGGTCTCTTTTCATGAAAACAGGTTTTGCTTTTCTGAAAAAAATCTCCTCCAGAAGGCGATGTGCAGCAGCACTCCTGCTTCTGGGGCTTTCTCCTCTCTCCTGAAAGCTGGCCGATGCCGTGAGCTCTCCGTCCTGGTCGCTCCTTGCTTTCAGGTGTTTGTTTGGGTCTCCCCTTGCAGCTAAAACTCGCTGGCTCAAACAGATTCGTCTCCATCTTTTAAATATTGTACAAGGTTAAGATATTACTCATCTATGTGTTTTTTAACCCAGGCAGACTTTCTAACAGCTGCAGAGCTATACTGATTTATTTTTTTTCTTTCTCCTTGATTTCTTTTGACTCTTGTGGAGGCAGGGGAATAAGCAGAGAGGAAAGAGAAAAAAATAACATTAACACAAAGAAGCACTTCTTATTAAGAGTAGGTGGGTAAGGGCACTGGAAAAATAATACCTCAAGATGCATTGAAACATTTTAGGGAATTAGGGAATTCTGATCTCCTGCAAAAGAAAAAAAAAAAAAAAAAGGAAAAAAAAAGGAGGGGGGAGAGAAAATTAATATTAAAGACAAGCTGTGAGTTTCCATCTGGCCTTGCCGCTTTCGACTAACGCTTCCATGACGGAATTCATCTGTCCATCAACTGTCAGAAATTCTCCTGTCAGTAAATCCCTGGGTACTCCTCCTTGCCCACCCCACTCACAAATATGCCGAGGCACCGCGGGCTCCTAAGCCCGAGCCTCCCCTCCCTGCCCGCCCCGGCTCCCGGTGATTCGGGCGCTGCAGGGCCCGGCTATCGATTTATCGGCGTCCTCCTCCTCGAAACTTGGGGTTCCAGGAGGAGGGCAGCGCCCGTGGAAGGGGAGCGGGGAGCACTCAATCATCCGGAGATTAAATTCCCACCAAGATCCTCCTAAGTCTTTCTATTACAGCCTGACAGCAGACAGCCCACATCTGTTTTAAAACACTGAGTGGTTGTGAAGTGTGAACTCCCCACTGTTTAATGTAACTACATGACTATTTAATGTACACAGTGGTAGAGCAGCTCCGAACACCAAACTGTTGTGACATGCCTGAAGGACATATATAAACATAATATACAGTGGTTTATTGTGACAAAGTGCATCTATGCCACAAACAGAGAAGGATCGCTTGGCTCTCGAGTGGAGTCAAATGGGAGCAGAGCGCTGTTACCAGCGCTGTCTCTCCTCAGTGTGGACGAAAATACTTGTGGTCCTTAAAATGTCATGCAGTCTATTTAAATGCTCCAAAGAAGGATTGGTAGATGTGGAGTCACCCCAGCACACGCAGCCCGGGTTGTTGCTGGTGACAGGGACACAACCACGGGCAGCAGGCTGCTGGCTGCATCACCCGGCTCCTGCCCCAAGCCCTGCTCCGTTCGTGTTCCCGGAGAGGAGACATTACACACCCCACAAAGTGCTTTTGTGGGATCTCTCTCCAAGCTTGCTTGATCTGAAGTAGGGATTTGATTTCTCTCTTCTCGACCATGCCGAAAACTAAATCTGCATTTGAAGCAGCTGCCTCTCTGGATGGTGGGAAGAGGAGTGGGAGAAACGTTCAGTCTCTAAAAGTACATTTTGTTGCAGTGTTTTCCCTTCAAAAAAGTGTTGGTTGCTTGTGGCTTCTGACACCTCATTAATCAAGTGATCAGAATTCACTATTTTACAGCAGCAAGACCAATTAACCTTTGCTAGCTACATAGCAGCCAAAAATAATTTCTAATTGTCCAATGAAGGGGGAAAAAACCCCAAACACTGAACCTCTGAAGCATGTGAAGATTGAGGGGATTTCTTGTTTGTTTGGCAAGCATTTAATCAGAGAGAAATTCAGATCTCTGCATGCGTGCCGTTCTTTTGTGGACTTCTGAGAGTAACGAAGAAATTCAGAGAGGAGAAAGTTCAAAGGTTTGCCCCCGCACAGTTGCGGCGTGCCAGCCTGTAACGTATCTCTCAATCCCTTCGGCTGAAAGCTCGGGCTTTCCTCCCTGTAACTCGAGATTGTGCTTTCCCCAAAATGCCCCTTTCCCAGCTCGGCTGTTAGGAGGAGACAAAAGATGATAGGAAAGATTCGGCTCAAGCCGTTTCGGTTCAGCTCAATAACCCGGGCTGTGTGACTCCGCGGGGGCAGCACAGCTCAGGGCGCAGCTCCCCGGGGGCTGCCCTCTGCTCGGGTCCGGCCGTCGGGCTTTGTCTCCTGCTCCCAACCCGATCACTGAACGTTAAAACGAAGGAGTGCTACTTCGGGGTCACTTCTCCGCAAAGACCGACTGCCCGACTTTAATCGTTAGGAATGATATTTTATTAATATCATGGAAACCGCGGCTTTTAAGGCAATCAAACCAATAAACAGTGCTGTGGGCAGGCTTTAAGCTTAGCAGAGATTTTAAGATAAGTGGGGGCTGATGATAAAACAAGAAGTTACCCATAAAGAGGGAAAGACAACCTAAATTATTATTTTCTGGTTATTATTTCTGAAGACTACACAGGGAGTACATCAGAGTTTCATTAGGGATCCCCAGCTACCCACATGTAACAGCTTTGGGGTAAGGGGCCCCACTTTGCAATCTGTTCATCCACAGCCTCCTATTTTCCTCATAACATTAGTAAGAGTTCTCCTTATTTACCTAATATGGCTTACTTCTTACCCTGTTGCTTAATTCTCTATATTTTTTAAATTTTTTAATCATGAGCCGTGGGGTGATCTGAATAAGAGCGAAGTCACGCTGAGGTTCGAATCCCACGTAAGCTTTGGCAAGGACCCTCCAAAGGGCGCGACTGCAAGCCTGGGTGGCGAAATTTGCAGTGGGACTGGAGCTTGGCTCCTTCAGCCGAGTGTTGCCATTTACTCCTGAAGCCTGGCTTGAGGTTTTTCCTTTATAGCCTGATAACTTTCATTTTCATGCATTTGTTACAGAGGAAAATTTCATCCAAGTATTTGGGTGGACCCCCCTTTAGGAAACACTTCAAACCCTGGGTTTTCCTGGTTGTTGAGTTTCATCAATCAGGCTTTTAATTAAAAAGAAGGGCATCTCCATCCTTCCTTTGGTCATAATGAAATTGCGTAGCGGGGACGCCCCGTGAGTACGGTGGGGTTTTTCTTTTTTTTTTTTCTTTTTTTTTTTCCCTCCAGGTTCCCCCGCCTCCCCCTTCCAGCGTTGCTCAATGTATTCCAAGCAGAGGAGGTCAAAAACACTGGTGCATATGCAAGAGCCAAACAAATAGCCCTTCTGATAGGGTTGGGTGACATGTGTCAACCCCTGTCATCCAGGAACAAGAGAGGCAATGTGCCCAGACAAAGGAGAGGGTGGAATCTCAACACACTGGCAAACCTGACCCACACGCAAGGGCTTTGTGCAGCAGATGCCGCCTCTTATTGTTTCCTGACTCTCTCCCCACCACCCCTGACAACAGCCACTGCCGCTGGCATTCCACCCTGACATCTGTTCAGCTTTATTGATGCTCTCCTGGAGGAATTCCCAGTGTAAACAGGGAATTCTCTACGGGAACCCCATGTTGTAAAAGGGATGAGCTGCATAATGCAAAGATTTAACCACTATTTAAAGGTGTGACACTTGATTGAAAGTGACTTGATTTTTTTTTCCCTCCCCCACTCCCCAACCACCCTTAACTGTATTTGGCACAAACTGTCTGGGTTGGACTCTTTTTTTTTTTTTCTTTTTTTTTTTTTTCTTTTTGGTAGGATTTCTCCTCCTCCCTTTCCTTTCTCCCCCTCCTCCCTTCTTTTGTTTTCACGAAGCGGAATTGTCAGGAAGAATGAAAACTAGGAAATGGAGCACACCAAAAATGGAAAACAAAGCAAAAACTAGAGAGAGAATAAAAAAAAGTGGGAAAGGTAGGAAAGAAAACCCAGGTTTATATGCAGCGGAGTGTAGTGACTCCTGTAAAAGCTGTCGGAGCCCACTCTAAGGGCTGTCAGCAGGCATCTCGGAGGTCTTTGTACCTCCTGGAGCCAGGATTCCTTCTGTGGGGCTGAAAATTGGGACAGCGCGTTCAACATCTACAGCAATAGGCAGAGAGATGACCCACTGAGCCAAAATTTCTTATTCACATGCCTTTTCTCTTACTATTTCTATAAAAAAAAAAAAAAATCTGTCCCCATCCCACATGCTGCTTTATGAGGGCTTGCAAGCTACCCCTGTGAGAACGCAGATCTGCTCCCGTAGAAAATATTCAGCCGAGTTTTGGCACCAAAAGCCTTGATCCAAAATCCATAGCAGCTGATGAGAATCAGTCCATTGATTTGAATTGGCTTTGGGGCAGGATATTAGTTGCTGAAGTGGCCAAAATAGCATGAGGACTGGGAATTGCTGTGTGTTCTTGCCATCTAGGGACCGCTATGAAGAGACTAGATCTGGCATTATTTTGACTCCCTGATTTGTTTAAATAAATATGTGAAAATAAACATGGATACTTGAAATGCAAACAGTAGGCTGTCTGCTAACCAGATCAACCAAAAATATACAGAAAACGATGTACTACAAAAGTCCTGCAGACTTTTAGCAGGATACAACCTAATATTATTTGTTGAAATTGCTCTCTAAAGCCAACATGTCTGGTTCTGGAGGTACAGCTGAGGTTCTCCCATGCACACAAGCACATGCTTATATAAATTAGCTATTCTGGCCTATAAACCCTCATTCTGTGTTCTTTATTTGATGTAAAATTATGGTAGGTATAAATGGTTTTGTTAGCGGATAAAATAGAGCAATAAGAACATCCCCCAAAATAGAGAAGAACAGTAAAAGAGACACCGAGCCAACCGTAAAAATCACATAAAGGAAATAAACTGATATAAATGTGTAAGAGGAACAAGTGCTACATTGCAGGGAAATCTCCCAAGTCGGAAAACGTTACGCTTAAAATCAGTTCGGGGTCAGACTGTGTTTGGCTGGGAGAATCCTACATAGTTATTTTGGTTCTAAGTGTGATATAATGACCCAGGCTAGAGGTTTTATTAGGTTTGTTGCATCACTGGGATGAATAAAGTGATTGCAAATTCACAGCGAACACTCATAGTCGGCATTGGGTTAGGTGTAATGAAACTTCTGTGGGAGCTGGTACAGGGGAAGGTCTTACTGAAATGATAATTTGAAGTTTCATTGGACAGTCTGTAGGATTTCAGAGTTAGGTCTGGTTTTATTCTATAATTCAATTGGATTTTTTATTTTTTATTTTTTAATATTTCTAAACTATGGATAGCATCTGTTTTTTTTTTGTTTTTTTTTAATAAGTTTTACAGGATTTTGGGCTCATAGGGTTTTTTGGCTAAATTGCATTAATGTCTTTTGGACTTCTTGAGAAGGGGAATCAATTTCAAAGCCTGTTTAAAAGAAAAAACAAAAACAAAAACAAAAAACAAACAAGCAGCATCCCCCCTATAAAGCCAACTGCCAACAGAGCATCTTCTCTGCCAGTGAAGCTAACAAGGAATGAGAGGCCTCGGCAGCCTGTGTCGAACCGAGCTGTTAGCGTCGCAGGAGGCAGAGCTCCCAGGAAGTCAAAGCAGAAGGATCGGGCCCTCGGAGGTTATTCTGAGACTAAACAGAGGATTGGAGGCAAAGAGATGAGAGACTCCTAATGAAGTTGCAGAGAGGTGGATTTGCCGGTGTTGGTAGGAGTGTCTCTAATTAGAATGTCTTATTTTTCCTCTCACGTCTGCTTTTCCCTTGCCCCTGGTAGCTGAAAAATACCGACTACAAATACCGAAGCGTTGATGGATGGCCAAAGTCGCGGCCAAATCCCACTTTGCTTCCTGTACAGCTTAAACTAAAACACAAAGAGAAGTTGCTACCGGAATTCTCAACAGCAGTCAATCAAGAGCAAATTTACAATAGAAATCCAGCTTCCCCTAGGAGCAAATCACTTAAAGATTTAAAGACGTAAACAAATATCTTGCAAGATCTGTTTGAAGCACAAAGTGAGCACAGTTGCATCAGAACACGCCTCGTGACGGTGCTCCGAAGTGCAGCTTTTCTTCCCCTACTGTGTGTATCTGTTTGGAGGAGGTATTTATTTTCTTAAAAGTTAGCAAACATTCTGTGTATTTGTCGTAATGTGAGAAGAGTGGCAGGAATAATATATAAGTGGATGTGGTTACGCACTTCATACATACATATGTGTGTGGGGGGAATATATATCTATATATAGTATAGATATAGTGTATATATAGTATAGATATAGTATAGATATAGTGTATATATAGTATAATATATAGTATACTATATAGGTATAGTATATATATAGTGTATATATATAGTGTATATATGTATATTTATGGTATATTTGCGTGTGTGTGCACAAATATATTTGCATCCAGGTCAAATAACAGCTGTTATTACTAAGTTCAGCTTTTATTATCAATTTGTCTGTAGATTCAAGCACTGTTTAAAAAAAAAGAGAGAAAAAAAAAAAGTCCACATCTGAGCTTTTTCCTAATCAGTTCCCTCATTTTGCTAATATTCTAACGACTGTCAATTTACTTCAGTGGTGCCATTTGCAGAATTTTCCAATTAGCAGGAAACCTGTTCCACCTTCTCCCATAATTACAAGGGACTCGCTTCAGATCAGCTGTGGCCAGACAGCATATGATGTACTTGCCAAAATCTGTGCACTGTGGGTTTTTGTGTGTGTGGATTTTTTTTTTTTAACCTTTGCATGAGCTGGCACAGACTTTACGTCTCTGTTTGTAGGCAGGGAGCTCCCTCAGTAGTGGCATGTGTCAAAATATCCCAATAATTTCTAATAAACACACCACAGTGAGAACACAAATAGGAGCCTCTCTGCGTTTTGATGGGGCTGCTGTGACGGATGTTCAGCGCCTCGTACCTCTCTGAAGCTGTGTGTATGGCTCTGGAAATCGGGGAAATACTCAGGACCTGCTGGCTTCTCCTTGATATCGATGATTTTATTCGAGAAGCATCCATTTGGCCACTTTTTATCACCTTTATCCTTCAGCACCCGTGCCAAGCAGCACAGCGAGGACAACATCGTTCTGCTGCTCTCTGCTATTACCCGGGCTGATCAAAAAGCAATCAGCCCCTTTTTGGGAGCTGCTTAGCCAGCTGATATTGCAGCCGTAACAATGGAGCAGCAATAACTATTATTGTTACATGAAAAGAAAATATATTTAATAATAAGCTCATTGATTTTTAACAGCATCTCTGTGTTGCCTAATTGATGGGAAGTTGTATGTTTGTGTAGCCAACGGGGGTTATGAATTAAATATGGTCGTCATTCCTTGAGGGATGCATGTCAATGCAAGAAAGATGGAGGATCTACATTTCCCCCAAGCTAAACAATCCCCTTGTAACAGACATAGGAAAGCCTGGAATAGGAGGAAGGGGGGAAAGGGAATAAAAAGCATCCATCACTGTTTATTAAGTGCTGCTACTTGAAGGTAAAAAGGGTATTGAACTGTTTTTAAATTGGAAGGAATGTAGCTAGACAAAACATTGATGGTAATATTAGGTTGGTGACAAATTTTATTCTTTTGTCCACATTTATTACAGTAGCAATTTGAAGTGATTTATTCCCCTTACCCCTCTAAGCCCCTCGCTATACATACACACGCACGCAGACGCACAAACCCAGTGTCTGGAGTAATAAAATGGGCTTTTCTGGTACCAGCCACAAAAATACGGGCAGAAAGCATCTGGAATGCTGGACTGTAAACTTAAGGCGCTGCAGAGGCCAGTGCTCAGCACCTGCAGAAAATTAGGCTGTTGTGAAGGTGTCTCAGCTTGGGCACCGGCTGCGGAGCCACCAGGCTCACTGCAGCCGTGCCTGCGCTGGGATGCAAAAAGAACCACTGGGAATCCAGCAACTTCGTTTGTCTTTGTCCCTGAGGTGCCCTGATGGCAGTAGTTTTGGAAGGAGCCCTTGGCATCTGAGTTATGGGGTTGCAAGTGTGCTGAGCTCTGCTGAAGCCTGACTTCCCCAGGGCTGGAGGCGATGAAGCTCTGAGCAGCCACAAGTGGCTCGGTGCCTGCGTGAGCAATCGCTGCTTGCTGGCCCATGCGCATATAGTCCTGTGGTGCGTGCCCTAAATAACAACCCGTGCGTTATCGGCGATATATAACCAGGGGGGTTCTCCAACCTGGCTGGCGTTTCCCTTTAGGCCATCAGCTCGGCCTCCAGTGAACTAAATGGTTGTTACTTGTCCCTTTTCAAGTGCCTTTTGCCCAAGTTTGGTCTCCATGTTGTAAGGTCGCCTGCTGTCTGTCAAGGTTGGCTGGATGAATCGTGGCAAGGCCAGGTGAATCCGTGGGCAGAAGTTATATGGCCACAAAAGCGCATAGGAAGGGACAGATGTCTGCTGGGGCTTGGCTCAGAGGACTGCTGGACCACACCGGGCTGGGGAGTTGCTGAACTGCCCTCTGGTTTTTAGGAGGTTAACAGATCCTTTGATCTCCAGCATTATCAAACAAAGTGCTCAAAGAAAAACCTCCAAATCATAAATGCCAACTTATTTTCTTCTAAGTGCTACTGTTTATTGGCCGGATCTCTTGTTTTCCTGTGATTAATAGGGAATAATGTTATGCAGAGCAAAAAGTCCCGAACTTGGTCAGCTCAGCTTGCCTGATACAATGGTTTTCAGGTCATGGTGAGCCAAAGCACGGCAGGGAACGGTAGAGGAAAAGCCTTTTAGAAAAACAATTTCACTTTTTTCAAAGTTTTGTCATTTTCTAAGCTGAAGTAAAAACATTGCCAAAAATAATAGCTGTGCTATTATTCTTGCTCAGGTGCTCAGGAATATGAGCTTACTCATCAAGTTAAAAAATGAGCAGGTTTTTTTTTTTATTTTATTTTTATTAGAAAGACACTGTGTTGTGTAAGAGACACTTACTTTTACCCTAGTATTTTACTTCCTAATAGATAAGTAAAAGTAATTACATAGGACAGATGAAATGGTTTCTAATGCTTCACTCCTAGAATTAGAGTGAACGTTTTCCTAAACCATCCTGTAAATTAAAGTGGTCTAATTAAGCAACAAAAGATATTGTTGATGTTCGCTTTATTATTGCTAAAACCAGAATTTAGACTTGAAACTGTTTTAATCTTTATTTATTTATTTATTTATTATTTCTAACTATTTTTGAACTATTTTTGGAGGGGAGGGAGGAAGGGAATGGGGGAATAGAGAAGGGAAGGATCTGTTACTAGAGGAACTGATGGATCTTATAAAGATCTCCGAGTGTCCTGGCAGAGATCAGAGTTTCTGCCTTGACATTCCTTGGTTTGATGATTCTTTATGAGTGTGATTAGTAGATTTAAACCCCATGAGCTTCAAAGCTATGGCACATCTTTTTAGCATGTATATTAAGATGTGCAAGTCTTCTAGGCGGTCTCTACAGTACATGCTGATCTTCTAGGAAGAGATGCAGCAACATTTTCCTACTAGATCCTCAAGAAAATGCATTTTTTTTTTTTTCAAAATTAATATCTGTGAACTAAGCCACTTAAATTTTGGCATTAAACTTAATCTGGGGCTGTAGGAATTCAGACAGCAAATGGTGCCATAATTGTTTTATTAAACCAATGATGTAAAGTTACACATACAGGCCTTTTATGAAGCATATGCAGGCAATGGAAAACAAATCAGAATGGTTTATCAAGTGCTACCCAACCTCACAGCATTCATCAGAGATGTAATTGCACATCTACACATGAATAAACTTTACAGACTTGATTTTCTGAGTGGACAGGAACATCTTTGGAAATCTGGTCCTTTAGGGAACACTTCTCTCCTGCTGGCTTCATGTAAAGGAGGGATTTGGAGCCCAGTGGCAACACCTCCTGTAAAAGAGTTGTTCTGTAGACATTTCGGTAGCTATTCCTTAACAGCTCCAAAGGAGCCGTTGCAAGGGATCACAAAATGATCTGTGGCCATTAAGATAATTTTGTCTATTGAGGGAAAACACAGTTCTGCTGTGGATTTGGGGAGGGAATGGATAGTAGCTGACTTCCAGGGAACAAATCTTTACCTGGTTCGAGTTATTGTAACTAATGACTTCTGTGTCAAGTTACGTAGCTGGGATATGGCTGCAAGTATTTAAACAATTTCAGTGAAAATGAGAAATCCTGGTGAGTTCAGTGATCGCAAGGCTGGTCACCCTCCACGATCACATCGGTGTCATTTAAGAAAAGATTTAAAAAAATCAATGTAAGGAAACTACTGCAAACCTGCACATAATCCTACTTCCATCTAAACTGATTCGATTTCATAGAACTTAATGCTGATTATTTCAGAGGTCCAGGTGAAAACAGAGCAGGAGTTTAACAGTGGAGACAAAAATTAGGACAGCTGAAGGGTCAAGCTGCAAATTCACGGCACTTTTAGTAGAGCCCAGGTATCCTGAGAGTGAAGATTGCACTGTCAGTCTCAAAACCTTAAATCAAATAAGATAACGTAAATAAATCCTATTTGTGTTAAACTTCTGCACCAACTGCAGTATTTCATTTGGGAGCTTCAGAAATCACACTTGTTAAATGAGCTTAGTGATCAAGTTTAAAAAGAAGGAGGGGGGGGAATGGAAATTCCTTTTCTTTTTTTTTTTCTTTCTTTTTTTTTTTTTTTTGTTGTTTGTTTGTTTGCTTTGTTTTTCTTGTGCATCTAAATCAAACCACATGAAGAAATTAAGCACTGAGAAGGGAAAAGCTCACAATACTCTTTTCATTGCAAGTTCTGTGCAGTTTGTGCTCAGCCTTGCTCAGCAGTCTCTGGTCCTGCGTCGACACGTAATGCTTTCCACCGAGCTGCATGCCTTCCTTCCTGTAACCTGTCCTGACATTGCAGGGACCGACTCCTCAGTCTAATGTCTCATCGTACAAGCTCTTTCTAATGACAGTGCTACTCCCATTAGCCTCCCTTGATGTCTATTTACCAGAGCAGCTTTTCAATTATTTAAAATGCAAACATCTGGATTAAATAAATGAAGAAAGCATTCAGCAAATGTTGCATGCACTCTAAAACTTTTCTCCAGGAATTATGACTGCAGTAGAACCTGAGAAGGAAAAAAATCAGAATCCACTGCATGCATCATCTTAGCACACCGGGGACATGGGCAGGAAGTCCGAAAGTTGGGATCTGCCAAGAGACTTTTTTCAGTAGAGAGCACATTGTGATGATGCATGTGGAACGATACCCTGTTATTTAAAGGCTCAAAACAGGAATATTTTCCAAGCACGAAGCCAACTGTAGGCTTACAATCTATGCTCTGCATGTATGTGAGTATGCCTGCAGTTGGGAGGATATAAGGCATGAAATACATATGCAGAAAAATATGTCGTGTGCCTCCAAGAGATAATACGGTTTGGATTCACTCCCTGAGAAGCCTTTCAAAGTCAGCAATATGGTTTTGTGTCCAGCTTTAACACTGCCAGACTCTTACAAGAGCCCCATCCCTGGCTTCTGCAGTACCTACTTACACATCGCGTTGAGTCTGTCCCTGTGATCTCTGCAGCTCAGGGGAGAAGATCAGAATTGGAAGTGAATGAGGAGGACAGATCTCAGCTGCCACAGCTGGAAACATCTGGAGCCCTCGCACAGGCTCATTAGCCCAGGCAGAAAGCAGGGCATTGCAGAAGGCTTCCCTTGATGAGCTTCAAAACAAGCACGAACAACTCGATGCATGAGTGACCACTTCAGCAGGGCGCAGGAAGCTAGGGGTTACCCTTCATAACGCGTTAATCGTGGGCTTGAGTTGTGTGATCCACAGCTGGGGGCAGGACAGAAAGATTGGCCAGTTGAGGCTGGTCCCAACCTGTCCACATTTGGCACCTTCCTGCAGCTTTTTTTTTTTTTTTTTTTTGATTTGGTGCAAGTCCCAGGCCTCGTTTGGCTTCCACGGGTGGGAGGTCAGGAGCTGAAATTACTGAGCAGTAATTAGGACCTCTCCCAGCAGCTCCAGGAATGTGTTTGCTCCAGCCAGAGGCTAAGACTGCATAGCTGATGGCGAAGCTCTGTAACAACCTTGTGGATACACACAGAGATCTGCTGCAGTGATCGAGGGAGATGAGCACTACGACCTGCATCACAAATTGGTGGCACCATCACGGAGCTCGAGGAATCGCCCAGTCACCAGAGGGGTGCCTCGAAGGAGGCCACGGCCCAAACCATCTGAACACGCGCACCCATTCGAGTGAGCGGCACATCTTGCATTGTCTAAAGCGAGGTGGGAATAGGTATTACATATACACACTAAAATGAAACCAATCTCATGCTTCAGGGTGTAAATTGATCACTGGAAAGGTCAGGAAGCAATTTTCCTCTCCTGTTAACATCACTGCACAGTCAACTTGGGGTTCGTGTGTATGCGTGGGAGAGGGAGAGGGATGGAGTGGAGAGAAGCAATTTCTCCTGTAGCATAAAGTATTTGCCAGAGGCAAAATAACTTGCTGCTGCCATGAGTTTATAGCAAACTGATTGCCCAAGTGTTTGAATTTTACCTTATCTTTATTTCTGAGTGCCCAATCTAAAGCAGTCTGGCTTTCATGACACATGAAACCCAGCCTTTTTTTTTTTTTTTTTTTTAATCCTGACATTGTGGACTCTACGAGCAGTTGCACAAAGTGGCTCCTCAAGCATGCAACGTGTGCTTTGAGCTTCTGGGGGGGCATGGATGTACAGGCGCCAAAATTGTGTGCTGGTGTTTCGATCCATTCAATTCCAGAGATTTTTTTGTTCTTTTCACTGCACCCTCCTGTGAAGGTCCTTGAAAAGGCCCACAAACTGTGGGTAAGTCTTCAAATCAAACTGCTGCCTCGTTGGAGGCTCAGCCATCACCAATTAACAGAGTTACCCTGGTACTCTCCTCTGATTTGAGTTCCTACCCCAAAATGCTGCTGCTTTTTTGGCCTCTGGCACCTATGTGCTACATCAAAGGGTACTGAAAAGGTTAATTAAATTTGGAGGTGAGTTAGCAGAGATGAATGAAATGTTTGCAGTGAAAGGTGGAATTACTGTAAATGTATTAATTTATTTACTGCACACTAGAAATTTTATATTCCACACCACTACAGGACTGTGCACTATTTTCCCATGGCAAACTAGTTGGTTTCTGAGGACATGCTAAAACGCAGAAAAAGGTGGGTTTCGGAGTCCAGAATTTTTCTCTGTAAAGCGAAATTTTCTCTACATGGTGGAAGTCCTGGTCATCAGAAACCTTCTGAAAGATGTGGATGCTGACATACGGGTTTGGCACTATACTATGGCTGCAAAATGTCTTAGAAATTTCTTACTCTGACAAAACAAGAATAGCTTGAAAGGAAAACAGAATTTCAGTGACTTGCTCATGTACCCTGCTCTGTGGCTCTGGAGACACAGCTTCTATTTCTGCCTCAGCCCTGTGACCTATATATCTTTGGGCCAATTCATCCATGGTCTAAAATGAGGGGCAGGCAGAAATGAGGAGGGAAAAATATAGACCCAGTCCTGTATGTTTTAGTTTCATTCATTACATTGTCTGTGTCTGCTGAGCTGGGATATGGGAAGATAAGAAATAGAAGAATGCAACAGAAAGATGTTTTCTGTTTCTATTTCTCATTTCTTTCTTCCTTAGCTTCCCTTGTCACTTGGCGATATGCTCAGTGGCCATTAGGAAAACAAAGTGTACTGGGGCTGTCCTAAATGAACAAAGCACAGAAAGCACGGAAGCTCTTCCCTGTCTGGAGTCCTTTACTCCAGGGTAATCTGCCACAATGAGCATGTCTCATGGCATCGCTATGCTTCTGGAGCAGCTGGGATTCCAGGTCTGCAATGCTTCTACAGTTTTAATTTCTAGATGTTGTTTCTTCTCCTAAATACCTTTGTTATACCTGTGCCAAGCACTTATCTTTTCTGATAAGATTTACAGTGAGTTAAAGAAGAGCAGGGTACTTTGCTATCTTCCTTGGGAAAAAAAAATGTTAAAGAGAAAAAAAAAAAGTGTTTTCCCATTGACTGCCCAGTAGGAAATACTAGAAAGCGGCTTTGTTGGCACACAGTGCCAAGAACCTGTCCTGTGTGAGCTGGGTCCCTTGTAAGTTTGCTATTTATATATGGGCATGCACAACCCCAGTCAATTTAAAAGATATATTTATATGAACAAGGGCACTTGTCCAAATTAAAAAAAAAAAAAAAAAAAAAAAAAAAGAGATTCCAGGCAGAAGTGGCTGGCAAGTATTTTATATTTATCATTTGCTGTAGACAAGACACTTGCAAGCTTTAAGTGGTTCAGGAATCTCCTAGTATAGGAATTCTTTTTATTTTTATTTTTTTCTTCTTGCTACCTTTCTTTGGGTCAAATCATGAGATTTTGCTTTAGATTTTGCCTACTCACAAGGGGAGGAGAAACCCAGTGAAGCTGGTGAGCGCTGCATTTAGGAAAGGTTAAATGAAGACTGAACAGGGATGTTAGAGCTGCAATACATATCAGGATAATGTACATAAATACAGTGATTATCACAAGGTTACAAACAATGCATTTAAGATTGTATAAATATAATACACTTGTGTGACTGCTTGCATTCTGCTTTGCAAAATACCCCATGACATTTTGGGATGCTCTTTGACTCTGCTTGGTTATTGCTGGGTGAGATCTCGGGACATGTTTCAGGTGGAGGGGCTGCCTTGTGCATCAGGAGCGGGCTCCCTGCATGAGGGGCTGTAACACTGCACATTGTAAAAAACATATTGGCGTGCACGTTTCTCTGAATCCGAGCTCTTCAACATTAAAGCGAGCCCCTTCATTTTAATCATTACGGAACGAGTCCAGTGCTAATAGCACTTAATTGTTTCACTAGAATGATCTCCGTTGGTTTTGGCAGCT
Source organism: Aythya ferina (assembly GCF_964211825.1). Classification (NCBI taxonomy): domain Eukaryota; kingdom Metazoa; phylum Chordata; class Aves; order Anseriformes; family Anatidae; genus Aythya; species Aythya ferina. The sequence goes on from NC_140310.1 coordinate 3,171,482, forward strand.
GAAATGAAAACAATTCCAAATACCATCAAAGGAGCTCATCCACACACAGCATGTACAGGGAGTGTTTTGATATACAACGGTGCGTTAATATCGTAACATCTCCTAATGCTACATACGGTTCTGTAATCCTTCTCTGTCTCAGGCTATGATCTCGGAAGGTCCGATGGGTAAAAGCAAAAGGAATAAAATAGGCAAGGAAAATCTCGGTCCGTGCCCCTGAAAATAATGTGCCGTCGTCGGTCTCTTGGTTCAGCCCTACACCTATATTAATCCTGACTTTCTTGAAGCTTGCCCGCTAGTTTAAATTTGTATGCGACATCAAACATACCTTTTCACATATGTTCTTTCCAGATTTTTTTTAACAGTTACTTAGCAGTTTATAGAAGGAAGTGAATGATCTCATCAAGCTGCTTAGAAATTAAAAAAAAATCTGTGCTTATTAATTATGCAGGATTAGTCTAATTATAATTCAGCAAATTAATTAGCGACAGAAGGTGTTCTGAAACATTGGAGTACATTTGCATGTTAAATGGAGAGGCTAGTCTGTAATATATGTAAATTTATGCATGGCTTCATAGTTTAATTTAAAAATTTGCAGCTGCATATGGTATGGGAGCAGGTGAAAAGTCAGTTTTAGTTTAATGATGCTAACAAACATTGGATGCTGTCCTGTCTTAGGGAAGGAATGCTCTGAACGCACCCCTCTCTGCCAATCTATAAATCTGTCATAGGAATATAATGTTACACCGGTGTTCCCACTCAAGGTCAGCTGTGACTAGACCCAGAAGTACGACGGGTGCGAGCCTCAGAGAAGGGAGGAGACAAATGAGCGTGGAAGCAACTTGCCTGGATGTAAATTTGCCTCTTTAGCAAATGAATGTGTGTTTTGTGTGTTTTTTTTTTTTCGTTTTTTTTTTCTCCATACAAAACCAGTTGAGGGACAAGCAATGCTCCTGACTTCGTAAGCGAGGGAGAGCTCTCAGCTGAGTGCTACCCACTGTGGCAGGTGGAAAAGAGGTGCCTAACCTTGGGGCTGTCACTGACACTCCCATCCCCGCGGCTCCTGGCCTCTGGGAGCTGCAGGAAAGCTGTGATCAGGTCCTACACCAACCGCAGGGTGGGCAGTGTATGTGCTGGCCTCTGCTGTCTAGCAGGAAGAGTAAAAGGCAGCAGCCCAGGCAGCAGCAAAAAGCCACTGGTGTCACTGGTGCTGGCTGTGCACCTAGTATGGCTCAGGACACGGGCACTTTGGGAGGATGGGACGAGAGAATCCAAGAGTCAAAAGATAAAGCCACCATAGGGTTGTGTGGGCATGGAAAAAACGAGTGGGGATCAGGCTCTTTGCTTGCGTAATGCCTCAGCATGTCTCTCCTGGGGTCCATGATATCTGCAAAGTAGAGCAGAGTTAACTTTGCACCTGCGAGAGCATCAGGGCAAGGCGCTGCCAGCGGCTGGATGGATGCAGCCGGTGCTGTGAGCATCATCAGGGCAGTGTCCATCGGAGAGCCCAGCACCGAGCCACATGCGTACCGCTGAGACTGGCCTGGGTAATGAGGAAGAACTCGGCCCTGCTTTCAAAACCCTGCTGAGGGTTAGACTCTGAGGCAAGGGCCTTTATGAGATTTTTGTCACCACGGAAAAGGCTCAGTGGAGTCGTAGCCGTGGGCTTGCAGGAATGGTGCGTGGTTCTTGGCTGGAAGAGCAGCTCGATGTGCGATGGGGGGGTACATCGCTTGATTTTTAGGTGCCTTGACTTCCTTATCAGTGAAACGAGCTAAAAGCCTTTCTTTCCTCGTGTCCTTTGTGTATCTCATCTCCAATAACAATTTCACAATGTGACTGCGCGATGCTTAGCACAGTTGGAGCCCGCAGATCCTGTAATAAAGCAGGGAATAGTATCTGAGTGCCCCTTTCAACAGCCCGTCAGCCCCGTCCTCTATTACCTCCCTGCCTATTGACTCTTGATTACGCTCTGGTATTTGGTTGTGTGCCAAATGGCATGAATAATATGGATCCTACAGCATAAACAAGCTTCTCGCCATTGTCTCCTAAGTTACTGGAAAGTTTTGGTGTGAGAGGAAGAAGGAAAACCCAAAGGGAAAGGGAAACTGCTCGGATTGCAAAGAGTCCTCCAAAGGCTTTCTGGAGAACAATTGCAATTACAAACACGCTGTTAGTGTTGTGTTTCATTTTCAATTCGAACCCATAGAGTTCAATTATTATTTTCATTAATGGTGTCAGGTTTTCATCAGAGTGCACAAACAAGGAGGTTTTCCTTGGAGATTTTTTTTTTTTCCTAGCGAGTGTGGCCATGCCAAATAACTGCGTTCAGCACTGAGAAATGCCTGGCTATATAACCAGCAGTGAACTCTCCTCCAACCCTTGTTTCTTGAAAATGGGATCACTTTGCAAGACAGAATAGGCATTTACCAAACGAGCAGGAACTGCAGTCATGGAGGTGTACGCCTGCTGCCGCAGAGATGAAAATTGTGCAGAAGGTGGAAAATGTACAGAATATAAATATCAACTTTACTGACATGTTTGGGGTCTGGATGACATATTGCAGGCTTGCATTCAGACACTATTAGTTTGGAAAGAAAGCTCTTGGAAAAAAAAGCCACTGGGTATAGGGCAGGGAGCAGTAGGATGTCCTAGGTTGCAGGGAGACGGGATATTTGAAGAGGAATAGATCTGGGGCTAAGGCATGGGACTGGGAGTGGGACATAAATTCCAGTCCAACCTTTGCTGAGGACCTAAGGGGCTGTGTTCATCCTTGACCCACCCGAAATACAGGATATCAGCACTTCCATCCTGTATCTTAACACAGAGCATTACTCACCCAAGTGTCATTGGGACCTCTTGGCACCACAAGCAAATTGTAATTAGAAGCAGTTTTAAGATGGGTGCTGCCATCCAATAATTTTAAGGTAGACTTTTAAGGCAGGCTGATCTGTTGGCCTGCCTTAGCTGAACCGCTGATCCTTCTATGCTGCTCTCGCACCCATCTCCTGTGTCTGCTCCTCTGAGCTTGGTGTTGTAAGGCGCCGGAGACCTACACAGCAGGCAGCATCAGCGGTCTGCTGCCCTCAGCTTCAGGTCTCCATATTTGGCACAATAAAGGTCCCACATCAAAACTTAAAGCCCAAAATCTAAATTGGAGTCATTGACTGTGGGTGAAAGAACGTGGTATGTCAGACCGTAGGTGCTGCTGAATTACATCAGACCATTTGAGCTGGAAAACAGAGTTGTTTGGGTATCTAAAATCATCTGATGTTTCCAATTTGTTTGGGGGATACAAAGTCTTGTGGCATTTTAAAATCCTTTTGGAGCTTTTCTTCTTTTTTTCAAATGAAAGCACTAATTCCACCTGTTCTCTATTACACTTATCTGATCTGCATGTCTTCATATGCTTTGCATTGCAAGCATCTTGGAAGGAGCATTCTGCTATTGATTGATTAAATACTAATTTAATAATAACGATGGGCCAAAACTGAAAACTTCTGATCTAGACTTTTTGCAGTGCAAACGATTTTTACTCCTACAGATTTTGGTCCAAACCACCTTGATTTAATAATACAAATACAAATACCCCAAAGCCTCACATCTTGAAGCCAGCTTCACTTTGGCCATTACAATGCTTCCAACATCAGCGCGGTTCCTCCCGACCCGTGCTCCTTAAACCCCCGCAGAAGCTGACCCTACCTTGGCAGGCTTCTATTTCCAAGCTGGACAAGAACTGCAGAGCACAGGGAAAGCTTCCTGTACGGAGGGGTTGGGATCGGTGCCTTGAAGCTGCAGGATGGTTGGGGAGGTGAGGTGAGGAGAAAGATGTGATGGTAACACATGGGGCTGCATGGAGCAGAACAGGAAAATAAGAAGACCCATGGACATCTCTGAGGAGGGGACTCCAAAGACTCATTTAGGCCATTTCCCCTAGGTTGGCATAGACCTATGCTATTTAGTCTCTCCTTTACCATCTTACAGCCAAGCACAGCTTGGAGACAGGAGACCGAATGGGAAGCAGAGGGTAAAGAGAGGTTAGGAAAAGTTGTGAGCCTTACAATAGAGCCATTAGTCTGAGGAAAAAAACAAGTGATTTGGGAATGTGCTGTTCATTAGATGCAAGTGGGGTCACTGGTTCCTACTAGGCAAGGTTCCCATGGTGTTTCAGTGCTCACCTCTCACACATGGGCAAGGAGCGCCGTTGTGCCATCACTCATCCTCAAACACCCCGAGCTGAAGAAATGGTGTTGGACCAAGGCATGAGGGCAGAGAACCGTTCCTCACTTTTCAGATCAAGAAACGAGGACACTGGTGGGGCAGCAGCAGAAGGCAGGATGCCCACGTGCATGTTTTGGTACAACTGGAGCCTTTCCCCTAAAAAACAAGCGGAAAACGAACACCACCTCTCCTGGCCCAGCCTGGGGCCCCACTGCCATCCAACTCCTGCTCCCTTCTCTCGCAGAGAATCTCAGCAAAGGCTTCTGACCTACATATGTTGGTTTTCACATTTGTTCGACTGGGTTCACACTTTATGCACAGGAGTTTTGCGAAGATTAATTAGCTGCTGTTTGTGGAGTATCGTATAAATACTCTGGATTATTGTAATAACCTCAATCATTTCGCACACAGTATATGGTGTGTGTTCGCTCAGAATGCCTTCGTGCCATGCCTGATCCCACGTTGACTATAACTGCTCAAAAAGTAGGAAATTTGTTCATCAGCTCCCTAATAATACACGCTGACATAATAGAGTGGAATTACTCCAGAGATAAATATTCAGATTATAAAGAAGTCTTCTGCTGCGATATTCATTAAAATCAAGATGATGCCATCAAATAAATGCAATTAATTGAATTTTAACACCAGCCTTCAAATGTATGTGCAAAATCTGATCTGGTCCCTTTGCAAGGCAGAGATTTGCAAGCAGAGCCTGCTCCACCGCGTTGGGGCAGCGGGTAAGGTTGCTCGTCACACTTATCTCAGAGCTTGCAGTGCCAAGACACACATGGGGGAGTCAGGGGGACGATGCGAGACCCTGACCTCAGAATTTCCTCGCTTTGATGCAGCTGGAGCCAGGCCCTCCTGTCATGATAGTTCTGTGGCTCACTCTTAGCATTGTTCAGCCGGAGCAAAAACATTCGCAGGAACAACTCCCAGCTTTTTATTTCTTTTTAGTTGACTTTGTGACCTCTTAGAAGCACTTCAATTATTTAATCACGATGCCACCATATAGGATGGCACTTTATGTTCTCATTAGATTGCAGCATCCCAGGGCTTGCTGATACCACGATCACAGATGGTGGCATGTCCTGGGCCACAGCACGGCTGGGGCCAGCAACCCAAACTCTGCAGCAACCCAAATGAGCCAGGACTGTCTCACTGCTTGCTTTACAAGGGATATTTTTCAGAGTGTCTCTCCAAAGGCTGCTCACAAGATCAAAACAGTTGCCTCTCTTGATCCTGTAGCTATGTTTTAGGGAAGCACACGAGGTGGCTGGGAGGTTGGGTAAGACACAGAGCCAGGAGCCAGGAGCCCCAGGTCCCAGTCCCAGCTCTGCAGCAGGCCTGTGGTAGGAGCAATTCCCTCCCAGTTTCCAGGCCCCGTATCTTGCCTTACACTGGTGGTTACACCACCTGCTGCAGAGGGGGTTGTGAGGCAGAATTAATTGAAGTTTAAGTCCCACAGAATGGTGCAATAAAAGCGCAAAGTGTATTTTCTATTTCTGGGGCTCCACGTGGTGAGACTGAGCAGTCCCAGGTTTTGTGGCAGGGCTTTGAAAAAACATTAATGGATTTTATTTTTTTTTTAAACTACACCTTCTGTTGCATGTGGGACTGCTCTTTAGAGCCTGCCTAGTCCTGTTGAAGTCACAGAAAGATTTTTTCTGGCTCTAACAGGATTTCATTCAGGTTCTCCTCAACCAACCGAGATGGAGGAGGAATGTTCTCCAAGGTGGAGCAGCCTTTTGGATCTGGCCACGACAGCGTGGTGCAGCAGCAGCCCCTTTGGAAAAGGCTTGACAGACACAAGACCTTTCCAGGGGAATTTTTCCTGCTGCTGCCTCTGAGCCCTGTTAAGGCTCCCACGACATCACCAGGCTGGCCTGCAGTTCTGCTGGAAGGCAGCAGGGATAACACCGCCACCAGCCTCTGGACTGCAGCGAGAGAGGGGCACGTAAATGATTCATCAGCCCATCTCCCCAGCATGGTGGGAACTCCCAGTAGGAGGAGCAGTAACTTTTGAAATAGCTCCCTCGAAATCCTAGAAGAAGGAATTTATTTAAGGTGGCGATTTGGAGACCTCTGCGAGCGCATCAGTCTGTAGGTAGAGGGCTCGACCATAGGAGAGAGACAATAGGAGAAAAGAAATGTCTGCAGTATGTCTTAATTAATTTGACATCTATATGTGAAGTTAATCAGGTCTTATATAGCACTGCCAGAACTTTTAGTGGTGGTTATTCAAAAGCATTTAAGTTTTTCCCCAGTGCCCTTCGATGTTGATGTAGGAGATGCCTGGGCCAAGCTCCTTCTGCAGTTGTCTGCTGAACCCAGAGCTGGTGCTGGCCTTGGGAAGGAACAGAGGCCAGCTAAGAACCATGAAAATAAGCTAATTTTAATTTTATTTTTGATGTATGTATAGGTTAAGGCAAAAACTGGCTAAAGTTTCTCATTTAAAAAAATTAATACAGGCCTTCTGCAACTCTCCTGTTCCCCCTAAATCAGCTTCATTTGGAGCTAAACCTTCCCATCTCTTTGCTCCCCCCAAGTCATTTTTATTCTAATGCTGCAATAAATATTAATGCCTTTCCCAGATGCAACCACTTAAAATATATATGTATATACACCGGCCTACCAAATACTTGCTGGGAATGCCCAGTTGCAACTAAAATTTGACGGGAAAACCTCTGAAAGGAGAGAGAGAGACCTGGATCAACCAGAGGAGAAATTCCTGAGTGTGTATTTACATAAAACTGAATCTAAATGTGGGGTGGCAGGAGGGAAGAGTCTTAGCACAGAATGCCCAGCGAGGTCCAGAGAAGCTGCATGTCTAACACAGGCAGTACACAGACACTGCCCCAATGCTCCCACACTGGGAGCCCAGCACTGCCAAAAGTGCGAGGAGGAATTACTGATGCCCAGTTTGTGATATCTTCAACGCACACAATTCCCAGCAGCTCAGGAGCTCAGCAACCCCAGAAAGCCAGGCTCCTTTAGGTTGTCTCCGGTGGGTTTCTCCGAATTGCTCCTGCCCCAATCTCCCAGCCTGCAGCCTCCAAAGCTCAGCGCGCTGCTCACGGTCAGTGAGGGCAGGGAATGCCCCGCTGCTTTTGGAGGCAGCCACCTCTTGCAGGAGCTTTGTTTTCTGTATATCTTTTAGCAGAGACCCACTGGGATGAATCAGCACCGCTCTAATGACAGCCCAAGTTCATTTCCACGTATATCACTGATTCCTTTTAGCTGGGGGTCCAGACCCAAATATTCTGGGGGTGTTTCACAGAAAATAGAAATTGTGTTCCCTGCCACGCAGCGTTACAGTCTGCTCACAGATAAGTTTAAGCACATTTAGAATTTGTACCTGTGTGTGTCTGCCCTGCAGGGCTTTGTGCAGGGTGCTGCTGCGGGATCTCAGCTCGTCCCGAGGCTCCCCAGCTGACACAGCGACTTCGCTCCCCGACACCTTCCCGTGCTCCGCGCTGCGCCGCTCTTCAGCTGCTGCCGAGCCTTTTCCTGACCTGGAGGAATAGCTATACAGCAATTAAAGACATTAAAAACAACCCAAACACCTCCCTGGTTCATTTCATCTTTTGTTTTTCCTTGCAAGTCACACCAAGCCAGGAATGTTGGGGGGTTTACTGGGGTCGTTTGCAGCTCTCCAAACCAGTCCCTTCTCTGCTGGCTCACTGATTGCCAAGTACAAGTTCCCTGCCTTGGTCTGTTGTGCGCTTTGTAGGCTTTTCCCTGCCTCGCTAGATCATGGTAACAGAAGCAGTCAACGTATCTGCAAATATGTTTTGATATATGTAAGAAGAGGGCAGGAGAACAAGGAGCGTTACCCTGAAACGCGGGGAGCCCTCTGAGCCCCCAAGGACGAGGAGCGACGGAGAGAAAAATACCAGCCTGCAGCATGCACACGCACGGCAAACGTGGTGTGGAGGTGTTCAAAGTGTCGGTGAGGGATTTAAGGAAAGAAATGCTCAACTCAACAGAAGGATGCGTGTTGTGGCAGGCATTTTATGTGACGTTACCGGGCTCGTTTTTGCGGGGTCAGCTGTAGGGAGGTTCTGGAGGGCTCTGGTTTGTTCAAGCAAGGTATAAATGGATCAGATCCTTCGCTACTCTTTGTAAGGCTGTACGGAGAGAAATGGCACGGTGTGAGCAATGCAAAGAAAGTAGCGATAACAAGAAGCGGATTTCTGCTTTATTGCCTCGCGTTGGGGCTGGTTGGGTTGGTGGTGGTGGCAAAGCCTGGGAAATATACATCTTTCTCCTTTAAAGTTCTAATTCAAGGCATGAATGTGTGAGTTCTGAAGGGACTTAGGGACTGCGGTAAAAAATCGTTGTCATAGTAACAGAAAGGGAAATAGGCCTGGCTCACCTGGGACTTTAACTTACTGCAAAAGCGGATTTTTTTTTTATTTTTTTTTAAGGAAAGCACTCAGCAAGAGAAATAAATAAATAAAGTGTTCTTTGTATTCTAAACCGATTCTTCAACTATTAATTTTTTCTCATATCGGCGTCTTTTTCCTTCCAAACTTATTTAAAAATCTCTGATTTTTTTTTTTTTTAAATTGTTGCAGCTAAACCCATTTTGTCCTCCAAATGGCAATGCACTAGCAGAAAGGAATCACAGAAAATAATCTCATGTAGGATAAAGGATGCCAAAACATTTTCTTGCCTGCTCTGTCTGAATTCAGAAGACACGCTGGTTTTGTTTCTAATCCAACAACTGTGATTTTTCATGCAGGGCAGACTTCTTTACCTTTGCAATTCACAAATTTAATCAGGTGAATGAGGCAATAAAGGGACGAATCCTCTCGTCCCTGGATGAAAAATTTGGTGGTACAGTTTATTGAAAACTGCCTGCCTAATATTTCTAAAGTGTAAAATCCATATGCTGTAACGCGTAGTGCTGGGTAAGCCCATCAAGCATCCTGAAGATTCAATTTCTGAACATGACAAGCTAAACTTGCCAGAATAATAACGTCTAAAGACAGATCCATGTGACAAGGCAAAAATAATCGGCACGAGAACTTTGTGCAATGTTAATGGGTTTATCTGCTTGGCCAGCGTGAGCTGTCACGGCTGACTTCGATTTGTGTTTCTGTTATCCTCTCTGAAAATCTAGGTAAGATTATAATCTGGGCTCCTGGCAGTTCTGCCTCTCTGCTTTAGTTACTGAAATCTTAATAGCTGAAAACATCGTCGTGATGAAATCTCATCAGCTTCTTCTGGGAGCTCTGGTTGTCTCTGTTTTTTAATACCTTCTAAGTAGTTTCAAGGCTTATCTGCCTCGGAGTTGCCCCGTTGGTTTTTGTGTTTTTTACAATAATGTTATCCGTCTATATTGTTCCATGGAAAATCCATTCAGACAGCGAAAGAAAGACCTGGTATGCATGGAAGAGATAAAGAAAGAAACTCAAATCGTGTGTTCAAACATGCAGTGAAGGAACTGGCATAAATCGAGTAGATATGTTGATTTACATCAACTAATTGCCCATCTCAGTGTGGATTAGGCACGTCAGCTATAATTTACATGATTTTTATAAATTTGTCGTTTTTTTGTTGTTGTCAATTTTTTTTTGTAAGTTCTCACAATCCTGGTCTCCTGATACACCGACATGTAAATCACCACGATGTGTACTTTAAGACAGAATACAACACGTTTTACTATGCTTAATAACAGTGACACGGTTCTTTATCGTTCCAGATTCTTCTTAAAATTTTTTCTCAAGTGCAATCAGAATTGTTTGAAAACAGCAGGAAACCCAAGAGATATGAGGCGGTTCCAGGTAAGGCTCAGCATTAAGCTGTCTGCTTTTTTTCTCTTTTTCTCCTTTCCTCTCTCCTACATTGTTCATAATAAATATGATGACAGTATATGATAAGCCATATCAGATATTGTTAAAGTTTTTCTCCATTTGTTGTGTTTAAACCTTTTTTCCCTCTTCTCTCTCTTTTCCCACTCTGAATCCCCAAGGGGAAGTGATGTACTGTACCAACCAGCAGTGGATATTTGATTTGACACCCTCGGGCAAAGCACTCGCACATACAGCTGCCCACAGCAGGGATCATGTTTGTGATACTTAGATGCCTCAGAATTTTTCAAAGTAGCTCTGTACGTGGTACACAAGCAGTCTCCTCATTTCCCTCCACTCCCTATCTCTTTCCATCTCTTTTGCCTTTTAACTCTTTCACGCCCTCCCTTTCAGCTTCTCTTTTTTTAAAAAAAGCCGCAATAGTGATGGTCACTTTAAGATCTCACGCAGGAAAGCAACAAGACCCACGGGACAATGACCCAGCTGCTTTGCAGTAAAATCTGCCACTGGTTTCATCATAGCTGTCGCTGATGTATTGTGAATACCAGCTAATAAAAACACAGAAGGAGGTGAAGTGTGTCAGGTTAGAAACAGCGGAGGAGAGGCAGACGCAGTCTCTCTTCTTCCATACCCTAATCCTTTAAGCAATTATGTTTAATAAGTAAGTATTTTCCCTGTAACTTGGCCCTCACAAGAAGTGAAGTGCATTGCTTGAGGCTTCTAAGTCCTGGGTGCACGGCCAGGTCTTTGTGTGGTGTGAAAAGTGTCACAGGGGAGAATCCTGTAGAGAAGTGATGCCAGAACTGACCCAGCTCGAGCAGCTGAGAGCTGGGCAGCACGGTCTCAAGGCAGGGGCACGAGATTGCAAGTCACACGGGTAGGCTGACATTCCCTTGCTTTCAGCCTGTACAGCCACCTCTCCAAATGGGGCTGCTCACCTCTGCAAAACTTCAGGGGGTGGATTCAGGAAAGGTTTTGGGAAAGCACACGCACACTTGGCCAGCCAGGGCCTTTGAAATCTGCTGATGAAATGGGTAAAAGGTGTTCCTGCTTGTTACCATTATTATTGCACCTTCGTTGCACCATGATACCAAGAGGATTTTACCCTACTGGGGGATGTATGATTTTCCTGTAGACCCATAAGACTTGTCCCAACATCCCGACATCCTTAGCTTTGGCGATTCATGTTTCATTACTCGGGTGTTTGCCTCAGTTTCCTCATTTACCAAAGAAGCAAAAACTCCAGAGGAGTTCACAGAAGTGCTTAAAACTTTCCACAAAACAGGTTTCCACAGACAATCGATTTTGTTCTATTCTCTTACTAGAAATGAAAGATTCGCAAGAATCCTTTTTATGAAAAAAAAAATCTTGCAGGAGAAATCCAGTAAAATGAAAATGCGGAATAATGAAAACAAAAATCTACTCTGATCTCTGAAAGCTCCAAAAAATTTAGAGAAGTTTAGGAAAAAAAAAAAAAAGTAAAGATTTTTCCAATTTATTTATTTATTTATTTTTACACCAGTGGTTTAAAGAGACCATAGTTACTTTTTCATTCTGTTTTTTGGGGATGGTAAGACATCTGAAGAGAAGAGCTGGCCATTGTTAGTGAATTTGTCCTGGTTTTTATTTCACATGGCAATTTCCATAAAGAAAAAAACACCAATTAGACATCATCTGTCAAAAATGTGCACAAGGAAGGGTTGGTTTGGTTTTGCTCTTCATAAACCAAACCAGCAGCTTAGCACACCCTTGGGGCTTCAGTTTGAGATTGAAGTTGAAACCTCAGAATGAATCAAGGTTAGGCAAAGCCTAGGTTTACCTTACTCTTTGTCAAAACCAAAAATGTTGACTTCGTTACAGAGTTACAAAAATGAACCTTTGAAACAAATGGTAAAATGCTTGAGGTGGTGTGTGAAAGCAGGGTCTTTGTTCAGGCTTGTTCAGAACTGGACTCATCAGTTGATGAGCTTGGTTGTGGGCTACAGAGGTCAGAGCGTATGAAAAAAGATACAAAAAAGTGTTCAATTGCTGCAATCATATGCATTGGGAGTAAAACAGCCGTGTGTTCCAGTGGAAATCAGCCAGGATGACCAGTAAGGATGATAAGCAAAGATGTTAAGTTGTTTTCTGTCTGCCTGGTTGTTTCTAAGGGTAGAAGCACGACTTCCCTGAACGCAATGTAAGAAAGAGCATTCTTGGATGCTCCACTCTCTCTGTCTTCTGGATCCTCCTTTTTTTCCTTTTTTATTTATTTTTTTTTTAAATTTGAATGAATGTTTTTTTGTTTGCGTCTTGTTGAGTGCGGTCTGTCAGCTACCCTTAAAGTCGTAAGCGGAAAAAAAGCGACATCACTCCAACCAGTAGTAGTGTGCTTGCACGCTGTGAACGTCTTCATTTTCACTGAAGTTGTTAGGAGTTACATCAGGCAGGGCAATTAGTGTGTGGGATTGCTTATTGGGTTTGAAGGGACAGTTGTTCATCCCACCAGTACAAGAACACCTAAATAGAGTAAAAGCAGGGTAAAAAAGCACAAAAAGCTACTTGACTTGTGATTGAATTCATTATGCTTTATTTTTGGGTCATATCTAAGACATTTGTTGTTTTTTCCTGATAAATTCTTTGTACAGCTGTTGCTATTAAGACCCTCTTCTTCCCAACATTTCCATACACTCAACTTCCCTAGCCCAGACTTCTGCAGTGATGCTCAGTTGAATTTCTTTTAATTTGTACCCGTGTTATTCTAGGGAATCAAATCTCTTCATTTTCAGTGGGATAGAACTTGTCAGATCTCCAGAAGACATTAAGATACTTCTTTATGGTTATAAAGAAAACAGAAGAGCGAAACCCTGTCTCAGGGTTCTCATCACTGAAATTGCTACTGAAATCTAGAGCTGAAAGGGTCTCATCCAAATGTTCTTGCTCTTTAATGGGAATTGAACAAAAGCCCAAAACTCAGGCTTGGTTGTTGAGACACAAATGTAAATAAGAGGCATGGAAATTGTGCCGTACAATGCCTCTGAGTGAGCTCTTCAAGCGTGGAAGAGTGGTTACTCATGTCTGGAAAAGCATCAAGTTAATGCTTCTGATTAGAGATGGGTGTGAATGTACGGCTTGGGCTTGGTTTGGCTGATAACCAACGCTCCGGGGAGCTGGGATCCAGCCTCCGAGCCTGGCCTCACGCTCAGTGCCTGGAGATCGAAGATTTAGCTCTCGTACAGTACAGTTACAGTACAACAAACTCAATTAAATGTTAGATTTCACTTACATCACACCCATTTAAAAAAAAAATGAAGGGGGAGAAAAAGGGGTGGAAAGGTTACATTAACGCTGCATTGTAAATTTAATACAGCTCCAGATGCCAGAAGAGGTTTTTTTTTAGAATAATTCTTTAGTTTGGAGAGCAACGCCAGCTGCTTTGTGATCACGTTAACTATTTGAAATTTGCTTTGATAGGAGGTAGAGCTGCAGAGATAAAAAGAAAATCCCTTAACTTTTACAGATTTTTAAAATGTTTCTTATGATGTTTTTCTACTGTTGAGAAGTGTTACAGCTCAGAAGGTAAAGGATATGTGATCATTATTTTAAATGTTTTTTTTTTTTTTTTTTTTCTCCAGTAATAACATAATTTATTGTGAATCTCAGGCTACTTCAGTGTCTCTCAGTGGCTAGAGCAAGGGCAGGGAATCTGTCTAGAACTAGTGGATATCTTCATGGTTACTTGTGGCTGCCCAAGTACGTATACAGATCGAGTAATATGTCCTTGGGAATTTAACTGGAGCCAATATCGACCAGCTATCAGCTGAAAAATCCCTGAATAAAAAGGAAAAATTATTAGGGGAAAAATGAAACAAAAAAAAAAAAGCATGTTTGAGTCACCTAGGCAAACCACAGCGCTATGTGAGCTCAGCTCATCTGCAAACCTGAGTTTCCATAGGTATTGTCGTTACTGTCACTGCTGTATGCGCACTGAGTGATCTCCCAGGAACAGAATAAAAAAAAACGTGATGCCCTCCACTTAATGAGGACTTCTCCTAGAGAACTTGATTGAAGCCCAATGATACTTAATGGTAATGACCGGTGTGTAATGGGGGACAATAATTCTGTGGAATTAAGATGAGGCACTCCAGCAAAAATGCTTCAGCTGAGACCTGGTGCTAACACATTAGCCTCCTGTTGATTGGGAATTCTGCTTCATCCGGTAACACACTGATTAAACAGATCCTACAGTGCCATGTTTGAGGGAAGGGTACCAGGCACGAGAACATCAATACATCCTTGAACCAGCGGGATTCTTCAGAGAAGAGAAAGGTCGGCAATTGTCCTCTGTTTTCAGCAGACAGCATGACACGGAATATTTCCTGGCAGGTATCCCCCTCTAGGTGCTCTAGGGAGAAAGAGAAAGGAAAAATAACAAGGTGTGTCCCTGGGGAGATTTCCTTCCTGACCTCGGAGTGGTTGGATCAGTTCTTCAGCAGGCGCGTGAGCCAGGCTGGCTGTGGTGGGGAGCTCCCCCAGCGAGGCTCTGACATGAAGCACTGGAGGATCTGTGTTGTTCGGGAAAACCGGGTAAGGATGGTGGGCTGTGACTCAGGGATGTCGTGGTCTGTAAAGAAACAAAAAGGGAGGGCAGCAGCAAAAGAGAACTGGTCAAAATCAAATCACTTGCAGCCTGATAGTAAAAGGATGTGCTAGAGACCCCCCAGTCAGATTTGGATGTGGACAGAGATCTCTGAACTGCTGTTAGGGAGATGAATACTGCAGGGAGTAATGTCATTACTCACTAATTCCCCAGTTACAGATTGAAAATGAAGAGCAACTGGTATCCAGCTATTGCTGTGTGACAGATCTCTTAGTCAGAAAGTGACAAAAGGTGGTGTTATTTTAGAGTCTCTGTACATGGGAGGGATTGACTGAAACTGCAAAAATGAAACAACAACAACAACAACAAAAACAACACTCAATGAGCTTAATGTGCTCAGATCTGAAGCCTGAATAGACATTGTGACAGTGAGTTACCAAAGTTGTATATTGTCCAGTAAAACAAACCATAAATGAGATTCTGCCGTGTCTCAGGTAAGCTCTGCCAGTAGAAAGGAGGCATTTGTACCACTGTACGCCCTGAGCTTGTTTGGGATACGAGGTACTGGGTTACCCGTCTTCAAACAGGATGAAACTGAAATTGGAGCAGGTGCAGAAAAGGATCGGTAAGGTAGCTGGGGAGTGGGCAAGGTGGTCACACACCTTAGCACCGTGCACTGAGCCTGTACATAACTGCTCTCTAAAGATATCAGAAGGTAGATAATAATAATAATAATAATAATAATAATAATAATAATAATAAATATTTAATATTTAATGATAATTTTGAAGACAGTGTTAAGTATAAAGCGACTACAAATAAATTTAGGCTGTAAGCCATAAAGTCCCTGATGATCAAGACACGTAGGCTTCAAAACAGGAGTACCAAAGGCAGAAGCTTGAGCTGGTTTAAGACAATTTAAGAAAAGCAGCCACATGGTTTAGCTGTCTGTAATAGCAGGAGATGGATGTCAGTGACCCAGGAGTTATCTCCCACCCCTGTGCCCCCATGCCTGAAATGAAGGCCACGTGCATCGCTTCCCTGGTAGCCCCGAGTTTGTGACAGGCCGGGGTATCAGGGAGGATTTCCCAATGAATTTGGTGGAAGGTTTGAGCAGAGAGAAGCCGCTGGCATTTTTCACATTGTTTATCTTATTCCTAATCCAACTCTGAAGCAAACAAGTATCGCAGCATCTACTCCTGTATTACTCGCTCAACCAAAACGCCTCTTGACATCAATGGGAGCCCCGTCCAAGTGCAGACAGCAGGATGAGGCCTGACATCTTTTCTTCCACCCAGCTGGAAAATAATAATAATGATAATAATTTTTAAAATCCTCGTAGTAGTTATTCTTTTGAAAAGTTAAAATAACACGGCGCTGGGACTAGAGAGTTATAAGGGAAAGTGCATCAGGAATGTAATATTGTTTCCAGATGTACAATGTCATAAAGAATTTTTTCCACACTTGGAATGGCAACAGGAATTTTTGGGGAGAGATCATTTACACAGTGATGAGATATGTTACATGTAAGTAAACGCCTGTATGCCTGGAATGTTTGTGCCATATGTCTGAAGAGGTGTCTCTGAGCGATGCAGCTTTTGTGTGTACGGGGATGTGTGTTCACTCGCATGTATGGGATCTGAAGTGGAACACGCCTTACAAATATAACGTATAGACAGGGGAGGAGAGATTGCAGTGCCTCCATCCAAGCATTCTGAAGCACTTCATGGTACTTTAACAGTTTTTAGTGAAATACCTCATGTAGGTACAGCACTTGCCTTCCCCACTACCCGCTCTTCTCTAACATGGGCTGGCTGCTGGAGGAGTTGAGGATTTCAGCCTTCAAGCTGCTAATGTGAACACTTGGGACTGATGGGGCTGGCAGTACTGCTGAGTCAGAGAGCTGATCTTTAAGGTACCTGGCTACAGGTTTGTAAAGGAATAAGTCTGTGGCTTCATAGCCAATAATGATTTTTTTTTTTCTCCCTAAAATAAGGAAAATTCAGGGAACCCTGCTGAAAGCCCCGCTCAGAAGCTTGCCACTCCTGTGCTGTTCCTATAGTTGGCACCCCACTGGGCTGGCTGAAGGAACAGCTCATGGCCACATCTGGTCTTCTTGGTTCTTCTTGGTTGGTTGTCCTCTGAAACTCCACTGGGGTGACACGTTGATCAGCTGCTTGGGGCACAAAATCTTTCTCATTTGTGCTGTCTACGGCAAATGTGACTCAAAGCTACGACTACCAGAATCCATCGCCTGATGTATTTTGATGCTCTCATCATTCCCTTAGTAGTACATTTTGCAGTAACTGCTGATTTTAGCTGAAAAACCATAAACTGAATAAGCAGAGAAGCCAAATTGCCATACAGTAGAAGTAGTGCCATCAGATCAGGAACCAAACCAACAAAACAAAACATTTGCCAGTAATTCACCAGTGCTGTAGACAAATCTGAGAACTTAAATCCCCAGAGAAGTGTACGCATCACCTTTCACCAGCACTGCATACAGGAATACAGGTTAAGAAAAAAAAAGACCTGGGATGTTTTATGATGTTGGGAGAACAAGTGTTATTGATAAGTTCGTGTTCAGAAGGGTATTGGTGAAAATGCATAGAAATGGTTAACAAGGTAATGGTAAGAAACGTTGACCTTGATTTGTTTAGCTAAGATGTAAAGATTTTTGAAGGTCAAAGGTGTTCTTGTGTAGTGTTTTGGAGTCTAACTGTGTCTGACCCTCTAACATTAAGCTGCTGTGGCCTGCAGTTTTGAAGAGTGAAGCAAACCAGGGGGAAAGAGAGAAGGGGGAGAGAACAGGAAATGGAGTGAGGTGTTTCAGGAAGTTGTCAGGAGTTGACTGATTGATTCCAGATGGAAAGGGTCACCCGTCGTGACCCAGGAAATACTCACTGGGGGAAAGCAGTTGGCTTGTGAAAGGGAAGGGCCTGGGAGTTAGAGACCATAGTGGAATGCACATTCCTCTTCCTTTTATCCATAAAACATTGGCTTTTAATCTTCGGTATAAAACAATTGGATTGCCATCTCCATCGGGCAGAGGGAAAGACTGGACCAAACTGGAGAAGTCCAGCACTTTTATGTCCATCATCTTCTTACCTTCCAGCAATGAGTTGCCTTGCAGTGTCATAGTAAGGATGACAAAGGTGTGTGCTGCATTTTCATGGTACCTTGGAGATGCCTGCAAATAAGGTCCAACATTTGAGAAAGTTCTGGACCTGATCTGAACCTTGCATTTTGTCCCGTTCCTGATACCACCATATTTATTTACCCTGGGTCCTGGCCTGCGAAATGCCAAGTGGCTTTGACCCTCCTGTGATGAATGGAAGAGGTGAATACAACTGGAGCTGCTCGTGGAGAGAGGTCTGAACGTGCTTCTTCTGCTCCTGCTGGCTCAGGGAACAGAGGATGCTCCACACTTACCTCCTCCTCCACAGAGGACAATTTCTCCTGCTGCAGGAACCTCTGCAACCGAAGTGTGGTTCTTGTTTTGTGCCCAACTTTTACACCCAAGTGGTTATCAAACAGGCAATGTGTGTATACTTGTAGTCTGCATATATTACAAAAATCTCATACCGAGAGCATGTGTGTGTGTTTATCACATACATACCTTGTGTATGTGAGGTCAGATATGTATATATTATATAATGTAACTGTATATATATGATATACTTTTGATTTACATTTGGTTACAATTTAAACACTTGTCGTAAATATTTCAGACACTGGAATAATTCAGGTCTATTCCCCTGTTGCCATAGTGTGCTCTGTGCTGGCCAGTGAGAGATTAAAATTTATTTCCATTGTTTAACGGAAAATAATGAAGTGCATCTGAGTGGGTTCAGCTATGTCATGCGGGAAATGTTCACTTTGGATAGGAGTCTCACTCCACCCAAATGTGCAATGATGAAATCAGTTGGCACACAAAAGCAACACATTTTGTGACAAGAATGCTTGAGAAATATAAGAGTACGGTATGACAAGAGCCTTTTGGAATGAATTAAACTTGTCTCAAGAAAGAAAGGATTCTTTAAACCAGCACAGTCCTGTAGGAAGGCCAGGTTTCTCCTGCTTTATGACAAGTTTTACCAACAATTAGAGCTTGCCATCCTCCTACCCAGACCATGACAGCTGTATCTGTGAAAATTCATGAATACAACCGGGGGCAGGTTCTCAGTAGCTGTGAAGGGCCGTGGCTGTGGGGCAGCTGAAGGGCTTTAAGCTGATTTACCCCAGCTGATGGCCCCAACCTGAAAGTTTCCAGAAGATGCATCTTCTTGCAGTAGGTAAATTCTGCAGCTGATGTGTTTTTTTTTTTTCCATAAAGTTTGTGGTTTGAAGGTAATTATATTTCTGGATTTATAGGAAACAGAGCTTTGGGTATTGTGTTTTAAAGGGAGAGCTAAATGGCCTTCATTAACATCTATGGTTACATCCTCTATGAATTCAGGTGCCATTGGAGCCCAGCAGCAGAATTCAGGGAGGCTGAGGTTTTCAAAACTGGTGCTTGGTTCTGGCTGCTCAGGCTCAGGTGTTCCTTGAGAGGCACTGAGCTTGCATATGTAAAAAAACAGACATGATATTAGGTACCTTTTTCACGTCGTGGGAATTGCTATTTTGCTCGGTCAGTGGAGACCTGTGTTTTTGGAGCAGCTGCGGGTGCATTTGCATGTGTGCGCAGTACGGCAGATGGCTCAGAATCTGCATGGCTGTATCAGAGGGCAAATTGCTGTGGTGCTCTGCAGCCTGCCCTCCTGGTTGGTATGTGCAGACCTCTTTGCCATCAGCTATACTACAGCGCATCATAGGGAACACAATTTCGGGCCATCTGCAGGAGCTGGTTCATTATACATTGAGGACTTTATATGGCCCTTAGGATGCTATGTTAAATGGAATTAATGCACAGAGTGGAGGCTGAAAATATTTTCTCCCATTCTTGCTAGGGAGTAAACCCTGTAGGACATGATTACATTTTACAAACAGAACAGGATTTTAAGTAAACTGAATAATTAATACTTTACAAGCTGAATATCCAAGTAAGTTGTTTACCTGCCTCCCTTTTCTCCTTTTGCAAATGTCTAGGTTGTGCTATCAACAACAGTGAACGTAGACGGGCACGTACTGGCAGTGTCTGACAACATGTTCGTTCACAACAACTCCAAGCACGGACGGAGAGCGAGGAGACTTGACCCCTCCGAAGGTAGGGTATTGTAGGAAGAACAGCACGCAAATGAGTGCAAAAGCATATTACCCATTCTTCGGTTTCTGTTTGTTTTCAGGAGGGAAGGGGAGCTAAGGGGGAACTACAGAACCTCAGGGGGTTTAGGGAAGGAAAAGGCAGGAAAACAGTGTCTACAGCATGCAAAATATGATCCTCTTCACATCTAAGAGACTGGCTTCCCTCCCCCTCCTCCCAATTCATTAATTAGTTTGTCCAGCAGAGATGAAAAACATAGAAAGACTAAGTATTATCTAAAATTCAGACTTCTTTTTCAGCTGGGATAGATTTGATTTCAGGCAAATTAGGCAACATGACATCTTAGTTAAACAGAACTGTTACAGCACAAGATGTGTATGAAAAAGTGTCACTAGTTCCCTTAAACAAACTATGTGCAAAGCATAACAATGCACAGAAGGAAATTGACACTAATTGATTTTAGTTTGTTTGGCTAAGCAAGACTCATGGCCGTCTGCAGGATGGTTTTTGGACTATATTAAAGTAATTACGACTACTTGTATCTGTTAAGTTTCAAAATGGTTGGCCCCTCCTCTCCCTCTTCTCATGCATTCATTACCAATGCATTCCACCTCTCTTGTGCAGGCAGTACTCAAAATTACCAGAAAATGCTATCTGTGTCTACTTCTCCCTCCCCTGCAGCTAGTGAAAGTGAGAAGAGCTGGTGATGTTAGTAGAAAAGACAAGCGAGGATATTATTTCATTATAATGTTTTGCTGTCCCACTTCTTAAATGTGCCCTATATCAACCTATAAGAAGAATTAATGAACTGGAAGAAAATGATTGAATCAGTAAAGAATTCAGAGTGGTGTTAATTCTCCCCCAGCGGGCAGTGAAATGGTAGAAGGAAAATCCCAGGATTCCTAGCCTAGGAAGCCATCCAGTTTTTCCTTGACTGATTGGATGTGATTGACTGGCTGTTCAAAGGAGTCTCATGTTTTTGGAGCCCTGCCAAAGTTCCCCTCCACCTCTGACCCTGTCAACATTGGGAATGGAGTGATGGATTGACTTTGGTTATGGCCTGGAAACCATATTGGGTTCCTGATGGGATGTATAGTCCAGAGGCCTTGAACATATGGAAGAGAGAAGAAAAAAAAATCCGCTCTATAAAATCAAGAAAATTATTAGAAATCCTATTCTGACACGAATTGGAGGAAACGTTTGATATTTCCATATCTCTCTTACCCATTGATAAACTTCATAAATCTTAATCTACCTCCCTTTGCACAGGCTTTAGCTGTTGTGTGATCATATGCTAATGAGTGTTTTTTTAAAACAGCCTCTGCACAACCATTTAAGCGTTTCATTTTTACACCCACTACAGTTGGCCTATTAGGCTTTAATGACACAATGTTAAGTGCCAGTAATGAATAGGCAAGTAATTAACACTAGCAAGGCAGAAAACACTTTTATTTATTTATTTATTTATTTATTTGTTGGGCTTCCTGGAACAGTAAAGCAGCCTTCATGGGTGAATGGCTGGAGGGGACTTGTCCCAGGCCTTTGGCAGCGCTGGGGAATTCCTGCCAAGCGTGACACTGCAGCGGTGCAGAAACTCCCAGGAGTGGACAGGTGAAGTTTTGTCTCAGTACGACTTCGGACTGCTTAATGCACTCAGAAGTTGGGTGCACACATCAGCTGCAGGGGTTTACAAACAGTTTTGTGAACAATCTCACAATTGTGCACAAATACAAACCCCCAACCCTAATCGGATGCTCTGTTGGGCTTTGCTTTTGTTTAGCCACACCGTGCATCAAAGCAATCAGCCCGAGTGAAGGCTGGACAACAGGAGGAGCAATGGTGATCATCATTGGAGACAACTTCTTTGATGGGCTGCAAGTAGTATTTGGAACCATGCTCGTCTGGAGTGAGGTAGGTAGAGGCACCTCCCTGCTGTGAAGCTCACACACTCAACACTCTGCTGTTATTTGGAAGGTGCAGGGGAGTGGTGTTATTTCCCATTCCAACAATGCTACCGAAATGGTGGCGTGTTAAGATGGGCCGTATAAACCAATGTGAAGGGGATTCATGGGACACGGTTGCTCTGTGGAACTCCTTGCTAGGTGACATTACTGAGGCCAACTGCCCAGTAAGATCCACAATGTGATTGACTCAGGGGTCTGGAGACAGGTGAAGGTATAGAAATAAAGCAAGAGAGCGTGAACACAGAAAGAGTTTGGGAAGGAAAAAGAATTCCATCTATGTCCAGCAAGAAGCCAGCAATTAAGCAATAAGTAATGCAATTTTCCTTGATGACAATTTATCCTAAAAAAGTGTTTTCCTCTCCTGGAGGCAAGAAACTAGACCAAATGTATCACCTGCCAGATCTATAGCATCTCCTACGCAGCAATAAGCAATGCTTTTACTCATAAAGTATGTTTGGAGGGTGTAAATGCAAGTGGGGGGTGTAACACAGACATACCATAATTGCATCTCTCCTTTTGTTATTTCCCAGCTTATCACACCTCATGCCATCCGAGTTCAGACACCTCCACGTCACATTCCCGGAGTGGTTGAAGTGACATTATCATACAAATCCAAACAGTTTTGCAAAGGCGCCCCAGGCAGGTTTATTTACACAGGTAGGTGACTGTGATTTACACTGGAGGAGCTTGAGCTCTGAGCCTCTTTGTGTTGGTAAACAGTATTGACAACTCCGTGCTTTGTTTGCTTGCTTGCTTTGCCTCTCCCTGTTTGAAGGCCACTCTGCTAGTTGTGGCATTTGGATACATAAGGAGATAGCTTCATTGCTGTGCAGAGGTGTTAAGGGACTGTTACTACACATGTTAATATTTTTTCCAGATTAGAGCTCATGCTGTTATGATATGGCTCTGTCCGTAGATATATTGAATGTACAGTAACGTGATAGCATTGTTCTATATATCCAAAGATGTTTTATTTATAACAGTATTTATTTTACATTTCTCTCTCGCTGGGGGTAACCTTTCATTTTCGAGATAATCCCAGAGGACGAGGAGAGTGTCTTGTATTGAGAGAAGCCAATGAGCCGAGTGGAAAATAAATACAATTGTTTTTTTATTTATTTTTTTTTAATTCTTAAATGGATTATAAACTTGTTTAGTGCCCTACATTCACCTCTGGTAACAGGAGAATACTAATATTATAGAGAGAGCAGTCTATATATCTGAAAGGAAGAATCAGATGGGACCAGATGACCATCCCTCACTGAACTGTCAGTACCAGTAGTATCAGCGATGGCATACCATGCGTACACCAGAACTTCTGTAGCCTATTAAGCATGGACGGAGAATAATGGTGCACAGGGTTGTCAATTGTATTTATACTGAATGACTTGCTCCCACCAAATCATATTCAGCTTTCTCAAAATGTAAGGATTGATTCTCTTTTTAAAAGCCTCTTATTGCCAACAGTCTTCATTAAGTAATTGTGTACTATATTTGAAAAAATGTAAATCCTAAATTAAAAATAATGAGGGTCCAAGAAACATTTTATTAAAAAAAAATAAGGCAAAAGCTTAACCATGTGTTGAGTGAACTAGTTAGAATTTTTCTAAAACTAGAAAAATTTGAATGGAAATCTGACATTTTAGTAAGCTTTAGCAAGAACCAGTGATTTCTGAAGAATCTCTTACCACCATATGCCATTTTATATATACTTTTAAAGTACAAATGCTAAATTACTGTTTACCTATGTATGTGGGAAGGCATTGATTCATGATTGTCATAATACCTAGGAACCTGCAGCAAGAATTAAGTCTTCCATTATACTAGGTACTCTAAAGAAATATAAGCTGAACTACAAAGGATTATGTTTGTTATGATAGTGGTGTGATTCACAGTTAGTTGAGGACATTAAAATGATATCCATTGACTGAAACTGAATCAACCTCACGAAGATTAGGACTCTGTTCTGATCTTGCACCAAAATTTGTTCTGGAATTATGCCTGGACCTGTGAGTTCAGGATCTGGCCAAAAGCTTTTGAAAGACGTTTTCTTCTAAGTCAGTACATTCATTCATTTGTCTCTGGGAAAAGCTGAACCTGATGCCTGAGCAGGTTAAGCCTTTCCCTGAGCAATAACTGGCCAAAGCCACAAAAGAGGTTAAAATTCCAAATCTACATGAAAACACAATTGTTCCTCTAAAGACAGGGAGCAGATCAGCTTGGTGGAGTCCAGCAGTACTTAAGCAAGGGAGCACTGTCATTGATTTGTGTGCAGTGAAGGGTTGTAGGGGTTGCATTAGTTGTGATGCTTTTACCTTCAGAGGGACAGAGAGACTTAATTCTTGAGTTATTCTTACACATTGAAACTGGAAAGTTCTCCTATGCCATTTTTTGCTTGCTGAGGTCTTGATCTTCCAGTTCTTCACTGCAAGCATCGGTCTGAAAGCTGCTGGTACGAGAACTGAAAGAGCTTTAGGAATGGAGCGATGCAGAGATGTGTAAAATAGGAACGTGCATCTGCCTGTGAAGGAAAAAGTCTTTTCGTTATGGTGAAGCCATTTTAAGTGCAAGACATACTTGTACCATCTAGGGGGGACTGGAGTCAGACTGTAGCAGTTCTTTGACATATTAATTAGCGTGCTGCCACAAAAAGGGACATGAAGATGTATGTAGGAGCTGGCGGAAGGGAAGAAAGTTAAATATACTATCCCTGTTTTACTGCTGTTACTGGCATAGGGATATCTGTTAGCATTCTCTGAGGAGTGAGTGGGTGCTCACTGCCATATGTTACAAAACAGCATTTCGCAGAAGATGCCGAGCTGTTTGGGCGAGGGTAGAAGAGACAACGTTTCAATCTGTCTGTTCAGGAACCTGCAGCTCTCCCACCATGGCAGGCAAAATGATAAACACAGCTATTAGGTAGAGGCTCACCTGTGTAATCAATTCCCCCAGGTTGTTGCTGCTAATAGCAGTAAAAACAACTTCTAAGCTATGAAAATAACATGGTGGCTTTTTTTTTTTTTTTCTTTCCATGATTGTGCTATCAGAAAACTGCTGTGATCCTGCTGTGAGCAAACACACTGACTTTTAACCTAGGCAAGAGATATTCATGCAGTCAAGGTCCTTCTGCTTGTAAGTCTTCTTCATACCCTTCCTGACAACTTCTGAACCTCTTCAGCAGTTTCTGCCAGGCTTTATCAGAAAGGTAGAAGCACCACAGATGCGCAGTCCAAGCACACTTTTTGAAAATGGAAAATTGTAAGAGAGATCTGAATTAATCCTGCGTGGAAGGAAAGGCTGCAGAGCTCAATCATTATTAGTCAAGAGTGAAGCTACCAGAAAACAGCCTCAGGAAGCCAGGTTATTTAAATGCCACCGAATGCACGAATATCCATAGCACTCTGGAAAATAGCCTCACGTCACAGAAGTGCAGGTATTTGTTGGAAAAAGTGTAGCAGGCAAATATGTAAAACACTGAATAGGAGAGTTCAATAGATTTTATAGTCATTGGTGAGGTAGTCCGGTGTATCTTAATGAAAATAGCTTTTTTGTGATAATTGAAGCTTATTTTTCTCTTGATAGCACTTTATATTGCAATATATTCCTCCTAGCTGTCCCAAAGTCTATATCTGACAAAATATCAGAGAATGGGGCAGCTTGGAGAGACAAGTAAGACCACTTCTGTCTTGAACTTGTCCTTGTCTCTAAAACCAGGTATTTGTCCCCTCAGTACATCCCCTTTACGTTCAGCCTACACTTGACAAAAAAAAATAAAATGCAGAGACATTAACATCAAGCCCAGGAGACTGAGGAGTGTGAAATCCTGCAAAGTGAAAGCCTGGGCAGACGTAGTTCTGTCAGAATTAATAACAGCAGCAACAACTAGCAGCCCCAGCACTATCAGGGTCATGTTGTATTAAGTCCTTAATAATTATTAAGTGCTGAGATAACCTCAGATGAAAAGCACAAAGGGTCAAGTCACATGGAAAGCACTGAACAGCTGGCTATAGGCACGTCGCAGGTATAACCATAATAATTATTCATATAAAACCAGACCTCAGAAGGTTCACCAGGGTCTGACTGCATCAGCCATGGGCAGTTACAGAAGGCCACGTGCTTCCATTTTATGCGAGGCACTGTCACCGGAAACTGAAGAAGGGCTGACCACTTGCCTGTGGTTGTGCAGGAAAGCTGAAGAGAGCCAGGGCAACAGAAGTCCCAGGTCCAAGTCGTATCCTGTAATCACCAGACCACCAAAACTTTTTGAAAAGATGGAAACAAAAGCAATCATTTTAGTATTGTGCAGCGCATATCTGCCTCTGCCCTCGATATTTAATATACAATCAAATATTAATGTTTGACCTGATTATACTTGAGCTTTTTTTTTTTTTTAAAGGAGTAACAAAAAGACAGGTTGTTTGAAGAAGAAAGTGATAAACTGTTAGAAAGATGAGTACAAAAATTAGATATATATTTCAAGGGTAAATCTAAACGCCACAGCGGAGCAGTTACAGGAGCTCATATGCGTCCTGTAATGTGCATTTATAATGGGCTCCTAGCACAGTGTGCTGTGCTGGCAGTGCTGCAGTTATGGTTCTGTCAGCATTTCCACTCTTAAGTGCTATCATTCAGGGTGCTGCAACTCAGCCATCAAATTCCTCTCATCACCCAAATGTGATGCGTGGACTTTTCCATACGGTTCCCAGATGGGAAACTCTTCTACGAGTGAAACCAACAGGATGCTGTGGGCTTGTAACAGTGCAGCAAAAACCTGGTGAAACGGCTTGCTACAAGCTAACAGCAACTGCTGAACCAACTTACATCAGTAGTAAGTGTGTACTTAAAATGAGGGAGATAAAAAGTCTGGTTTTACATCACCACAGCTAAGCATCATCTCCTGGTGAGCCTTAAACAGGTAACGCCTACGCCTCCCTGTTCGGAGTTACTTTTCTATCATCAGCTGTTCGTAGAGTAATAAGGCATTTGTTCTCTGTGCTAATCTCGCAGTAGCCTCATATTCTGCTTTTAATACCATACAAATTCAAAGTCTCTGCTGCTGTAAGCAGTTCCATTATAGTTCCATTGACTTTAATAACGCTTACCTCAGTTTACACCAGCCGAAGCTACGTCTCGTAGGCTTTCATATCTTAAGTTTGATCACAGCTCTGCATTTGGTTTGTCATAGAGATGCTAACCTGGAAATGTGTATATCAGGGAGATTTTGAACATAATTTTCCTTGCTGAGCAAAAATCCTCCAGGGGTTAACTTGTCAGAGCAATGCAATATAAAGTAATCTGCAGGATCTGTTGGACTCCCAGGTTGTGGTGTATCACTCTCTATGCCAGGCACCAAGGATAGGAGGTACTGTTTTGCTAAAGCTTGTAAGTAGATTTGAGAAGGTCTTGTTATCTGCTTGTGGGAAATGGTGCTTACAAGGATACAGTGAGCTCTGGAAATTGCAGGTGAGCTCACTTGGCCAGAACACAACTGATGTGAGCTGAAAGCCCTTGCAGAGAACAGCTCCTACACCGCTTTAGCCTGTTAAAGACGCACACGATAGGAGATGACACTGCGTAGGGACCGGGGTATTTGGAACAGCTGTTACTGAAACAGCAGATTTAACACAAGTCACTGCCTGGTAGCATCCCTCCAACTCTACATCTCCAGGTCATAGAGTACACCTTCGAGCAGGCTGACCAGAATGTGTGTACTTCCAGGCACCCAGGATTAGCAGGAGAGCTTCTGTAGCCAGCAAGGTGGCAATGTTTTATTGTGTAGGGTGAACACCAAGCATCTCTTCACTGGTGGTTTGAGTGAGGATAGTCCCCAGTGCACAGCTGAAATTCAGGCGGTTCAGTCCAGGGGTGCCTTGTTTTCTCTGTGCTAACAGCTCTAAGGTTAGGCACCATTCTCAAATATTGCACGTGCACTCTGGGTTCCAGCTATATCTAGAGGTATGCATTTGGTGTTTCTCTCATTCATACTTTGCAAACAGTGGCCTTGTTGGCCTTTGTTCTACTTTGTAAAGCAAAGATGCACAACTTTGCTAAGGTCTTTGAATGAGGCCCTTCTTTGGTCGGTGGAAAGGGAGCGTGTGCAGCTCCCAGGGCATAGACTGGCACTATCAGAGCGAGCTGTCACTCATGGGGAATTGTGCAGATCTCCATAACAGCCTCCTCCTTCCCCAGTCTCCTGTGCTTTGATGTGTGGTGAAATAATTAATACTTTAAATGTCAGCACTGTTCTTGTTGGGCATCGGAGTTAGTCCCCATTGAGATGAATGGGATCGAGCTGTTGGTTCGGGTTTTGCAAATAGGACAGATGTCGTGGCATCAGTTGCTCAAGTGCAAGAGGTTTTTATTTCCAGTGAGTTGTGCCAACTGGAGACTTGTGTTTGAAATGGAAGCACAGGTTTTGGAGGCTAAGGAACAATAGAAGAGAGGCAGCAGTGTGCCATACTCTATTTGAGTCTCATCATAAATTAAGTCAGGCAGGCTGTGGAGCATTCAGACCTCTCCCTGCTGCTGACTGTAACAATTCTGTTGTTAAAACAATTATGCTGGAGTGTGGTTTATAAACTAACCGACAGTTTAGTTTATTCGCTAGATGGTTGCTCTTTTTTGCATACATTATCTCACGTCATGAACAATTTTTTAAATTATGTTCTGGGAAATTCAAGAGACCCCTTGTGCCTGAAACACTGGATTTGAGAGTGCCCAAAGGGATTTTGCTGTACCTGAATCTTGTTTTTTCTTGGGAGTTTCATTTCAGATACCTATCTGATTTGTACGAAATAATGAGCAGCCTGCTTCTGTGTCAGACTCCTTTATGGTCTCTGAATCCATGAAGCCAAAAGCATTTGGTTATCATTTTCACATGTCTGCATACCACGCAGATAAACCACTGCTGATCCAATAGCTCTTTTCTCACTGGAAGTGGTATCGTGGTGGAGCTGTTAAAACTTGCTGGTGGAGCCTACATCTTACCTCTCCTGTTGCAGCTTCAGCTGAAATGGTGCCATTTGCTCCCACAAACGCTGGAGGTTGTTTCTTACCACGACTTCATGACAGAGAGATTTTTGTTTCATTAACGAGTAAAACTAGCAGTGGGCAATTTTGTTGCAAGCTGTACAGAAAACATTTTGTGATGAGAGGCATATTATATGCATTGACTCAAAATGGTTGATTTCTTCTCGGAACAGTTCAACATTGTTGAGAAATGATTTGCTGCTATTTATCTATCAGAACAGAATGAAAATGTCTGTGTCAATACTTTGGAAAAATGTTTGATGGATAATAGCCAATTTCTTTTTCCTGAATTAGAATTCTGTATATTCCCATTAGCTATTTTTAGTCAACTATATATACATATATGTATAAATTCCTGTATATTTTACATTGTTTTTGCCTAGCTTAAGACATAAAACTTAACTGATTAGACTTGTAATCAAGAAGAGAAATGGCATGTAATGATGTATAGGCTCTTGAGAGAATTGGCCTATAATTCTCAGGATTATTGGCAAAAAAAAAAAAAACACCCCCCAAAAAAAACCCTCTTCCCAAATGGGATGTAGATTCTGTGGCAGTTGAAATGTGTATTATTAAACTCCTTAAGCAAACCAGAATGGCTCCCAGTGGAGAGCAAAGACATTCTAAGTATAGCCAAGACTAAATTCTCAGGTCTGGGTTTTCTCTTCTCAATTCCCACTTGATTATCTCCTGTAATATTTAAACTTCATGCCATGCCATAATTATTTAATAAAAAGTAAATATAAAATGTATCTCAGTGGGGAATATGACCTTTTACCTTCTTGTTGTTATACCAAAGACAGACACAGATAAACAGAGAATTTGGAGCGGTGTAACAGTCTGTCTCACTTGATAGTTTCATTCTCCCCGTATCGGAAATGGTTATCATGGAAGGTGCTGAGTACATTTGGGAAGATTAAATAAGTGCCATCAGCATCTCTTGGAATCAGGTATTTTCAGCTGTGTTGATGTCACTGGTTCGTTCAAAAAAATTTTTTTTTAAGAAGGAAAGACAGTACCAGAGGATGGAAGAAGTCAGTACTGAACGAGGATATTGCTCAAGGAGCTACATATGTTACTTATTAAATGCTTTGTGGAATTCTCATCAGGATTCTTAGCATGTGATTGCATGAACATATCATTTATACTACAAGGCACATCCTGAAGTATAAGGAATTTCTTTAAAAATACCTGTACTTGGATTAGCTAGCACTAGTACTCCTAATGTATTAGAGGCAAATCCTATAAGCATGCTGAACTTTAAAAAGCTGACTTTGGTTTCTGTATCAATTGGAATCAGACTTTAATTCTGAGTAATCAGAAACTAGATTATTACTGTCAGATGCAATGTAGAGAGTATCAGTGTGCCTGAAGTTTTCTGAACTTAACCAACGTTGCCGTAAGGGCTCTACCAGCTTGTACCGAGGATCTGGGTTAAAATATTGTGTTTTAGCCACTAGCAATTAACACCATTACAGTGAAGTGGCTGTGTATGCAGAAGAGCTGCACACAATTTAAGAATTTTATGTGCCTGATGATGGGCTGCACCCTGGTTGCCTACGGTATCTTTCAGATTATTCACTCAGCCTTTAATACATGGTAAGTCTGCACTGACAATTGAATCCGTTTTAAGTGTATAAGTTGCACATTTGGTCCTTATTGACAAAGCCAAACTCACTAGTGTTACCCCTTGTGGTGCTTTCAGTAAGAAGTCGTGCAAACAGTATGTCGTGTTCACGTACATTTTGTCATTTGTGTCAATGTATCTGCCTCTGAGCACATTTTCTGGAATACTGGCAGAAAATGAGCATGTGCATTCAGTTCAGCTGTGACCACCAGAAGGAGCAGGCAGAGGGGATGTGTGTGTGTGTATATGCATGAATGCACAGAATTCTTTCAAGAGTTGGTTACATCTCTAATTCTTTATTTAACAAGTTACAGACACACTGAGGGATTCTCCAGGACCGTGCAGTTTGTTGTACAGATAAGGCAGGAACATCTGTACAATTAAATGGGTGGAGTTGGGGCACCAGGACTCAGGACACCTGGTCTGTATAATATGGTTCAACACTGATAGCTTCTGTACTGCAGCTTTTTTAGTGGTACAAAAGTAATATCTTCGAAAAGAAACTGGGATGTTCATGCAGAGGTTCTTATAGAGTTTCACGTACTGTTAAACTTGTCTCACGCAGTGATCAGGGCTCACCTGAGTACTAGGCAAAACCTGGACAAGGAGAGGTTTCAGTGCAGCAGCTGTGAAACTCGCCTTTTTAGAAAACATAATCATAAAATGCATTGTTTTCTGTTTTCCTTTCAGCTTTAAATGAACCTACCATAGATTATGGTTTCCAAAGACTGCAGAAAGTGATCCCAAGACATCCAGGTGACCCTGAAAGACTAGCTAAGGTAAAATATTTCCAAGAGTTTTAAATGAGTTTTAATTTTTTTTTTTAGTAAAAAAATCACTCAAAGCCCAGCTTTTTCTGTAGCCACAACTGCAGCATGTATGTGTTGAAACAACTGTAGCTGTAACCTTATGCACCGTGTTGATTTAGTACCTAGCATGATGCAGGTGGCATTAAAGACTCTATTCCTTGCTTTTAGTGCACTGAAAGTAACTATTATTATCTTTACATGGGGACAGGCTATTGTATTCAGATATTATACTGTGGTGGTTGTTTTCTTCTTAAAACCAGAGGTGACAGAAGATATCTACTGGCTAAAGTGTGTTATTTGATTGATTACCATTACTGAGGAAAAAATAAATGGACATATAGATAAAACATATTTTTTAATTATTATTATTATTATTTACATCTGTGCAAAAGAATATATTGAAATGCAGTAGCAAAATGAGCTCCTATTTGAAATTGGGTTCTGTCTGAAAATTGTCTCCATTTCTCAAGCGAGGGTGCTTAAAGCAGCTTCAGGACTATGGAGAGCTCCAAGGCCCTGCCGAAGTCGGGCTGTGCCGCACAGCCAGCGGCAGCCAATTTGTAGCACGCACGCAACGCTTTCCAGAGTGACCGATGATTTTGGATGTCTAGTCTGAGATACTGCAAGGGGGTTGATTTTTCATTTGAATGCCAAATAATGCCTCTTTAAGGGACTCACTTTTGAGAATGACCCCACATAATCACTCATGACCTCAGAAAACACTAGCCCGTGGTTTTATTTGTACTAAAATCCTTTTCTTTTAAAATGTCAATTTTACTATCTGCTCATCCTTTAGGAAATGCTATTGAAACGAGCTGCTGACCTAGTTGAAGCACTGTATGGTACGCCACATAACAACCAGGTCAGTGGAACCCCTCTCAGCAGGGTAGTGGGATATGGTGAGATTTTTGTAATAAACTCTAAACATTTTCTCCAAGTACATTCCTGAAGTTGTGCCCTTCACTGTGCAGGACATCATTCTGAAACGAGCTGCAGACATTGCAGAAGCTCTCTATAGTGTACCGAGGAATCCCGCACAGATCCCCGCACTGTCCAGCTCCCCAGCTCACAGCAGTATGATGGGAATTAACTCCTATGGCAGCCAGTTAGGCGTCAGCATTTCAGAGTCAGCACAGGGGAACAACCAAGGTAAGCACTGCAAGCAGCACCGTGTTAGTTTAAAGAATGAAAAGCTGAATTGTAGTCATTTCCATCCTAGTTTTTAAACTTTTCTACCTACTCAGCTTCTGAACACAAAGATGGCTTTAAGCTGTCAGCACTAGGAATGGATGCGTGGTGCCGTTTTGGACACTATTTCTGTACACCAGGTTCCAGTCATCCAATTAGCTATGGCTGAAGCCATTCTTGGGTAGATTTGACATCAACCTAACCCTCAATTCTCTCCCTGCTCCACTCAATATCTTTTGTTAGATCTCTGTTTTCGTAAAAGACAAGGACAACAACTGAACAAACTCTCACTTAAAGAGGTGGGGAATTTTCCTTCCTTTTTTTTTTTTTTTAAAAGGTTTCTTCCTCAACGTTTATTTTACCAATTTGCATATGTTTTATTTATCAAACATGATATATTATTGATTTTTTTAGGGAAAAAAAAGCCATAAAATGTCATATTAACATCACAGGAGTAATATAAACTTTGGGCATTTTCTGACTCTTGACTATTTAATTTCTCAGGTTAACAATGTGTTCCGGTAACATATGAATCTGTGGTGTCTGACTGCATGAATAGCTGTGATTAAAACGCTCTAAAGTGTTAAAGCCATGTCATATGAAGTTAGTATTAAATGTGCCATGCCAAAAGTAATAATGTAGATAATTTTGTTAGTTTTTTAATAAGGTCTTACCAACCCTGAATTAGAGCTTCATAGTATTAATGGGCAGAAATAACCTAATTTAGTTAAATGGTAACCACTTTTGTATTTATTGGATCATATCTTTCTAATGAAAGCTCTTCAGTGGATAAAAAACATTTTCTGCTGTACTAATAGCCTTGTGATAATAATAATAATGTGTACTAATAGCCTTATAATGCTGATAATTAAGGTATTCTCTTTTTGGAGAAAAAAAGCCAAGGTTTTATTTACACAGTTTATTCTTTCTGTTAACTGAAAACTACATATTGGTTATAACTTCCCCTTAAAAATGTACATGATTTATCTGTAATTCATCAATAATTTGAAAACTATAACTTCCACCTAAAATTACAGAAAATCACACAAATTGTACATCAGAAAAATGAGTACACATTTTTTCCAGGTCTTGGAACAGATTTCAACTTCAAAAAAAGCCAAATCTAATTAGACAAATATACATCAGTTCACCTAAAAAAGTTTAGTTCCCTACCTTGCTTTAAAACTCAGTATTGCTTAACTTGAAAGCACGTGCATACAAAACACAGAATTTAATGGTACGCGCTTGACTGTTTAAATTCATCTGGATTTAAATAAATCATTTATTTAACCAGGAGAAAAGATTTTTTCATATTTATACAGGAAAAAGTTTAAATTTAAATTCACTGACATGCTGTGAAATGTTTTATTTTTAGGTTACATTCGCAATACAAGCAGCATCTCACCCCGTGGTTACTCATCCAGTTCCACGCCTCAGCAGTCCAACTACAGCACTTCCAGCAATAGTATGAACGGCTACAGCAACGTCCCCATGTCCAACCTGGGCGTTCCAGGCTCACCTGGGTTCATTAACGGCTCTCCAACAGGATCCCCTTACGGAAGTATGTGCTTTGGTTCTTTTGTAATTGGTGCCTTGTCCTGCATAGCTTTATTTACCACATCAAAAAATGCAGCAAGTGCTGTCTTTCAGAAGTTCTCAAGTTTTAGTGAAATCCTATGATTCTAAATTTTTGTAAAAGGTTCTGATTTGTGTTCTGGTATGTTCTAGTATGAACTAGCAAATGTTCCCGTTTTTTAAGAATAACAGAGAAATATTGAATCCTACCTGTGCTTACTTCAATTTTTTTTCCTTATGCAGATTCCTAAGCAAGTGGCAAAGGCCACAGAGAGAACGGAGGCACAATTTGTTACTTCAGATGCAAAAAATGTTTAGATGTTACTTTAGATCCACTTAAAGGAAAGAGGCTACTCTGATCCTTTCTCAAAGGCAGTCTGTGTTTTTTATGTCCATGGAGAAGTGCGTGAACTACATTAGCAATAACAGAGCTGAATTTTGGATTAATTTCCTGTGAAATTATTTTTACCTTGATGATAAGCAGAAATATAACAACAAAAGCGTTAACTGCATTTCCAGTTACCAGTGGTACCACAAGCTAGTCACTCTTCTTTCCATGCCTTGATTTCCCTTTGTAGGAGCGTGTCGATGTGTGTGTATGTACATCTATCTACACATATATGTACACACATTTTTGTATTTTTATCTCCATATGTATGAAAACATGAAAACAGTGAAACAGTTTTAATTTATTTACTATTTTATATTATATTCACATTCTCTATGAATTATATTATACCCACTTTGCAGTGATGATGAGGGTTTCTTGCCGGTCTGAAACTTGCTAAGCAATATCCTCATGCTTTGAGTTGTAATTTAAGGTGAAGCCCAAAGAATGTTCAGGTACTTTGGATTCTTCCCCTGTTCTGGAGCTTTGCTATTGATTTCAGTAAGGAAAGGACCAGGTTTGCAGCATATTGGTGTTCTTATTTCAAACCACTACTTACGTGAGACTTGGGGATTTACTTGAAACCACAAGGAATATTGTTAGTTGTTCCTTCTTTCCAGAGAATTAGTTGATATTTTTCTAGAAGGTAAGCTTACAGGTGCTGTGCAATGGGACTTTTTCTTCAAAGACACCTCTTTTAAAAATAAGACAGTTCAGATTCAAATCTCATTAAAAGCTTAAAACATCCCCCCAGCAAGCTCCAACCAATGAAATCTTCATTTAAAAAAAGCCAGGGAATGGACAGGAGTTATTTATTTTCCCAATTTCAATGCACAAACTGTAAGTGCACGTGCCATTACTCTCTACTGTTTGTTCACATTAACTCTCTCTCTCCCTTGCTGACTTACTTACCATTTCCTGATGCACTCATCCCTCATTTTAAAATAATTAAATGTATTTTTTTTCTGAGCTAAAGTATTCAAGGTAACTACATCTTTACCTCTAGGTTTACCTTAAACAGCCAAGTCAACAGGACAGACATTTTAAGTGGTTTTACCAACTAAAATTGCATTTCTGATGAGAATTCACTTTTTTCTTTTTGCAGTAATGTCTTCAAGTCCAACAGTTGGCTCCTCCAGCACTTCTTCCATCCTTCCATTCTCCTCTTCCGTCTTTCCTGCTGTCAAACAGAAGAGTGCCTTTGCTCCCGTCATCAGACCCCAAGGGTCTCCTTCTCCTGCCTGCTCTAGTGGCAATGGAAATGGGTTTAGAGGTAAGAAATGTACAATTAATATTCAGCTGGCACACACGAAGCACGCTGTGTTAGCCTCATAAATACAGTAATCATCTGAAGACCATTTCACCATTACAGCACTCACTAGTGAAAATTTGACCCAATTCAATGGGATTAAAGCATTGCTCCAAGGTTTGTCTATTCTGAGGTAAAACAATGGGGGACAGACACTCGTTTAAACCAAGAAAGATTTGACCCACACTGCATTTAAATACCAGCTCTTTTGTGAGGAACAGCTTCTCCTTAGGCTTCAGGGACTTATAAAACCAGCGTCTGCCCTGCAGAGTTAATAGACAGCTCTGTACACAACGGCCAACGTCTTGAAACCTGCTGCAAGGTTTAGGCTCATACAGGGAATTAAGCCCTATAGTACATTTACAGCCTTTTTAAAGGTGATCTGCAAAACAAATGTGAGTATTAAGATAAGAATGGAAACCTGTACTAAATTCTTTCTTTTAACAGGCTGTGGGGGGGCATGCGTTACATAAATACACTCCAAGTCTCCATAAAAAAAAACCTTTATAGGGCCTGAGAAGTCATCTGGCTCCTTCAGACTTCACTAGAGATACCATAGAGAAAACAACTCTGGGAATTCAGCCATGCCAAGAGCCAGTGGTAATTCTAAAATGAGTCCTACAAACCACACCTGTTGATCTGGGTGCATTATAAATCCTTAGCTAGGCCACAGGGACTAACATAAACTGCGATTATTTTATATAATAAGGAAATTTTAGGTGTGTTGAACAAAAATAATTATATTTTTAAAAGCTAACTTACAGAATTCTGCTATATATGTGAAACAGCTTATTCCCCTGCCCCAATTTTGTGCCTAAGATCATCTCCTTTCCCCAGTAATGAAACATATTAATATATCCATGTAAATGCACAAGCATCATATTAATAGGGAATTCAATTTCTCTCTTACTCAAAGGAGAAGAGTAGAAGGGTTTGAAGCAATTTTTTTCATCTATACAAATAGAAAGCTTTGTTGGCCCAACAGCTGTGGCTATTTAGCTACACCGTTTAGAGATGGGTTTATCTTTGTTAATGATGTATGATCATGGTCTCTAAAGTGTAATCATCACTACCTGGTCTGCAGTTAACTTTAATTCCTTGAGTTCTTCATATCAGCTAAAGCAGGAATGTATTGATTTCACCATGCTTTTATTAAAAATAAATAAGTGCACATGGTGAGGCTTTAGGTGTTTTAGGGAACTAGTCCAAGGTTATGTGATTTTAAACAGATTTAGTTAAACATTTAACTAGGAAGGCTCATCAACTTAAGAGTAGTTTGCTCGGTTAGCTTAAGCTGGTTGGCCAGTGCTCTATAATCAAAAGACAAATCGCTCGAGTCGCTGTGCATTCAGAGTAGATTTAAATCTGATTTAAATTTAAACTTGTGTAACTGCCATGCTGAGGAGGGCAAATTTTTAAGAAATTACCCAAGGCAGTGGGTAATTTCAAGAAAAACATTGACTTTTTATGTAGCTAATACTTTTCCTTAACTTACCATGTCTGTTCCATCTGCCTAAGCCTGTGCTTAGCAAGAGTTTGTTATTCTTCCTTAACCCTCTTATAAACAGGTGAAGTACCAGCGTCCTTTGGTGCTGTTCTTGCCAGTTAGCGTTTACCAAATATTTTATCCAATCTATAAATTGGTAATAAATTCTAGAAATGGAAATTTAATATCAAGTATAACATAAAATCTCAAAGGTAAAAACCCAGGACTCTCATGTATGCATTTCTTTTACTACCAAAAGTCCACTCTATCCCCTTCTTTGCAGGAAAGCTCCTTGTACACCAACACTGTGATAAATAAATACAGTAATACAGCTACAACTGTCATTTAAATAAGCTTTCAGCAGCCACCACACCTAGTACAATGAGACTTGTCAGTCAGGCAGCAACAACAAACAGCAGCTGTGACTCACCGCACAGACAGTAGTTGAACACGTCTGCCCAAGGTTCATTATGCCAGATCTTCATCGCTATTTAACTATTTCAGCCAT
Organism: Aythya ferina; assembly: GCF_964211825.1. Classification (NCBI taxonomy): domain Eukaryota; kingdom Metazoa; phylum Chordata; class Aves; order Anseriformes; family Anatidae; genus Aythya; species Aythya ferina. The sequence continues at coordinate 3,209,190 of NC_140310.1, forward strand.
AGATGTAAATTTTTTCCAACTGAAATATTTAAATTGATGCAAGCTGGGGAGCACATGCTTTGGAAAGGATCCAGATCCACGCAGCCTGATATCCAAATTAACGTTCCCACAGTGTTGACAGACAGATGTGGCCAGAAAGTCAACAGGAGGGTCCCAAAGAGGCCTCTTGAATGGACTTACTGTGCTGCAGCGATGGGAGACTTAATCTCCATTGCTATGCCATCACCCTATGTTACATAAGCTAAGAATAGGTGTGCTGGTAATGTAATTTTTATTATTATTTTATTTTTAACGTAGGCATCAGCAAAAGCACAGATCAAGTATATAAGTATATAAGCAGGCTCCATCCCAAAGCACATCATACAAGGGGTTTGGTATTGCCTCTCAATTTCCTTATCCATAATTCAGGGAAAACATCTCCCCAGCAGGGATTTTTTTGAACTTTAATGTAGTGTGTGCAATGTTGTACTTTGGCTACATCTATTGTTCAAGGGCAAGAGTTTCCTAGTAATACAGTCTCCATCCTACTTATTGCATCCTGCTGCTGTGATATTATCAGAAATATTACCAGCACCACAGGGCATGCCACTCTACTTACAAGGAGCAACAAAAATCTTGAATATAGCTTCTGTGTATGTTAACCACAACCGTGTTTAGGCTTGGATCAAACCTAGTCTAAACAGGAGGAGCTCTACAAGCTTCATCCTTGGATTATTATTATTCCTAGCTGTTTATAGAGTTTACAGTGCTCATGGTATTTATTTTACAAAAATCTTTTTGAAAAACAAACCAAAACAAAACAGTCATACTTAAAGCTTCTGGAGACAATAGGCCAGCTTGTAAAAAATATATTGTAAATCAAAAGTATTAGCTAAGCATGGAACATGCATATCTATTGCCGTTCAGCTTTGGGCTGCACAACACAGCCAAGACATGTGGGCCTACCCTCAGATAACCCCATCCTGTGCCATGTGTTCTCGCTTACCTCTTTCACCTGCCATCTGCTATACATTCTGACAGTGTAACAGGACATGATAGGTGGAGAACAAGCAGCAATCCATACTGGACACCACTCAGTTCTATATGCTCTCCAAATTGAGAGCAGGTGATCTTGATCAGAACAATTGTTTGCTCCATTCACGTCATATGTCAGGGGAGTTTAAAAAAGGCACTGGGAAGATATAATGTGACGTGACGCAACGCGGCATGATAAGTACACAAATGCCTAATCAACTCATCTCAGATGGAAGGCAGCTGATGGGGAAAAGTAAGCAAATTGGAAACTGCTGGAACAGCATGGACCGCTGACTGCCCAGATTACCCTTGGCCAGCTCAGCACATCTCAACATAAAAATGCAAGCTCAGTTACAAGGAATAGCAGGCAAGCCCCAGAAGGTCAGATGTTCCATTAACCACCAGGATCCTGGCCAATCTAAAGGTACTGAAGTCTGATATGCTTAGGAACAGCCTCAATTTAGCAGCGGGGACATCTGCACCATTCCCTAAGGGAATACAGGTTTTTGAGTTAAAGACCCTAATTGCTCATATCTTGTCTTGACAAAGTTCGGGGTGTCAACAGCACAGGGAAGCCTGGTCTGCTTGCATTAAAAGGCTGCAGAAACAGGTAGGGAATACCTGCTCTGAAAAGTTTGTAAAGGGTGGGCTTCTGAACAGAGCAATGGTTCTTGATTGCTCCCAGTGCCTGACCTGCTGTGCCAGCTTGAAGCCTAGCTTCAGTCAACACGATGCTGCATTTTAAAATAACTCTTAGCTGTTCTGACCAGGTAAAAATAACTGGGTGTATCCTAGCTAGGAATGTGCAGCAATATGCCTCTGTCTGAACCAGGATGATTCCAGAGCCGAGCCAGTGCTCTAAGTATGCCAAAGCCTGTAAATGATATACCCATGATATCAATATATACGGAAAATATCTATCTGTCATGTGATTAAATTTGATATATAGGAAGGATCAAGTACATTTTTCTCCCCAGTTTATTGGCAGAGATGTATGGGGCACAGACTGCCTCTAAACAAAGAAAACCTTAAGAGATATTTACATTTCTTGTTAACACTTAGCTAAAAAATCCCTCCTGTGCCTATTATTTACTTATCTTTCATTTGATGGGATGTTAATTTTGGTATCTCATCATATGTCACAAACTTACTCAAGTGAGACAAGAGCTCCATTTTTCATGGGAGAACATAAAAATCTGCACCTATTTTATTCATGGAAAGACATATTCAGGCCTATTTTATGTCACAAAAAAAAAGAAGAAAAGACTGTGGGTAAGATTTAACACTGATTTCTCCTTCACAGGCTAAAACTTAGCCACTTTGTAGTCCATCTGGAAACATACGTAACTGCAGAGGGGCTACACATTCCTGTGCTCTTTAATAATTAAGCTAATGCATATCACTTTGCAAACACGTATTTTGATTTTTAAGGCTGTTCCTAATTAAATGGAACTAAATTAAAATAAGTGTTCAGGCGGCCTTTTGCACATGTACAACTTAGCACAGTGCAGAGATCTGTAGCTACAGCAGTGTAACTCAATAGCTGAGGCTGAGTTAACTTCTCCATCTCTAGCTGGCAAAAGCTTTGTTTATATTTAAAAAAAAAAACATTTTAAAAAAACATAAAATATGGTTTAACCTGCTTATCTTCTAAAGCAGAAAAAAACACTACTTATTTAAAAATATTTTACTTACATGTGCAATCATCTGCTTGCATGTGGCTGAATGCAAATCTTCCAGACAGATTTTTGCTTAAAAAAAAAATAAAAATTAATTTCTTGTGGGGGAAAATATAAAATAAATTCTTCAAGAATAACAAGTATTTTGTTATTACTTTTTAGTATCTTAGCTAGAACTATCCTCCCAAGTCCTTCACAGAAGCTACAATTTATTTCACTTACAGTCTGCTATAGAGGCTGGTGGTGTCCGTCATCCAAGCCACTGATGTTTTCTGCTTAAGTGAGTCAGCTCTTTTTCTCTGGAAGTCTTCTTTTTTCTTGCCTTTTCAGCTGATTACTCCCTCATAAAAAGGTGCACTGTTTTACAAACTTCTCCCTGGCTTTAATATTAGTAGTGAAACGACACATTTTTCTGGTTGTAGCCATGGTGGGAGTCAAAGATATCAGTAAGGTGAAGCCTGCACCCACCAGCTGTAAATTCTATGAGTTTAAACTGAATGACACGGCCGCTAGCTCTGGTACCAGCAGCTCGGTGGCTTGCCATGTACAAACTTACCTTTATGTACAGGACAGCTCATACACAGATGTATTTCTGGCATTGCAGGACATGAATAGCCGTTTAAGATGCTCAGGGCAGCACCACTGCAGCTCTTCATTCACCTCGTCAGTGAGCTGCAGAACCACAAGATTTGGGCTTGCTGGGAGCTTAGTGGCAAGAGAGGAAACCTGAGTCAAACAACCAAATGAGAGGGCAACAAACAATGACCGAAAATGCTCAACACCCATCTAAAAAGCATAGCCTGTAAAACAGGGCATAATGTAGACCCCATGAAAGCAGCTGAGACATCCAAAGAGCTCGATCAGGGTGTGCACACGTATAGGCATGTACGTTAACACAGCACCCAGCCCCTTTCCAGTTCTTCCCAAGTGCCTGTGTGAATTGCATGCCGACTTCTTTCCACGACAAAGCAAGACAGCGTTTTCAGGAGCCACTCGTATACACTAGGCTTATGATCATTATTAATTACACCCATTAAAGGTGCCTATCACCATAGCATCTGGGTACTATCCATGTTTGATTATTTATTTATAAAAAAATTCTCCAACCTTGTGACAATTTTAATCAAGTGTTTCAGTTGATAATTGCAAGCTGTCAAGGTTAATACAATAAGGCTCATCTCTAATTCTTTTTCCATTTCCCTCCAAGAAAAAAAAAACCAACCCTCTGGGATAATGACTGTGGTTTCTATATTCCCAACTCATCAGGGAGTGTCCTGCATTGAACCACCTTTATTGAAAAGTTACATCGATTCAATATATAGTAATACAGGCAAAAATAATTACAGCTTTGCTAGCAGTGTAAGACCTTAATCCAAACCTCACAAACATTCAATAAAAAGCGATACAGGCTGGGAATAGGCTTTTGACAGTGCAGCCCCAAAGGGGAGTGGAGGTGGGGTGGAAATGGACAGATAAGGTACGCAAAAAGAGAAGCACAGAGTGAGGCTGTTTACATGAGCTGTAGAAAAAAAAAGGTGAGAATTCCTCAACTTGTTCTTTGTTGTAGAAAGGGGTGAAGCTGCAACGTTGGGGTGAAAGACCAGGGAAGTTATGAGGCTTTTTGCCTTTTTTTGCCTTTTAAGCATCATCTCTTTAATTACACAGCAAAAATGTAGTTGTCCCTCAATGTAAGGAACTTCTCATAATGCTGTGTCTACAAGTAGTCTTAAAATATTTTTAAGAGAAATGGAAGAAACTCGGGTCTTTGATTTGGTCTTTGATCTGCTGCAAAGTTCTCCTTGATTAAGGGAATGAAAATAATATTGATAAGAGCAGTATCTGAAAAAGCTTTTATGCCAGTACAACCAATGCCCCTTGGGAATAGAGTTTAAACTACACTGATGCCAAACCCTGTGTGTCTCACATGAAACCATGTCAGCTCTACCAGGGTCTGCTGCCTCTCTGCCCAGACAGCCTAAAAGCCACGGACAGGGGCTGTCTCTGGCTGTGCCAGGAGAACAGATTACCCCCGTATGGACCAACCAGGCACAGGCTGTGTGAGTGCTCCTTCATTTGCTTCAGGCAAAAGACCCAGCCAGGATACCTCAGACAAACAATTTAAATTCTTTGAGCTAACTCGGATGATTTTGCCTGGAGCAGATTAGGAAGTGCTCGCTCAGACTGCTCCACTGGGAAACCTGCGGGATGGCCGGGAGCAGCTGAGGGCACTTACCTCTTCTGCAGCCCAGCAGAGTCTGGACGAGGGCATCAATCCAGGACTGAAATCAAACTTTCTGTTCTGGAGGGCTGAAAGGCAGGCATGTGGTTAATGCACAAGGAGAGGGTTCTGCAGAGTCAGGCTGGGACCCCACCTACCCTCGAGGAAGTGAAGTTTGGTCTTCAATTTTTGGAGTGAGGAAGAGGAAAGGATCAGCCCCTGCAGTGCTACAGAAAACCTCTCTTCCTCAAATGTGCACACTGTCACCTCTCGTCTCTGCCCTCTCCTCCCCCCAAACAGGCATGCAAAGATTTACTTCCCTTATTTAGGGTGACGTAATTGTCTCCTTGACAAATCTCTGTTTGAAAAATACTAGCAAATTCCCAGGCAATTAAAACAGTAGAAATTTGACTTGACTATTTAGTTTCACTTTCTTTTTCAACTATTTGCCAAAATTGGCAGGAAATTTTAGCCCTAGTCACTTACAAAATATGAAAATATTTATTTTCCTATTGTGTTAACTCATAGACCATATCCACAGTTGTTTAAAATCAACAGAGCTCCAATAAAAGAGTCATGTTAGCTGAGGATCTTGCCCTGAGCATTTTTTTTTTTAAACACTATGAACATAAGGGTGAAATTAATTCTCAGAGGACAGGGCTTTAAACACATGAATAATCCCACAAATTTCAGTGAACGTAAATCTTTGCAGGATTAGGACTTTGCACTACACTGAGGCCCCTTTGAAAATATGACTCACTCATTTGTTATATAAATACGTATAAACTTAACTTACCCCTCAAAACCTCTGGGAGCAGCACCAGTTCCAGGCAGCTTCAAATGTTGCTGTTGTCAGTTATGAAGAATATAGCTGCAATTAAAGGCACCGGGAGTGACTAATAAATAATTTACATAAGCCCGGTGTTCTGGGACTGTGCCAGGTAAGGCTACAGTCATTCAGACATATGGGGTAAACCAAGCGAGAAAGAGAGGCTGGGCCACTGCTTCCACTGGAAGTAAATGAGCAAACCCCAGCTCTGGTCCTTCTCCAAGGAATTGGCACGTGGAGTTCTGGGGCTGGGTCCCAGAAGCAGCTCAGGGGCCAGTTTGCATTTGCTTTCCATCGTCCTTCCTCATATAACCTTGCAGGTTGAGCGGGGAACAGAGGAGCCTCCTTGAGATCCTGATTTTTCAAAAGTGATTTTGACTAGTCAACTTAAGAAAGCATCAGAAGGCTGAAAGTTTGGGGACAGTTCTAAGCAGTGGCCAGCTCTGAGAAGTCTCAGGACACAACCACCCCAAAATCATTAGGCGTTTCTGAAAATTCATGTGCTAAGACTTGAATTAATCCACTGCCTATCTCCTTCATCCACTTAAAAAAAAACAGACTGGCCCTGTCCTTTAGGTGAATTGATGAAGAAATAGCACATTGGCCATTTTCTTGGATCACTGTCAATCTGGCAGCGTTAGTTCTTCTCACTGAGCATAAAAACATTAGAAGAAGCTGAAGGTCTTTTAATGTAGTAGGTTAACCTGCCGCAATGCATGACTGCACACAGAAAGGTGAAGGGCTCAAATAGAGTTTGTTCCATAAAAATATGCCAGCATTTCATATTTGTCAATTTTCTTTTTCAGCCATGACTGGTCTTGTCGTTCCCCCGATGTAAGGAAGAGGCAGCTTTGCTCCTCTCCCTCTTCCTTTTTTTCCTCTTTTTTTTCATTTTTCTTTTACAGCACAAAACTACTTATTGTGATGGACCACTAAAAAGAAAAAACATAGCACTACAAGCTCTTTTTTGGGGGAAAGCCAGGCCCATGAAAAATAAAGGAACATTTTTTATGGATTGGACAAGATAGAAGGCTGCATCTTTTACCTGTTTCATATTTCTGACACAACCACATCAACTCCTAAAACATTGTGAACGAAGAATCAGCCAAGAGCCAGGACGAACAACAGTTGGCAGAACGGAATCAGAAATGCAAAGTCTTTCTTGAAAGACACGAAACCTTCCTAAGATTTGTAAAATATTAAAAGGAAAAAGAAATTGGCAAAATGATTCAAGCTCGATATTTTGGATACAATTTGTTTTACTTTGTAGGGGTAAAAAGTTGAAGTTTCTATTTTCTATGGAGCCTTTCAGATATCGATTTAGTTTATGCAGAAAAAAATTCAACAAAACAGGGTACCAGCATGAAAGAATTTCTAGGACAAACTGACACGAATGATGGAACTTTGGTGTATGTGTGTATTTGCTTATAGTTTAACCTCTTTAAAAATGTAAGATGTTTTACAATTATTTAAATAAATAAACTTGTAACTTATTGTATGTAGAGGTAGAAATTAAACCTTTTTTGGATTTTTTCCTCCAGTTGTACAATGAAGAAAAATGATGCAAAAATGTAGTGACGAGTTCAATATATATTATTACTGCTGCAGTTGCTCCTCACTTCTTCCCTCTTAGTGAATTCATGTGCAAGGATTTGTAGAATTCTTTCTGATTAACAAACTCATCAGAAACTTTTATACGCATTGTGGTATACAGGACACTAATTCATGTATAAATTTTCATCCTCCTCATCTTTCCCCTCTTCCATTTTTCTCTTTCAATTAAGATATTCAGGTACTAGGATTATCTGGTGAGTTTCAAAGACCCTACTGGCAAATGAGTGGCACTTGGGGATTTGGACAAATCAGATTTTTCATGCGGTAGTGAGTTTATTTTATACATTCAGTGTATGAATTGGGAGGGAAAGGGCTCTCTGACATTGTTTTTCCATGTAGTTAGAACACCTTACGTTCAGTTATACTTCATATTAAGGGTGCATTTATAAAGGGTAAATATGTATTTGACTAATTTATGCACTTTTATCCTGAGTCAATAAAAATGGTAAGTATTTTCCATTTATATACTAAAGTTTATAGAAGTAATTGTTTTGATTTTTTCTGCATTGTAGTGTATGAAAAAATGAGTTCTCCTTTGCTTCTCCTCTCCTGAAATTGGAAGGTGAGAGGGGAACAAAACTAATCACTTGTTATCTGACCAAACAAGAGAACTTGGTACTGATCAAAGAACTCAATTTTGTTGGAAAGCCATTTTTTGAGGGAAAAAAAAAAGTCAGCTATGCTACTCCCCACTAAAATACATAACATTACTATCTGCACAAGTAGTTGTTCCTATGATGACATCTTTCTGTTGATAGATAAACCTTTAGTGTGTGGCCCCTGAAACCACCCTTGTCCATTTGCCTGGTACTTTTACTGATGTGTAAGTAAAATGGGATTCTTGGTGATCCAAGAATATATCGTAGGTGATGTTCAATTCAGTACTGGACTCGGGATGGAGAACTGTGACAACCTCCATGGCTGAGGTAATCTGGAGCCCATTTGGAGCTCATTTGGATTAGTAACAGACTAGGAAGTCTGTATCTAGAGCCAGGGTTCAAATCCAGCTGCAACAATTAGTGACTAGGGCTTGGTGTTGTGTGTGGTATGACTTTATTACAGACCCTCACTGCATGGACAGGCTTCTGGCATAGGACTGTGTTCTGCAAATGTGTAAAAATCATTCTTGTGAATAACCCACTGCAGGAAAGCTGACTCCCTGTGACCACACTTCTGAGTCAAACTGTGTGAGAATAGGTCCTCCTTGGAGCTCGACTTTCATGCTGTAGCACAGAGTTCAGATAATGAGAAATGTACTCGGTATACACGAATATTGACAGGCTGGTTCTTAACCAGAATGCAGCACAGGAAAGAAGCCAGTGGATTGCAAAGGCAATGACACTGGCCTACTCCTGCCATTCCTAGAGATGATGCACTTGTTGGAAGCAGCTCTGAACTCCTGGCTGTGCCGTGATGCTTCAGTAGGGGATTCCTTAGGTGCTTTTTTAATGCTATTGAATTCCTTTTTTAAATGTGAAGGGGGGAAATAGGGGGGTTACTGCTACTGCCTTCTAAAACTCAAGGCTCGGTTTATCTGCAAAAGTGGCAATTAAAAGCCACTTTCAAAAGAGATTAGGTGAGAACAATGTGTTTTTAAGAAGCATGAATATAGTTAGCCAGAGTCTTGCAGTCAGGTTAGTAAAAGTGTCTCATTTCAGAAGGACAAAATAAAATAACTCACCACTGTTATGGACGTTCCTTGACACTGCAGGCTCTCTGCATGCCCTTCGTGCCATCAGGGAAGCAGCAGTCACTGGCAATCATCAGCAAAGCAAGCAGCATTAAAGCCAAGTGCTCCCTGGAATATGAAAGAATCACGTGTTAAGATGTCCGGAGTTGTACCAGAGTACTGCCCTACATTCACTTTTGATAGCACAGTAGGGTGTACTAGCTAACCTGATAACTGCTACTGAGAACAAGAAAAATGAATTGCAGACATCCAGAGGTACCAATATCCCAGCACAGTTAAGCATGGGAGGTCAAAATTCATGGTTGGATTTCTGCAACCATACAGGAAAAAAAAAAATACGAGAGTTTGAGGATTATTAAGAGATGGGGTTAAGACTTCCAGAAATGTCAGTGAATATTCCATTGAGCCCTAGATTTCCAAAAGTGTCTTGATCAGATTAGTTTCTAATATATAATCTCCCTCCCAGCATGTTCATGTACTAAAGCAACTCAAAAAGCTCCAAAGCATAAAGGTGTTGGATTTTTTTCCCCTGCCCCTCTCTGTACAGGGTGTGTTCTAATTTTATCATCAGTTTATACTCACAACTCCAAGCCCAGCAAATATCCCAGGTAGGAATTTCCAGACCACAGGCAGAAGAGCAGCAGCTCGCTATGACTCCTCACATTTTTAACAAGTAAGTTTTTCGCTACAGAATTTCAGTCAGAAAGATTCCCAATGAAAAACTGAGACATTTCAAGGAAAGTGAGCTATTCTGATAATTCCCCACCCTTCTTTTTTTATTATTGCTTAGTCAGTGTAGGCACCTAAAAAGAGATCACTGAAAACTCAGGAAGATTTGGGGAAAAAAACAAAAAACAACAACAAATGGTTTGCTAAAAAAATAAAACGTTCTGAAATTCTCAACATTCCTTTCACATTTCAGTTATTATTTTATTGGCTCTGTCCAGTTGCACATGTGGGAGAGCTGTGAGCCCAAATGAAAAAAAAAAAAAAAAGAAAAATAAAAAAGAAAAAAGAAAACCTCCCTAGAATGTTACTTCAGGTACTTACAGGACGAGAAACAAACGTAGCTGCCTAAGTGGGTGTAGACAAGGGAAAATGACTCATTCAGGTTTGATTTGAGCCAAACAAATGGGAAAAAAGGAAACATAGGAATGATGTAGAACATGAATTTTGCTCATGCATGCAAATCCTCGTACTGCAGATAAGTGTAGAAGTTACTGGTAGCTTTACAAAGGAAAACGGTGTGTAAATAAATGCAATCAAAAATCCTTGAACGTGAAAGGAGGACTTTGGCAGTGGCAAAACACCCAACAAAAAGGAAAAGTAATGTAAAAAATTTCTGTGTAAGGATTTTTTCAATGTAATAAGCAAACCTGTCCTCTTTTAGTTATTGCTGTTTACTATTGCCCAACAGCTTTCCTTTTTGTCACTAGGAAGATGAAAGTGTTGCAATAGGTAATTACAGATTTTATCATAACTTGGAAAGAGTACATTTTATTTCATTATTTATCTTGGTATGGCATCTTACTCTCCCTATTTCTTTGCACACTTCCAATATGCATGGTTTTTAAAGACCGTTTCCTCCCTTCTGTAAATTAAGGCCTCATTTCTCCCCACTGTATAGTTTTTGGGTTTGTTTGGGGTTGGCTGGTCGTTTTTGTTTGGTTTGTTTGGTTTGTTATTTTTATTATTTTTGTTTGTTTTGTTTTGTTTTGTTTTTTTTTTGCTTTGTCAGTTATATACGGTATGAAGTTGCTATGCACAGAGCTTTTGTAAAGATAGCTTTTTTGTTTACTGTTTTTAATGGTCCTACTTATGGAAGAATATCTTGTTTGTAAAATGAATATGTCTACTTCAGTTTTAAACTTTAAATTATCCTAACAAAAAAATAAAATTTTTGTACTGTAAACAAGGGGGGGAATTATCTTAATTTCAGAGTACTCAACGTGCTTTTTTCTTTATCTTTTCTCATCCCCATGAGTCACTCAGGGCACTGTTACAGCAACGACTCCTTAAGAAAATGTGAATTATACGCTGGGTGACAGGCTCCACATCAAGCCTTCATGCCTGTCTATAAGATCTCCCCCCCAGCATTTGGGAGAGTGAAAGCTGGGTTATACCAGGCACACCAAGACAGTAATGGTCTCCTCTGACCTCTTCCTTATTACAGCTAATTTACAAAGCAGGCAGCACCTTTGTGAGAATTTTGTCCATTTTGGGGTGGGAAGGAACCAAAATGTAGAGTAGCTCTAATTTCTTTTTCAGAAACCTTCCCTTTCTGCTAGTACTTACAGTTAGTCAAAGCGTGAATCAAAAGCCAAAGCCTGGAGTGACAGAGTGGGTCCTTTCTGGGCCTACCTGGGGAACTAAATTTGTGTTTTGGGCCTGCCTTAGCCAGGTCTTCACGCACACCTCTGAGCCATGATGCTGTGCCGCTGACACCCACAAACTAGAAAAAATAAACCACCATCACCACAACAGCAAAAGAAACAACAAAACCATTGTGGATCAGTTACATTGTCATGCTAAAGCTATTTTAATATCAATATCTCACACAGTTCTTCAAAACATGTGAAACAATTTTTCTTGGTCTCCATTAGGACAAATACAGGCTAGAAATCTACCACCTTCTTAACTCACTTAATTCACTAAGTTGAATACGAGATCAAATTGTTCAGCTTTCCTTTGTAAGATTGCTGCCATGCAAGCAGGAAGAATTTAATGACATTTGCCCTGTTTTCCAAAGACAAGTTATTTGGATAGCCTTTTGCTTATCCAGCATCCTGAAGGACCACATACTCTTGGCAGCAGTGATGAACCAAAACTAACCTATGCTGCCACTGAAAGTACAGCCAGACTTCACCTAGGAGCAGACAACTACAGCCAGGCATGCCCATGTTGCTCAAAAGCCCTCTGGAAAGCCAGATTGGCTCCCACTCTCCTTTACAGGTCTCTTCTAGATGGCTGTTTTGTCAGAACTTGAATTTCACTTTAATAAATGGTGAAACAATAGCCACTCTCTCAACCACTTACGCAGGGCAGCTAGGGAATTGCCAGACCAGTTAAAATATTTATCTCAGTGACAACACACAGCTGTTGAGGTGCAAAGATCTGAAGCTTTAATCGCACCGGGTTATTTAAGTAGGAATGTCTCATTAACTCTGCTTGCAGAACTGGATTAAACAGACAGCTGGTGGCCAGAGGAGAGGGTGCAGACAGAGCAGCCATGACAGAGACAACGTTGAGCAAACATCAGTGTAGATAAGGGGATGCAGGAAACCCAACACTTCCCCCTCCTGAAGTGGAAGGCACCAAAATGCTCTCTTGTGGAGGCAACATAAGGAGGTTGGGGCAGGGAAACCGTATCTGCTGGCCTGCTTCCGCTGTGGTTGTGTGAAGGAATCTCCTGTTTACAACACTAACAGAAAAAAGGCACGGGATTGGCAAAACACAAGCATTTCCGTTGCCAGTGCCTCTTCCTGTGGTGGCAGGTGGACAGAGCTTGCTATTTGCTTATTAGTCTGTGAGCTTTATGGCACGCCTTCTTGGGGACACATCCCAACTCATTTTTGTCCATGGTCTCAAATTCAATCCCATGTAGCTGACACTATTCAAGTTTGAATAGAAGTTATAAAGTCCATCTCTGTAATGAGAAGGTGTAATCCTGACACCATAAAAATCAGTGGGTTCAAACCTACCATATTTAATCCTGGATCAAGGCTCTAATTAGTGCGATTCTGCTCAGAAATGGGGAGTTCTCTTCCCTGGAAAAACACATATTTTGTTTCAATGAGATCACATCTTCTGTTGTAGTTTAAGTTCAAACGATGTCACAGCAGAACACTTTCCTCTTACTGAGCTGAAACAAATCAAAATATGCATGATTAGATTTCCTTTATCCTCCTATCCATTTATTTTCAATAGAGCTGTTCTTTTTAATAGAAAAACTGACTCAGCCAAAGGCATGCCAGCTGATGCCATGAGCTTGCCTCCTCACTGAAATAACTAAATAAATAAATACCGAAGAAAAGGCAGCTTTAAGGTGAGAAAAAACTATCCAGAAGACTTCAGCTACAACATGTCAACCCCAAAACAGACCAGGGAAAGTAACTAATTACTTTCCAACCATCAGGAAAGAGGTGGTCTTAGCCTCAGTACCGATCCCCCATTTAGCTCCTGGGCTTCATACCAAATACCAGTTTATAAAGGGGTTTCTACACCCAGTGTTTGCTGTTGTATATATGCAGTTCACTGCGTAACTTTGTTATTTTCTAATTGCCAACCTTCCTTAGTACTTGAGGAATAGTGAAAAGGGAGGGGAGAGTGGAGCGGGCGAATAAATAGCTAGCACAAGCCAGAGAGATTGTCTATTGGTAATAATAGCATCTCTCCCTGTTTACAAGCAGAAAACTTGACAAGACATGGGCCAGATCCTCAGCTATCATAAAGCTGAGTGAGTGGAGGTGTACCAATTTATGCCATCTATAGAGCTGGCCATATAATTACTTTCCCCTCTGGCCTGCAAAGCAGAAGCACAGCAACAAAATAAATGAAAAAAAATACAAGCATTGGATTTCTTTTATGTTCCTGTTCATCCTAGCACAGCACCCAAAAGTGCACACATCACTTTCATTACTTACACTACAGTGGTGTGCGAGGGTTCAAAATCCATCCCCACCATGGAGGGCGATGTATAAACAAGTAATGAAAACGCTTCCTGACACAAAGAAGTTACCATCGATTTTCAGGTTAACACATTCTGCTTGGATTAGGAGTTGGAAAGCACAGGAGGTGGGACAAGAGAAAGGAATGGCAGCAGTAACTGAAACATCTCCTTCCATATGTTATATACCCCATGTAAGGATGCTTCCTATTTGCATTAAGGTTCTTTACAGCACCTTGTCTGAGTAAAGGAGCCTCTACACTTATTGTCACATTCCAAAATACCGGTGACTTTAAATATCAGCTGTGTTGCCAGTTCTCATGCTTACAGTTTTTTCCAACGTTGAAGGTGTTTTTGAAACGTCTAACTTCCAGAGGCAGAGGAACTCGAGCTCCTTAAGTAACTCTCTGGCCTGTTAATTTACAGGGGAAGATCCTGAAAAACACAATTCAGCTTTTCAGAAAGGCACCCACGAGTAAAAATAAAAATAACCACAATTGTAAAGTCATGATTTTCTAGGAGATCACTCCTAATTTCTAGGACTAAGAGAGCCTACAGTACAAAGAATTATTTCCAGTAGCAAGTAGGCTTTTGAGAATGCTTCAAATCCATTCTGAGAGCGCCACTAATCTTGATGAGAAATTCAAGCACCCCTACTTTTCTCAGGAATGTTTGGTTTAAGTGGCTGCAGCAATGCACCGCAACAGACTGCCGGTGCTGCAGGACTTGGATGTAGAAGGAGTTATCTCAACACTTCACTGAGATCGTAGGAACTTGATTGAAATTTACCAGCAGGGTCCCTATGACACTGCAATTGCTGTAGTCATTTCTTTGTCTTTAAAATGCCATATAATTGCTAATGTAATTAGTGATGTATACAGAGGGGGCCTGTGCAATTACCAAGTCCTAAGATCAAGTAATTAATGTTCTGTCAACAAAACTGCAACTGTTTCATTAACAACTGTCTGGATTTGAAAACAGATCAACTCAGAACGTTACCCACTTGGCTGAGTTTTGCAATAGCAGCGATTTCAAGCCCAAAACCAGCCCGGATCAGCTGGGATTGTGGCATCCTCCCCCTAGCACTGCCACTCATTTCTCCTCCCAATAAGAGTCCTTCACACCGCCCACAGAGATAGGCAGTCTTTGTAGTCAGCTTCCATGCTGCCAATTGATGTTTCCAGTTTTATGAATGCTCTCTCAAGGATTAAAAACGTGAAAAGGGTTTCAAGGACCTGTAAAATTTTATTAAACATTGAGGGATTTATTTTATTTTATTTTTGGTAATGCTTCCAATTTTGCAGTGCTTTGAATTTGCTTCACATTTCCAAATGTTTCTCTACCACCATGAACACTTATCTCCTAAAGTAAAGGTAGGAGCTGGGTGTCACCTTGACTTGATGTGTCATTCTCCTTCCTTTACACAGTTGGTGTGCTCTGCAGAGAGGAAGCAAAGATGTGCCTTGTCTTTCCTTACAGCTACTTTCCTTTTGACACGTCCCATCCCCTCAAGTGTTAACCAAAGCACTTTTGTGTCTCTCACCTCCCGATTTCAATGCTCATTTTCACTGGTGAAACCCAAACATTTAAAGACTAGCAGGAACCGTACTGGTCCATGACTCAGGCCTGTGCAGTGCAATCTTGAGCACCATCTACTGGTCCTTTATCTCCCAGTTTGTTGCTTAGAGAGGAATTAAAGGTCCTCTTCTCCCAGAACACAACACGGACTCAACATCCTCATGCACCAAGGTGCGCTTCAAGCTTAAAATACAGGCATGGCCCCTGCAGCTTACATACACCACTCACTGAGCAATGGGCTTTAACACCAGCACTGCCTTCAACCCTCAGATGAGTTCTGCACTTCACAGCCTCCTAATTCACCAGATGATGAAGTTTCCATCATTACTGTATCCAGGAGCCAGCTTCTAAACCAGGCCTGCTCTCCCTGAATGCTTTCTCCCTGCCGCAGAATTGCACAGCGTATGGTTAACAAGCTAAGTGGTACACAATAGCTGTGGTGGTAGAATGGAATTAAGCAGCAGAAGCAAGAGGGATCAGTGAGGATTTCCGGTGAGATTTGAAACACAAACAAGCATGAGGAACTCTAAAAGTACACAGTTTTTCCTCCCGCTCTGCGCGTGTCATTTTATTACAGGGTAATTAAAGAACGCTTTAAAATTGTGATTAATAGGCCTTTCAGCTTCAGAGAAATCAAATCTTTGATGTCAGTTGCTTAAACATTCAGTTTACTTTGCCATTGAGGAATGCAAATAAATAAGGAATGGCAAGAGAAGGTGGTTTTTTTTCTTCTTTTCATTTTACTTACTATTAGAAAGTTTTCCTTCCTTTCTTCCTTCTTTCCTTCTCTCCTTCTTTCCTTCCTTCCCTCCTTCCTCCAATGAACCCCTCTGGGATCTGTACACAAGTGGGGGATGATTTGGTGGCTGGGTTGGTTTCATCTGCCTCTATTCTCTGTCTGCTGCAGTCTGTGGTTTGAATCACAGAGTGGGAAGTCAGCAGCATCAGTACACAATTCCTGCCCTACCCATGTCATCCTTTATCTGCAGGCTTGCCAAGATCCCCTGAATCAAAAGAGAAGAAGAATTTCAGTCTTGAGGGGTCTTGTCTGTAGATCAATGCAGACCACCAAGAGGTTAGCCTCCGTACATTGCCAAACCCAAGAACTTTGCCTTGTAGACTTGTCTTGCCCTGTTCAGTGGGAGATGCAGGCATCTGCTCGTACATGCTGCTGGACAGGAGGGCACAGGGTCTTCAGAAAAAAGGCTGCAATTAGGAGGAGCCACCTTTTCAGAGATATGCTATTCCCTTTCATCCCAGTGGCTCGGCCACGAGGCTGAGATTAACCTGAAAACACAGCACGGCTTCAACAAGCCAACATTCACTGGGCTCAGGGCAGACCTCGGCTAGAGGACAGAAAGGGGCAGTACGCACTGAGACCGAGGGATGCAACACAACCAGGAGTGGAGGCAAAGGGCCATAGGCTCATCTCACATGTGCCAGCTCCCCAGCACCTCAAAAACTCCAACATGCTGACCTGCACGAGAGCAGAGCTGCACATGGCTCAAACCACAGCTGATACACACACTCAGCTGGTGTACAAGGCACTGAACAACTAAATTGTAGCCCTCTGCCAAGCTTTGTAGTGGCTGCCTCCGTGCCATCTGACCATACAGTTTTAAGGTTACTCTACCTAGAAAGCACCAATCCAGCAGCAGCATTTCCAATTTTCTCTTAATTTTAGTTTTCAAAGGAGGCGAAGGAAGCAAAAGCAGAGGGTGCAGATCCTGAGCCAACACCAGGTGGCTTTGCACCGTTCCCTGGGGATATTCAACTTCCACGGACATCACTGAGGGACAGAGCTGCTTGCTCCCTTTCTCTGTAACAACACCAGCACATCTCAGATGCACGAAGCTTAGTTTGCTGCTTAGTTTGAGCCACTGATTAAGCAATGCCCCTCTAGGGTGGTTGTTTTTAACCATGTCTGAATTTACACATGACAGACCTGAGGAAGAAATCAGTTCTCATGTCCCGTATTTGCCCTTTCATTTAAGATCTGGGCTCCATAACCACACAGCACAATCCCTGGTAGCCTGTATCTCACACCTTTTGTCCAAAAGATTCTGGAGGTGCCCACTCCTGTAACAGTATTTGCAGCCCACTGGCAGCCTATATGGACAATATTTTTTCTTAAAGAGTAATTGTTACCTTTTCTTTTCTCCCTTTCTTCACTTAGCTTTTCCCTTTACATCCATAACTATGGCTCTGTCTGATGAACATACCTGACCAGAGATGCTGACATGCCAACACCTGAATGCCTTTGAGGATCTTGCCCCTGAGCGATTTGCCCAAAGCCCATTAGGAGTTCTGGGGTACAAGCAGAGACATAAACCTATGCTTTAGAAGTGACAAAGGTACTTAAGGAAAGAAATAAAATTAAAAAGGCAGGTCTCCAGGTTTGATCTGAATGCCTGAATCCATTACGCACACACACAAGCATCACTCTCTTTAAATATTTTTGAAGCATTACTGGCAGTGATTTTCTTCCTGGTGCTGTTTACGAATCCTGCCTGACACACCCCCTTCCTCCCAAATATTTGTAACCCGTCACAGATTAAATTAGATTAAAATTATGGATGCTTTTCATTCAATCGTTCTTAGAAGAAAAAGGTGTGTGTGGGGGGAGGAATGGGGGAAAAAAAGAGAGCCAGGTTTAATACTCTACAGTAGCACAAACCTCTTGGGCATAAAACATCGTTCAGGTAGACACATCTGGTGAAATGCATCACATCAAATTAGTATCAAGGGTATTGAGATTCTAAGACGACTGGCAGACAATTCCCCTTCTAATGTACTGCTTTTTAGATTGTTGAAGAAACTTGAATCCCAAATCTCCTGTGAAATGAGTGATACTAAACATGCCTGCTCAAATACTGAAAGTGAAGATCAAAGACGCAGTGTCCAAATTGGCTTTGCAAACAAAGCAAGCCCAGAGATCCCCAAGAGAACGTGGTGCTAATTTTATCAGATCTCCTTGACTTCTTCCTCCCAACAGTTTGTCATTTAAGAAAAATAATAATAACGAGAATGCATTTCTCTTTACCTGTCCGAAGCCCTGTTGTAAGACAAACAAATTCATTCCCTTTTAAATACATGCTCTGCAAGTCTCCTAATAATCTTAATCTGGTTTAAATGAAAAAAAAGAGCGTTTCACCCCCTGAAAGATACTTACATTGAGGCCCCAACCACACAGACACAAACACGCACACACGGCCATGAATATTTCAATACAGCTCGGCCTTTCAGATCAATACAGGCAACTCTCAAGTTCTATTGATTTTTCAGAGGTTTGGCTCACAAGGGTGATAAAATATTTCTCAAGTTATGAAACCTGAGTTAAGGAGCTTTTGCTGACTCTTCAGCATTTACTAGACACATCTCTCTCCCTCCATCTCGATTTATGACTAAGCAATAAGTCTTGGCAAGGCGGGCAATATCATCCCATAGGGCCCACTTAAGGTCAAAAAGAGAAGTCAGGATAATAGGACAGCCCTTAAGGTCCCTAAACTTCTGTTTTCTGAGGTAATCACTTCTTCTTTTCCACATGCCCTCAAAGTCCTTATTCCAACATTCATTAGGCAGTGAAATTCCCTTTCAGTGCACCTCTGTAAGCTGTCAAAAAGAAAGGGACACTAAAGCAGACACCAAATAAAGCAACTCCCTGCTGAGGCAAGGAAGCTAATCGTCTCCATATGGAAAGGAAATATACTTAATTATGTATTTATGCATGTCATTGCAGGCTTATATCTTGTTTCACTTTCATCCACAATGATCCAAACCTATTTAAATATAATGAGTAAACATTTCTGTTTTTACAATAACATAAGCAAATGGTTTCGCAGCGTTTCCCAACCACTTCCTCACAGAACAAGGCAATTCAGTGTAGTTATTATTATTTGTACTGAAGCAGCACCTAGGGAAGCCAGTCCTGGACCATGACTCCATTGTGCTGAGGTGTTTATAAGCATGAAAAACAGAAGGCAATCGCTGGCCCCAAAGAGTTTACAATCAAACTGAAAAGCATCTTCAGTTAAAAGGTGGAATCTGTGGATTCCAGTTCCAATATTCCAGTTATTCCCTTACAAACTGGATACCTTTACACAATAAAGAATTACGGGATGGACCTGGTGGATAGCATATGGGCTAATATACAGGCAGTTTGAGGACCAAGGCTCTGTGCTGACCCCTGCCAAGAGAGCTGTTGCATACAACAGGCTGATAATGTTCCCTGCTCACGTACCTCAGTTTCCCTTTCTCCTCTTACAGCTGTCCCTTCTGCTTACAGTGCAGATTCCTTGGTGTAGGGCTTGGCTATACCAGCTCCAGGCAAAGGGCTGATCTCAAGGAGGGGAGAATACACACAAGCCATAAATCTTATATTAGAGTCTACCCAGGCAACATTAACCTAGTTAAAAGATAATAAACACATTTCAAGTATTAGAACTCTGCTGCTGATATCAAAAGCACCACCTATTGCTGGAGGTGTCTGAGGACAAGCTGATTAGCGGTGGACGTAAAAATCAGTTTGCATGCACACACGCAGAGATGAGAGCCAAGGCTTAATTCACTTCCCCCCTTTGTTCTGATCCTTGTTAATAGTTCTACACCTATCATGACACCTATCACTGAAGCATCACAAGGCATTTTTGTAAAAAGATGAGTACTTATCATTCCTTGTGAACTGATAGCAGCAGAAGGAATAAGAACAAGGTTAACTGACTTGACCCACGTAAGTGATCCAGTCCATAGCAGCTCTATTGATTCCCCATTGCCTTCTCCAGCTTTCCCTCCATTTTGCATTAGCGCCTTTGTTTGCAGGAATTAGGATTCATCTGTCATCACTTGAAATTTAAAGACCTTTCTCTTGGAACAACCTCATTAAGCAGGACAAGTCCTACAGACTCTCATTACACACCAGTGCCATCTCCTTTGGAGGACACATATCAGTGTTTACCGCGTACAATAGGCAGGGCGTTGCACGAAATGCTCTCATTACCTTCAAATGGGCAATCTGAAATCGCAGAGTTGCACGTTAAGAGATATTAGCAGGATGGTAATTACTGGCTAGTAGACACAGAAGCCATATTACTTTGTCCATGACCCATTTTGCAGCAGTTGAAAATCTTTGTGGACCAGGATGTTGCTGTGATGTGGGGCTGAGAGCAAAGGACCAGATGCTGGTCCTGGCCCTCCAGCAGCAGCAGCACGCCCGTTGAGACCCAACCCTCAAGGCTCAGTTCCACCTTTCTTACTACTTACCCTGCTTCAGGACCCTCAGGAATTCTGAATATTTCCATCAACCACAGAAGGCCTCTGGTCTCTGTTTCCTTGGGTGAAACAATTTCAGCTGCACACGATTGTCCTCTGCCACGAGTACCAGGAGAAGCCAAGGCAGCAGCTCTCTGACATGTGTCTGACCTCTCCCCTAGAGCAAATACACTGCTCCCTGCGAGGACACAAGCATATCTTCAAAGCCTCACTGAACAAATAAAACAATGCAATGATCAGCCATTTATTTATTTTTAAAAAATCCTTCCTATTGTTGCTTTACGCTCTGCTGCTTTTTTCTTTTTCTTTTTCTTTTTCTTTTTTTTTTTTCCAGCTGCAGCAATATGATGGCATGATGGCTTGAAGGACTTTTCTACCACGGCCCCTAAATCCCCTCCCTGATCAGTATGCTGCATGGCTCCTCCATTTAATATGTATTCTCACTTTTGGTGCATTGCCCCCAAGACTTAGCATTTTATATTTTTCTGCATTAAAACTGCATTCTCCATTTACCGGCCTCAGAGTCAAGCCCTTCTAATGGGGGTAGCAGTACTCCTTGCTCAGTACATCCTCTGCTTTTGGAAAAAATAAGCTGAAATGTATACAGTTCTCATACATACACAAGATAATACTGGGAAGAGAAATTCTCAAGAACACCTACATAACTTCAAATCTCAAGAACACCTACATAACTTCAAATCTTAAAGCATGTAATTACCTTTGAAATATCATGCCTGTTAAGCCTTAATTCAAAAGTACTAAGAAAATAGTTATTATGGTACATCACACTTAAGGGGAAAAAAATTAAAAAATTGAGACAATTATTTATCTTAAGACACGGTTTAGTAACTTAACTCCTGGCCTCATCCCTGAAATTATCAGTAAATCTTTTCTGAAATATAAAAGAAGTAAATTAATTAATCTTGTTCGAGATACTAAGTTGCTCTTTGGTAGTTCAGAAGTATAATAATATCTCTACTTCTTTGTTTAAAACAAGTTTTATTATTATTTTTTTAATTGGTAGCATCAAGAAGCCTTGAGGACTTTGAGACCAGGGACACGCTGTGCTAGCCACCATCCACCATGTGGCAGGAGTCTGTCCCAGCCACCTGTTTGTGACAGAGAAGGTTTGAGGGGGAACAAGAGTGCAAAGGAAAGACCTGGCCAGATTCACAGGCTCAGTGGCCAAGGCCAGGTGGAAGCCACAAGAGCCATTCTCAGAGCTGTACCCTGCAATTAAAAAAGGCAACACAAGCAACAGCAGCATTTTACTTTCAAAGTGATTCATGTAAATAGGATCTGTGTACATAGGCAAAGACCTGCTGATAGCTATACTCCCCTGGTCTATGTATTGCCTCCAGGAATGATCTGAATTTCATTTAGATATAGCAGTGCACCTAGGAAAGCTCATCTGGAAGACCCTTCCCTGCGGTCACAGAGAGCTTGGCATGCAAGTCCAGCTCTTCCAAGCTACATTTCTCTGCCTGCTGTGATGGTCTTCAGGACTTTCAGACAGTAGGAGGCAAAAAGAAACCCACTTCATTTCACTTCTTCAAGCAAAACCTGTCTTTTCCTGGCTAAAAGGATTCATTATTCCCTCCATTTAAGCACATTTCAAATGGATTCAGCAGCCCAGCTCAGTGCAGGTAAGAGGAGCTCTGCAGCAGCATCCCAGCTTGCCACTTCAGATACATAACGCAGACACGTGCCGCCCAATCCAGACCCTCTGCCTCCCATGGCAGCAATACCTTTGAAGAATTCCAAGTTAGTTAAAGCCTACCTCAAAAGCCCATGTTGGCCATCTCTAATCAAATTACACTTTCCAAGCTGTTCACTTACAAAACCTCCTGAAATGGTTTCTAATATTTTTCCCACAACTGGTGTTAAACCGTAATTGCTTGCTGTATCTTTTTGCCCCTCTTGAATAATGGGTGTTAGATTTGCCACTTTATAGTCCTCGGGAATGTGACCTGTCATTATAAAGCTTCTAAAAATATCAGTTAACACTTCACAATTTTCTCTCCTTTATTTCCTTTAACAGCCATGGATGTACCCTCCCTGGACCAGATACCTGATCTGCCTTTGAGCGTAAAACCTTTCAGCAATAATTTTTGCAGTCATTTGCACACTAACACCTTTAATGTGCCTGGGAATAGAAAGTCGGGTCTTTAACTGATGTAAACTGGCATCACTCCACTGATTTAAACAGTTACCTCAGTTTACACCAGTTGAGGAGTTTGGTAACAATTTCTATACGTTTACATCATTTAAAAGCCCAAACAAATTTCTCATTATTTAAAAGAAGAGACGGATGCAATTAACTTGAATACTTCATAGAAGACCAGATCATACAGTACAAATAGTTATTACCAAACAACAGATTTCCACTCTAACTCGAGAATGCCTTTCAGGACATCTCTGAGTTGAGTTCTAGCTGTAACGACCATTACAGCTAATTATCTCCCTGAAATGGGCCCTCACTTCATACGCTCAGGGTCTCATCTTCTAACAGGCCAAGCAAACCCATTTCCACCAGCAGCTCCAGGGGAGCAGGGTGTGCACAAGTAAGCTTTTCACCAGCAGCAGCTGAGGAATCTGTACAGGTCTGTACCGATATTCAGCAGTGTCTGGCTCTCTGCTTCCCATCTCTAAATCCTTGAAGCACAATGTTGTTTATAGGGCTATAACACATATAACCCTGTTGCTCTAGCCAGAAGTCTCTTTGTAGACTTACCCTCTGACACCCCAAGCCACACTGTCCGACTACAATATTTAGAAGCACATTTCTTGACCAAGGATTGCCCAAGCTCTTTTAAAAAAAGGATGGCAGGCATAAGCAATCCTAGACTTACATTCCTCCTTCCTAGCATAGCCCCCAAGTGGTGCTAGCGCAGCCTCATCTCTTAGTTTAAGCACAGGAATCATACCAACACTCTTGTACAATAAGCCCAAATCTCAAGAGGAAGGGAGGAAGGAGCGAGAGAGTCGGCTATATTCAGCATTGTTGCTAAAACTCCACAGTAGGTTGACCCCATGGCCTTTTCCAACAATCTTTAATACCCAGTGTTACATGATTCCTAACGGCACTTTTTTGGCGCTGGACAGGGCAGAGGTCAAGGTCTGGAATGTCACCAGGGCTGCTACTTACTGAGTAAAGACAATTAGACGATTGTCTAGACAACTGAGCTTTGTGCTGTGTGTGATAAGCATGCAATCAACTCTCTGAGGTGATATAAACAAGCTGCCTCGGCGCTGCATTTTCCTTCTCAGCCTCCTCCTTCCTTTTCTGGGGATCTCTTGTATTCTTCCTCTGCATGTGCCGGTCTCTGCAGCTCTCCTCTGCATCTGGAGGCTCTGGTGGTAGAAACAAGCCAGCTGAGGATATTACAGTTGCAGAACAGAGAAAACACTTCAGCCACTGAGACAAAGAGCTAGCTACTGTAATTCTCTAAGCTTACGGTTTGGTGATTTTATAGATATTATGTATACCATAACATTATTTATTCAAAATAATCAGTAACAGGATAAATTAAGAATTCCTTACCCTAAACTAAAGCCACTCTTGGGCAGACACACGTCTAAGAACTGCGGATTCAGACACTTAAGAGAAAGGAATTGAAACTGCATTCCTGCAGTTCAGAAAAGTACATTAGAGCACTGAGTTATTACATTTTAAAAAATAACAAACCAAACAAAAATGTACAGCCAAGCCATTGTCCTCTAACGTCTCCAGAAAAATTGTTGGTCAAATATGTTTAAGGTGACCGAAACTCCATGTATGACTTGTTGGAGGTAATGAGAATAGTGCCCATTTCTGGCCAAAAATTTGTGCAAAAGATAGATAAGTCTCTGAAAGCATCTTTAAAACAGAAATAAAGAAAGGTGAATGGATAGTTTATCCATGGTCCCATGCTGTAAAAATTTGTGCCTGGCCTTCTGATGCCACACAGTCATGTTGCATTCAGATTTTAAGGTAAATTTTATTTTTAAATGATTTTGATTGCCAAAATATATCTGGGGTTAGTTTTTGAAATGCTTCTAATGTTACCATGGTTTATTTTACTGCAAAACATTGATATATTTTACTGCAAAACACTGATAATGACACCTTACAGTCCTGTAACACCTCTGTTTCAATGATCCTAAACCATTTTTGTGGCCCTAGTTCACCAACCAATGTAATCACAGAATTAAAACCCCATTGACTCCAGTGGAATGTGCTCAAGTGCTTTGCTGAACTGGGGACTAAACTATTAAAATTTACATGCCTTTAAGGCAGAAATTATCTACCCTGTTTCACAGATGAGAGGAAAATGAGGCTTGCAGAGAAACTCACTTAGACTTACACACTGTGATTCCAGATAGGCCCAGCTCAAACAGAGGGATGCATGAGAAACCCAAACCCACAGGCCAGAGGCAGGCCCTGATTTCAAGAGTTTTATATTTTCATCCCTGTGCCACAGAAACCAGACTTGCAGGCATGAGAAGAAACAAAAGCATATGAGAAAGATAAAGCCATCAGCACTGGATACACATAGTCTTGGAAAATTATCCTAATTGTTCTCTTCCTTCAAAACGGGCACCCAGTTCTAGTTTTAGACCTAGCGAAGTGTCACAGACTCAACGTGTAAAACCCAAATCTTGCCTCTGCGTTCACAAAGGGATTTATGGAAATACGAGCCATTTCAGGCTCTGCTAGGGCCTGCAGGAAGCCCCCTGTGGATGTCTGTCTTACCCAGAGCTCTTTTATAGGACCTTCTCAAGCCAAACTTGCAACACACGATGTCCTGGGAATCCTTCCCCCTGCTTTCTAAAATGGAGGAAATGTGTCTCAGGAGAATCCTTCTTGGGTTTTACACCAGACCCCACCCCTGTGTAAAGGGAACATGTTTCAGCCCCATGCTGTGCAGATACATCAATAAAGCTCACAGTTCTCTCCCTCACTATCCATTCTCACCAATTTCATTTAAAGAGCTCCCAATAACTCGGGACATAACATCCAACTTCACACAGAGTGAACATTAAGCGAGGATAAATTCCCTCTTATATCATCCAAAGGCTGACTACATACCACTTCACAGAATATGCAGGATGTGTTTTATTTACTTTTCTCCAATAAGGCACCTGGGCTTTTGTTTTGTTTGTTTTCCTTTGTTTTTATGTGTCTTTTCTTTTTTTTTTTTTCCTTAACCAACCTTTGTCAGATGAGTTCATCTGAAAATTGCTTGTAAAGCCCTGAGCAGGTTCTGCTGAGTGAAGCCAGGTCTGCATTTACTATTCTCCAAGCTTCCAAGGCACCTCCTTGCACTGTAATCGCGCCATGATAGAGCAATGATATAAAACAGAGGGAAATGAATCAAGGCTGTTAGTATCCAAACTATTAAACGTAAAACTTCTGTTTGTGAGCCTCAGAGGTTTCTTAAAGTGTAAGGGACGTCATCAGTCTAACCATGCTAGGAACTGCGAGTTGTTTAAAGCCTGCTTTAGTACAGTTTCTTGGAGGTGCAGAGCCACTTCAGATGAAGTTGTGCCTCGCATGAAGTTAGAAGTTTTATTAAAATTGGGAAAGATCAGCTCACTTAAAACACATCTGTTCAAATATTCTTTGTCGTCTAGACCAATGATAGATTCAGATCCAGAGGGGTCCAACAAATGTGCTTAAAGGCTTGGAAAGACTTCTCAGGGGAGGAGAAATTAAAGAAAGACTGGGGGAAAAGGAAGAGGGCATTTTTCAGAGGCAGCTAAGTGACATAAAAGCATATTTGCTAAATACAGAGAGGAACACAGGAGGAACATAGAGATTTACCCACCTTCCTGATAAAAGCTAGATAAGCTCATTCCCAGACCTGGGCTGCCACAGGGACAGTGCTTCCAGTGCCACACCACTCAGCTATTACTTCCAAGATTTCAGTGGAACAATAACCTGGAAGACAAAAATAAGCTCCGCTGTCTCCAGTAGAGTTTCAAGATGTGGTGGTCAGCATGATTAAAATATTTTGTAGCTTCTTCTAGGTGACTGTCCACTTGTTTCTGTGCCCGCCTAAGGGGCTGAGGAAGAGACACTCCTTGGCTGTTTGTAGGGGTGTATTAGATGCAGGTTATCCACACAGCCCTACAACAGCTTTTGCTTTGCTGAGATCAGAGAAGTTTAATGCTCTGAGCCTCTCTCTACCGTAGCTGGAACAGCCACAGTTCTCTGCGACCTGAACGATCCTGGGTGTCAGAAGATGCACTCAGGGACCATCACTTTGTTCCTAAAGTGCCAGATCTTTGTAAATTCTACTGCATTTAAACAAACAAAAGGTGAATGTTTGCACAACCCATGCAGACTTCTAGCAACTGGCTACAATAAGGGAAAATCCTAACTGATACTGCTACTTCTGTAACATGCATTAAATCAACTTCCATTGGTAGCAAGTCTCCTGCAGAAAGAGGGCTCTTCCTCCTTCCTTCATATAATTTGACCCCCAGGGCATAAGAGCTTTCTCCTCTGCAGCTCCTGCCCATCAGTGCATCTTCTTTGCATCTCTTTTCCCCTTCAACTCATTCACACTCTCTTCTGAACTCAGCTGGAAGCATCTCTTTTCCCCCTTGCCCATGACTCTTAATTTCTCTCTCCCTTGGCAGTTATTTAACTCATTAACTGAATTAATTTTAACCCTAAAGCGCTTTGGGTGAATAGATTTTATGAAAGATCTGATACAAAATAAAGTCTTGGGGGCTTTCTGCCACTGTAGGTGCACAAAGGAGCCTCAGTGTAGCTGAGAATCAGACCCTTATTTCACGGATCCTACAAGGAATTTAATCGCAGTGCGACTCACAGATTCCATTTAATGACAAAGTCAGTCTTTGATTGATAAAGGTCCCATGCCTCTGACACAGACTAAATAGCCAAGCATCCTGAACAGTGGAAAAATTATTCTTGGATCTGTATGAAGTAGCCCTCTCCATCATTTCCCACAAACTTGCTTCTTAGCAAAATTCTGTTTCTTTTTTGAATGCTGTTTTATGAGGAAACGTTAAGAGGAGGGTAGAATCCAACACGGTGGTTTTGCCTTTTGCTCTAAGAGGTGGCTGTTGGGCAGGGGAAACAAAACAGAAATTCAACATAGAAATAACATGGAAGTTGCCCTGCAGAATGTTTATTTTACTAGGTGGCTGATGGCTTTGAAAATCAGTGAAGTTTCTTTTTCAGGTCAATTAAACTTTTGTTCAGCAAAATTGCACGGAGACAAGAGTCTAAGAACATGAATTATTGATTGTAACCTGCTAGCACCCCAAAAGGGGCATTTTCAGCTGGCTATGCAAAAGTGGTTTCTGAGCTTACAATTTTCCACATAAATACTCAGAAAGGGAGGAGGGGACCCTGCAGAGGCTCCAGAAGTGTGCTTGGTGCAACCAAGGGGGTTAGGGCCCTTCAGCAACACTTACAAGAAAAGAACAAAAACTGTCCCATAGAAGAGAGTAAAGAATCATGTTCTGTTTCCCACTGTGGCCACTGACTTGCTGCATAGCTTTGAGCAAGTCACTGCCCAAAATATTTTCTTCCCAATGCTTCCTTGCTCAGACTACCAGCTACTTGGGACAGGGTCAAGCTTAAGGCTCTGATGTCCCTGGAAGTAAATAATATGCTGTCAGCATAAACTAGTATACAAGCACACAAAGAGATTGGAATGGGTTTTCAGACATAACTAACAGGGAAAGAAGTCGTGGATGGCTACCATGCTGCCCACTGAAAGGGAAAGCAGTGTCTGTTTGGAAAGCCAACCTGGCACACACATGCCTCATCCCATTTTTATTACAATATACTTATTTCAGTGTGGTTGAAAATTTCATTGACTTCTGTAGCAGGAGTGCTCTGCTGATGGGCTGGGGAAAAAGGGAAAAAAAGAAAAAAAGAAAAAAAAAAAAAGGAGGTGGTAGAGGAAGAAAAAATGGAACCTGCCTGGGACTGCTGCTAGTTTCTCCATTACAGACACTCACCCACTGTAATCACGGGCACTAAAGAACCTGCTCTGATCTTCTCAGAACAGATGACCTCGCAGCTCTTTCCTCATCTGTAATTTCTAGATTTCAGCTGATTTAAAAGACTGCTAGGAAACAAAATAGTGTTCATAGATCAGTGCCAAAGAGAAGCCCCTGTATCAGGAACACGTCTGTCTGTTTCTGATACATGGAGCAAATTGACCCCAACTGCAGCCCTGGACTCGGTGGTCGTTTTCCCTCGGAGCTGTAAATAAGGAGCAGGGCTGAGAAGCTAAGCCAAACTAATTTGGCCAGTTATTATTTGACTGAAAGGTGATACTGAACGTTTAAATGGTTTATCCCCTTCTTGTTAGTGGCATCATTCAATCAGGAGTACTAAGCCTCCAAGTGAACGGATTGCAACTACCGAGGGAATTCCTCCCTCCAACCAGGAAATGTGGGGTTTGTTAGTTCAAACAGCATCTGTAGGAAGCTGGTAAACAACAGCTGAGATGATGAAAGATCACATCAACTCCTTGCTTTGAAGTAAAAGATATTAAAACCACGAGTGTACGAGTTCTTATTATAGCTTAACCCCCCCTGCCTGCTGATCCCCAAGAACCTGGCATGGCTGTTCCTGCTGCATAACAAGCTGTATAATAAAATTCCATAAAAACATCAACGACGCACTTGAAAGTGACATGAAAAAGCGACGGAAGCCTACTTCTGGTGATGCTGCCATTAAAGGCAATTTGTTACTTTATGCTTGGAACGAAATCAAACACTCTGCCAGGCCCAGAGTGACGTTTTTAGTCTCAGAAACTTAAGATACGTTGTCACCTGGACGGGCACTCTATGAATACATAGAATCAGAACCATTAGCATCATTTGTACATGGAGTGTGTGTCAGGTGATTCGCAGATGGGCACAAGGACGAGGAGTCATGTTTTAACAGCAGACTCCTAAGCCACTAAGTGTGGATTCTCCTGTTTGCAAAGTTGGTTAAGTACCTGTTGATAATCACAGAAGCACACAAATAAGTAAGGTGCAAATTTCCCTTGTACAGTAAAGGGCTGCAGGTTAAATGCCTACAATGCTTTTGAAAAAGCTATGGACACAGCTGCTTCTGGAAGTTCTTTCCAACTCCCTGACACTACCCGAGAGTGCTGAAAATCAGAGCATGTACATCTTACATTTCTGTTACTGTCAGATTCTGTGGCTTTAGTCCACTTCAGCTATGGAGAAAAATCTCCCCACTTACTCCTTACCCAAGATCTGCTTTCTCTGTTCTAAATGTCCTCACAGTTTGGTATTGTCTTTCTTTTTTCTTTCTCTGCTAATAACCTCTCCACCTTGCTTTTCCTCTTACCTAATATGTTCTAATGAGTTTTTCAACCTTAAAAGAATGGTACATACAGAATCCAGTGGATGAGGCACTAGACTGGGACTGCAGAGACCCAAGCTGAACGTCCAGGTCTCCGGTGGTCCTGCGGTGCAGTCGTTTCTCTCTCTCAGCCATTCCTGTATAAAATAAGGGTGACAACTTACATCTTCATTTGCAAAATGCTTTGAGATCTCTGCATGAGAAGAGCCAAAGAGCAATCATGAATAAGATCAGATAAGAGATGGGGTTTATTCTTAGTCCTAACGTGCTGAGTGAAATGTTTTATATATGCAAATATTTTTCCACAATAAGTTATTGTCAATAACAGCCTTTCCCCCTCACTTTTTAAAGCCTTGAGCTTTAGAAATTTTAAATTGCCAGGTCAGGAGGATCTCTAAAACCAATACCCCTGACAATGGGAACTCTCCCAATGCCAACCATCCCTCTCCTTCCTCCTCCTCCCCCAGAAAAGCACCCTAGATCATGTACGTTTGTAACAACGACTTTATATGTTCAGAGTAAAATAAGTACCTACAGTCCAGCTTGAACCGGTCAAGTACATCTGTCAGAAAGTGTCTAGAAGTTGAAGGAATATTCTGAGGTATTTAGCCATCTAATTCGTTTGATTAGGTGCCTTTCAGCACATGTAGATACACTTATTTAGGGTACCACAGAGCTTACAGAGGCTCAGAGAACAGAGACAAACCCCAAGTATGATATCCCAAGATGGATGGGAGATGCAACCAGACATCACTACTCACCTTCACCTCTGTCCCCTCCCTTTATGGAGGCTGTAAAGTTTCACATTCATTTGCCAAATGCCTATGCATAACCACGAGGCAGAGACTGGCAGCAGGTAATGGATTATTAATTGCTGCTGATAGATGTAGCCAGTGGCTTTCCCTTACTTTCCACTTCTGGGTAAAAATCTGCACACTTTCCTTGAGCAAACAAAGTGGCTGTGGCATGACCTGCCTTTTTCTACTGACAAACCTGAGCACAAATAGGTCCTGATTTTGCTTGTCAAGCAGTGCCTACCTTTGCTGACAGCATTGAGCATATGTTGCAGGGGTTGAGGAGCAAAGTGAGGCACAAGGAGAGCTTGGCTCTGCATAGTCCTGACCTAAGCACTGTTGTTAGTCTACAAGAACACCTCTTTTTCCAACACAGAGCTGCTGGGTCTGATTCAATCAGCTTTGAAACAGAGAATGTGAAAACAAATCTGTTCAGGTTCTCTCCCTCTTATTACAAGACTTAGCACCTCTGCAGAATGAGCACTGAGAGAAACACACACTCTGCAAATGAATTAATTAGACACCATGAAAGAATATGCAGGCTTGGAGGGGTGTTTTACTGAGCAGTTTCCAAAGTAACAAGTGGTGAAAAAAATTAAATCGCATTCCCCAGTGCCCTAAATATGACAGATCAGAACAACCAGGGTAGAGAGAAGCATACATGTGTTAGGACTGATACGCTGATCATCATGAATACAGATCGATTTGAAATGATTATACAGTCAGCTGTCAGAACACGCTGGTCTTTCACTTACCCCCTTCCCTCCTCTAAAGGTATCTGCCTGCATTATGGGGCTACGAGTAATGCAATAAAAAAAAAATTCAAGTTTCATTTGACTCTTGTTGCACTGTACACCAGAGCTGCATGCTTTACAAGTCTACTAGAGTGAAATAAAAAGTAAGACTTCCTGTATGTCTGCACCACTTCTCAGGTTATGAGGCAGAGAAAAAAAATCGGTAATTGCTTTACATATAAATGTGAAAACAATTTTAGAACTCCCTGGTCCTGTATCAACATGCATGCATTTGTCTTTTACCAGCTCTCAACTGCACATTATCATAACACGTCATGATAAAGGAAAGGGTTATACTCCATGGCTCTCTGTTAACCTGTTTATGTCCAAGCATTTTCAAAATTCCTCTTTTCCCCTTGAGGTATACAAGGGGATGCTGAAGGCTCTGCAGCTTGTTTTATTTTGCGAGGGGTTGCAATTAAAGATCTATGATTATCTCCCCTAGCCTTGCATCCTCCGAAGTCACAGAGTGCAACAGGAGGAAGAACCTGACACATAAGCTAGGGTAGGAACAACTCCAGCCTTCGTCTCAGTGCCTAGGTGCTGCTGGCTGCACTGTATTGCTGGGGTGCTGCAGCAGTGCAGAAAGTGTGACAGAGAAAGAGGGAAGTGCTGGCACGTGTGTTTCATTAAGTGAATAAAAAGAAAAGCCAAATTCTAGGTGGCAGACAAACATACTTTCACCAAAATAACTGAATGGGTTTTAATTCATTTGTATTGTTATCTCAGTGCTAATCTATCCACATAATCCAGCCCCATATTCTACGGCATCCATCAACAAGAGAACACGCACTCCAGCAAGAAAAAAGAAAATCAATACTATGCAATTAAAAATATTTCTTTTAAGTAGCAGTAACCTGCCTTTTCCTTTGGCAAAGACAGCCAAAAGCTTGCATAGTACATACAGAACAGAAATAAACCCAAGTGGACGTTCTTCTCAAGCATTCATACAGAAACCCTAGGGAGATGAGTGCCACTTGAGGGAGAAACAAAGCACTTACCTCAGTGCGATGCATTGCCAGAAACCATTAAAAAAAAAAAAAAAAAAGCAGAACACTATAACTGTTTGCCATGCCTGCTGCATATGGCCCTGCCTTCTAGTTAGATCCACGTAGCAGTAGTTAAAGCGCTTTGAAAGAGGATTGAAACTCAACAGCCATATTAATTAATGCATCGAATAGCGAGCACGTCCGCTGCCGACAGGCTGGGGTTGATTCGTTTTATGCAGAGAAGTCCTTGTGACCAGACCTCGTGCAAACCCGCTGCAATTAATGGGGATCTGCAAAAGTCCTTGCATGGGCCCAGGAGCCCGTAGAGTTATTGCGTGGGTTTTGAGGCCAGTCAGTGCCATTGGATCATTTGGCCCAATCTCCAGAACAGGACAGGTTAGAGGATTTCATCAACCACCCCTGCACCGAGCTCTCCAACTTTTGCTTCACTAAAACACATCTTCCAGGAAGAAATATAGTCAAGCCATGGAGAAGACGAAAGATGGGGATTCCAAAAGCCTTTCTCAGAGAAGGGCTAAGGCTAAGCAGCAGACAAACCAACTTGGAAAGGAACAGAATTTGGCTGCTATCTGCACTCTCTAGCCCTAAACTATCACAAAGCTTTTCTGAGCCAATTTAATTTTTTTCAGTTTGAAGGAAGTGAAGAATTACAAAGTAAAATATAGGAGATCACAACAAAAGCATGCACGATATTTGTAATGAGCTGCAGTTTGATATTCTCCTGTCCTTTTGCACTGTTTCATTTCTAAAACCAGTTCACCTTGGATCCCATCACATGAGAACATGGCTGTAGGGGGTACTGAGAAAGAATTTTCAGTGCCATCACCACTATTTGTGCACACTCTAGAGTGATTTTCTTCCCCAAATCCTTACCCCTTCCCACTCTCCTCTCATTCTTTAACTTCTTTAACACTTCTCATCATGCCATATCTAAAATTAAAACAAACACAGAGACAAATTTAAGTACCTGAAGACAGTGATAGACATCTGTCTAGGTGCTGGATCTTTAGTTCTGTGAAGTCACTGGTACTGGATTTAACTAAATTTTTTTGCATAAAGATCTGAACAGGAATGTATTAAAAGCCCTAGCTCAGAAACCGTGCAAAATGAAGAGTGTTTTACTGCTAAGCAGAGTAGAAGATCAACAGGCAAACTAAGCTGGACTTGAACTTGAAATGTCATAGACAACTTGGATGCCAAAGACGACAGGCTGAACACTGTCCAGAATGCTTACGGCTCTGATTTAGTGCCCACCAAAATCAATTATTGATTGGAGCAGGCGCTGGAAGATGCCTTATGTGAGCTGCCCAAAGGGACGCGGGAAGTTCATGGCAGAGCGGAGAACCAGCCCCGATCTCCAGACTTTCATTTTAACCATATGTCCATCTGTCCTTTTAAATTTTTCTGTATTCTTTTTAAAAGCAATTCCCCCCACTTCTGCCCCCCCCTACTCCGCTAGGAAGAAGATGGCACTTTAACTCTCCTAGCTGCGCTCTGTCAGCTCTCACTGCCACTTGGGATGTGCTGTCGCTTCCATGGAAACAGAATCATGAATCTTTTTCCCAGGAAATGCCTCCAAACTGCCTTCATTTTGTTTTGTTGTTGTTTCTAGGCAAGTCTGTGTGTGCATGTGCACATATGCATGCCGAGGCTGTAGGACTTTTGCTGCTATTTAATAGAGAAACAACAGTTAGGAAACTGAATTAGGTGTGACATTAATCCAAGTGTAAAATGTTCTCTCCCTTTTCAAAGGGTTTCCCCTCTTCTGACTGGGACTTCTTTGCCAACACTGGTCTTGCAATTTGGATGGCAGGAGAGTATTAAAATACTCAGCGATTTATCTGCATCTCTCATGGTCGAGGAAAGACAGTTCTGGAAAGAAGGGGAATGTCTGCCACAGCAAGTCCAGGTAAAACTATGCAGTTCGCTCTAAACTCTCACATTAACATGTGCTTTCCACCACCTTGGTCAGTGCTGGGGATTGGACTGGAACAGAAAACTTGACAGTCTACAGCCTGGGCTGCCACAGCAGCTCCCACTGCTTGAAGTTGGGAAAGCTCAGCAGCACGTACGGAGTCAAGCCCAGAAGAGGCAATGCAATGCGCACTGACAGTGATTTACAGCCAGGCAGGTCCTCTTACACCTGAGGAGAAATTTAAGAGGAAAGAAGTCCCTAGAAAAGACTGCAGAGCATATCAAGTCACGGCGCTGCAGAGACAACAACCAGCCTTACCATCCCGTACAGGTTTTTCTCCATTGCTTTCACTATGCAAAGCTGCCAGCTCTAAGCCAGGATTTACCAGCAGTGTTTGCAGCCTGGCACTCTGTACAGAGTACAGGGCTACGGAAATCTTGAGCTCTGCTCCTCAGAAGTTCATTGCAGAACAAGCCGGACACCACAGGGCACTATTTCTTGCATATGGTCTTAAATTCTGCCTCATTTATTTTCTGCTTGTTCTCTCGTGGTATACTCTGTACAAGGGAAAAATAGATGCATGTTTTGTTGTGTATCCAAACATTACTATAACACATTTTTGTATCTGAAAAATGCATATTCTACTAAAATATAATAAATTTCCAAAAATTTAGTTTCAAAGTATTAAAAAAATATTTCCTAGAAGTGAACATACTTTGAATTTTCATACTGAAATTATACTTGGTTACTACATTTGCTTCAGTTTCACTTTTAAAGTATGAAAAATTCAAAAAGAAAACTATTTTGTTTTAACCAAATAGCTTAAAAGAAAATTTGACAACATTTTTATATATATATATTTTTTTTTTCAGGAAATGAATCCTCCACTCAAAGTCAAGAAGACTTTTTTCTTGAGTTCTGAATTGTAGCTAGCCCGCTCTCACCTTTTGTTTTCTCCCTAAAAGATCATTTATTCAAAAACTCTGAGATGTGACCAAGGCACAACAAACAAATATAATTCAAGCACTTTGGATAATTTTTCCTTTGCTATTCAACAAGAGTGAGGAGACAAGAACAAAACCTTTTTGTTTACTCCTAAAGGGCAGGAAAATGAACTGGTTTGAAGGGGCCAAAGTGTTAAAGGGGGACAAGGCGTCCATAACCTCCAGGTCACAGGTCCGAATACCATTTTCCAGGAACATGAGGCACTTGGACTTAAGAAGTGCTCCTGTTATGGCCACCACCAGGAAGCCCAAATTCATTCCAAAACACACGATTTTAACCTCATGTCAAAATTTGGTGTGACACAAGTACTCGTAGTCTTGACTCCTGATCCCACACAATTAAGCAGTGCTTTCAGGGAGTCCTCAAAAAACTGGGAACCAACAGTAGTGACCAAGGCAATGCTCCTTCCTGTTAAGAGTGCCTTATGAAGCCAACTCAAATACAACAAGGGTTGAGCTATTCGACATAGTAAAGCTGTATGTAACGGGCAGAAAAACTTTGCTCTGTCATGTCCTTGTACCAACTTGCAATGTACAACAAATGATTTTGGCTGCAAAGGAGAATTCTCCCACTGTTATATCTGCAATGCTAGTGCAATCCACAGAAACCATGTTGGTTTCATGTATCATAACAGCCTGAGGGAAACTTTACTCTTTTTTTATTTCATTCCTCTCTCTTCCTATTTTTTTCCTCCATCCTGCAAACAATTAATTATAAAGCTACACCTAAATTATAAATTACCAACTTTAGGGGGGGAAAATTTTACTTGAAATTCTGAAGGGCTGATATGTCAAGATCGGAGAGAAGCAGCTGTTTTGGAAATGTTGCCTTTTTCTTTGTTCCGAATGCTATTTAAACATTGGCAGGGGGCCTCATTAAAGATGAATCGATGAATTAGTAAGTAGTGTTGTAGCCAGAAGAGACAGCATGTGCTCCTGTGGTGAAAACAGATTTACACAAAAGAAAGGAAGGGGGGAGAAAATATCCCATCTCAATGTGTAACAAAGTCAGTGTTTTACAATATTCTATCAGAGCTGCACCAATCCCAGGCAGGATCCATCAGAATTTCCAATATAAATTCATATTTGGGGATGGAAGTTGGAACTGGATGCAAAGTTTCCTCTGGGCTAAAATGTAATAGACAAGTTTTGAACCCTAGAGCATTTTAGTTACCAAAATGTTATGAAGTGTGAAATAATAATAATTAGGAATATAACATGGGAATCGCAAAACATGAAGACACAAGCCAGCTGAAAAAGCAAAGAGAGATATCAGATCAACTATCACAATAGACGCATGCATGAATATGTTAATAGCACCTTACTTTTGGCAACAGACTTCAATGAAAGTCTAAGAAAAAAGGATCAGCTTTAGCCATGGAACTGCAGGAGGGGCTCAGATAGTCCAAGACGACGAGGATAGAAATATCAAGGGACAGACCAAAAGTGGAACTGCTTATCTGACTCTGAAATGCAAAGAAGTCAGCGAAGACAAAAGACCTGTCACAGCTCCTGCCCTCAGCATGATGCTTACTCTTTTGGCCTTCATCTCTTGCTGCAGCACCAGGAGATGCAAAATAAGAGCAAGGCAGCGGTTCCACACTGTCGTAATGGGAATGGTGCTTCCCATCATGTAGCTGAACGTACCTTTCACGTAACCCTAGTCACAGGCATGATCCTGTCACCTGAGCTGAGCATACCCATCAAAAAAATGGACATCCACCCACCTTCTCACATGCCAGCAGACATTTTATCATCAGGGGAGCAGCAAGTTGAGACTGTGGCTCTAAACATAATGACAGAAACTGGATCCACGTGCCCCTGGAATTTTTTTTCAAAACTCCCAAGATGACTTCTGAGGAAAGTTTTAAAGAAAATTAGTTGCTACCCTTTCCCATGCATACCTCTTTCTGGAAAGGCATGTAAATCTTTTGCCAACTAAGAACAAAAATTACTAAAAGTGCATTTGTATTTGAGACAAATGGAAGAGAAGGTGCTTGCACTGACCTACACACTGGGTAACTGAAGCCCATGTCATTTCTTGATTCTTTATCTCCCTACTAATTATAATTATTTGGCCTCTGACTAACAAGTAGAAGTATGAAGATTTAGCTGATGTTTTTTGAAGACTAGAGAAGGATGAGAGAGAAACAATCCATTATTATTCATCACCT
Source organism: Aythya ferina (assembly GCF_964211825.1). NCBI lineage: Eukaryota > Metazoa > Chordata > Aves > Anseriformes > Anatidae > Aythya > Aythya ferina. Next base: position 3,246,786 of record NC_140310.1, read on the forward strand.
GTGAACTGCTACTACTTGTTCTCCTGTTGTGCTGGGCACTGTACTGGCATAGGTTAAATTAAGGATGTACACAGCCCAGAGAATATTTTAAGTAACAGATTAAAAACAACAACAAACACAACAGAGTAAGTTTAATTTCTAAGTTCTCAAAATTAAGAATTTACTCAAGGTCATCCCTGCAATCCATAGCAAAGCCAGAAGTTGAATCCAGGCCTCTCATATTCAACATCTCTTCATCTATGCCACATCCTAGAAATTATGACACAAAGGACCCTAAGCAACTACGAAGAAAACAAAAGATTTCTGAGTGATTTCTGTGGATCTTAAATGTATATAGAATATACATTTATCGCTACATCTTCCTACGCTCTGATTCATTTCAGATCTATCACTATTAACAAACCTCAAGAAGAGCCCTAAAAACTTGCAAGACATTATTTGCTCTTTTACAGTTACCAGAGGACCATTTATCCTACTTTGTTAGGCACAAAGAGTCAAGGTCTTCAACTGCTTTAATTTTTTATTCATGTCAACAATTTGGAACAAATAAAATATTAGTGTCATTTGTGTCTTGAATGCCACAAGGCTGAGCTTCAACTATCACAACTATCACTGTACAAGGGGTATATGGATGTTTTTTTCACTTGAATTCTACTTCTCCCTATACAGAGGCACAATAAGAGAAATATAAAGAATAACAGAAAGTTCCTTACAAAATAATCACACACGCAAGTGGTAATAGCTAGCAGTTTATGCCAAAGATGGAGAGTGAAGAGTTTGACTTCCCTTTTAAACCAACTTCTGAGATCTTTATGCCATTTTAAGTTTGTTATTAGGGATATTAGGAACAGATTTTTTTTTAATTAACTTTATGTCCCCTGACTCCTCCCCAACTGCTTCATGTACTTTATTACTCACGTTGACTCCCTGTGACCATGACCCAGATTCTCACCAACACAGAGATCTGCTCAGGCAGAACTGAGACCATCAAGAAGCACGAAAAGCCTCCCTGAATCACACCGGGCAGCCACTCCAGACCTAACTTGATGGCTTAAGTTAGAGCAGCCCAGCGGTTACTCCAACTCCATTAAGGCAATCAGTCTGATTGAGACTCAACTGCACAGGAAAATTAGGTGCCAACAGATTGTCTGTTGGTCTTATAATGTACGTCTGTATAGGAATACACTACCTTAGAATTTCCCTACATGAATAATTGCCATTGACAGTTAAATTCGCATCACTTTGCATCACCTGGGCAAAGTGAAATGGCAAAACATGAGCAAGTTTTGCTGGTTGCTTTCATAGCAAATAGCATTTTATTCCTTAGAAGTAAAATGAATTACTTGCAAAATAAAACACCCCTCGCCGTAAATAAAGGGAGGGATGTTTGGCCAATAAATCACACTGATTTAAATGAGCTTAGAAAATAGGGATGTAGAAAATTATCCATCAGATTGGTTTCTAGCTCACACTAAAAATCATCAAATTAAATGCCAAATGTAAGATCAACTTTGAATTGCTATTACTATTTAAATCAAGAAGGCCAAAATGCTAAGTGAGGCAGACAGAGAACAGCTACAGAGAACAATATTTAAGAAAAAAATGGGGTTAGAGAAATAATCTGGGTATTCAATACCAAAGAAATTTTAGGGTTGTAGCCCAGAAAGAGTTAACACATCCTTGCAGCAGAACATGCCTTAAAAATAAATAAATAAATGAATAAATCTTAGCTCACTATTCTTCTAAACCGACATGGCTTCCATTCAAAATGTTTGTTTCATACCATTGCCGTTCCTCTGGCTTTGCTGTACTTTCTCTAGGTAGGGTCATAAAAAAAATATTGTACCTTAAAAAAAAATGTACTTGAATCTATTGATTTCTGCTGTACTAAAGCCCCTGACATTCTGGCGCGATGAAGATATTGCTCTGGACCCTGTGTGCCTCCTCATACTTCTCCTCTGCTTATGAGGGTCTCTAAGGATGGTATTAAAGATATTGTAGTTCCCACTTTCCGACTCTGGGATATCAGCGAGATTCTCCTGTGTAAAGAATAATTATCAGCACTGCTGTTACCTCTAGTAAGTGTGTAATTACATGCTCTGTTTTGTGGGCTGTAGGCTGTGCAATTTTAAATTATACAGTAATGACAAATTCTCTCTTTTTCACCACCTTCTTCCAAATAATAATAATCATCATCATCAACATCATAATGAAAGAAAGAAAACCTTCTCCTCCTGTTAGGATTAGCAGTTTGCATTTGGTTGTGGATTTATTTATTTTTCTTTAAGTCTGAAAGGAGCTTTGAAATCTAAAATTTCTACTGAAAAATGGGAGAAAGCTAACAGAGGGAGAGAGGGAATGAATAAACGCACAGAGACAGTGAATACAGAACAAACCTTAACAGAGAGAGTGAGCACAGGCAAAGAAGAATATTCGATTCTATTCATCCAACAGAATTTGCCCTGCTTTTATTGGAAATTCTGGTCAATAACAGGAGCCCAATGCACACTGGAATCCTTTTCCAGAAATGGAAAGAATCTCTTTACAAGCCCCAAATTGAGATTTCTTCGCAAGAAAGAAATCAGCACTCAGTGAAGGAAATTAGCCTGACCATGATAAACAACATGTAGTGCAAAGTGCGTGTAATCAGTTCAAGAGATCAGATGTCAGAGCGCTCCCTCGTCTGTCCCTTGATCATCACACCAATTAGCGATTAAATATTAAAACAAGACCACTGTATATGTGCAGAGATCGCTAGAAGCTATAAGTATGCTTCTGTGCCCACACAGACAAAGGCACAAGACACATTCAGGGGTACAATGAGCGAAAACAAAAAGTGACAAAATCCATTTGCAGCAATGCAAAAGCAACATTTTTCTGTGCAATGGGGAGAACCTTTCCTTTGTGAACTGAGAAGCAGATATTCAACTGGTTTATTTGGCTTCAACAGCATTAAACCAGTTTATATTTGCTGAAAATTTGGCACACAACTTTATTTTTATTTTTCTGCTGCTATGAAGGTTTACATATATCCACATTCCCTTTAGGATAAGGCTTATACAGGTTACTAGGGAAAAACGCAAAAGGGATGTATACAAATACCCCTCTAAAACCTACAGGATTTGAATTAGATCTTTTCCATGGATTATTTCAGGTATGAGGCTTGAAGGCAATTCTGTAGAATTTAATTGTTAAATACAATCCTCAGTGAAATTGTCTAAAATGTCACAAACCAGAAAATTCGTTATGATGTTATTTACTATTCAGGCTTCTTTTTGTTTGTTTCCACCAGCAGGATGCTGTTTTCCCTCCCAATATCACAAGATGTAATCTCATGTAATCACATGAACTGTTGCTATTTACAGTACCGTTTCCAATTAAATAGTGTTCACACGAGGAAAACACGCAGGGTCAGGTCCTAAGAGCATACAGGTATTTCAGCAGCAGTCTATCAGGATAGTCTTTGCTGTAATGGAAAAGAGTGGGTTAATTTGAAAATTCTGGCTTGTAGACCACTGAACAGTCCTTAGAAATGGAAACTCATAGTTGTTTTTGCAGAACAATTATAGAAGCCTATCTGGGCCCCCAAGTCTGTGTTTTACTACTCAAGCACTAAGTAACACTAGAGTGATGAAAACAACTTGGGCTTTCCCTCACCTCCATCCTTAATGTCCTACTAGGAATTAATTCTTCCACTGCAGTAGTATTCAGAGGCTCTGGTTAGGTAGCATTATGTCAGGCCACATGAAATAAATTGCAAGAAGAATTTCTGAAAGAAAAATAAGTCCTATGGTCACGAGAAAATTCCAGACCTGGAATTCAAGATTCGTGCCTCTCTGCCAAGTGAGTAAAATAGTAATCCTACTGACTTGATTAACCAAGCTATCTCAGCTTCTCCAGCTCCCAGTGGTAGGACAATCCTGCCTCAAAACTGGTACAACCCAATGCTATGCGTTGTTAGAACATATAGGGAGCCTTTAAAGCTGTTCCACAGCACCTCTGAGGGTGAAAGACTAAGTTTAACAGAAGCACCCCATTCATTGGCATTTGGATCACTCTGTGACTAGTTCCTTCTGTCTCTGAGTCCTAAATTAAGCAGACCATCACACCACCAATACAAAAGCCCTTTGGCAAGCAGACTGTCACCAACAGTGAGATCTTGCAAGATACTGAGCATCCTGGCCCTGTTCCAAACTGCAACTTGCATTTAAGTGCAAGCAACCACGAGGAGGTGGGACTTTCTAGAGAGCAGGTGCAAAAATTCTTATTTTTTCATTTTGTTTTCGTCTGTATTGACAGTAGTGGAAAACTATTTCCTTTTGTACTATTTCTTGTGCGTTCTGTAGGACTTAATACAGGATTCCAGAAGGCTTCAACTAGCACTAAGAGATCTCTTTCTCCTCCTTGGTTTTATAGCTCTTCTAGTCTTTGTATCAGAACACTTTGACATGGAAGGCAAAGGGGGCAGATTGGAATCAAGTCCCATTGAAAGTCAGTTGGATTTGGGGACTAACATGCCTTGCAAAAATACCCTATGTTAACATCTGTGGGACTAGTTATATACTTATGTGTGTTATTGGATCAGACTCAAAAGACAAGAGTCAAGCCCTAAAAGAACAAGGTGAGGGATATGCACGATTGGGACATGAAAAATAGGAATTAAGTCAAGCATGCAAAATTGTCATTAAAATTTACCAGTCCAGGGACTAAATATATGTCTCTCCCTTACAAAGCCTCATGGAGAAAATCTTATAAAAATTAATAGGCACTGAGTCAACAGCAGTCTACAGGAATAAAATAGGATGCCATATAAATTACTCTAAAATCTACATGGAAAGGTGAAGTTTCAGAGAAGTTTTATTTTCTTAAAGGCTCATATTTTAACTTCTGCAATTACAATAAAGGCCTAAAAAAAGTCTAGAAGAGGAAATAATTTACAAGTAAATGTAATGAAAAATGCTGTTGTACTTGTCTTGAAGAAAAGGACTTGCCCATAGATAGTAGAATTTTACTCTTGAGTTAGATCTCACTTAAACCTGCCTGGTATTTTACAGTTATTGATAAATCCTAGAGGAAATTCATTTAAATGGCATCTTTAAATTATTAGCATTATCTTATTTATTCTGTTCTGTGATTCAGAAGTTCTGCACACATTTAACAATAGGTACCTCACACCCAAGAAAGAGCTAATGCTCCACAAATTAGGGAATGAGACTGCAAGGCAAATGGCTAAAATGCTTACCGAGACAATAGGGACCCTTAGTTCAAGGGCACGCCCTGCCACGGCTCACATCACTTACTCCAAATGGGGATGATGCCTTCTGTATTACAGAGGTGTTGAGAAGATAAATACAGCAAGGACCACGAGCTGTTTTGTTTACAGATGACCAGATGGGGTTTAAATTCTGTAGGAAAACAGAATCAACAGCATAAGTTAAACTGATTCATCAACAAACAATACTAAACAACTCTTCAAGCTAAATTAAACCTTAAACTTCAGGGTGTAAGTTAATTATCGCCGGGGAGTTAATATTTAGATCTTGATCTGAAAGACAGCATTGCATCTATCTGCAGACCCACTGAAACAAGGCCCAAGCTATCTGAAGACAGAAACTCTGCTGCCTTTTACATCCCGTACAGCACTATGTGCATTTATGCTGCTTGTTTTCTTACATTAAAAGCTCCAAATGCCAACTCCAGCCTCATGTAACAACACACGGCATTATGCAGCTCTCCAGGTGCTCTGTGGCTATTTCATCTTCCCCTGGAACATTTGGTATTGAACATTGCCAGAGGCAATGGACCTCCTGGACCAACAGTCTGCCCGCTATGGCAAATCAAATGCTTGCCACAATTTTTCAAATGCTTTAGGTAAGCAAACATCCCCACCCCATCACCCTAGACAAAACACAAGCGCACTGCAAAGCTGTGCTGCTTGTCTCGCGTGAACCCTGCTCATAACGTAAGGCTGGCAAGGTGTGACAACTGCCTGAAAGGACAGTGACTGTTGGAACAGATGTAGGTCAAATTTGTGTCCAGGTACCAGAATACACTGCCTATCGATAAGTGCTGCTTTGTTTTCACTGAAGGCGTTCTGTTCCCATTAGAGTAACACAGATATTGACAGGGAAATAAAACTAATGCATTGCAATAGATGCCCACATCCTTTTCTTCCAGGAGTTTAAAAACCTATGTTGTACTGTGAGCAAGCTACACGCCATGCAAATGGAAAGCACTGTTAGAAGGAATACCCTCCCCATGAGAGCTTGTTGTCTGTCGCAAGAGTCATTTAAAACCTCTCTGGATGATGCACTGGAAAAATAATCTGCTGGGAGTACAGGGGGAGGGATGGACCTGATTATCTAATAGGTGTTCTCTGTGTCTAATTATTAGGCTTGGGCAAGAGATAGGAGGGAACACAGCAACAAACTGAAAACAGCTTAGAAAATATTATCAAAGCGTTTTTCTACATAGTTACACTAGAATGTCAGGCTCTTTACAAAGCAGGTTGTTAAATTCTGTGCTTTCAGCATGCCCATGTACAAGGGACTCTGACTGAATACCCAAACCTACCACCAGTCACCTGGAAATCTGGGGCTCACTGCATTTCCCTCACTGGGTGGTTTTACCTCTCACAGCCTCTGTCAATATAACCTTGGGCTTCCAGAGACAAAAATAACTGCAGGTTTCCTTTCTGCACAACTAGAAATTTCCAGCCTCTGGCTGAAAGGCATTTGGGTTTGGGACTCTCTTCTACTTCTGCATATAGAGGCTCATGCACCAGAATCTGGAATTCAGAAATGATTTAAGCAGTAGTCACGAAGTCAAATAAGCTCATTCAAAAGATCTTTTGGTAGACTTTAGTTCACCATTATCTTTACAAGATGGGATGAGATTGATGTGAGTGCAGTGTTCTTCAAACTGAAGGGAAAGGAAGGAGAGAACAAGTGAAAAAGGCAGCGTTTTGGGGCAGCCGAGATGCCCTCTCCCCCCTCTGTCAGATACAGCCATCCATGTTTTTTTTTTTGCCAGTCCTTTCTGACAATTTGCTAGTTCATGAATGCTGCAGCATTAGCATTAATGATATTTTGTAAGATAATATATTTGAGCCTTAATAAAACAAATGTTGGAGAATCATAAGCAAATGGTAAGAAGTGGGAACAGAGGCTACAACAACAAAAAATCACTTTCCCTGGTGCCTCAATTCCCCCTTTCTCAAAATAAGCAATATTCCTGACCTCGTTTGTGAAGTGCTTTGCAGCCAACAGAATTAAAAGTACCAGGTAGAAGTTATGATTCATTATTACAGTGAATGAATTTCAAACAAAACATATTTTTGGACTAATCTGGCAAGTCTTTGGGTTAAATCACAAACAGCCTCTGTTTAAGTTAATCTGGGGACTCAGCAGCTTTCAGGATCAAAAAAAATACCAAAATAATGTAGTCTTTCTACGTCTTAGTTTGACCATTAAAACAAGCACAAGCAGTTATTTGTTTCACCACTTCATCATCAAGAGGCTTCATTAGCGTATGTAACATAGTTCAAGATCCTCTGTTGAAAGATGCCCCATAACTGCTAAACATTATTCATTAATAAATACCTTATATATGCACATGAGAAATTTTTTCTCACTCCAAAAACAACAGGTTGTTTTCCTGCGCTTTCTGCCACACATCCACATAGGTATTAAGTGCAGAGGTTTTTCCCTAGTACCTCTACAAAATTCGTTAGGACAGATTTGGCTCCTCTGTTTCAACTCAGTTAGGAAAAAGGCTGTAGAAGTTCAGCCATGGATGATTTTTTTTCCTGTTAGACACAGAACATGATTTAATTTCTTTGTTGCTGCCAGGCTTACAGAGACAGTTTTGAGAATCACCCTCAGGCTCCCCATCCTTTACTTGGGGTGCACCTTTCAGATTTTTGAATGAATCCTTTTTCCTGGATTTTAATTGACAGTGAAAACCTGATTTCTCAAGCCAAGGTAAGGTACTGAAGGTAAGTGATCAAAACACTGCCCCTGTAATAAATCACTGTAGTCCAGGTCACGGTTTGGAGTGTGAATGCAGCGTTCAATAAAGAAACACACTCCACCTTTCAGCTTCAAGCCGACCCCAGCTAATTGACCTCATTGTGGTCCCCCCATTAATCATTCTGGCACAAGGGGCAAGAGGCAGCTCCACTGCATAGACTTTCACGGGGTGGGGGTGGAAATAAAAGGTAAGAGGAAATCATAGACAATTCTTCCTTAATTAACTCATTGGATTTCCTGCTTTGTTAGATGTCACAGTTTTATCAATGCAATATGAAGAATGCTGTGGATGGTTTGTCCAGTTTGTGCTCATGTAGCCCATGGACACCCGACGCAGCAAGCAAAAGTAGATGTGAACAACTGGCTGGTACCAAGTCCTACAATGACAAGGGAGAGCATAACAGGATTATGTAATTGTTGGAAAACCCAGAGCAAACCACGCCACCCTTTCATAAAAACTTCCCTTCAAATATTCTCAGCTCATTTCTGTGCATGCCCCTGCTGTCATTCAAATAGAAGCAGAGGAAATTAAATTACTGCTATATCTGCATAGGGTTTCTTATAAACATTATGTCAAGAGAATATCGCACAAGAACACGTTGGGAAACAATGAATCAACATCACCTCTTAGCAATTTTCTTTTAAGATTTCACCTTTTTTTTTGTTCAGCTATAACCAACATCACCTAAAAGTTTATCTATTTATCTAATAAGTCAGTGCGATCACCCGGAGACCCGTGGCCATGCTCACGTGAAGAATTTCAACAATTTAAGTTAAGGAAGTGACCTTATTGACACAGAGCTGAAGTCTGCACGTAGACTGAGAGAATGTGTGCCATTTCCAAAGGTAAATGAATTTTTGGATTCCAGAACAATCAAGTTAACAATATTATTTAGGTGTATAGGTGCATAGACACCTTTAAAAACCAGGTTAAAAAGTCACTGGGAGCCAGTGGAATATAAGAACTGAAGTCTCTAATGAAAAAGGAATGTGTAAGCACTTACAGATTTTTTATCTTGTCCTTTATTTAGGATTATGCCTGCTTTATTTTCAATTGGTATAAATCTGTTCATAGGCTCTGAACAACCAGATCTAACTTCAGTGGCCCTGCTTTGAGAGGGGAATTGGAGCAGATGATGTTCAGACATGGTTGACAACTTAAATTATCCTACAGCTGCATTAGAAAAGGTTTTAGATATACAGAAATAAACCTTTTAAACACTGAGATTGGAGGGATCTAAACATGAACATGTATTTGTTTGCTAATCCACTAGCAATTTCTGGGGAAACAACCACCCCAACGCCCAGATTTTCACAACCACCTAAAGGATTTACTGAAAACCATGGATTTAAATTAAATAAAGAGCTCAAAACTCATGGACATAATCAGAAGTATCAGTGACAGAGAATATTAACCATCCTCAGAAATTGCTGAATATCCAAGAAGATATTTAAATATTTAAGAGCTCCATAGCCCTGTCATTATACAAGATGTCCCATTGAACTTGCTCATCTAATCAAGCATTATTAGATTGCAGGGATTTCACAAACTGTGGTGTCCCATGAATGCACAATTTGGAATTGTCTTCTAGCTCAAGCAGTTGTTATAATATCAGGATATTTAAAATTAGAATTTACAGATGATCACTGCTTGATATCCAAAGGTATGCGAGCCAGGTTGCTTGAAACAAGAATATCAGCATTTCTGCAAAGTCAGATCCCTTATCTTACATTTTGAAGACATGCTCCAGTCTTTCCTGAAACTCTTTCCTTCTCCATTTTTCTCCATTTACATTGAGTGAATGCTTGAATGCTTCCCCGCTAGCAATTCAAAAGAAAGGACAATCCCCTTGGAGCGTGAGACACAGAACCTATTAATAAGCAAATGGAAAGAGCTGGCATATATTCCTCATTGTTTAATTCGTCAGCCACTAGAGTCTGAAGCATTTCTCTCCAGGGCCTCAGCCACGTAGAGTCAGTGTGGGAGATGACTTAATGCTATTGTCTTGAGCAAACTCTCTCAAACTCTCACACACAGCAAGGACTCACAGGATGAAGGCACTCATTTAAACAGACAAGTCTAGATTTTGGGGGAAACAAGCCTTTAATCCTATACATGCTGCCCACACCTGTGCAAGATTCAATTTTGTGGGTGAAAGGGAGTGCAGAGCTTTAGGGAAATGACACACTCTGCACAACTTATGAACTGTGTGAAGATGGCTGGTGAGAAGATCAAGCCCTTATCCCCAACTGGAAACCTACCACTTCAGTTTGTGCTTCTGGGGCTGTCTTAACCCTCTCCTCCCTCAAATCTGATTTTCCCCTTCCCCTCCTGCAGTACTGAGCAGTCCAAACAGATCTGAATGCTGCCTGATACTTACTTTCTTCTCTCTGTGTTGGTGATAACAGGGGGCCAATGTTTGTATTGCATTATTATTTGCAGGATTATTTACATTAGAGGACAAAATGAAAAGGAGATACTTTTCCACTTATGGCAACAATTAATGTTTTTTGCCCTCATACTTCACATATTTTGAGTAACTACACCTAGGTCCTTACCCACAGAAACGTCATTCACTGGGGAAGGAATGCTGGGTTTTAATCAGGCTCAAGGAGAGAGAGGCAGTGCTGAGGTCTATACTCACTGAGTTCTTCTATCTTTCTCCGTCTTACAAGCATTTTCATCCCCACTGCCCCTGTATAAAAAACAGCATTCTGCCAAGCAACAGAAAATATCAACACTGATACAACAAATTTAAAGTACTAGACTCCACTTTCCTTTGAATTGAGAATACACAAGTGTTGGGCCCAACAGCATGTTGTATTACCTGTCTGAGGTGCATCTCCTGCTCAACAGGTTGAACGCTTCAGCTTCAGACCCTTAAAATCTTTGAAAGTCTGTTGCATTCCTGCATCTAACACACCCAACTTGTTTGTGGATACACTAGGATCTTTCTGTGGTGAGAAAAAACAAACAACAACAAAAAAACACAAACCAACAGCCAACCATCTGGATAATTTCCTTCCGAAAACATTTCCCCCACATACTTGTTATGTCTCCCTAAAGCTTCCATCCTGGCTCTTCCCATCGTGTGATCTGCTGTGTATTTAAATTTCAGTCTGTGTGACAATACTACTGGGTATATCCTGTACTTAAATCATTTACTTGTCTTTCATATTGACACTTTCTCAAATGCAATCCCATCACACAAGTGCTTCAGTGACATGTTGAATATATAACAGACTCCCTAGCGGACACTGGTCATTTTAATGTTGTGAACAGCTCGTCACACCTTTCATCCTCCTTCCACCTTGCTGCATTTGCTATTTCTACTGTATAAATTGGGGTGACCATGGAATGACAATAATCTCACATTGATGCACCACTTTTCATCCCACTGGATTCCTAAGTGATTTACAGATTTCACATATGATTCACTGCATCATTTCTGTGACAGAACATAGGCTGAACCAGTGCTCATATTAGGTGAAGCTATCACCATTTGAAATTGCAGGTTAGGTTTTAGACAGAAAGAATTTGAATAACCCCATTAGAAAAACATACCAGTCAAAACACCCCTGAAAAAATGCACTGGATTTTTAAGAATCCCAACTGTTTAAGACAGTTTATGATTCATGCTCAAGCAAATAATGCTCTTGGCATTGTACGAAGAGGACAAAGCATTTGAGCTGTCAAGAGGGAAAGGCAGATAATGAAATGTACATAGGAACAGACAAAATATTTAGTGTCTGTGTATTTCATCTATATGTTCTGTTTATATACAAATACACACAGGCATTCAAGTGGAGATATATATCCACATCTATGAATATTCATTCATACGCTTACATGTTTGCCTTAGGATGGGTTTGTTCCACATTTTTTTTTTCAAGCTTTTTGCATGAACGTATTTATTTTCTAAAAACCAACCGTACGTACATCTGTATAGGCAACGGGACATGAACAGAATTCTCTCGTTGATAATTGCAGTAAAGTGCTGTAGTTCATATTCTGAACATGCAAAGAGAATGAACAGAACACTAAAAAAAATCACAGTAAACTCTGAATATATTAAGGGAAATAGTCACTGGAAATCCACACAAAACAAGAAGCTAATCAGTTCAGGAAGATCCATACTTCTCACTGACAATGAAAAAAACCCTCTATCTTACACTATACCTCTTCAGTTTTACTCAGCAAAACAAGACAAAATTCTCCCAGTTTAAGAATTGCAAGGAATTAGCATTATTTTAAAATTTTACAAAGTCTGACAGAAGGTAGGAGTGTATCCACAGAAATGTTTGTGTGACATGCAATTCCTTACCTGGCATCCCTAGACCAACAGGACACCTCTGGCTGCAACAACAGAAAGTGCCATTTGATGAGCTACATTAGCCTGGTAAAGTACAACACAAAATATTAAATGTTTTATGTAAAACCGTGCTTCAACTTTATCAAACTTCATCATTTAAACAAAACTTGTAGCATCTATCAAAACATCACTTCAAGCTCAAGCCTTTGCAGTAGATCCTGCAAAATGAAGCCACCTGTTTCTCTACTGTTCTAATTTATTAGAATAGTCGAAAAATACACTTTTCCCCATAAAATCAGCTCCACCAAAGCCCCCAATTTACTCTGCATGGATACACTGATATGCTATGAAGGGTGACCAATATGGGTTATTAGCAGCCTCAGAGATGACCATTCTACTGGAAATACCAACCCTCATCTGGGGAAAATGCTTGAAAGCAAAGCTTTGTAAATGTTCTCTAAAATCAATCTTAACGGAGCACATTGACTTGAGAGCTTCTCAACAGAAGCAGCACTGGAAAGGCAGACCAGCAGAGTCTTGGACTGTTGAGTTGTTACTGCTATGTTTTACCCAAAAGGTGACCTGAACTGATGTGTAACAGACATGTTTTAATATAAAACCATGTACTGCATACACACACAGTCGCTTGCCCGAACAGAGAAAAACTGCAGTTAGTTTAACACACTGCTGTAGTTTTACAAAGAACTACCTGAAGCCTCGTCCAGAGTTAAGACAACAAACTCAAATCACATTCACTTATAGCAGAAAAACTTGTAAATTGCCTTGGGGGAAGGCTTAGGCATTGCATGTATGTCATCAGCACAGTGGAAGTAAGCAGCCTTTAATACACTTCAGATTTTCTCAATGATCTCAATGTGCTGGCTCCATAAATGTTGGAACATGTAGAGATTTTTTAAGTCCCTCATTTCAACTTCTACGGTCAGCCAAAACAGGAAGAGTAATGAATGGCGACACTGCCCTTAAGAGGACCAAAGTTATTAGCCTAATGCATCGGGAGGAATGATGCATTAAGACATTAAGAATCAAAACAATCACATTAATGCTTGACAGCGTAAGCAGGAAACAAAAGATGAGAGCTGTAATACAAACCATATGGCTTAATAACTAATCTCTCATTTAAGCACCATTATTAAAACACCTCCTGAATGTTTGGGCCTTAACAGAACATCTCAGCATCATTATTTTCCATATTTATTCTTTTATTTCCTCCTCCCCCGCTCCTCTCCCTACTCTTTCCCCTCTCTATTTTTTTTTTCATAAAAGATCTTCAAACTGCTTCTCCTTTCACAAAGTCCAAATCCTACGTCAACCCAATTAAGCCTACACAGTCATAATAAATGAGGGTTGTCAGTTAGTCTCACTTGAGACACAAACTGTAGCTAATATTACTCAATATGCAGATGTTTTCTGTCTCTTTCCGTTGGAAAAAAAAAGTATTATTCAAATGGATTAATGATAAATTGCTATTAATACGAAGAGGATATGCTACAGAATGACACAAGGTTGCAGAAATGTCAAGTGGAGATGTGTATGAACAATGAAGTCCTTTCACCATGCTGATGTGTTCCAGTAATTTATATGTTGTTGTGGTCCTGGATCACTTCAGTTATCCCTTAAAAAAAAAAAAAAAAAAAAAAAGGAACAAAACAACAACAGGCAAAAAACAACAAGCAAACAAAATAAAACAAAACAAAAACAAAACAAACAAAAAACCATAAACAAACCTAAAAACCAGGTTGCATAAAAATGTTTGACCCTCTTACATGGGCTTCAGCCAATTCTCAGCTTGTAGGTGATGCTCAAACGGATACCAGCTGGGGATCTGTCAGAGGGAGACTTTCCATTAAGAATTGCTGGGCTCATTTTCAACTCGTACGGAAGTTGCTGGGAGTTAAGAGTACTGTGAATTCCTGAAAACCAGATTGCACCTGATTCTTGAAAGCAAAGGGGCTGGAGTATAAACCCAGCAGCTGTAGCTCAAATGACTTCAATGCAGTTAATCTCGACACCAATTCAAAATTTGTCTTAAAATTTAATTATCACCTATATTACCAACACCAACTTGAAGTATTAAAAGTTAATTAATTAAATGCCTCCATCAGCATTTGTTTTCCTCAGTCCTTGAAAGAGTCTTTCTGTCAATACTTGAATTTTTTCTTTGATTTTATGCTGCTCTTTCTACAGCTTTGCTGATTTTTATGCAAGCATTTCACAGATTGAAGCATAATGCTAATTGCAGAAAATTTGGAGCTGAATTTTAAGCATTTCGAAGCTTGGGAAAGCATTCAAATCCTGAGTCAAGGACTTAACTTCAAAATAGAGAATTTATATTTGAGTAACAGATGCAGAAAGAAACCACCAAAACACAGGTCTGGGAAAGCACTTAAAGAAATCTTCTAATACAATATCTTTAAATTTATTTTTAATTGAAGAAATAGCTTTTTGGAGGAACTGAAGGGATGCAAGGGGAAGGAATACACACCATCTTGTATTGCACCGTAGTCTGGCCAAAATCAGAGCTTCATGAAAGTAACTGAGAGTTCTGCAAGTTTTCCAGAAAAAAAGTAATAATCAAGAAGTACCTTTACAGTTTTGCTTCCTCCTCAAGTACCAGCTGCTGCATTTTGTGCTTTAACAATCACATATTCCTACTGAGCTGCTATATAAATGCTAATGATTATGATCATTCTTTTCTTTGTTGTTTTTTTTTTTTTCCCCTCTCCTACAGTTAAAGATTTTTGCAGTGTAACTGAACGTGTTAATTTGTCTACGTTAGAGCCAATGTTTAACTGAAGACAGAGTAGTGTTTTCATTCAAGAACAGTTCACTGGAAAGCACCCAGAGTTTAAAATTTTGATGATGGGTGGGTCTTTTTCCTCATTTTTCCCCCCTTTTTTTGGTGTTGTTTTCAAAGCAATTTAATAGGGGTTGAAATGTTACAGAAAAATCTAAGTTTCAACAGACAAGTACAAAAAAAAAATAATTTTTCTCCTGTATTTAACCAGTCTTGGCATGAAAGCAGATATGCTAATTGTTGAAATTCCAATTATATCTGCTGTTACATAAACAATAAGATATTTCAACAGAAACTTACTTCTACCAACCAAATTATTTTAAATGAGATTCCAGTAACTACCTTGGGCTGATAATTCTAGCTACTACCTCAGAATGAAAGCAGGAGTTATGAGAGGCACAGTAGATTCTATTGTAGATTAGATGTCAGGAGAGGTGTATAAAATTGACCAGCAATTTACTTACTTTTTTTTCTTTTTTAAACTTTCCTTGGGCTGTTCAATACATACACAATCTGCACATTTGTTACTACAATAAATGATCTATCTTGCAACATCTTAGGCTTCTCCTGTGTACAGAGCAAAATGGATTTGAATGCAGATATTGACAAATTAGAATACAAAATACTACTCAGGGTTCTAAAATTGAGATGCTGTAAATCTGCTTTTGATCTTAAAGCGTAATGGTGTTGACTGTAGCAGTTTCAGTAGCACAAGAAGACGACAAGTCATAGTAAATGAATTTGAAGGTTATCTACTGGATCATGGACTTCTACGCTATTTAATGTATCACCTGTGCTTTGGTGAAGCTTAACATAATATGCTTCCTCAACATTTTCTGCATTTTTAAGTGAATGAAAAGAAAATCACAAAGGAATTATGATTCCAGACTGCATAAGGAAATGCAGAAAAGTTTAGATCGCCTTATTTAATTTTTATTCACTCATTTTGCATCCTATGTTTGGAAAGAGTTGGCTAAGTATGTCAGTTTCCTGCCTTAATTGGAGTCTCTGTCTACTGAGATCTACAGTAAGTAATAAATAGATTCTCACCTACCTACTTTCTGAAGCTATTCAAAGCCCACCTGGGCTACTGATGTTCTTGCTTACAATGGAGAATAGAGAAGGAGCTGAAGGATTTGACACTGCCTGAAACAGACACTTAATAAATAGTGTTCTCTTGAAATGATTAAAACCAGCTGGCCTCAGTGAAACAGTGTAGAATTTAACTTGGGAGACTGAAATAAAGATAAAGTCAGAATAAATTCATCTTTTCTTCCCTGCCTTGCCTTCCTCATCCTGCTCCCTTCCCCCAAGGCAGCAAACCTGTTTTTCATAACTGTAAAAAGAAAAAAAAATAAAAAATAAACCCTGGAATTCCTACTAAAAGAGATCAGCCAAATTTAAGCTGTTCCAAAAAACATGAAAACCATTTGAAAATCTTCCGAGTCTCCAAGAGACTAGTAATTCCCAACATTTGGCTGCTTAGCTTCAAAAACTGAGAGGGTAAAAAAAATGAAAAAAAAAGGAAAATTTAAAGCACAGGAACAAGATTTCCAGTCATGAGTAATGATTGTCAGGGACCCAGGCCGAAACACACTGAAGAACACCTGCCTTACTGATAACCGATTCCCTTTAAGATATGTCAAACTGGACTGCCTGGAACAGATTCACCTAAAGTGAAATTTTTCACTTTGAAAAAAAAAAATCTCAGCTCTGAGATTTTCCATTAAAATACCATCAATCTTTTTTATCCCTAAAGGCGTCACAAAGTGCTTCAGAACCAGTGCTTAGGGGAACCTCTGTGCTCCAGCAAAGTCCAGCTGCCACGTGGGTGACAAGCAGCAGCTGCTGGACACCACGCCGCGATGCTCTCAGGCCGTTCAGCAGATCACAGCACATCACTTAAAAGCAAGTGGAGAGAAAAAACAAGTTAGAGCATCATTAACTGGCATGAAGTTTCACCAGCGTGACAGGTCCAGTAGCCATATAGGAAGCTTTCAGACATTCTTCCCTGACCATAAGTTCGTGCTTTCCTCCCCTAAAGTTTCACCTCTCTGAGCCTCCCCACCCATAGCCACACCTGAGCTGCAAGCATCAGTTTCACAGAAACCCTGCCTGGAGAGGGATTGCCATGATACCTGTTATAACCCTGCTGAGGATCCGGCACTTGTGGCAGTGGAAATAGCACTGAATTAACCCAACACAAGCTGATTGCTGCTTGGGTGCCACCTTTTAGCCCCCAAACGAGCTCTTCAGCAGACGGGATAGCACGAGGATCAGCTACCCAGCTAATGAAAGACTGCCCATGATTGTACCTGAGGAGATCAGTGCAAAGCACATGGAACATCAAACCAAACCCAAGCACTTTTCCCATTCAGATTTACAGGAACATTCACTCTTTTAACCAGGAGCTAAATGTTTATCAGAAGTAGCAAACCTAAAAGATTGCACCATTAAAGACATTCACTGAGCTTACAGCCAGGTTGTCTGTACACAAGGTTTCTGTCCAAGACTGAGGCCAGAAATTGTTTTTCAGACAGAACAGAGTAAAAATGAAAAAGAATATTCTTAGAACTATCAGTGCTCTAGGAGCTCATCTGTCAGGCGACACATGATAACTGACTTGAAGAAATGCAGGCACGGGCTAAAAACAAAAAAAAAAAATAAGTTTTGAGCTTGTATTCAGAGGTCATAAGCCTGAGGTTGAAAGGTAGGGGAAGAACATTAACACAGACAGACGGAGAGGGAAAGGGTCTGATCCTTTTTAGAGTGATATAAAGCTAGAATGAGTCCTCTGAAAGTTTACTTGTTAGTAGCATATTTTACATGAGCCTCTCTTAAAAGTTGTTTAAGAAAAATCAGAAGTTGCAGGCCTTGGCTAGGATCTCTGACAACCACACCTTGAATACGTCTCACTTACAAGACACTGGGACTTCTTTTTTAATTCCACCCCCCCCCCCCAGGACACCAGTGACAATTACACACCCAATTCTGCAGCTAAAAGCAGTGGATCTGGAATGAAAATTGCTATCAGTTTGTGAGGGAAAAAGGATTCATTTCATTATTTAAGGAAGCTTCATTTGCCATGAAGAAAACAGTCTTCTTAAGGTTGAAAGGCATTAAAAAGCCAGCATCAAATCCAGAAGGATTTCTTCAATTATTTTTGCATTGAAGTCTTCCTTTACGAAAGGTTTTTAGCAACTGATCTGCTTGCAACAGAAGTTTAGATTTTGACAAAGTTAGTTCTAAACAGAAAATAACATCAAAACTTGTCTGTCACCTAACCACCATCAGCTTGCAGCAGTCTGTGCTACAGCAGCTGCAGTATGTGGCACCTCCACATACGAGACAGACGCTGTCCTTCTACTGTGAGATTACCTTGTATTTTATTCTTTATAATACCTTATTCAATTTCCCTTAGAAGTTTCTTTTTTTTTTTTTTTTTTTTTCTTAAAAAACTCACTTGTTTTGAAAAATTTGGGCTTCAAAATTGTGGTCACTTAGGGGCCTAAATCTTCTTCATTTTCACTAGACTGGAGTTTCCAAAATGATACCAAAACCAACACTAAAATATCTTTATTAGCATTCCTACCTACTTTATGAGACTAATCCTTAGTCACTTGTTTACATGGAAAAGCTACACTAGCATAAGCCAATGGATGAATTTGAATAATTCTACTAATATATATTCCCCCGTGGAACCTATTCTTCCCTTATGACTCTTTTATGGATTTCCTTGGATGCGTGTATGTACAAAGTTATACCTGTCCAGTTGTAGTGGTAAAAAATTTCCCAGAATCTAACAGAAAAGACTCCATTTTAATTAAGTCAAATTCTATAAATTCACCCTTATGTGACGTGGATAAGTATGAGAAATGTGCATCAACATTATCTTACCACATCTTCTTTCAGAGGAGCTTGTAACATGAACATGGAATGCCAGGAGAAGTGAATTAGACTGCAAGGAGCCCAACAGTTTATTTGGAAGTGCCTTCAAAAAAAAAAAAAAAAAGAAAAAAAAGTGGAATTCAGACATCACTTAAGATTTAACATTTCTCTGCAGTCAGCGTTTCTACAGAGGAATGTAACCTTCCAGTTACTTCTTCCATCCCCACTTTTCCCACTTTCAAAATCTACAAATGAGGAGAATCCCCAGCAACAGAATGAAAAATCAAATCCCATCAATGCATCTCAGAGCAAAGGCAGTAAATCGAGGCAAGACAGGCACTGAAGCAAGTCCAGAGGCTGGGGGTAGCGTGATGTACCCGTACAAAAAAAGCTGGGCAGCATTTCCACAATCTGGAACAGCCAGATGAATTGATAACCCTACGGAGTATCGCTTCATGCCTGGCAGTGCACACCGCCTCCCTGATCTTCCTTCCTTTACCTGGAACAGCCCTGGTTTTGCCAAGACAATGCTTCCCCATGTGTTCCGTTCCGGCATTCTTGGCTTGATCCAAAGATAACAGTCTTGGGAAAAGAATGAGGAGAGATCATCCACTCTTTTCTTCATGGCCATAAATACTTGTCTCATAAACTGAAGAGTATAGGAAGTTTGTTTTATAATGTGGTGTGCTGTCCCACTCAGACAATGGGAAGTGCATGCCTTTTCCCCTTTTCTTTCTACTTTTCTTTCTAGAAAGACAAGTTAACTACCTGCCAGAATGCTGCATTTTATACCAGGTTTATTTATTTTATTTTTTTTTAAAGGAAGGTTTTATCAAGATATTTTGCTAAATACATCTGCATCTAACTACCCAGACCGCTATTTGTTGGAGAGGTGATGTGTGCTTTTCAGAATTACATGGCAAGTACAATTTAAAACTAGAAAACTTCTCAGAAAACACCAAATTTATTTGGACAAAGGGCCCCACTTAGCTCCTTCTGCCCCATTTCCCAGTTAAGCAAGGTTGTTATCTAAAAAGAACAAAACACCAATACTAATTTTACTGCATCCACAAGGGTTTAGGCTTCCAGTTGCATTCATTTTATTAGGAACTGGGTGATCAAATTCCTTGGGCAGCTTGGGACATTCTGAAAGCAACATTTTCACTGAATTATAACACGAATAAAAATCCCAGTTGGTGAAAGTAAAATACTTGTAAAGAACATGTCACCTCCTCAGCTGCTGTGGTTGGCTGGAATGGTCTTTAAAAGCTTGCTTCCGCAGCCAGTTAACAAAACGACACCTCCAGCACGATTCACACAAGGCTCTGTTGGTGCCGAAGTCCAGGGTTCAACTTCTGCCAACCACCTGCTATAGTGGTTTCTTTTCACAAGAGCTCTGACTGTTCAGGTTGTTAATCTCGGGGCAAATTTATGACCCATTATGCACCACTGTTCACCAAGTTGCGTTTTTTAAGGTTAAAGCTAATAGCCAAGGAATTGAACCAATGAGACTGACTAGGATCAGGTCCTAAACATGTATGTTTTCAATTAGTTTTTAATAAAACAATGTTCAGCTCTGGCAAAAATCTTCTGTAGATTTTAAAGCTATTTGTGGGACAGAGCCCCTGTCTCTGTGTCACAGATAGGAAAATGGAGGTGGAAAGGTGTACAGTGACTTATCTAAAGCCATGTAGGAAGCCTGCAAAAGAAACAGGGGTAGATCCGGACAGATCCACATTCCATTTCTCTCCATCCAAATGTTTAAAGTCTTTGGATTATCAGAAATACGCTACAGTGCACAGAAGTCTCAGATGAAATGGTGCTTTCTCTCATTGCAGGAACAAAACAAGCACAGGGAGAGAATGTCCTTGTCCTGGAAAAAAAGCCTCCACACAGAGGGGAAATGGGGAAAATAAGGCAGGAAAAAAAAAAAGATGGGTGGAAAAAAATAATTGGTCAACAGGAGATACGGAACAGAAACAAACCTCCTCTATCCACTGCTTCATCAGAAGGGTAACAACCCAGCCTGAGGTCTGCCTGACCCACTACAAGTCCAAAAGGAAGACGGGGAGAAGAGGAGAGAGAAAGAAAGGAGAAAGAGCAGAGAGAAAAGAGAAAGACTCTGTTCAGGGACACATGGAAGAGATGTGCTCCAAGGTGGGACCACAGATGGAGGGGCTTGGACAACACCAGGCACTTCAGCAATTAGCAGTAAAGTTCTAATTGCTTTCAGTAGGCTTGGAATAGGGCTGAGTGGGTAGGTAGAGAGCTGGCAGTTCCCCAGAGCCAGAAACCCAAAATAGTCCCTGCAAGGTGGATTCACAGCCTGGTGAGTACGTCTCTGCAGCTACAGCTTCGCTTGCGGGGAGCAGCGTTTCGAACCCTGCCGCATTTCCCATGTGTTCTACCTGTTTACCGACGTGCGCCAGGACCAAGACGAGGAGCGCAGAGCTTTTCATCTTCAAAGAATTCTGCAAACCTGCATGCCTTTGCCACTGCTACAGAATGATAATTACCGTAAAGCAGACAGCATGGATTTGTTTAAGTGAGAGAAGACTCTCAGTCTAATTTTAGGGATTTGAACAGAAGGCGACACTCCAGCTGGGAGAAGATTTCCACTGAAAAGAATTTTTTGATGAAAGCCAGAGGGTGAGGGGGGAGTTTCACAACATTATTTCCCTCCTTTTCCTAACCTGCTCGGTGAAATACACATGGGACACTCATTGGTAACAGCCATTATCACTGAAGGAACCGCGATGGTCCCTGCAAAGGCTGTCAGCAGAATTTGAACCAGGGACCTTCTGGAACAAATATAGATCTGTACCAGATAGTTTCAAACCTAGTGAGCCAGGCAGCACAGCAAGACAGAGCACACTTTGCAAGTGGTTCACACGAGGAGTGGATCAAACTGGTGGCCTCAAAGAAGAGGACCCTTTGGGATACTGGACACGACCTCAGCACCTCAATTGACCCCTTCGGGTTTGTGAACAGCCCAACGCAGAGCAGCCAGGAGTTGCTGTTGCCTTGACCTGAAGCAAAAAGAAAAGGTGCTTGATCTGCTGAAATATATGTCCAAGCCAAAAAGAATCTGAGATTTTTTTTTCATATTTTTTTTTCAGGGAAAGCAGATATTTGGCAAAAATTTTTACTTAGTGAAAATTGTAATTTTTTTTTTAAAGAGAGTTAAAAAACAGGGTAGTTTTCATCAGCCTTAGTTCCACTTCATGTGCTCCACAAATAATTAAGATTTTTCCCTCTTTAAGGACAAGAAAAAGGTAGAAAATCCTCTAGCCACGGAAGGACATTCATTCATTTTAAATCACAAAAATCACTTCTCTATGGAACGTACATTTAAACTATAGAACAAAACAAAAAAAATCACTAAAGGTTTGCAAAATCTCTCCAAAGTCAGTGTTGCTCTTAGAATTGATATTCTAGGAATAGCTCGACTAGCAGGAAACGCACCGAGGAAAGGCTGGACAGAATTCTCCCTCTCCTCTTCACACATGCTGCAGCAACACAGACCCATGCGCTCTGCTCTCCCTCGCTTTGGAATGCATGCGGAGAAGAAATGAGACAACGGACCCAGGGCGAATGTCCCTTGGTGCCCATCCAGCTCTGTTCCAACTGAAAAAAAAAAAAAGAAAAAAAAGAAAAAAAATCAAGTTGCTTAAAAAACCCACATGAGTATTTATAACTTCCTGACAGACTGGATTGCATGAAGCTTTAAGATCCCTGTAAAGTCTGCCTTCCCTTCTGGCTCTCCCTCTCTCCTTCTAGATGATAAAACTCGGAACTCTTCAGGGACAGCCGTTTCTCCCCCAGATCCCAAAACAATGGCTGGCATCTGAAGACACCCCGCACTTTTCACACCACCTTGTTGTCAGCGTCTCGAGCTGTCAGATCCCTCTCCCCCCCTCCCGTGGCCAGCTCGAGGCTCTGAGTTCCATTAGCGAGTGTTTCTTGAGCAGCCTTGATTTAGAAGATAATGGGAGGCACAAGAGGAAAGCCTTCTAAGTGGCAGGTTTAAGCGATAGAAGAAGCATGAATCCTGGCAAAAGCCATGGTGGGACTGCCAAGAAATTCTATATGATGCAGGTGCAAATAGTTTTTTAAATTCAGACTCATTAAAATATGTATTTTGCAAAACGAATTAAATTAAAACATCTGGTAACTAGGGGAAAAGGCTAGGGGCTGGAGAGAGCAGGGCTCCGCGTGTGCGCGCACACACACACAATCCCTTCGTCTCCAGTTAAAAAGTGGATTTGAAGGCCCCAGACTTCATCGGGATCCATAATTGTGGGAAAGTAACCTGAAGATGCCAAACAACAGGAAATTACCAGAAGAATCTGTCAGCACAATCAGCTGCTATTTTCATTGTTCTTTGGCAAATTTATACACAGTCGGGAACACCTGGGCTGGCACGCAGCCCGGCTTTGACTAATTGCCAGGGGAGAGGAGCAGTCATTTGTCTTCGGTGGGGTTTCCTACGCTCGCTCCTCAAAACATGTGGTTTCACTTTTCCCCTCTCTCTGCAGGAAATGGCAGGACAGTGAAACGCAGAATAAATGAGTTCGATTCCAAGAGGTTGCCTCCTCAGAGGCCACTCCAAAAATAACTGTCTTGTGAGAGGCTGTTAATAACCAAGACTCTATATACTGTCTTCAGCAAACAACATTTCAAAGGCACACTGTTCCTTTTCTCCCCAGACCCAATGTACATTAAAAACATTGTGGGGGGAAGAAAGGGAAGGGGGGGAGAGGAGGACGAACCTCAGCAGTTAAGAGTCCTGTATATTTTTGTGGGGAATTCTCACTCTCTTCAATCTGCCTCGCAAGATTCCCCAAACCTCAAGGAAACTGCTTGGATTTTCCTGCCTGGCTGAGCAAAATGTTGCTACAGGTTTCCAACATTGTTTGAGGATGAGCAAGCAAGTGTTTATTAAACAGCCACGTCAATCTCGATGGTCAGTTGCTGAGGCTATCCTCTAAATGTTGCATTAAGCACGTCTCTGCCTCTATTTCATGCCTCCTGTGCCCTGAGGTCTTGGCACACCTGATCGCAGCAGGATCCCACCTACCTGCAGTTGGGTAGTCCCAGAAAATCCAGGCATGGTCCCACCAACAGTTCCCAGCATGAAGTTAGTCTTCTGATCACACACAATAATAAGGATTATTCTAAGATTTGTAAAAGCAAGGCCATTGTTTCTAGGCACTGCATTTTGAGGATTCATTTCCAACTTGCTAACTATTTGAAACAAATATTTGCTGCATGTGTCTTATATTAAAAAACCAAGTCCCCTTCCAAATGCAAGTTTAGAAGCAGATTTTAAAGCTATATGACAGACAACAGAAGAGTCCCTGCAATCACCTGCATTATAGCTTTATCTCTGCCGAGACGTTGTTTTTGACATTGTAAGACTGCACTTTAAAAGATCACCTCTTTACAAGAACCACCTGTCTAAAGCGACAGCTTTTTCCTTTAACCTCAGAACATATTTTTAAGGTTAACATACCACTAAAAAAAAATGCCCCCTCCTCCCATTACCACTGATTCTTAACAAATCCAGGCTAAGATGTCCCCTCCATGTAGCAAAAGCATGTTTTATGTATTTCGGATTTAAACCTGGACTATTTTCTAATTCAAATTGCATAGTATTTTACCACTTTGGATTGTGTTATGTCACAGCAACAGTGTGTTTTATATTGAAGTGTATATTCACATTTGGTATATTTTCACCTGCATCTTGTCCAAATCCTACAATGATTTAGTATCTTGGTGATCTGACAAGAAAAGAAAAGAAAAGAAAAGAAAAGAAAAGAAAAGAAAAGAAAAGAAAAGAAAAGAAAAGAAAAGAAAAGAAAAGAAAAGAAAAGAAAAGAAAAGAAAAGAAAAGAAAAGAAAAGAAAAGAAAAGAAAAGAAAAGAAAAGAAAAGAAAAGAAAAGAAAAGAAAAGAAAAGAAAAGAAAAGAAAAGAAAAGAAAAGAAAAGAAAAGAAAAAGGAGAAGAACCTTCCCAAAACACAAACATTTAAAACATACAGCAAATGATCATTAGGTTGGGTGAAGGAGCTAAAAGAACATTTGGGTTTCATTTGGTTTCAGTTGCAGACCCCTTAGCAGGGTAGAACTAAACTGTAATTCTAAACTGACCCACCTTTTCTTTCCTTTCCTCAACAAAAGGTGAAAAATGTGATAGAACATTTTACAATATGCAGCACATCAGTTACACTGCAGCACTGATAGAGTTCAGACTTGGCTTATTTTCTCTACGACTGAGATGTTTTGACATGTTTATTTGTTTAATTTGTTTATTTTGACTAGCTCTGATTATAATTGGCAGCAATGAGCAGAATTAACATTAGACAGTGTCTTAGACTTGTCGGTTACAATAATGCAAAAGGCATGTGAAGACAAATTCTCCAAAGAAGTGACAATAGCTAGAGTTTGGTTCAGCTGCGTTGTGGCTTTGCTGATGGGTGGTGAACAACTGACAGAACAGGACTGGAGCTACATGTTTCCCCCTGATTTCAGTGACACGGGATAAGACCCTTAAACACCAGAGAAGACAACATCTCAAAATCATAAAATTTCTTGCTAGTTACTCAGAAAGCAACAATCTACGCCTGAAATAAAGAGAAGATACTCCAAACCAACAAGATTTGGATCTGAGCCTCTAGGTGAATATCAGATTATATGCACAGGTCATTTACCTCACACTCCTGAGTGTTATGGACAACAAAGAAAGGGCTCTTCAGCTTTCAGAACCAGACCCTCGGTTCATTCTTCACTCATGTCAGGGAAGGAAGACTCTTCAACTTCACTTTGCTGTGAGCTTCATCATCATTGTTCCTTCCTTGCACAATGATTAGTAACAAACTTTTCTGGATTTGCCTTGTCTTGTCTTTTTTTTCATTTGTTTGTTCTTAATTGTAGTCACTGAAATGTTGTGAGAGTTAGGAAGGAGGGAGCAATCTATTCAAGACCCTATAAAGCATTTTCTTTCAGCCATAACAATCCAAATGTTTTGCTTCAGTTCAGTTTTAAACAGCATGTATTTAAACTGTCAAAAACAAGAATATTTTCTGAGCTGCCGCATCCTTCACACAGGCTACTCTGCCATGATATTGCAGCCCATATGTTCCACAATATCACACTTCTCAGTGCTACCTAGGTAAACGATAATGCTAACAAATCCCCTTCTGTGCATGTAGACAATACAGCATGTGGGTGATAAATCTGGACCCAATTGACGGAGTTTACTTTCCATATCTGAAGGTGCCCTGTGAAGGTGAAGGCACCTTATCCCCTCCAAATTTCTCTCCTGCTCCCTACCCCAACACAGTGTTTTGGGCCTCAAGTCATGGCTGCATTCTTGGCATCAGAAGATATTCAAATGAAAAAGCTGTCAGATCACTGTGTTGCTACACTACTGAGCAACCAAAGCATTCCCTGAACTACTGAACCTTGAACTCCATCCACAACCTCTAGCAGGTAAAGACCAAGACCCAATATTCAATCGTGATCCTTCCCATTTGTCAGGAAAAAAAAAAAAAAAAAAAAGGATAAAAAAAGTGCAACGTACCCCTCAGACTCCAGCTGCAAAATCCAGATACTAAGGCACCTTTCTGAGAACCTGACCTTTTTTAATTCAGAGTCCAAATATCTTCACGTGCAAGAGCTATCCAGGCCAACGTCTATTTCTTCGTCCTTTTCACAAGGACCTTTCAGATCTGAGATCATCGGAGATAATCATATGACACTTGCAAATCACCTGCAAATCACAGAGAACTTTAAAAGGGGAAGAAATCTAAAATAAACCTAGTTTTTTGAGATGAGAATCTGAGGTACAAAGGAAAAAAGCATGATGTCAAACAAAAGAAAAGACTATAGAAACTAACTGCATGTTTCTCAGTTTTACAAGATCACTCTTTTCCTTTTCCCAGAAACGGGCATTATCACTTAGGGAAGCCTGCTGATGCCCACTGGTAATACAAAAACCTAGCAATGAAAATAAACATTAAACTACTAGTTAAATAGCCAAGCTGTTTAAATACAAAAAATACAATCCACATCCCAAAGAATGTGGCAATTGGATGGAGAAGATAAAGCAAATGAAAGCTTTAAGCAAGTGACCAGATTAAATCTGTATTTGCCATATTGACCACAAAGGTATTTTTTATGCAAAACCTCTCCAAGAAAAGCAAGTCATCTGCATATTCCACCGCTAATTATCCAGGAAAAGCAAAGATGCTGCTTTACTCATATTTTCAACAAAATATTTTCTCAGTGTGCAGCATGTCACATTATTATGTGTGAGACCATATGTGTGGCAGTGCAGGGGGCCAAGTTAAGGTTCTCACGTTCACACCAAGTGCTACAGAGAGTTCACCACATTGAAGGGGTTTGCTTCTGATACCTTTGCTCATTTGCTTTGTACTTTTTAATTATTTTTTAAAGTGATTTGAACATGATTCCCCCTACACCAAGTCCTGTCTTCAGTTTCGGGGTCTCTCCAACCATTATTTAAAGTATCAACAACACCTGGAACTCTATTATAGCAGAACGTACTTACTCTTGGAGTCGGCTGCTGGCAGTTGCAGCAGAAGGCAACAGATAAGAACACAACAGAAAAGTAAAGTCAAATTATGTTGGACTCAAAAAACAAAAACTGCAAAGACTCCATGAATTTATTCTCACATGAATGGGAAAGGTTAGGCCCTACTGAAGAATATACCATTTTTTTCCCTATTAATTATATGCATTTGGAGTAAAAGAACCAAAACACCTGGAGTTTAACACATTTTTTAATGTATTTTTATGATAGACACATTGTTCTTGCAGCAATTCTTGTGCCTGATGATCAAATATGAAATATGCTTTACAGAAAAAAAATAAACTTAATCATATCATCTACAGGCTTAAATGGAATTTAATTAGTGCATAACTCTCAGGGCAGTTCTTTGAATTGGGGGCAGCTTCATCATAGTAGTGAAACCAAATATTTCAATTACGAAGTCAATATTGCATCATCTACACTGCACTGGTACTGTCCCTGTATTTATCAGCCAAGAAGGAGTTGCTCCTCTCTTGGAGCATAATACCTACTCTTTGAGAGCGCAGACAACAGACACGCTGGATGCAGCAAAAAGAACCTGAAAACCAAAATTTCTTCTTCAAACAAACAAACAAAAAGCAACCCACAAACTCTGACGTGTAAACACATTCCAGAATTTGGAGACTAGCAGAGTGAAATAATTCATCCTGGCAAATTATTTGCCTAGCTCTGCTATTTGCCTAGGAGCACACTGTCAATGCTTACACAGTAGAGAAATCTAACTGGCTTCAAACAAGATAAAATCTTATTTTATTGATTTCATAGAAAATGTTGGGGCATAGTGGTTAACAGTGAATAGCATCACAATGAGGAATAGTGCAATTACACAGCAGCTTTGCTTCTTCTTATTCAACAATTATCCCTATTTCCTATAACCAGAGAGTTAACACTCTTAGAAAGCAAGATATTATTATACCCTTGATTTCCTACCGAATACACGATACATGAACCCAACAAAAGAACGGGTATCTTTATGCTAAGACCATGCTCCCTCATAATGTCAGTGTGACTACACAGCTTCAGTGTATAGTTACTGGGAACCTCCACTAATTTCAGCACGTGTACAATCACTGCAAGGACACTGCGGATGTACTGGGGGATCCCATCTGTTAAGGGCCCTGAAGGCGCAGTGTTCTTCTTTAGGTGTAGAGGAGGTAGCTTCTCTGCCTTAGCCTGTGAACAACTCTTTATGAAAGGATTACATCCAAGGCAGAAAAGCCAAGAAAACCACATCCATTCATTCCCAGATTGCCAGTAAGAGCTCTGTAGAGATGAAGATTGAAGACGTGCTATTCACACAGGTCTGGAAGGAGCCCTACAGCAACCTCTGTACGCTATGACTGCGCTTTAAAACACAGCTTAACATTCTCGGTGCTTTATACATCAGTTGCCTGACACAAACAGAGCTGCCTGATCTTAAGGCTGCCTTCAATCCTTGTTTGAAGCCTTTTTAAAGATCTCAGATTCAGTACCTATAATCTAGAGTCACTGCTGAAAATCTTGGCCTGTGGTCCCTGGCCAGAACCTAACTCTTGCTGCTAAAAGGCTGCAGAGTCCCTCATAGCACTCCCTGACTGCTAGAGTCCCCCAGACTGGGCAGATTTAAGCAAGTAACTGACATTTTGGTATCAAAATGATTCATATGTAAGCAGATTGATGGTTAGGAGCACTGTGTGGGCCAAACACTCCTCAGCTCACTCACCTGCCAGCTAGTAGGACTTTGCTGAATGAGGTGAGCAGGTTTTGGCCTCACGGTGAAGAACAAGATCACCAGCTGCGTGCATTCAGTTTAAATATTCAGCCAATCTTTCAGTGAAGATTCATTTGTCATGTCCCTTGGCACTTTCTAGTCTAATTATTCAAGGCTATACATCCCCCCCACCCCCCAATGTCTATTGTTTTTAAAGCGATAGCATACAGCTCAATCTAAACAGAGAAAAATCGTGAGATGATCTCCGTTGGAAACAACTGAGGGAAGAGGCCAAATTTTCCATTTCTAGCCTGCACTTGTGTAGAGCAGGGGATGAGAGATGATGGCCTCAGGCCTACACAGAAGATGTGTCACACAGACAGCTTTTGCTCTCTAGCGGACAGTGTCAAGTCCACCTGAAGACAAAATGGGAATACCCTGTTGGCGCTCACGACAGAGCAGTTTGGAAGATGAACATGCCTTGGTAGAGATATGCCTTTCAGGGGAGTTGCAGGAAAGGCATTTCTCACATTGTTCAGGCTTTTGAATCCTAAATATATGCTATAGTATTTTGCCACTCCACAACATCCTTCAGTGAGCTGTGCTTTCCTTCACATCCTACCTTCGCATATTTTTCCCTTCACATATTACCTTCTAAAAAAAACAAGCTAACAGAGTAAAACCACAACATCTGCTCAGTAATATTACTCATACAGCAACATTATGCTCTGGATCTTCTACGGAGTTGTCACAAAAACGATTCATGAGCAACCCCCGTTTACAGGTGGGAAATTGAGGCTGGGCAGAGAGGCAGCTGGACAGAGAGCCATCCCCCAAGGCCATACCTTAAAACTGCTGATGAGCTGGAAAGGCATCCTTTCTCTCAAAACACCCAATGACAGTCCTTTGCAAACAATTCTACATGTGCAAAGGGCTTGAAAAACCTATAAGAAAATTTGTCCTACTGGGGAGCTTCCCCGGGGGGTTTGAATGACAGAGCACACACCGCCGTGACAGTGTCTATTTAAACAAAGGAAGTACATTGGACATGGCTCAGACATTTCTCCACAGAGTTCAAGGCAGCAAAGGTCACTGTATACTATACCTTTAAATAAAGTAGCCAAGCTAAATGGAAGGAGCCTGAACTACAGCCTGCCAGTTGTGATGACAGAGGGCTCTGTAAGTAGCTGTCTGTTGCCATCTAGTGGATTAAAAAAAATAAAAAATAAAAAAGTCAAACTAAGCAGTGAGGGTCCAGAATCCCCTCCTAGGACAATTCAATACCTTTCCTCTTGGATTACCTTTGAACTCGAGTTCCACTCTGCTGCTAGCTGCTTGTTTGCTTTAAAGCTAAACAGTGTTTTTATTGTTGACTGAAAAATCCAGTGGCAGAAGAGCCTGAATCAAATAGGGAGTTCCTCTAACAAGTCTGAAAGAGACTGGGGAAGAAGGGGGAGGGCTGAGAGAGAAGGGGGAAACAGATTAAGCTCTTACACCAAATGGCAAACAAAGGGTTTGCTTTGCAATTTCACGGATCAAGCAGTGGTCAAGGGGTGAACACTCCTAAGTGAAAAGTTTAAAATGGTACTAAATTAACATATATTGGAAAGCCAGCTAAAAGTTTTCTTTTGTCATTAACAGTTATGATTCAAGTTACCTCCTGGCTCTTCCTCTCCTGTTACAGTTTACCCAGAGGTGAAAGTGTTTAGTGTAATTTATGCAATGCCAAGCTACGGGACTATGTTGACTAATTCTCTAAAATAGGATCTTTTTATGGCTGGCAGCCCTTTTCAAGTCACAGGGTCACAAGAGTGAACAGTAAGAGAGGGAACAGGGAACTCTGCCTGTAGGAGTTGTTATTCCTAATCCCACCCTTTGAGATTTATGCATATTGGCTCAGATCGAGAGACCGGACAAACTCAGCAGCAAGCCAATTACAACAGCATGTGCATCACTTGACATTCAGTCCAGAAAAAGTCTGCCTCAGTTTCCCCACTGAAGAAATTTCAACAGGCACCTTGCCTTTAATTTATTAAACCCTTTGAACTTTACAAGTGCAAAGTGCTACTAAAAATGAGCTATTATGAGCATATCTTCTGTAAAGATCCTCTAAACTTGGCTGCTAACATGAGGTCAAGATGATAATGTCGATGTTAATGTCCACATTAGAATAGTAAAGGAACAAGGAAGGAATAAAGAAGATGCCATGAGTGAGGCGCTGACAGAAAGCTGGCCATACTCATATTTAGGCAGCCAAAGAAGGGACCCTGCAGAGACACAGGCCAGCTTTGACCACTTGTGTCAATCATATGCAAACCCAGCTGCACCAGGTATGCTTTCAAGTGCATTCAAGTTAATGCCAAACTAAGATGGCATCTTCTAAAAGATGGTATACTTCTAAAGCACTTCTGGCATTGACTGTCAGCATGAGACACTGAGCAAACCTTTCCTATGTGCTTCACTACCCTCAAATGCCATGCTGGCAACACACGGTGTGGTATCACATAAAGAAAGACCTTAATTTGAAAGGACCAGATCACACTACCTATTAGCCAAATACTGAACACACACAGATCTCTTTGTGTATTGGTATTTAACACAGCTTCTCTTTTAAACAGAACGTCAGTTAAGTAAATTAATGTCCAATGGACAATATACAAAGAGTAGGGAAAAGGTTTTCCCATTATACCATGTCCCCAGGCAATGGAGATGATCATTTTCTATCCTGCCAGGAAGGGCATTACACCATTAAACTGTAACAAATTAGTTCTGGGTTTCTTGCTTTTACTTCAGTTTACCACGTAGTAACTAAAACTTCTATGTTATTTGACTGCAAAGATCAGAAATAGTTCTGGCTGTCCAGTGGAACAGACTCAGAGTAACAATTACTTCTTGCTCATTACTGGGTTAGAATCAAGCCTCAGAATGGCTTACACACAAACATCCTTGCTTACCTTAGTCCCTTCCTCTGCAAATACGCCATCAAATTCAGAGGGAATGCTCACCAAAGTACACACTATTCAGCAGAACTGGTTTTAATTCACCTCCCTTTTCTACCTGTTCTTTAACTAACTTTTCCAGTGCTGTAAGCATCTGGAAAAGGCTGATCCATTGGATAAGACACCAGAGCAAAAGTCTGTGGAACTGGGTTCTTTTCCTGGCTTTGCTGCATGATTTTTAGGAAAAAAGAAATAGAACAGTTCTTGTGGTTTGTGTCCTTAATGACATGTGTTGGGGTGCTAAGCTGTTTGGGGAAGAAATGCTACTTACTGTTATGTACATAGCAGCACTTTGTCTTCAAATGCAGTCTCATGAAGAAGCTCTGAACCTACCCCAAAGAACTGCTGTAGAACTAGAAACAGAAAAATGGTGCTGCTGTATTACAGCTGAATGTGTCCCATGGAGAAAGTTGAGCTGGATAAATAACCCAAATCTTCATTTATACTTGTTTGCCTTTCAGATGGTGTTTGTCAACCTGGGCTCTAACTTCTGGAAAGGGTTCCTGACCTCAGACCTAGTTCTTGGTCTTGTTATAGAGCTCCCCAAATGCTCATGGAACAGTTGTTGAACGGATGTCGTTTTCATCTCACTGTATTAATATAACCCTCAATGCTTTTGGATAACCCTAATATCTAAAACCAGACAGTTTGA
This sequence comes from Aythya ferina, assembly GCF_964211825.1. NCBI lineage: Eukaryota > Metazoa > Chordata > Aves > Anseriformes > Anatidae > Aythya > Aythya ferina. Next base: position 3,279,789 of record NC_140310.1, read on the forward strand.
AAAGGGAATTGTCACAGCTATTTCAAGTTAAATTCATCAGTCAGAATCCTTACTTTGCTAGGATGTGTTGGATTCCTGGCTTGCTTATTTCCACGTGACCAATGTGTCCAGGAACATTTTCAGTTGGTAAATCAGCAAGGTTTTCACTATGCCCTGAGCTCAGGGAGTTCTGTCACCCTCAGCTGACACAGGAGTAGGAACCCAGCTGCACAGCATCTCAAGGGAGTGGACCACAAAGTAAAAAGTCCTCAGGGAAATGTTTTTTGTTCTGACCGTAGCGAGTTCCTTGTTGATGATGCATCCAATATATACAAGGGTCAAATGCACCACTGGATCTATCAGCATCAAATGAAATAGCTCACTTGAATCAGGTTGCTCAGTTTACACCACTGCAGGATATAAACCTCAAACCTTTAACCCGGGTTTTGTGCACACCAAAGAGCACTTCAGCAGTGGCTGGTGGCGGTAAGTTCCACCAGTAGACTTCCCACATGCTGCTAAGTACAAGAAATCTAATAAGTAAACTACTGTGGCGAGATCTCCAATGCAATTTCTGCAGATGTCCTGATAAATATCCAAACATTTAGGCAGTTCTCCAAACTTCTGCTGCATTAAAAACCTTCGCAAGACCTGCTCCATTGTTATTCTTCAAAACACCGTCCAATTTGGAGCGTTAGGCATTTAAAGACTTTTTTTTTTTTTTTAAGTGCAAAGTGAGTGAAATGAAAGGGGAACAAACCATCAGCAACCCACCCAGCTATATTTATTCTGTTTTGTATCATTTAAAAAATGAGCACTAAAAGGCTGAGTGGAGCTCACCCGACGGTTTTTAATGTACTGTAATTTCTCAGGAAAATGCTTTGTGAAAAGTAAGCAATATATCCTAGCGTATAAGTATGTAACCATAGTTTCCCCCACCATGCAAAACATCTGTGACCTTGCACAGAGGTCATCACTGCAGTAGTGTTTCTCTTTACTTTTAAAGAAATGTCAGGCCATTTTTTATACAAGACTTATGACAGGGTGCTGTTTATTGTATCACAAAGCCACTATAACTCCAGCACAAGGAAACTGCTATTATTTGGAGAATATATATCTTTTTGACTAGCAGTAAAGATGAAAATAAGAAGGGTCCTTTTCAGAGAGGGCAAGTCAGAGTACCCTCAGTGATACCAGCATCTTCTCCCTGACCGAAAACAGAATCGTTAGGGACTGCTTGGGCTGATTTGGGCTCAGATTTTACACTGGGATTTTCTATTAGGCCACACAGGGCTTGTGCTCATCTTCCACTGAAAAGGCTGCCAAATTCCCATTTTTTTTGAGGTTCCTCACTAGACCATAGAATCACTTTAACCACTGGACTTAAAATTCAGCTCTCTTCAGCACAGATGTGCTTCTCTCCCACACTATTTTATATTGAATCAAATATTTTGTTTCATGTGCAAAATGTTGGAAAAAACGCCAAGGACAATTTGGGGCTGAAAGAAATGATTCCCAGTCACCTCTATTTCCTTTTTACCTTTATCACGAAAAATTGCTTGTGGCTTTTTGTGGCAGCTCTGATTCAGTCCTGAATGAGTACACTGTGGGGCACCAGGCTGGGAGGGCTGCATCTTCTAAATGAGAAGTCTAACTGAGATCCTAACTAGTTGTGTTCATTGAAGGTCCCTCGGCACTCTTTGCAAGACTAACCTCTGTATCCTGGCCAAATTCCAGCTCAAGTAATTACAATCTACTTTCCTAAATACCCCTCTTCTTTCCCTGCAGCACTTTCAATTGCATATGAAATTATTCTATTATCTAATTATAATAGTGCCCACAGACTCCTGTCAAGCTTGGGGACTCTGCGAGGTGCTATAGAGAGAAGAGACGCACACAGAGTCCTCTGCTCTCCCAGCAGCGCATAATGCAAGTGTTGAGACCTGTGACTACCTTACCGTGACACTGAAAGGCTTGACTGAAGAGCAGGGTTCGATCTGAAACACAATACAGTAAAGCAGAATAACAATAAAAAGTGAAAGAAAGTAATATGTAAGTTTGAGCAAGTGAAAAAGCAAAAGGACAGGTCCCTGCTGGTGGTGTTTTAGGCTGACTGTGTGCAATTTATTCTGTACCACCTCCCTACAGCAGTTAGGTGGGACAGCAAGTCTCTTTCCTGACCATTTTGGGAAATCAACTTTGAGATACTTAAAACAAAATTGGCCATTCATTCATTTACTACAAATTGCATCCAGTAGCATGAACAGCCAAGGAAAATAAAGTGATCAGAAAAATGTCATTGACTCTTTTGAAATGTTTGCGTGTGGTTCACTGTTATTAATTGGAAAAGTATATTTATGGCTCTTTGTGGCTCTTTTTTTTTTGTCCTGCTATCCATTTCTGCTATCCATATATATAGCCATGTATTTATATAGTGCTATGAAGACATTTCAGTTTAGATTGTTGTTACATATGTACCTTTAAGCACAGGTTTTAAAGCGTGTTTCCTTATAATGCTATAATTTAACTTCAACATTTTTAAATGAAAATGGCAGAAGGATGCAGCCAGCATATGCTACGTAGTCCACAGAGGGCAATTATTAATTTCCCAATGGATACCTTTTCTTATGGTGACTGGCAGTGGTGCTTTTTGTTGTTGTTGTTGTTTGCTTTCTTATATTATTATTATTATTACTCATGCCTTTTATTTAAAACATTCCTGGATGTCTGTATCTCGATACACCTGCTGTGCCAGTGATTACACTGTGTTTAATGGCATGTCTGTCTTGGGAGAACGTAGCCGAGAGTAAGAGAGGGCTGGAGAGGACAATAAAACAGCTGTTGAATTTGTACATCCCTGCATTCCATTAGAGGAGCTGTCACCAACCTGCTAGGGCCTGGCAAGGGCCTTGGTGATAGCTGAGCTCCAGTCCTCATTCTGACATTAACAAACTGTTAGGTGCAGTGGTCTTCCTCAAAACTGCAGCTATCACACAGGCTTCTAGGAAAAAGGCTGAAAAGGTGCAGGAAAGAAACAAACATGAGGTTTTCTAGAGGTAACTTGTACAAGCCTAAATCTTCTGCTGAACATGATAATGGACATAAGGACAATGAATTGCCAGCTATGCGAGCACCTTCAATGCTAATGGAAACATTTCAGCAGAGTATTTCCAAAATACAGCAAGCTTAAAGACCATCCCTAAAAATGCAAATCCTCATTACAGGCCAAAATCAAAGGACAAAATTTGCACTCGAACACAGACTGACAATCTGTGAACTTGGACTAGGAAAAAGCTTCTACAGTGGCAGAATAGTGTATAAATGCAGGTGTACAAGGACTGCACAACTTGCTGCAGCCATGGCTCGATGCTTTGATTTGGATCCTTACCTCAGAAAGGGCAAACGTGAAGATGGGTTTTCGCTTGTTCCAAGCATAATCAGTCCAATCCTCTGAACCTACATAGTCATCAGACAGCAGTGGGCTAAAAATAATACACAGCACCAAAATCCATGCTTTAAAATTAAGAAAAAAAAAAAAAAAAAAAAAAGAGAAAAAAGAGAGAGAGAATGATCAACCAATTTTTTTTTCCAGTTGTTTCAAATGAAATATGAACAGCTCAATGATTCTACCTTACCAAACCACTGGTACCCCAAATGTTCCCCCACTGTGTGTATTTCTACTGGATTCTCACCATCAGGCAACAGAATAAGGCCAACAGCCATTCTGCTTTTTTTTTTTTTTTTTTTTCTGTGTTGAAACCTTCAGTGGGAAGATCCACATCCGTGTATCCTTGTATCTATTAATTTTAACAAATTTAATTTTAACAAATAGTGAGTGTCACAAAAGAAACCACTTCTGCAGATTCAACCAGAACATCCGTTCTTATAAAACTGTTCTTGAAAGAAGTAATTCCAAGAGATCCTAGTTCCAACACAGCACGCCAACATGGTGATAAATAAAGTGGGAAGTTTCACAGACTACTGAACGTGTGTCATCAGAGCTGGAAGATAAGTTATATGTTACAGGTACCAGCAAAATAATCATTGGGAATAAAGATTTGATTCTCATAATACTTGGACAACTCTTTATTAAAAAAAAAAAAAAAAGGCATTCCATTAACTGCATCATTTCTAAGTGGCCTCTTGTCATACTTGAAGCTGAAGTAGTTACTGAAGAAAGATCAAGGGTTAAGCTGCATACTGCACAATAGCACAAGACTTTAAAAGAAATAATAAAAAAAAAAAGCTTCATCCAATTTTTTTTCCAAATTAAATCAAGAACATTCATAATTAGTTTTTACACCGGAGACATCTAGTGGGAAATGAAAGAACTGAAAGAGCCATAAGCTGCCTTCGCCCTTTCATTAATATTTGCTCCCAAATGCAGGTCAAATAAATCTAACTCACAGTTTGAAATGAGTAGCTTTAAAACTGATGTATTACTTTCTGCTCGGATTTATGCCACCCATTTTGGATAATTACTCCCAATGCTTTTTCCCTATTGTATTCCAAGCTTCTTCATAAGAATGAAACGAAGTTGGGTTCCTTGAGCTCTCTTCTGCTTTTAATAACTTTTCATTCCCCTCCACCCCTCCCCACCCTCAAAGATTACTTCCACCTTTGCAATTTAAGGCAACTGGGTTTGTGCTGCCAGACACCTTGCACTCATTGACGGGTGTGTTTTGTTCCCTGTTACGATAAATTGCACTGCCCAGGCACACAGTGAAAGAACGTCCTGCCCTGCATCCAAGGCACCCATCCTGTGAAAATTTACCCATGTACTTGAGTTTATACATGGAATAAATTTACTGATGCACACGTTAAGCCCTGTTCTCACAAGATTTATGCACGTCAATAGGGCTACGCACACTGCATAAAGTTAAGCACGTGTTTAAGGCATTACGGGACTAGGAATGAAATAGGCAAAGGGTAAAAGGGAAAAAGGGAAAATGGATGCACAGAAAGGAAGAAACTCGACAATGTCATCAGCATTATGTCCATGTGGCATGATGCACCAACTGCCCGCAGACACCTGAACTAGCTCTAAGCCTCAGCTCTTTCCCAGGCAGCGGTTCAGTCCCCCTAGCCCAGCAGTCTGCTCAGGCTGATATACCTATTAGACAGGGTGGCTAATTAGTCTGAGGAAAGCACCCTGCCAAGACAACTCTGCAGCTTTCAGAAGCTGCACTAAACACAGGAGCATCAGATTATGCCTGTTAAGAGTACAGGGAGACAGTAGGGCCAGAGCTACATCTTCTACATTTCTACTCAGTGTCTAATTTTTTGGCTCTTTTGTTCCATCAATACAAATCAGGGTGAAACCACCCTGCCAAAATCCGCTGCAGGAGTGTGTCTGCATGCCTTGGGGTGATGGAAGAAAATGAACGTAAGGGAAGCACCTCCCAACTTTTGCTCTAAACATCTGATGCAGAGAGAAGCAAAAGTAAGAAGTGAACACGTGCAGGAAGTGAACACCTGTAGGAAGATGCAACACAACAGATTGCTCAGGGCTTGGTACTGCAAACAAGACAAGAAAATGTGTACTCATGAATTGCCTGTGCCCGTGTAGAAGAGCCAAAATACCCCCAAAATCTGTCCTTACAGGTCTAGGAGCACACTGAGGCTTTTGAAGTTGATTCACCGGGGACATCTAGGTTTGCACGTCATTACAAATCAGTTTGGGAAATAAAGCCTCCTCTGCTTCTCTCCTTCGGGATCCGCAGGCTTTCAGAGGTTCCACAGATGTGGATCATTGTCCATGCTGTAGTTAAATCAGACTCTTTCCTCAAAAGGTGGTTGCTGTTTATTAGTACCTGGCTCCTGCAAATGCAGAGGATTAAGGACAGGAACATGCTAACAGCTGTTCGCAGGCAATATTTGGAGTTAGCAATTGTGTAATATTGGATCAGCCTGGTGCTGAGCTGCCTATTTAATTATTTGACTTCCAAGATGCAGATAATTGTTTAGCTATGGCTTTATTTTAATTGGTCTTTCTAAGATGTTTAGCTGCCTGCTTCCCTCCCCATCAAAATGCCAGGCACCAGGTATCTGAAGCCAGAGGTATCAGACCTCTTTTGCAGCTGGGGACTTGCAGCACAAATGGGGAGGAGACAGGAAGACAAGACAGTTGCCCGAATTCAGCTCGCTTCACACCCAGAAGTGTGCACAAAAATTAACAATATCTAATCTGCCCAGGTCTTACACTAAAACCCAAATCAGGAACAAGCCTTTCTTTTTGTTCTTTTACAAACCATGTGCACTGCACAAGCAAAAATAAGTCCTCTACGGTCCTCAAAGCCCAGAACTCCAATTTCTTGTTAGGCTTTTATCTTCACTGACCAAACATCCCAACAGCTCTCCTAGCTGCAGAGTCAAGGTGCTACTGAGACACCCCTGAGGTCATCACAGCTGTGAACAGTATCTAAGAGTGTTTCACAGGGCAGTTTTTCCACTCCAATAAAACTTCAGTCGCTCTACAACCTTCCAAGAAGGAGAGGAGCTCAAGCAGCCTGATGAAAACAACTGAAACTCACAGCAGGGTGAGGGTGAGCCAGCTACCAGAATCGGGTCCTTTTTTTTCCAGACATCATTTAGTCAGGAAACTCACTTCAATGGATAAAATTCATTAAAAACCACAAAGCCAGGGCAGGCAAAGAGCTTCAGACAACTTCTAGCACCGAGCAAAGCCACTGCAGGAAGAAGACAAGCATTGTCACTGTTGTCTAAAGCTATGTTGTGGGGTTTTTTACTCAAAAAGCAATACCACATCCCATTCACCAAGCACAAAACAAGGTTTGCTCAGCCCATTTGTACCCCATACGGCACCCCCAACCAGAAGCTCACAGCTTCTCATTTCAGGTATAAAAAACGCACGTGTTAGATCAGAGAAGTGGAGCAAAGGTAAATATAAGAAGTAATCTGAGGGGAAAATCTTCTTGGAGAACTTATCCTCTGCAAAACCCCGTGTCACCTACCCCAGTGCTGAGGAGCAGCCTGTAATTAGTGCTGATGAGCACCTGAGCCCTGGCAGCTCCACAGGTGATGCACGAGTCCACAGCACGGCCGCCGTGTGCTCGGTGCCCTCCTGGCCTGTGCAAGAAGAGGGGGCTCTGGCTGTGAGCAGCAGATGCAGGCCCACGTAGCCACAAAAATTTGGGCAGGAAAAAATTTTGCTTTCTCAGCTTCAGCATATCTGGAGCTACAGCCACTTGTGTTGTGAAAGGGAGAGTTAACCTGTGGATTTTTGGAATCCATCTGAGGTTCACTGCAGTCATTGAATCATTATGGTATTGATTTCTGTGCACGTGGATACATTTCTCTGCGTGTATTGCTCTTTGACCTGGCTAAATGCCTGAAAGGGAGAAGCCAGCATGCCCCAGTGTGCTTTTTCTCTATGCATAGTAACTGCTAAATCTTTAAGAAGCTTTTGTCTGCAGAGATTCACTGTTCTGAGGTGTGGCTTTTATGCAGCACATCACAGAGGAAGTGCACACCCTTGGCAATCATGAAAGTTTGATTTCTCTACTTGTTTATTTCTTTGCTTGCCTTCAGCACATTCAGTAAGTAACTGTGAAGGGAAAACTTGTCCTCCTCCAGAATTAGAAGCTCTGTGATATTTGAAAGACTATATATAAAAATATAAAAGAAAAACAACCAACCAAGCACCACTACCACTACCACCAACACCAAAACAAAACAAAACAAAAACCATATTTGCTCACTTCTCTGGAGAGATTAACTTAAGTTTTGCCAGTAAAAAGCAAAAAATCTAAAGAGTAAGAAGAGGATAAATAGAAGGGAAAATAGGAATGTATTCAGGCAGGCAGACTTTTCCCACCTGCTGGAGAGGAAATGAAATTAATCCATCTTTGTTTTGTTTTGTCTCTTCTTCCTTTATGATAGGGCTATGTTATGTCCTGTCCCTACCTGCTGGTAGCAGAGAACCACCTATTTTTTAGGCAGGATCACAGAAGAAAATGTTTAATATGGAAAACCAAGCTGCATGGTGATGTAAAGGAGGGGGAAATTTGAGCTAGGCAGAGATATTAAGCAGTTTGCTGAAGTGCAGCTTTGGCTGAAGCAGGTAAGATGCATGTGGCACTTGGGCTTAATCGTGAGTCAAACAGGCCATTTTCCACAGGCCACTGTGACTTGCAGCTGCCCCGAGTGAAAGCAGGAAATTGCATTTTTGCTATTTATAAACTGTGAGAGTGAAATAACACGCATACTGTATGCCTCTCCTGATCCCCATCTGTGGGGTTTTAAGTATCTTATAACCCCCAGTAGATTGTGCTCCTCAGATCTTATAAGGGCATTCTCACTGTACCAGCCCATAACGCGTCTCGGTGTAATTGCACCACTAACTTCCATGAGATGAGGTTGGAGAAGTTTCCTTTTGGGTCAGAGCTCCTGTACAACTCGAGCTGAAGTGGTGCTTTCTGAACAAGATGGCTGTTGTACCTCCACGGACTGCATGGCTTGTTGAATGACAGACAGAAAATCCTAAGAGAGACACAAACTTGTTTACAGGACGTATTTTCTCCTGGATTAATTCACACTTTGTACCGTCATGTACATCAAAAACGCAGCACAAAAGCAAAACACGCAGGCTCAGGTAAAGTCCGCCTAACACGGCAAGGATTCTCTCTTAAGAAATCCACTTTTTGTGCAGTGTAATGTAAAACTGTCTCCGAACAAATCCATGACGTTGCCAGGCTACTGCTGTGGCACTAGAAATGAATGGGTCTGTTTCGACTGTAAGCGTGGGGTTATTCCACCAGCTAAACACGAACATACTGCTTTATGCTGCAAACAAACCTCAAACTTAGGTTGGCTTCAGTAAGATGTATCCATACAGACCACAGACCTTGTCAAGGGGGTAGGTCAAGTTGCAAGCAAGGCCCTGTATTCTACAGCATTTCTGTTCATTGCTATTTCCCAGATGAGTCGCCTAGGAGAGTTCACAATTAAGCATCTACTTGCCCAAGTGAGTTGTTCAAACAGATTATGGCTTGTAAAATTTCCCCAAGTAGAGCACTATTAACTAGAGACTCTGGTGCTGCACTACTAACCAGCTGGGAAAAAAATTCAGTTTTCTACCAGATATTGTGAAGTTCAGCTTTTCAGGGCAGGGAAATTCCCACAGGGATGGGAAAAGCTACAGCTGATGAGCACATCCATAAAAATAATAAAAAAGGCACTTGTGATTGTACCAAGATAATGACAGGAAATAAAAAGATTTCATACGCTGAACACTACAGAGTATTTAATCAAAACGCTTCTCCAAAATAAGCACCCTAACTAAAAAAATTGCTCTGGCATTTTGGAGTTTCGGAAATGAGATCCCTCCTGCACTGTCGTATTTAGTAATCGACTCTGTAACCTAGGCAAGTCTCATGTCAGATACTTTTTCCCTGTTGACAGGAGCCTTATTAAGCCTGTTGTCTACAAAGCGATAGAAGAAGGGACAATGCAGTTTCAAAGAAGTGCTAACAAGCACTTCTTTACACAATACTTTATTCTTAGATCCCCCAAAAGGTGCAACCTTGCTTTGCAAAGCCAGTGAAGAGGCAACTATCCCTTAAACAGGCTGTGATCTAAACGCACATATTTCATAAATGGAATAAACCAGGAGAAAGGAAAGGAGTTACTGAAAGATAATGTTTCATGGCACAAAGAGCAAGCAAAACACCCTACCAGCTGTAGAGCTGGAAATACAGCTCCAGGAGCGTCAGCTGATCTCACCACCATGATGAAATCCTTTCTCAGACCTTACTCATGAGTGAGAGCCCATGATCTGGCTTCTGTTATTTTCCTTCTACATCGATTTTCATAAGAGAAGCCTACGATGTGTCTATGGTCTTGTTCTTTCCCTCTGACAGCATCCAGTTTCAAACCGTACGGCCATTTAGCAGAAAAGCCCCAGAAAATGTTCATCCCAAGACTCTCAGAGGCTGCCATCAGCCTGTGGTTGAGCATGCTTGATGCACCTTTCAACCAGTTAGATCAAATTAGAGTCTGAAAATAAGTGATTACCTCCCTTCACTTAAGCATCTATTCTTTCTTAATAAAGTATCAGAGGCATTAAATTTCAGGCCCGGTGTTTTCAGGGATACACGGGTTATTTCCAAGCCGAGCTATTACCAGTGAATGCGGTGACATTAATATGAGTAAATGCAGGAAAAAGGATGAAATAAAACATATCCTATTGAAGGAAATGAGAGCTCCTTAAGAAAGAAAAACACACATAGGAAAGACGTGGGCATATAAGGATACAAATGGGACACTGGGGAGTGCCGGATTCCACAAGCATGATGTTATTGAAGTGTTTGATACCAGAGTAAGCACCTGCAGATATGAATTACATCCTTGTTCAGACCACTAACATCGGAGTACTGACATCTCAGGAAGTGCTTATGTTATATTTCAAATCCCACTGCCAACTGCATAAATATCAAATAAATCAATCATAGATATAAAAGACATTATCTTAAGGACTTTAAAAGGCTGAACAAGCCACCTCTCTTCTAAAAGTAGTCCCACCCTTAAATCATTGGGGCTTTTTCTGTCAGTCACACCTGAGCAGCAATAACATTAATGCTGCTGACCACCAGACATTAACTATTCACCTCTGAGCACAGGGACAGAATTGGTAGAGAAATAGTTAAAAAAAACAAAACTAAACAAAAAAACCTAATAGTTCATGGATTGTGTCTATGTGGTTTGAAATGCAAACATGCTTTCTGCTGCCTTCATCTCATTCCGCACGTGGAAACTGAGGCACCAAATTATGAAATAATTTGTACAATAAAAAAGAGCTCAAGAATGCCATGAGCAAAACAAGCTTGTGTAATGTTTGTGATGTTTATTAGAGCTGGCAGTATTCATTTTCAGTCTATTTCAAGAAGGAATTCCTGATCAAGACAGAAGATGCAATGTAGAAGGGTTTCTGTGACAGGACACATTGTCACTTCTATGCATGACATCAAAAGAGAATTAAAATACAAATATAGTTCATTTTAAAGAAATGTTGTCATTTAACTGAAAGTATCTATTCTGTGTTGAAAACTACTGCAATATTTTTGATACATTAAAAAAAATAAAAATACACAAATATTGAAAAAAACAACAAGAAATAGTGAAAGCTATTGGATTTTAATAACCCTTTGAGCTTTAATAAACTAAGATTTTACTAGTGTTAAGGAATTTTGGATTTTAAGAACACTTTTCAATTTAAAAGTTTCCCCATAAGCTCTTATTAGATTAATTTGTTATTTTTCCTTGCTTGCCATGGGAGCCTTAATTACTATTGCTCCAAATACAGCTACCATCCATCTTAATCAAGCAGGGACTATTTGGCCGTACTGCTAAATCATCTGCTGCAATCACTTCTAAGAAGTTTGTTCTGCAGTGAAAAAATGGCTGAGAAAGGAAGCAGAAGTAAATATATCTTTTTACTTTTTGTTAACTGCAGCAGGAAGATTAAGTGAGCATTCTGCTAACTATTCCTAATGGCTCAGGATGTTTAAGCAGAAGGGTATTTCGAGGCACATTCTGGGAGATATGGGAAAAAAAGGCTGTAGAGGACAGTTTTTGAATTGGAATGAGTTTGTGAATTAAAACAAAAGTGTTGGTAGAGTCTAAATGTCACTGCTGGTGACAATTTTACTCAGACAAACTAATAAAAATAGAAATTCTCCAAAGCAAGATGATTTCCAAGTGGAAGCACTTGCAGGACTACTATCTTGCACGGACTGTGCAAGGAAATATTGTAGAAGTTCTGGTCCAACCTCACAGCTGTTTATGCCATGTGAGTGACTGCAATGTATTTTCTGAGAAGCACCCCCAATAAAGAAGACTGATGTGACTTGACACTTACTCCAGAAGCAGCATAAGTCTTGCAAACTGAATATCCCCATCTGTTGGATCTTCAGACACAGTGGGAATTGTCCTTGTCAGAAGCATGCACCATGATCACCTTCGCTACATTCAATCCATGGTAGAAATGAAACATCTAAATAACTGGTTGCATCAAGGTTCTGGACAATAGGGCCAAGCTCTGATCCTAAAATCCCGATGCCCCTTCCCTGTTGGAATAATACAGCATCACTGATACACCCTCACCTAAAACACGCTGCAGCCAAGACAAGCATTTCCAGTGACTTCAGCATGCTTCAGACCACTTTCCCTCCTCTTCCAGTCTCGCATTATCTACTATATGATTTCATAACCTGAACCCAGCAGTAATATGCAGTGTAATTACTATGTATTTAATAAGATTACATAATTCAAATGTTTTGGCAGAAGTCTTTTACAATCCCGTGCCAATTTCCAGTCATCAATTTTAGTACCAGTCCCTCAGCAGCTGGACCAACTTAACGGTCCTTCTTGGAATCACAGAATTCTTGGTACGAACGGTTAAAGGCTGCCTAATTGTTGGGGGTTGGTTTTGCTGTTTTTTGTGTGTGTTTCCTGTTTGTTTTTGTTTTAAGGAAAAAGCACTTTTTGAGGGATATCAAATGGGTGGGAACAGAAAGCATCTCTAGGGCTTGACCTTCTCTGTGGTCCCTGATGATTATAAAGCATCACAGCATTTGAGTGGGGGGATACAAATTAAATGAAGCTTTTAATTTCCGCAGAGTGATTGAAAATGCTTTACGTAAGGCTCAGGACACAAAAATCATTTTTGTCCATCAAACAAATCTGGGACAGCAGAATATGTTTTGCCCAAATAACCCCAGGAACATGACTCAGAAGTATTGCAGGAGGCTCCTTTCTAATTCAGCTCCATGGTCAATTCAGGCCATGAAGGGACCACACGAGTGTCCTGCCCTGGGGCATGTTTGTTCAGGAGGTTATTCTGGTAGTGTCTGGCTTCTACAGTTTATTACACTCGTATGTATTTTCATTTTATATCCTGTAAGGTAATTGTGTGAACTAAAGATGAACAATTCTCCTTAATTTGTCTGCAAAACAAAAGGCAGAAACTGCAGGTTTGTCAGCTTTCAATGAACAATTCTACAGCGTGGAATTTCCATATTAAAGAAAAAAAGCTGTTGACTTGCACTACTAGATATAAAGAGTATATTCTGCCTTGTTCTGCTATTTTCATTTGATAAAGGAAACCATATCAAGTGCCTCCATCTTTGATGTGGAACGATTCCATACACAAGAGGTAACACAATACTGCTCCAAGCTCACACATTGTTCATATGGCTGCTTTCCCAAAAACCCACCCAAATCCCTCCATCCTCTGGTCTTCTCAGAGGTTCCTCTCGTTTTAGTCCTCAAACAAAAACTAAATTCAGAGTTTCGAAGGAAGCTTTCATAATTAAGATTTCATTAACAGTTTGCATACAAAATAAACACAACCTTACCCAGCATTACTGTCAAAAATGAGAAATTCCATTACCAGAGCTCAGCTCGCAAGATACAGTAAGAGGGGAAAAAATAAAATAATGTAATGACAAAAACAAAGGAGGTTCAAGTTTCTTTAAAAAAAGTCTAACCACCCCCCTACCCTCTGTTCAGCTGCAGTAAGGTGAAAGGCTAAATGTGGACAGAATGGTAATATGTAAGCGGTTTCTAAGCTTTCTGGTGGGAATACTTAACAGCATAAGTATGTTTCCCCTGGAGACCTTCTCCACCATTTGGTCCAATTTCTTACTCCAAGAACTGAACCAATTCATGATGTAATGCTCCAGGGAAAACATTCCTCTCGAAAAAGAGTATCTTCCTAGGGAGAAGTTTGAAGAAAACATCTTAATATTGTTTAAACAGCTTTTGGCACAGTCATACTAGTTGCACTCCATTCAATACTGAAAGCAGAAGCAGAGAAAAGCAGGCTAAAAATGTGGAAACGGAAAGTTCTAGGATTTAGTTTAAGACTTCTCTTCAACTGCCACTTCAAGTCCCTAGCTCTTACTGATCCTTAATGGAATGAGAAAAAAGCAGTTTTCGGGAGCTGAGGTTTTGTTAATAAAAGAGGAACAATTTACAGCTTTGGCTATTCTGTGTGTCGCTATGAAACCACACAGTTAATTCTGCCTATGGTCTTATCATTTTCTTTAACTCCTGTGCAAAGGTGCAATTCCAGGGCACTTAACACCACCGATCTGGCTGCGACTGAAGCTTTTTGTGGCTCTACTAAGCGGCGCTATGCCAGGCATCAGAAATTTCTGGCAGCAACGCTTTAATTTGCTCAACTCTCAATATCTTGCATATACACGCACCCTGTGCTACCAACTGTTTTGCTTCCCTTTTTGGATCATCCCCCTGTGAACCAACATTCAACCAGAAGCAGTGGAGCACAAGGATGCAGGAAAACTCAGCAAGGTACAACAGATGTCTATCTACTGCGAGAAGCAAGCAGTGTAAGAGACAAATAAATGCAGGGTGAATTGAGTCTCGTGTTCTGTGGAGTGTATTATGTAATGCTCAGCATTAAGATAAGCTCTATGTAACATTACCTAGTACTTATATAAACTTTACAAAGCTTTTCTTGCAAAACATGCCATGAGTGCTTTTTTTTCTTTTTTTTTTTTGAGAGGAAAGTGAAAGGACCTTTCTATTAATCATTAATATTAGTAACCACACAATTACTTTCTTGATAGCACACAGGAGGATATTCAACATACCCAAATCATAGTTCAAACATGAATTCCCTTACAACCTTAGCAGATTTGCATTAATGAATATTTACTACCAAAACTCAGTGTTACTGACCTTCTGAACATGGAACTAAGTGCATTTGTTTGTCCAAACATTTGTATGACATAGGCAGCTTATTTATGACAGAGTGAAGCTTGACTTCAAAAGTGTCTTCAGTATAACTCAGTTGATTTAATGGATGGTAATAGTAGATTCATATTTTTCATCCTGATGCTACAGGGCTGGCAAATAAATGAAAGAAAGGGCAAGAAAACTGAGTAACACTTAATTCAAGAACAGCACAAAACGAAACCCTGACCACAGAGGGACCAAAAAAACCAAACTTCTAATTCTGAGCTTGGTTTGTTTGGTTTGTCACTAAGGGTTTTGAGGAACGATCACTATTTTTCTTACAACTGCTCTTCAGACTTCAAGATACCTTGTTTGTAATCTTTAATGATTTAATCATAATAATTTTTAAAATGAGGCTCATTTATCTACTTAAAAACACTAGGAGTTTTGCATTTTATTTGCTCAAAGGGACTTTTCTTTGGAGGGTGGGATTAAGAATAGAGGACGTGTTTGCAGGGCTGGCAGGGTGGGATGTCCACGCCTGGTGTCTGTTTTGATAGTTTACAGTTTTAGTTCTTCATTGTTACAATACCCGGAGGCCTCTTGGCATAGGTGTCTAAATTTGAAGTTATTATTATTAATGATAAATACGGTTGTTCAGGCCATAAAACATGTTGCACAACATGAATTATCTTGGTTACACACTGCAAGGTCTTCACTGAACTGACTGGCGATGCCAAAAACCAGCAGTAAGCCTGCACCATAAAGAGGGTATTTAAACTAAACTTTAGTGGAGCTGGAAGCCAGGCCCTAGCAGGTTTCTGTCAAGAGGTTTTACTGCTAGATTGCTGGGTCTTGTGTTTGCAGAATTTTCAGTTTCTTGGTAGACCCTAAACTTTTAAAGCCTTGAATCACAGCTATTTATCACCCATCAGGGAGCTACATAAAATGTATTTTCCTTCAGAATGACTATTTTCATTAAATAAAAAAAAAAAAAAAGCGAACTCATTTAAAAAAAGACAATTAAGAATATTTTTTAACATTTACAATATATCCCAACTAACAGGGATTCTTGAAACTAAACACTATGAACTGCAAAAATTAATGCCACCTGCAAGCTGTAAATATGTGTATTATTTAATTTTTTTCCCCGTATTTTCTTTGGCTGTTACATTCAGCTGAACAAGGCCTAAAAATTGTCAAACTAAATTCTTGTTTAAGAGTAGAGCTCTAACTACTGCCAGTTTGAGTGAAACACACATCCAGGTTTAGGGAATATGTTTTGTTTGTTTTGGCTACAGTACAGGGTAGAACATTTTCCATCCCATCCGAACGCAGTCAAAAAGGTTTTGAAATATTGCACAATAAAAGCCATTCATTATATCTGTCTCCTCTCCCTTCCAAAAACAAAAATGGCTGACCAGTTCCAAATCTGTGCAGGGGGCAGGAAGATGGGAGTCAAGGGGTCACTGGAAATAACCCAAGACTAACACCAGGTTTTTCAGGTTTGAGTTAGGGAATATGTTCCATGCCCTCATTCCCAGCGCACACAGGTTTTTCTTCGTCTCCCTCCAAAGCTTGGTTAAAGTAGTTAATTGCTCTGTTATGCACAATTTACACGAGTTAATTACAAAACTAATACATTAGCCTTCTTGTCTATAAGTTACAGGCACCACCTCATTTTTTCCACAGGAACACAGTGGAGTTAGGCACTACCTTACTTCAAGTTAAAACATTGTGATTTGCAGTGTTTACCTCCTAATTTAAAAATTGTGCAATTGGAAGGAATATTCAACCACACGTTACAGTTTGTTTTTAAAATGATTTCCATCACTTACATACCTGTTAGCAGCTTGAAAATTAAATTTCTTCACTGCCCGCTCCTGTTTCTATAGGCTTAAACTATACTTGGCATACATCAATGGCTTTTTTTTTCCTCTCTCCATTTCCTTGTATACAGATCTAACAATGATTTTCTGTTTGCTTCCTCGTGCATAGATCACTTCATTGCTAATTTCTTTCCAGGTCTAAGTAAACTGTAAGAGTGCTAGAGGATTCAGAGTCAGGAAGAGGAGCTAGAGCACAAAACAGTGGAGTTCTAAACAACTACATCATTATCACAAGTAAATAAACATACAGTAGTGAAATTTGTATGCAACACTCAAGCATTTCAATTCCCCTTTCAATTGCCAAATTGGTCAGTAGCAAGCAGAGAAAAACCTTCATGTCTTCAGCTTTTTATTTACAATTATTTTCAAATAGAGCTTATCAGCAAATGATAAAAATAGTACATACTATTCTCCTTATTTTCTTTCCCCTGCTTATAATGAGTGCCAGGTTGAGAAAGTTGTTTGAACTCTCTTAAATCACATGGAAGAAAACTTGGTCATGCAGTCAGTCTCCACTTCTGTAATCAGTCAGCATCTTCACTATGGCAAAACACTGGCATAAAATAACTGCTGGAAAATAGTAATAGAGACCTTAATCTGTCCCTTTAACACTTTCTGAAGTCAGGACGTGAAGTATTACTGCTCTTTGTATTCTCAACTGACTAATAGAATGCAAGTCTATGGGAAGACCATCCCAGCTGTGATGTACTCCTTCTTGCTTCCACATATTCAGCTGCCTGAATAGTCAAGAATACTTTAAGACTGCACTTCATGGGAAAGCACAAACAAAGCAATATATTGGTAATATATTACTAGCTATATCATTACTGAATACACAGACCTGTCTTTATAATAACCCTCTGAAGAGAGAAAAGCTTCCCCTTAGAATAGTAGTGAAAGTGAATGAGAGGTAAAAACATCCAATACCACAAATTTCCTCAGACGCCACTAAAATACACAAACTTGACACAGAACTTAGTTAAAAATAGTTGAAATGGTGACCTAAACTGAAGGCTACAAAGGCTAGCCTTCAAAACAGGAGACTGCATAGCTCCTGGTCTAACATATCGTGTAGTGATGCTTGACTGATCAAACTAAAACACAGCTCAGTTGTACAATGCTGATTTGGAGCATTCTTGTCCAATGACCACGTCACAAGTAAAACTGGCGGTGGTATTAGTGACTAATCCAACCTGACAGAACACCAGGAAAGGCTGCTCCAGGTAGTGCTGCAATTACCAGCTGAAAACTCAACTACCACTGCAAAATCTCTTGAATCCTGGGACTTATCTGCACATATACCTGAATTTGAATTCCTATACCCTCACCCAGCAACAAAGACAAGAGACCAACTCAAAGTACTTCCGTTCACTGAATGGGGAGAGTGAAGCTGCTGTCATTCAAAGGTCTATGGAAACTCAGTTTTAGAAAAGCAAAACTGGAAATGGAGAAACTCCGGTCACTCTGCTAGTCACTCTTCCTGCAGAGCAGCATGGACATCAAATTTCTGGTTACACTATTCCAGGAGTCAAGAGATGCTTTTCCTCAGAAGAGCAAGTCACAGACAGATATTCCTGACAGATGTTTGTTTAATCTAGTCTTAAAAGCCTCCAGTGCTGGAGATTCACAACTTCCCAAGGCAATGTATTCTTGTGCTCAGCCATCTCTGGTGCTGGAGCTGCTTCTTACTGCTTAAAAAGATATTTTTTTTTCTAATTTACAAACATTGTTTATTGTCGCCTCCAGTACAGATATGGAGAACTGATCATTAACCTCCTCCTGCAACAAGGCCCTGCATAATTGCAGACTCGTCTCCTCTCAAGTCCTCGCCAGATTAAACCCAGTTACTGTAACCTTTATTTCTCTGCAGGT
This sequence comes from Aythya ferina, assembly GCF_964211825.1. NCBI lineage: Eukaryota > Metazoa > Chordata > Aves > Anseriformes > Anatidae > Aythya > Aythya ferina. The sequence continues at coordinate 3,298,250 of NC_140310.1, forward strand.
TTGAACCTTACCCTCACACAAGCCACGCGAACAGCCATTGAGCATCTACACATAATTCAACCCTTTTCAACCAAGTTGTGCCAGGAGGCAAATGCAAGCTTCGTTTTTCCTTCTCCTTACCCTTGCTCGTCTATTTCTGATTTTACTTACACTCCACATCTAAAGTGCACTTAACACATCCACTCAAGGAACCTCGAGGGAAAACACACTTCCACTGCTGCCGTGACTGACGCATAGTACAGCAGCACCACAAAAAGCAGGCTGTAGGCAGCACTTTGGAGATTCAGCTCTCGTGTCCATATGCTAGTTTATTGCCTCCTTCCTCCAGGACGTCTCTGTACTTGACCTGACCGTTCGAGTCTGATACTCAGGATCTGACACCCACAGTCTCCAGAGGTTTCCCTCACTGCTTGATGTGATGTAACAGGTAAACACTGATGTGATGTTACAGGTAAACCCTAACATCTCTGCAGCAACTGCAGAGCCCTGCTGTGTTTAAGAGTGCTATGTGATTTCCACATAGAAAGCCATATCTGAATAAAGTACATAAGCATTTCACCTCTCTAGCATAAGTTTTAGTACTTAGTGCACTTGCTGTTCTGATTTTTTTTGAATGTTAGAAGTAGCAGCTATTATTAGTCAGTGTTGATCACACATAACTTTAGATTATAATTTCAGCTAACATTTGTTCAAAGATTTTGTACATTTTCAAGATAATTAAGTGATGACCACAAAAACTCATGTCAGACTGCCCTCTCCTGGCAAGCCAACATACTGCTATCACCACAAAATTTAACCCAAGTAACTTTGTTGCCATCCTGTTTCCAAACTGAAAATTTTCATTGTGACACAAATACCAAAATAAAACCTGAAGGAGACTGTTTTGATAAATTCCAAAATATTTCTATAGCAGTACAAGATGAACAGCATTTAATTAGTGGAGTTCCTTTCAAGTTGACTTAGGAGTTCTTGTCTTGGGAAAAACTGATGATGTCTGTAGAGAAAAAGTAAAACATGCATAAACATGAAATTGTTCTGTTTGTTTTTAAGTTTTATAAAAGCAGCCAAGTACATAAAACATTTTATTCCACACCACTAATGGTAAAAACAAGGTCACAGAAGAGAAAATTTTCAAGAGAAATCTATTTCCTGAAAGCTGGCACAGGTATTTCACTAGGGCGGAAACAGAGCAGTATGAAAAAAAAAAGCTACAGCAAATGTTTAAGTAGACCACCTACAGTCATCATGCTTTATTATTGTTCAGACTAGAAAAATTGAAACAGTAAGATGACAGGTCAACTACTGAACATTATGCAGTGTAAATAAAACACACACAGCGAAGATGACAAATTAAATGCAGCTTTATTGCATGATGAATATTTCACTTCCCTTAGCCAATTTCATTTTAAAAAAATTGTATATAACAATGAAGTTTTAAAAAATGTTTTGCCAAATTTACTGATTTCTTTATTTCTTTTAAAAAGACCAGTCTTCTGGTCTTTCCTAGCCCTTAGTTGTAGAAACTCTGCCCTTCTGGTATGACAAGGCAAAGCTAAGTTTTTACAGCGTAAGGTAAAAGCTTCGCTGCTTTACACTCCTCCCCTTCAAGCCAAACTCTGTTTCTTTCTTTTTCTTTTTTTCCCCTGAAAATCTAAAGTTTTTTTATGGCACTTTTAAAATGTAGAACACAGGTTTCAAAAATAATTTATAAAAATGATCTAGCCCAAGGGAAATATCAAGACATTGAACAATTCTGGCTAAAAGGGGATCTGTTAGAATATGGTTTGATTACTCAAGACAAATTCAGGTTTTATGTACACTGATTAGACTTCAAAGCTCGAGTCCTGCTCTTTCAAGAAAAAAAAAAAAAGTCCTTTCTACCAAAGTATGGATTAGTATCAACTCCCATTCATAGAAAAAAGTAACTTTTCACTATAAGAATATTTTTTAGTTATCAACCTTGTTACTCAAAATTGCCCAATGTCACGTGTTTTCTGATTTCTCTCCATTTACCAACATCATATATCGATTGTGCGTTTGTGAATAGGGCAAATGTGCCAAGATTACCCGTGAAACAAACCAGACTAACAATCGCAGTTCAGTTTCACAGGCAGAAAACCCACACTGCTGTGCAGGTGCCACAACTATAAGCACATTGCATAAGTAATGTTTATGCATCCATCTACAAGTTTTTATTTCGTCTTACTGCTGTATATTGAAAAAAAAAATCACTAGTCCCTACAGCAATCCTTGTACACATTTTAGTCATCAAAACAAGGAAAATCAGTTCTAAGTTGCCCAGGAAATTAGCGAGTAAATAGTGAGTAAGGAAGCAAGTGGAAGATAAAAGGAACTTCTTATTTCTAAATAGCACTCCCAACAGACAATATAAGAATCTAATACTGACCTTCACTTTAGAAAATGGGAGGTATCTGAAACCTCACTAAGTGTTAGCCTTATTTTCAACAGGTATTTCTGCTTCTTCAGAGAGTCTTTGGTTCCTTCTGTCCTTGCTATGCACAGAATTTGTTATGCTCCTTTTCCGGGTTTGAGACCAAGTTCTTGTTTCCTGAGGCGTTGGTACACACATGCTCTTCCTCCTCCATCTTCTGCAAGGACCATCAGCAGGATTAACAGGGTCACTGTTCTCCTTCCCTGGTGCTGCAAACTGGATGGGATTTTCTTCTGTGTGGCGAATGTTCTCAGATTCTGTGAGGACACACGTGCTTATCGTTCTCCTGGTTTTGCAACCAGAAGCTACCAGAGGAGGGTTCTTTAGAATCTCACTGGGCACTTGAATCCACGCCAGTCCTTCCGTTTCTGCATCTTTGTGTAGCCTCATGCTGCGTCTCACCCTGCTCGTTTCACTGCTGCTCCCCTTCCTCCTTCGGCCTTCTGAGGAGTCATTTTTCAGCTGAGGAACAGATAAGACTTCCTCCACATTAAAAGGAAGTGGAAGATCATTTCCAATTGTTTCAAAATCAAACTTTTCAACAGGAGGAGTATAGACAGTACTGCTTCTCCTTCTTGCTCTACCTCTTGAAGATTTTTTTGGTGGCCGGCCAGTTCTTCGGGCAATCTCATGTATGCCAGTGTGCTGCTGTTCTGGAAATTCTAGCCCTGTTAGCCATTCTTCCTTATTTGGGAAATTTCCCTGTAAGTTATCATTTTCTATCAAGCAATCACCTCCTTTTTCCTCTTTTAAACACTCAGTCTCTTCAGCTTGCTGGAAACAGCGATATGTGTCAGAAACATAGTTTGTGTCTGGTACAATGCTTGGAAACTGAAAAAAAAATAAATTACAGGCAGATACAATCCACATAAAACTTGTTTAAAACAGCTGACAATTAAACAACAACTACAGATTTCCTCATTAAGTCTAGTCATTCTCAAAAATAAAAGCCAACAAACCAAAAAAAAAAACACAGCCCTGCACGTTGGGAGGAACCTGATCCAAAACAGGGCCACCTTATTCTGCCTGAGGACTTGTTCAGTCAAGTTCTGAACACTTCCTTCCAAGAATGCAGATGCCATGGCCTCTTCACGCAGCCTGTTCCAATGTTTAACCACTAACAGCTAGCTTTTTTTTTTTTCCTTCCCAGAAACATTACTTTTTTGGATGTAACAACACCAAGAACAAAACTTATTTTCAAGTAGTATGCTGAAGTAGATGACTTACCTTATGATCAGGGCCAGAAACTGACTTCAGATCACCATCTGACACCTGAAACACCGTAATGTCAGGGCTGCTGGTTTCTTCAACATCCCGGTCCTCAGAGATTGGACACACGTGAGCATCAGGGATGTTTTCCCCTCTCATTCCTTCTATTGCTTGCTTCCATTGAACATCCTTTTGACCACTGCTGGATTTCCAATCTAAAAATGCATCCTCTGAATCAGAATAACACATGGTTACCTGACTCTCCTTGTGAATGTATGAAATCAATTTCTAAAGTACTAAAACAAACTCACAAAACAGTAACCTCTTAAATGAGCATTCCAGAGCACAATCAGCATCAAAAAAGCCTCTCCACAGTGCTATTGCACATCACTTAGCATTTTTAAAGCCTATGAAAACATCAGTCTGCAGTTAAGACACAGAGTCTCTTTTGTTGTCTGCTTTACACTGGAGTCCTGTAAGAGTTGAAGTGATGCGCTTGGAGACTAATAATCTAGTGGATGCTTTGAGCTTTATTACAGACTAACATTTATTTCTCCTTCATTCCACTCCAGAAGCCATTAAAACTGAAAAACGCATACTGTGCTCTTTACCTTTGTACAGAACTGAAGATAACTATCAACAGCATTGTAAACAACTACTGAAGCAAAAAGAATGAGTAAGGCAAAACAAAACTACAAACACATTACCTGGAAGTGCATTTGCCTTTGGTGAGCTTGGAGATGAGGCAGAAGAGAGAACTTCTGGAATCTCGGGGATAGGGCTCAGAAGAGGCTTCTTAGAAGCCATTTCTCTTTCCCCATACAAAGATTTTTTAACTTTTCTCTTTCTTCTTTTCCCAGAGCTTGCATGTTTTGTTCTCTGAAGAGATGCAGAAGACCAAACAGAGCACAATGCAATTACGATGATCCTTTGCAATATTTTCCAACAAATAACTTTTGTTACTGGATTTTGAGAGAAAACAATTGTTTCTCTCAAATTAAGGTCCTTCTTATTCTACTATCTACACATTAATTTAAAAGCTACAATACAAAGAAGGATTACTTCTTAGATACTAGAGTTTTGTTTGTTTCATTTAACCAAATCTGGAAATCAAAAAAATGAGTCTTTCAGTTCAAAACTACAGATTCTTCTTTCATGCTTATTTGTATCTTCCCGGTTTGAAAAGGATTACTTGCTTTCCCTTCCAATATACAAAAAGCTCTAATCCTTCAGAAGTCTCACACTTTTATAACACTTAAAACAAACTGGCATACGAGGGGGGAAGTTCAAAGAATTATCAACTGTCCACAGTTGCTAAGAGAAGCACCACAAACTCATCTTGTGTCCCTGAATTTGCAACGGTTCTGCTCTTCGTCTCTGAAGTACCCTTTCTGCCCTGCAAGTGTTTAAAGCCCTGCTAGTCAGCCCTAACAAGCAGTGCAGGCATGCCAGAAAGTCTAGGAAAACAAGGCAGACATGAAGAAGAGAATACCAGCAGCAACAGGAAACAAGACACTCTTTAGAAAATCTTTACTACAAACATCAAAATAATCACAAAAAAAAAAAAAAAAAAAAACACACACAAGAAAAAACTAACTGCATGAGACATCTGGATAGAGAAATAAAATTTATTATTCACTAGGCTGTCACTTACTTGTGTCTTTTTGGCAGCAGATGTGGTAATACTCTTTGGTCTTTGAAGTTTGTTTTTCCTTGGATTTTTGGTATCTTTAACATTTTTAGCACTCGTGGCTCTTGGGATACTAAGATCAACCTCATCTGAAGTGGTGCTACACTGTTGAGGAACATGAAATTTTAAGTTGTTGGGGCACATGTGTATGTGTGTCTGTGCAGGTGCATGTTTGCTTTTTCTAAAAAGCAACACAGTCCAACAGCTATAAGAATCCCGCTGCAAATAGTCTGTTATTTCATCTATGAAGTCATAAAAGCTGGACGCTCAGCAGTTAAGATTTACAGAGGTTGTCTCTTCACAATAGAGCTCTCCTTTAAGAAAAAAGGATATTCTAATAAGAATATGGTAAATTTTCATCTTCAGTTAGTTCTTTCTGACAAGATGGGCTACTTTTCTAATTGCCTTTTTTTTTTTTTTCCCCTCCTTCCCCCTCCAATAAATCATTCTAGAACTGTACAACACTGGAGCATGTCTGAAAGCATTTCTTATGGGAATTGTACAAGAAATTCTATGCACCTTAAAATTCCAGCAACCAGAAGAGATACAGGTAGGATGCTGTCTGTTTGTTTTATGGCTAGTGGACAATTCACTGTTATAGCGAAGATCTTCAGCACTGGACTTGGGAACACAAATCACATTTTCAGTAGTTGTGAGAGAATCATCAGAGGCTGCAGAACAAATTTGAAGTTACTAGCCTCTCCCACGCACTCCAATATCTCAAAAAAATTAAACCTAACAGAAAAATTAGACAGAAAACTTTGTTTCTGTTCTCCTAAATGTTCAATGAATGCAACTTCCTAGATTTCCATGACTGAAGCCCATAAGCATGAAAATGAAATTAAAGCATATGAATATCTCTAACTTTCTGCTGTGGCTAGACTATTTGGGAAAGTTCCAGCAAAATTAAATGGAAATCGTAAATTTAAAATATCAGACTGTAAGCAAAGCTGTTTTTAATAACTTAAATGAGATTTCCTTAGCTGCACTAAGGGGAGATATTTCCATATACCTGGATCTATGCAATCCTTTTATCTGAGGCTGCAAAAGCTCTGATATACGTTCAAGAGGTATACAGAACATCCCTATTTGAAGATGATAAAAAAAAAAAACATTAAAGAAACTTACCTTCCTTTTAGTAGAGGAACGAGTTGTCATTGTGTAAGATTCGTCAGATTCTTTTACTGTATATGAAGAAAAAAGAAACATTGGTTCAGTTCAACAAAAAAGGCCAAACACATTGAGGAAATTATTCACACAGTTTTTAACATTATGCACAGCATGTTTAGATCTTAGCCTTAAGTAATATTTTATGCATAAAGGACTATCAAACATGGAAAAATTAAAGAAAAAACAGCTTGCCTTACAATATAAATCAGAACAGAAGAAAACAAAACTTGGGAGGATTTGGTTAACAAAATCAGTGCTTGTAAAGCTTTCATTGAGAGACATACACACAAACGTATATCCCCCTTTCCATTTTCTTGTGTTGCTTGCTATTTTAAAAACATCAAAATTGCAATATCTTAATTAAGATAGTAAACCAAATTATTTAAAGCAGTAAGTCTAATTAGAGCAGCCACTTGCACAGAATAATAGCTGAAATAACATCCACTTTACCTAAACAACAGGCAGACTCTGCAGCTACACCAGTGACCTCTGGAAGAAAGCAAGAACATTTAACTTTTAGTACTAATATCACCTCTATAAAACAAAAAACCACAACTCTCACCTTTCAATTTTCAGAAAGCTGCATTATCTAATGACAAAAACACAACTCAAGGTTACCTGTGGTATTTTCAACAGGTGAGAGGTCTTCTGCAGCAACAGAATCCTCTCGTAACTCTTCAAGAGGCTCAACGCATTGCTTTAAGATGAGCAAACAAAAGTTAAAATACTGAATGCTCATGGAGACTGTAAGAAGCTATTTTTGTAGTTTAAACCAACTTACATCATCGCACTCAAAGTTTGGCTGGGGTAATGGCTCCTCAATGAGTCTTGACCTTGTAAAAGGGCTATTGCTTTGTGATCCCGGATGACGGCCTGGTGTTGCTCCTTTGCGCAAGGGAGTATTTGCAGGCAAAGTTTTATCAAATATTTCTGGGCTGAGATCTTCTCCAAAAGTAACTTTTTTCTTCTTTGGCCTTTCACAGCTGTATTGTTCAGTTTTCTCTACTGTAGCAAAAGACACCAACTGCTTAGTGAACTCACATTCTTCAGATTTTGCAAAAAAGGCAAGACCCTATCATCCTAAGGAATACTCTATTTACACCACCACCACCACAAAAATAAATAAATAAATAAGAAAACCCAAAAAACGGAGTCAGACCTGTTTGCAATGCTTCACAGATTTTTACTTCAGAGACTGTGAGAGATTCTCTTCCTCCACTGCCAACAGTATCAGCTGAGTATTCCTATAAAAATTTAAGTGATAAAATCATCTAATCAGTACACCATAATTAAAGATAGTCCTTTTTCAAATCAAATGCTAAGCCGAGCCTTAGCATTCCCACCACCACCTAAGTTAGCAGACCAACCTTAATGCAATCCGTCAGTTCTTTTGGTGTTTTCTTCAGCACAGATCGCAGCTGGGAGCCACTCTGTGTACATTTATTTAATGAAGCACTTCCCACTCGTAGTGGTGTGACAGGTGGCTTGCTTTCATCATGGATTTCCAGGCCCAGTTCTGCAAAATTAGCATTCTTTCTGTATAGGTCTGATATGACATTACTTCTGACTTTACTGATATGGTCAGGACTGAAATCTTCAGAGCAAGTACACAGATGTGAAAATTGAAGACTGAAGTAAAATTGAGAAGGCTTTAGTATTAGCAATCTTAACTATAGATGTACACACATCAATAGATTTTCTCAGCAATTTCACTTGGTGTATCAAGAAAAATCAATTATTTTCTGAATTTCTGCTACTATTATGCCATATTTTTTCATACTTTGAGCAATTTATTAAAAACAGAAATGAAATGGGAGCGTTACGTGAAGGGTAAGATTTCACATTGGGATTTCTCTCTGCCCATTAGTCTGCACATTCTGCTTTGCAGACATGAAGTGCTCAGTGATACTTTTCCTTAAGCATGGCCTAGCAAAATCAAGGGAAATTCTTAAATAATTATTGCCACCCTCTATCTGTTTGAACTTGCTTTTTGTATCACATAGCTAACATACCACCCAAGAGGACCTGCTCCACCTTCCATATATATATATATATATGTTAGTTTCTAGTAAGAATATAAAAAGATAATAATAACAACGAAACTTCTTACCATGGCTCATTTCTAAGATATCTCTAATGAGAATTGCATCTGAATATTCAATAGGATTGCGTTGCTTATAAGCCAATTCCTAGAAAAAGTTACAAGAATACAAAGATACATACACACACTCTCACGACATGATAAAGAGATAAAATAACCTGCTGAGTTTTGTGAAGTACTTGACATCTACCTGTTTCTGTCTGTATGCTCACTAACTCATTTCTAATGTATACAAGGGATACTTGCCAAAGTACTGCTTCATCCATTAGCACTGGAAGTATCAACTGACATTCTTAAAACACACTGAGGTTTCTCAATCCTCAACTGAATAAACAGTTGTTGAATATAGCAGAAAATATTTTTCACTGCATGCTGAACCTTTCAATCCAAATAGCACAGATCACACCTATCTGGCCAAAGAACCTAAAATTCTTCAAATCAGTCTCAATGGCCAAAGATAGAGGGAACTACTTGCAAATGGTGCCTTGTAAAAACACATTAACTAGTTTTTAATCCCAGCAGAAACAAGGATTGCAGTTTCCTCAGTCATCCATTACTTGAGTTGTTTTAGTTTTCCCCAGATAACGAGGCTAAAAACTTAAAAGGATTAGGTATCATAAATGGAAATGAGGATGAATTAATTTACATGGAATATCAAACAACTGCCAAAGACGTACAAGGCAGAGATTTAAAATCGCATTCAAAACCATCCCAATGAGCAGTAGGTTTGGTTTTGACATCTGCAAAAAGCAATTTGCCAAATCTGTGCACTTGACATCCCACAGTGCCAGTTTTGTATTCAAAATAAATTAATAAATATTTAAATCTTATTAATATAATAATTTCCATATAATTATCAGAACAATCTTGCTAACTAGGACAGCTTGTAGCATCCCCATCGTCCGTAACATCAGTGTCCACACCAGATTTTGCTTTCCTTGACCTGTCATAATAAGACAAAATAATTCTTCCAAGGGAGATTTGCTGCGCTATTTTTCTTTGCCCACATTTGTGTAAGTACCTTAGAAAGAGCAGGTTCAGTGACAGTCACATCCTGGTGTGAAGACAAGCTGGTGCACATCTTGGAATCAGGCTTACTACCATAGCTCAAGTTCTGTTTTAAATTTTCTTTCAAATCAGCTCCACTGTAGTCAGACACAGGCTTCTCACTCTGCTGATCCAGACTGTGCTTTGTTGTGAATGGTACTTGGTTCTCAGCTACAGTGATAAAAAACAAACAATTCAACAGCAAACTTCAAATCTTTCCGGCAATGCTATTTTGGTGTTTCTTCACCAAAAGAATGTAAGATTTGTGAAAAGTACATGACAAGGCATAAATCTAGAAAGTAAGGTTAAGAGAACAACCATGAAAAACAGTCTTCAATGTTCTTCAAGATATGTTGAGAAATCACTGTTCAGGATGCACTAAGAAATAAGACAGGCTTAAAAACCCTCAAACCAAAAACAAACACACATAACTAAACCATTGTCTACCCTTGTAAAGGAAAACATTTTTGTTTTATATTATGTTGCTTAATAGGTTTTGTTTTAACGGAAGACCTAATGTTTAAGATTAATCTTGTACCAGAAATACAATTAACTTACAACAGTCTGCTTCCTGAGAAGTGCCAGACTCTTGTGAGAGTCCAGGGAAGTTCTTCTGCCCTTCAGCTTCTTGCACTGGTTTCAAAGGTGTTTGAAAGACAGTGATTTTGTTCTTCGATGACTTGGTGAATTTAAAAGGACTAGCAGGCTAAAAGAAAATTAATGTCATGAGATACTTTTTCTAAGATGACATGAGCTTTTTTACTTTGTATTTATACTTTGGCATAAAACATACCCAGGGAAAAAGAAAATCTTGTATTTTATCTGGCTGCTGCTTTAGTTATATGGTAAAAAATTAAAAATGAACCATATCAAGTAATCTGCTGTTTCCTTCTAGGCCATTTCCAGAATTAGTTTTCTCACAGTCTATGTTAGTTTGAAATAACAAAAGCTAACTTTAAAAGTCTGATTTAAACATATGCTTCTGCCAGCATATGTTAAATTTGAAGTCTTACTCATCGATTCCAAGGGCAACTAAAATAACACTTTTGACACTGGAGCAAGACTCTCACCTGTGTAAAAGTTTCTTTTTGCCGATTGCTTCTCTGCTGGGCAAGGTACTGAATAAGGGCATTATTTTCTGGTGACCCTCGTACTCCAATCGCTGATCTTCGTCTTAACTTTAATGCATTTGGAGACTTCCCTAAAATGACACAGAAGGAAAAAAAATACGAAGAAAAATTACAGCAGAATACTTACAGCTTTTTTGTGGCATTTTTTTTTGTTGTTGTTTTGTTTTTTTAAAGATTAGTTTGTGTTATTTACGGAAACAGCCATATTTAGCTGCTCAGCTTAGGAAACCTTCCTTCTCTTTCAGGCTTTCAACCAAGTCAAAACAGATTCTAAAACTCTGCTCAACTATCAGAAAAATAAGATGTAGAACTTTCTTTTTCTACGTAAGAAAAAAAGAGGACAAAAAGCAAGATTTACATTTAACTAAACCACATAAGTGAGAAATTCAGCCGTTTTTCAATTTTTTCAACTTTTTCAAGTGCAGGTTAAGGAACCACACACAATACTTGCAGAATTTGTCCTACTACTCAACTCCTTTGTGAAAAAGGTTCTGTCACCAAGACAGAAAAAAAACAGAATAGGGAATGAGCGCAAATAGAGAATTGAATCAAATTCCTGCCCTTGGATATATTCAAGCTCAGCCAGACAATCTCAACCTGGCCAAACTTTGAAGCTTTTAATAGGGATTGCACTAGCTGACCTCCAGATGTCCCTCTGAGAAGGACAACAGGACATGAATCATTCCAGCCTTACCTATAGGTGGACTAGTAAAACTTTCTTGAGTAATCCCAAATTCAGTGGTTGTTACAGTTGCAAAGTCAACAATTTTTCTCCTTGGTTTCTCCACTATTCCACAATAGGATTTTTCTTCCGCTTTGTCCCTGTTGGGTGGCAAGCAGCATTCATCCCCCAATGAACCGGGTCCACTTCTTGAAAAATTTTCCTTACTGTTCAAAGACCAGGAAGGTTCACCAAGCACATCCCCCTTCAGTGTATCAACAGAGCATTCAGCAAGCGGACAGCTAGCATCCTTTCTGCTGTGGGACGATTCCTTCTCTAGGACTTTGGAGTATTTCAGGGCGTGTTTTTGCAACCACACTTGGTTCCCATCGCTTAAATTCTCCTTCTCAGATGCCATTGTGGCTTTTGATTCAGTCATTTTGCAAATCTTCTGGTCTTTTGATAGATCAGAAAAAGAGGTCTCTCCCTTCTCTTCAGTGTTTCTACTCTCATTACCTCTAACTTCCAGGATAACATTTACAAGCTTTGACAGTCTGTGCATTGTTAGTCATGGATTTTGAGGCAAATGAAACACTAAGTCATTCTTTGCTCTCCCGTAATGACAGCTCCCTATCAAAGAGAATAAGAAATGTTAATAGGCATTCAGTAAGAGTCCACTACCATTCTCAAACTACTATCAAAACTCAGAATTTCCTGGACTTTTCTATAGCGAGGGGTTTATCAGCGTGGGTGGAAAAGGAAAGGAGCATCTCCAGAAAGCTACACAAAAAAAGACATAAAAAGGCTGGGAAGAAAAATAAAAATGCACACCTGTCACCTCACCACAGATGTTTCACAAGTAAGTAACTAGGAGGCTGCACTTTTACCCTATGGCAAACTTCACGTTAGCATCGAATATGTGAACCACAACGTGATTGCTTTGCTATAATAAACGTTGCAATAAGTATTATCTAGCATTAGTAAAGACTAACTTGAGGAAGTTAAAGACGCTAATGCCTTTTATGCTTGGTTTCCTGCATTTTAAGATTAAACGTATAGAATCCAGGAAAACATGACAGAAACTTCACCCCCACGAAGGCATGCTTTTTCTGTATACTGCGGAGCAGGAATTAAGCCGTTAAACCCCGCATGTGCTCAAGTCACAGCAAGACCTGACACCCCATTCCCTGGGGTTGTACAGAGACGGGGCTAGGCGAGGGGTCCCTGGCGACCCTTGCAGGGACAAAAACCCTCATCGCGGTCCCCTCTGAGCCCCCCAACCCCTCAGGGGCCCCTTAGCACCAGTGGACCCCCTCAGAGCCCCCCCCCGTCCCCTGAGGGTCCCCTCAGCGCCCCCCGCTCCCCTCAGGGTCCCCTCAAGATCCCCTCAGCGCCTCGCCCCCCTCACAGCCGCCTCACCGCCGCCGCCGCCCGCCTCTCGCGTTCAAACCGGGCCGCCCCACCGCGTATCCCTCCGCGCCTTCCCTTCCTTTGGCTCCCCTCCCTCACAGCCCGCAGCCACCGCGGCCCAAGGTTCTCGGGGACAAAGCGACCACATCGGGACCCGGCCGAGCCGCTGCCCCCGTCCCCCGGAGCCGGTAGAGGGGGTAGGGTTTGGGGACTCTTTGACAAGCTCCGTGCGGAGGGATCAAGAACCGTTACAGCCGGGACGCAGCACCGCTTTGAAATAACCGCCCCTCTGACGCCCCGCACGTGACCGGGCGAGCCAATCCCAGGCCACGCTCGGCGTCGAGCCACTGTATGCAAATACCACAGCTCTCTCCTCCGCTGATTGGCAGCCGGCAGCGCTCCGCCCCGCCTCCCCTTCTCCTATTGGCCGTCGGGCGGGGCGGGGCGGGGCGCCGATTGGGCGCGGCCGCTGTCGCTCGGGCGCCGCGCTTCCGGGTTCGTGCAGCGGGAGGAGCGGGCGGGCGGCATGCGGCGGGTGACGCTGTTCGTCAACGGCAGCCCCCGGAACGGGAAGGTGCGGCCGGGGGGGGGGCGGGCAGCGGGCCGGGGGGATGAGGGGCTGAGGAGGCAGGGAGCCATGGGGTCAGGGGACCAGGGAACTGTGGCTGCAGGGAGCCAGGGGATAGAGGACTGGGGGGCCGTGGGGAGCCAGGGGGAGCCAGGGGACCGAGGAGCCAGGGGACTGTGGAGTAAGGGAGTCAGGGAGCCAGGGATTTATGGAATAAGGGAGCCAAGGAGCCAGGGAATAAGGGAGTCAGGAAGCCAGGGGACCAGGGAATAAGGGACCAAGGTGCCAGGGAACCACGGAGTAAGGCAGTCAAGGAACCAGGGAATAAGGGAGTCAGGGAGCCAGGGAACTATGGAATAAGGGAGCCAAGGAGCTAGGGGATAAGGGAGCCAAAGAGCCAGGGAACCAGGGGATAAGGCAGCCAAGGAACCAGGGAATAAGGGACCAAGGAGCCAGGGATCTATGGAATAAAGGAGCCAAGGAGCCAGGGAACCATGGAGTAAGGGAGCCAGGGAATAAGGCAGCCAAGGAACCAAAGAGCCAGGGAATAAAGGAGTCAGGAAGCCAGGGGACCAGGGAATAAGGGACCAAGGTGCCAGGGAACCACGGAGTAAGGCAGCCAGAGAATAAGGCAGTCAGGGAATCAGGGAATAAGGGACCAAGGAGCCAGGGATCTATGGAATAAGAGAGCCAAGGAGCCTGGGAACCATGGAATAAGGGAGTCAGGAAGCCAGGGAACTGTGGAATAAGGGACCAAGGAGCCAGGGGATAAGGCAGCCAAGGAACCAGGGAATAAGGGACCAAGGAGCCAGGGATTTATGGAATAAGAGAGCCAAGGGGTCAGGAAACTATGGAGTAAGGCACCTTGGAATAAGGGAGTCGAGGTACCAGGGAGTAACTGGGGTTGGAGAAGAACTCTAAGGTCCTGCTGGTAGAGGGGGGAAGCTGCTCTACCTGCCACAGAATGGCTGCGCCTGCAGTGCTGTGCTGGGTCCTTGACACAAGGATGTGGAGGTGCTGGAGTGTGTCCAGAGAAGGGCAGCGAAGGGCCTGGAGCACAAGGGCTGTGAGGAGCAGCTGAGGGAACTGGGGTGTTTGGTCTGGGGAAGAGGAGGCTCAGGGGGACCTCATTGCTCCCTACGGGTACCTGAAAGGAAGCTGTGGGGAGCTGGGGGTCGGCCTTTTCTCACAGGTAACTGTGACAGGACCAGAAGGAATGGCCTCTGGTTGTGCCAGGGGAGGTTTAGGTTGGAAATGAGGAGACATTTCTGCTCAGAAAGAGCAGTCAGGCACTGGGACGGGTTGCCCAGGGAGGTGGTGGCATCACCATCCCTGGGGGTGTTCAAGGAAAGGTTGGGGCTGGTGCTTGGGGACGTGGTTTAGTGGTGACAGTGGTGGTAGGGGGATGGTTAGACCAGGTGATCTTGGAGGTCTTCTCCAACCTTAATGATTCTGTGAAATTTTGCTGGTTTCTTTAAAAGCTACGTGGTAGTAATGTCTCCTGAGTCATCACAGTGCAGGTTGAGCCCAACCTGCACACAACTAGCATGGGAACACCTTCCTTCCCCTGTCGGAAGGGGGTGAGGGCCCTGAAAGGGCAGAGCTGGGCAAAAGGGGGTCTCCAGCTGCCTCTCTCCTCCCCAGGTCGTGGCCGTGTACGGCACTTTGTCAGATTTGCTGTCTGTGGCTAGTAATAAGCTGGGAATAAAGGCGACCAGTGTTTACAATGGAAAAGGCGGACTCATTGATGACATCGCATTGATTAGGTAAGGTTTATCCAGTAAAACTCAAATCATGGACTAAGAGACTTAATAGCCTGTCAGTGCTCTGACCTTAATCAATAACAAGAGCTTTCTGTCAAAACAGATCTCACCATTTCCAGCCAGTATCCTCAAAGGTGCTTTCACCTCCAGGCAAAATAATGCTCTCTGTGGAACTTCAAAGCGTTTCTATTTTGGTGAATCAGAATTTGACACGAGCTGCATTTTATGCCTTTTAACATCCCTCTGTGTTGATTCAGGGTGCAATGAATGCACTAGCAAAGTCCCACTGTTCTTTCAGCAATGGGATGAGTTTTTTGTTGTTTTTTTTTTTTTTGAAAAGGAGACAAACTGTAGCATTGTTTTGGTTTGGTATAATCCACCCAGAGTGGGGAGAAAAGTAACTCTTGTAAAATTAAACTTGTTGAGTAACAAAAGTGATCCCTACCTGATGGATACAGATATCTATTGGTAGCATCTCTAGTGAAGTTGACAGTACTGCAGTCCCCAGGAACCTGCAAAATCAGGACAAAAATCAGATACTGAAGTTCTAATTAATGGCCACTGGGTATCATTTATCTGAAAGTGATCAGGAAGGGGTCTTACTGTCATTTAGATGAAAAAAGATCTATGCTTAATCTTTTTTTTCTTATCTTTCTCTTCCTTCTTTCAGGGATGACGATGTTCTGTTTGTCTGTGAAGGGGAACCATTCATTGGTGAGTCTCTGTAATTCTTGTTTGACCTCTTTAATGGAAAGAGGGTTTGGTTTGCTTTAGGTGAATTTAAAAAAATAATTTTCTGCAGTTTTCAGAAGATATCTGTTATCACATGAAGGGTTTTGAAATAGTCACCATTTTTCTAATAATTGTTGTGTTCTCACCTGTGTAGATCCTCAGACTGATGCGAGACCTCACGAGGAACTAACTGGGTCGCACACAGACTGGTTAACACTCAATGTTGGAGGCCGATACTTCACCACGACACGGTAAAAATGGGACTAGTTTGGCTTCTGAAGGACTTGATTTCAGTGGTTACAGCAGCTGGCTTAGGTGGTGAGGCTCTGGATGCTCTTGAGAAAGAGCTACAAAAATCATTGACTGTTTAGTAGGAGGCCTTTGACTTCTGCAGCTTTTTTGGTATTAGGCATTTGCTACTGCAGTTTTGCAATAATTCAACAGTTTACATGTGTGGTAAAACTGGCAGAAAGCCTGAACGGGCCTGGATTTATCCCTGGAATATTTCAGATAACTAAGTGCTTTGTATTTAAAATACGTTTGAGATACCTTTGAGGTCAGAAATGTATTTTGTTATTGCACTGTATGAAATTAAATCAGTTTAGTGTTGTAGCTGTTGGAATTTATATTGCACACCATTACTACCCTCAAGCTGCCAAAGGCAGGAAATACACTGCAACCAGCAAGTGTGTTTCTTCAGCTAAACTTTCCACTGTAAAAGTAAAATTGCACTGCCTTTATTTTCTAGGAGCACTTTGGTGAATAAAGAACCTGACAGTATGTTGGCCCACATGTTTAAAGATAAAGGTTAGTGTCTTAAAATAAAATTCACCTTTTAAGCTAACAAATTAGCAGAGTAGGTAAAAGGCACTGTCAAGTTGAAGCTCTTGTTCATATGTTTGGGGTCTTTTTATTTTTATTTTAGATTTTCCTCTTTTTGTTGTGTCTTGATGTTTTGTCACCAGGATCAATGGGCAAACACTGTACAAAGCAGGGGCAGAGTAAAATCTTAATGTTGCTTTTATTCTAGCAATGGTTCTTATGCATGTGGTGAAATATGCTTTAGTTATTTATAGCAGGAGAGAGTTAGAGGTAAGGGGATATTGTCCCCTCACTGTTACTTTCCTTCCTTTTCTCTAAAAAAACACCCTTGCAACTGGAAAGTACCCCCTTGGCAGTAACAATCTGAAACTGAAGCAAATGCTTTTCTATTAATATATCAAACTTAATGATATGTGTTTTGTGGAAACAGATGCTTGGGGAAATAAGCAAGATCATAGAGGAGCATTCCTAATTGACCGCAGTCCAGAGTATTTTGAGCCAATATTGAACTATTTGCGTCACGGACAGCTCATTGTAAATGATGGCATCAATTTGCTAGGTAAGTATTACCTGGATGGCATCTCCTCAATTATTACTCTTTAAAGTCAAACTATGCCCTCTGGTAAACATGATGAAATCACTGGCACTTTTTATATGATTATCTAAATGTTTGGGATTTTTCTATGGTGACTTTACTCTCGAGGAGTACAGTTCCACACCTTTGGTTTAAGAAATTGTTTAAGCTTACCTTGAGAGGATTAAACATTCCATACTTAATTAATATCTGGCCATAATCTTGGATTTGATATCTTTAACTTAATGCTGGTGTTGGAAACATCCTCTCTGATTCATTTTTTCCTTTTAGCACAAGCAAGCTCGCTTTTCCTCTGTCTGCTTATATGTAGCATACTGTGTGTGGCTGACAGTTTTACTAGTTCATGCATTTGTTAGAGATTCCTTCAACTTCAGCAAGTGATCTGTTTCTCTTTTAGTGTAGCTAAAATAATAGAGTTCTAACAAGTGGGGAAATTAGACGGAACTGATGCTCTTCCAATACTAAGGATGGATTAGCAAAGTTTCTGGTCTGTTGTTGGTGTGGCTGTGTGCTGCTTGGACAGTAAGGGAAGAGTGGTATCTTGTTTAATGGCTCCTTGTAATTAACAAGTACTGCTTTGTTTTGTTAGGTGTTTTGGAAGAAGCCAGGTTTTTCGGTATCGATTCACTAATTGAGCACCTAGAAATAGCTATTAAGGTAAGTTGCTTGCTTTTATACATGAACGTGCATCTCCTGTTCTTCCAGGCAATATATAACTTAGTCCTATCTGTATTAGCTCTTAAACAATTCTCTCAACAGAATTCACAGCCAGCAGAGGATCATTCTCCTATATCTCGAAAAGAGTTTGTGCGATTCCTGCTGGCAACCCCAACCAAGTCTGAGCTGCGATGTCAGGTACGAAAATGCAGACTTTGTCTCGTTCTGTGGTGTTGGTGTCAGGTGGTGAAATATCCTGCAGCACCATGTGATAAATAACACAAAGTTCAAATGGTTCCCCACCTTCTCTTTTTAATTGAATTTTGAGTCCAAGCTGTGGCAGAGTGACTGTAATAGGAAATCTGAATGCTCTGTTTGGACCACTTTCCTTCTTGAGGTTGAAGGTTTCCTTGAGGAACAATTTAAGTTGTTCTACGTAACTGTAAGATGGGCTTGAATACCCTAAGCCAATGCTTTAGAGCTTTGCATTTGCATTAGTCTTATGTAATAGAATAGGTGGTCCTGTTGTGTATGTCTGTGTGTACATATATCTGTGTGTGAGTCTTTTAACAACTTCTTGTGGTCTGAGCTGCACCTCATTTTCTGTAATTTTGGGGGTTTTTGTTTTTAGGGTCTCAATTTCAGTGGAGCAGATCTTTCACGACTAGATCTTCGCTATATAAACTTCAAGATGGCCAACCTAAGCCGTTGCAACCTAGCGCATGCCAACTTATGCTGTGCCAATCTTGAAAGAGCTGACCTCTCTGGATCGGTGCTCGATGTAAGTAAGAATTGTTATGTCTTGGAAAGTCTGGGATATCATTCCTTTATTTTAAGGAAAGGGGAAACAAGCAGATAGATGTAAAACATAGTTCTTCAGTATTTCTGATATTCTAGTTAGCTTCTAAGCTTTTGAAATAATCTATCTTAATAGGTTAAAAAAAAAAATATTAAAAAAAAAATCCTACCCCTCTGTAGGGAAGAGGAGACAACCTGCCTTCCTGACGATGAAGTAATATTATGGCAAGTTTTCACACTGTCTCACAGTAACAAGGCTGTTGTACTTTAATAGACTAACTTCCTAAACAGAAATTAAGACTATAAGGTGACCATTTTTGGCATTGTTCATGAATCTCATCGATGCATTTATCTCCATCAGTGTGCAAACCTCCAAGGGGTAAAGATGCTGTGTTCCAATGCAGAAGGAGCATCTCTAAAAGGGTGCAATTTTGAAGATCCATCAGGCCTTAAAGCTAATTTGGAAGGTAAGGAGTTCTGCCTGTTTGGAAACTGAACCACATGTGTTTTAAGTTCCATATGACAGATTCAGCCGTAGTTTGTGCAATGCATCCTTACATGAGAAGAGGCCATTTATGCAGGACTGAGTATGCAACTATTAAACTCCAAGTTCTGCCTTGACCTCTATCAATTTACATGGCTCTGAGCAAGCATCTTTCTGGAGTTGCTGCGTTTCTGACTCTTCTTCTTGGTAAAAATGACTTTTTTTTTTTTTTTTTTTGCATTCTAGGTGCTAACCTGAAAGGTGTTGACATGGAAGGCAGTCAAATGACAGGAATTAATCTCAGAGTGGCAACACTGAAAAACGCAAAACTAAAAAACTGTAATCTTAGAGGAGCAACTTTGGCAGGAACTGATTTGGAAGTGAGTTATTGTTAATTCTATATACTAAATAGACAACTGATAAAATTTGGGGAATTGTTGGCTTTTGGCTGATTCTCTACCTCCATACTAGACAGAATGTAGTAGTCTTTTCATTAGTCTTAGTGAGATATGGATCATCTAGAAAATCCGATTTCATTCTTGCCTCAGTATGGAAGTTGTGTTTTGAAGACTTGGATTTGCAGTGTCTCAAAGCCACTGGAATGGCTTGCATCTTCTCCAAAGTGAAGCCTGGAAATACTGCTAAACTTAACTCTTAGTGTGAGGTCATGCCAACACTGAGGAGAAGTGCAGGTGCATGTTCTGTTTGTATTTTCTCCTGGTATGTCATTTGTAGAGTAATAATGGAATCTTACCCAACTGTTGGCACACTGTACACTCCTCTCACTGTTGCTGTAGAAAGACAAACTGGCTCGTTTCAAGCTATGTACAGTAGCAGTTCTTCCTCAAGTTCTAGAAAAGCATTCAGTGCAGTATATGATGAGATCTCGAGAGGCAGCTTTCTTCTACCATTGCTTAACGAGCAGTTCCTGGAAGGTAATTTGATGTAAAGAGTGTAAGTCTAACAACTTAAAAATAAATCCAGTTCCTACTATGAGAAGCAACCACTTTTTTAAAAGAAATAACTCAAACTACACTAGAGTGATACACTAAAGGAAGTTAAAATTAAAGTGGACATGGCTTCTGTATAAATACAGTTAAGGTTTGGATCAAAGTTCTGTACATATTCAACTAATACTTAATCTTTCTTTTGTTCTTTAGAATTGTGATCTTTCAGGTTGTGATCTACAAGAAGCTAATTTGAGGGGATCTAATGTAAAAGGAGCTATTTTTGAAGAGATGCTGACACCTTTGCACATGTCTCAGAGCGTCAGATAGGGAAGAGAATACGCTGAAGAGGAAGGAATCAGAACATTTGTGACTTTCTTCACCTCCTCCCCTTGTTAAGTTAGAAGTAATGGTTATTAGATGACTTATATTTGCAGTAGTGCCTAAGTAAACTCTTTGATCACTTTTTGGGGAGGGAGCTTTAACTGAAGAGGTAGAAACAGGTACTGTTTCTGCCTCTGAACAGAGTGAGGAAGGGGGCTGGTTCTAGGACCAGAATGTTTGTGTTTTGTTTTTTTTTTTTTTTTAAAGATTCGTTGTTTAGCATTGCCTCACTTTGGAATGCGTTTTAATTTATAAAGCACAATATATGCAATTCTATTTATTAAATCTGTAGCTGCAATATGAATAGAAAATGTTATTCATGTATAGTAGCAACGAAGTTCAGGTTTACAGTTATTACAGTTAGTGTATTTACAGTTAGTTTCTTCATTCATGCACAGTGTATTAAATGACTGATGTGGTTTAGACAATGTCCACAGGCTGTTTTCAGGTACTCTTTTCTTTCGGGGTGAAAACAGTAGTTAACTGTCATCATAGGTAACGTATTGCCTTGTAGTAGTTAGAATTCAGGTATTGAACAGCTTTATCATCATCTAAAATGTGCTGTGGAAGCCTTCCACTGAAGGGATCTGTATATGCAGCAGATCGAGTTATAACAAAAACGCCCCCATCAGAAGTTGTATGGCTTTCTTAATCCTTTCTGTGTTAGTATAAAATTGCACTATCAATCACAGCTGCTAAGAAACATGCTGTTGCTTTTAATTGTCCTATCCACTCCCAACCTGGAGTACCTGTCGATGTTTCATTCTTTGTGGGAACTTAAATGTGTGTAAGAAAATACAATCCACTCTCACCAAAGTAGAGATAGGCATTGGGGCCACAGCACTTACTCCTTTCTCCCCTGTCGTGACTCCAGTATATGAATAAATGGCACCCCTTTCGCCTCAATGTACTATGCAAATACTATTGTACACTGAATCCTTGAAAGCATGAGCATAATCCTTTCCCCAGCCAGATCTTAATATACCACTTTGGGCCTGCTTGAAGTGGCTGTAAAAGCCTCTTGCATGGGGCAAAGCGCCCTTTCCACAACTGCTTTACCTGTGAGCAAATATGGAACTATGACTTCTGCAGTGCAGAAAGCCTCTCAGCATTTCTTTAAGTGGTGGTGCACTTCGTTTAATAAGCTGTTTCTGCTGTAGTATCAATCTAGTTCTCATCTAACAAAACATTTATTTTCTATACAATCAAAAAGCACATGAAGAAACTATACCAAAAAAAAAAAAAAGGTGCATCAAGAACTCATACCTCAGATGCTTACTTAAAATACCCCAAAGTTACAACTAACATTGAATTTAAGGAAATGCAGCCGTTACTGGAAGCTAAGAACAAATGTATCCTAAAACTTAAAGAATGGAATACTGTTAGCAGTGGTTTGAGTTGCAGTTACTTCAGTGTGTTGCCTTTTAGGTGCAGATTTGCTGTCCTCTGAACAGAAGTCATACTGTCTCAGTAGTTGCTATGAAAATGCTGCTTTGCCGTCAATCTATAAAGGTTAGTTTATGGAAAGGTTTATGATTTGTTTGGGGAGAAGTGCAAGATTCTCCCTTATTTTCAAGTTGGGTTGACTCAGGCATATTACATGAACTTCCAGGACTCAAAATCCTACAGCCATGTGGTTTGGAATTAGGATTTCTTTTCCTTCTGGATTTCCTGGCTTCTTGAGCTGTCTCTAGGACAACGCTATAGCCTTGGTGAAATACAGCTGTAGGGAAATACTTTGATTTTGGAGTCCTGTCTCCCACCTCATCGCTTCCTTTGAGTGATGTGTATGTTGCAGAAGAAGATTCCTAGGGCTAGAGAAATAAATGAATTATTTTTCTTTATCTTATTTTCTAGCTAGCAGAAGTAAAATATTGTATGGAAAAAATATATTTTCATAATCACTGTGTATAAAATATATTTGAACTTTCACTGAAGCACTATGTTTTAAATAATCACAGCATGTGGCATCATTCATTCACAGATGAATTTAAGGTACCTCTTTTGCTACAACAAAGCTGTATGAATAGCCCAAAGTGGCATATTCAGTAATTAAAGGTTCCAGCCTAATTTAAATTGCATTAATAAAAGTGTGAAATATAAGTGTGTCTTGGTCTTTATTTAAAAAAAACAACCACACAACATAAACTCAACCTTACATGACTCTAACTTGGAAAGATAAGATATAAAAGATGCCAAAATTTAAATTTGATAGTTCCTTGTATACAAATCTAAAACTAGTGCAGCTGAAGTTGATTTTCACCTTTCATGAGCCCTTGGGGAGGACTGCTGCAGTTTCCAATGCACTCTGAGAACTTTTCCCATGTCTCTTTTCATTTTTTTAACTTGTCATTCATCTGCTTTGTCCCCACCCATCATATTTGTTTAATAAAATAGCTGGAATCAGAAGTCATTAACCACAATTTCCATAGGTATGTATGCTACTTAAGGCCCACTTCCCACATCAGAGATTATCATCACACAGTAAAAGCAGCTCCGCTGTGTTACTTTAATAAGGAAGTGCTAAAGCATTTCTGGATGAAAAAACAAAACTGCTTGACTTCGGCCTATAAAGGGCTCACAGTTTCAGTCTAATAACCTACACAGTACAACAGTGACAACACAAATACAAGGCATCTGTACGGGTGTTGCAAATCACCCTGAGAGCAAAATTTGGAAAAGTGCCATTCTAAGTGCAGTTTCTCAGCTACAGCACACTTCTTTGGGTTACAAATGCCAAAACTTGTGAGTGTCTTAGGCCTGTTAGTATCTAAATAGGTTCAGAAACACCTTTCCAGCACTTCTGATAGAAGAAGTCTTGATTCTTGGAACGAGAATTCACAAACCCAGAAAACCGAGATTGTCCAGGCAAGTCCTAGCCTTCCACATGGGCACTTAACTGCAGTGACAGACTTTCACACTTCCCTTCACAAACCAGAAAACTCGTGCATGTGAAGGTCTGGGAGCTCTTCTGAAGGCTGTGTCAACCCTATTTTCCAGCGTCCAAAAACTAAAGAGAGGTCACACGCTAGCCCCAACTCCACACTTTGATTTCTTTTGCCAGCATGAAGCTGGCACCCACCTGACAAAGCCAGAGCGAAGCACTCCCAGCCCTTGGAGCAGTCCCCATTCAGGCTCTGCCTCTGCCAGAATCAGTTTTGTTTGTTGGTTTCCATTACGCAGGGCTGTAAAACTATTTGTGGGCAAACAAAACCAGCTGAACTCTTTTTCCTAACCTCCCACCTCCTTTATATAACGTGTGGCTGTGGTCTGGAGTTGAGCAGAAGACATGAGAACAGCTCACTTGCCAGTGCAACTCCTGGTGCTCCTTCCGATGTGCTTCGGGAGGGCAGCTCTGCAGCTATAGGAAACCTCCTGTGAAATACAGCTGCTGAAAAATATTAAAAGCAGACTCTTGTTAGATTTAGCTTTAATTGATAGGTTAATAAGAGGTGCTAAGCAGTTACTGGGCTCCCCTCTTTAAATGCCATCCTTCAGGATGTGCAAAATCTTACGTTTAATTTGAAATAACCTTAATTGTTGCTAGGCTGATCAGAAAAGGGAATACTCTTAAAACAGTTAAAGGAAAATCTCCCTTTTCAAGTGCTGTGCCCACACTAAGGTAACCTTTCCCCCATAGAAACAATTTTCGCAGCTTGATCAGCTCATCAGCTGAAGCTAAATGCTGGCTACTCGTGCTGCGTGTGTGCATTAGAGCAGGAAGAATTACTCTTTGCTGAAGTCACTAAACCCTCCTCACATTATTTACTTACTAAATTACATTTAATCCATTAATCTCAAAGAGGTTGTGGGGGCAGGAAGAGAGGATGTTTGAAGATTGCGAAACGTGATACACTCAATTGCACACAAAACAGTGCACAGCAAGTCCGAATAGCAGCCAGGTGGATTAAAAAATAAATAAAAAAAGATTTCTGCAGTTAAAATTACTGAATTTAAGTGCTGAATGCAAATGGCTACCAACTTTATAAAACTGCAGTGCATAGAGTTTCAAGAGCCAAAAATGCCAAAGTATTGCAATGTATACAGTCACACACGTGTGTACATTTATATTATATATATACATGTATAAATATATATATTATATATATTATATAATGTATATGTATACATATAAAATAAAGTGCCTGGGGAGTCCTATTCAAGGAAGATCCCATCTTGCAACAGAGAGGGTCCCTTCCCCATATTTCCAATCGAATAAATGTGTCTATTTGATCAGTGTAGTACTGCTTTGCACTTTATAGAGCAAAGAATATGAAGGTATTTTAATTCAAACATTAAGGAGGGGGACTTTTAAAGGAGCATGCAAAATGCTCTGTGCGCTTGTGCAATCTTAGGCTCCTGTTTATGCACCACAGGTCCGTTTCCTTCAGGTCTGATATACAGAGACTAAACTGAATTCCTCATCCATTTCAACTCCTGTAAGGCACACACATCAAATTCAAAGAGATTTTACTTAAAAGAAGTATATATATTTAGGAGCTACTGAAAGGAACGACTGTTTTCCATGGGGCAATCACAGCCAGCTAGATCTGAATGTCAGATTTACAGCCTCTTAAAAGAAAGGCTGTTACCATCGCGGCTCTTAGCGAAAACAGCTGAATTTAATAGCTACACCGGGGCGTCCCAATTATGTGCTTTATTTCTTTACATGACAGAAACATTAAGAACAAAATTGCAGTCCCCACGATGGAATTAGATGAAGTCACCTGCTGTGAAAGGTTTGGTGTTGGGGTGGTTTTATATAAAAGCAAGGCAACAAACAAACTCGCAGGACATTTTCCAACGGGGAAGAGGTGGAGTGATTCTGCAACCTCTCTCAGCAAGCAGGTAATGTGCTTGAACAACACACCACGTCCTATTTCAGTTATTCAGTCCTTAGAGATGCTTGTATTGGAAGAAATTTGCATTAGAAGATACCGCAAAGAACAATTTTTAAAGACTGCTAGAACAGAAATTGGCTGAACTGAATACATCTGTCAAATATCAACAGGGAGTTTCAGTGAACCTTGGAGATCCAGGCATTCCTAAAATTCTGAGAGGGCACTCAAAAATCCTAATTTAGATCTCCATCCAAATTCCTCAGATGTCAGATCTCTTTCTAATGAGCTAAGCCACACTTTGAGGGACTCCAAATCCAGCTGTGACTCGTGTGTAGGCACAGTGCCACTGGGGTGCAGAGGATCAGAACCGAAGATTCACTCCCAAAATGTAACATTTCCATGACTCTGTAAGATAAAAATTGAGCTTTAAATGACATTATGATCAAAAAGATGTTTTTTTCTCTCACAGAATGCAGAAGTCCAGGAAGGCCTTTGTTGGTATCCTCCTGTTTACTGTGTCTGTGGAAATCTGCTTGGCTCAGCACTGGTCTTATGGCCTGCAACCAGGAGGAAAAAGGAACGCGGACAATCTGGGAGAATCGTTTCAAGAGGTAGGTTCAGGATTGTAAAGCAACTCGTTTTTGCTTGGATCCCTCACCTGTACCAGATGCAAGCAAAAAATGCCATGGGATGGGATCAGAGGAGACTCAGGCATTACTGTCTCTCTCTCCATGTGTATCTATTATAGAAACACACATTCATAAGACTTCTTAAAGTAGTAATTGGAGAGCTGACCGTGATGTGGCATAAGGGTAAGACATTCGACTGCGTTACATAAAGAACAGTACCATCTATTGCATACACAAAGCTTGGGTAGTCTTCTCTGAAGCAGAGATTGAAATTTGACTTCCAGGTTAAACCTGATCTCATCCCGTCCCTAGCTTCAGCCAATATTCCGATCAGCTGCTTTATGACAACTTTCATCCACTTCAGTGAGAACGTGGCAACAGGCAGCTGTTGTGGGATTAGATGGCAAGCACTTAAATGAAGGATTCAAACCACAAAGCAGATGTGAAAAGTTCTGTCCACCGATGCTTTTCCCATGCTTTCTAATATTTCATGTGTAGGCTCTTTTAACCACAGTTGTAACATTCTGATTTAAAGTTTGCTATAGCACAAGCGAGCACCTAGGGAAGGGGAGAATTTAAATTGTGCAGTGGAACAGTTTCATCTTTATCTGCAACTAGGGCATGGTTGCCTTAGCAGAGATATCTCTTCATGAAGGCTGTGTCCGTTCCCAATTCAGATTGCAAATGACATGGAAAAAATAGGGGAAGTGCAGAAGACGGAATGCCCTGGCTCATATCAGCACCCCCGGTTTAGTGATCTGAAGGAAGCCATGGTAAGTAACATGTTTTTTCTTCTATCACTGTGGAATACAGGGGACTAGTCCAGGCTGGGAAAACACAGGGCAGGGGTGCGGTAGGAGTGATGAAAGAAGAGGAATGTCAGCTTAGTTTGCATATGGTGATAGTGGCTGAACCCTTATTATCTGCATCGTTCTCAAGTACCTTCAGTCTACAGTCCTGGAACTACATGATTCTTGCTGTTCTCATTGTAGCAGTGTCGTTACTCACTAAATTAAAGCAAAAACAAAAACCAAAGTCAAATACATTCTATCTCCCTTAATACAAATCCACGCAGCATTCACAGATGCTTAACTTCAGGGGTGCACTTTGCAACTGAAGGATGGAGCCATATGGAAGCTGCTGCTCCCAAGGTCCCCAGATTGGGAAATGTATTTTCCATGAGATGCTCTAATGCAGTGACAGCAGAGACTTCACAGTAACTGCCACAGAAAGAACACTCTCAAGCAAAACCATGCTCTTCAAATCATACAGCAACACCTTGGTCAGGCCAGATGGCC
Source organism: Aythya ferina (assembly GCF_964211825.1). Taxonomy (NCBI): domain Eukaryota; kingdom Metazoa; phylum Chordata; class Aves; order Anseriformes; family Anatidae; genus Aythya; species Aythya ferina. Next base: position 3,325,638 of record NC_140310.1, read on the forward strand.
ACCACTTTCTGGGGAACGTCTCTGAGTTGTCCTAGGAGAGGAAACGCTCAATCTCTACTTCATTTTTGAATCAAAGACCAAAAATTTCAACTGCATACTCTTGCCTTTCACTGAGGAAGCTGGTCTGAATCGTTCAGAAACTCAGTAAGAGCGATGCAGACAGGTCAGTCCAACTTCTGTTCTAAACTCCTAAATTCCAGGGTTTCTTTTAGGTCATCATCAATCCTATTTGTACAGAACATAAAATGGGATCTATGCCTGTGACTCTGGCTTCCAATAGCACTACTTTCAGTACGAAGAGCCAACACTAACTTAGTATGTTTATACATTTTTTTTTTTGGCCTACAAAAGACTATATTAGGCACGGACTGATAGCAGAAAAATTATCAGGATATATGAAATGAGTTCTTTGATGCTTTTTGCTCACTGAGGGAAACTTGGCCTTCCACTGCAGTCAAATTCTGAGGTTTGCTTGGAAACTGCTGGTAATCTTACACAATATGTGCAAAAAACTTTTAAGCCTCTGCATCTAGTGGTTACTTTGCATACTTATCCCTGTAACATAGCCTGAACTATGCGGCCTTACTTCTCGCTGCTTAATGACTTTGAAAACAAATTAAAACTTTTCCAGATGCAGGTTTTCCAATGTGACACATTCCTGGAGTTGATACAGGAATATTACGCAATGCGAGGGGAGGTGTCAGGAAATGGCCCACCCCGTGGAAAAAACTTTTCAAGTTACCTTCATCATTTCCTGGAGCAGCTGGAACTGAGCGCAAACAAAGATACACCTAGCTAAGATACAGAAGGGAAAACAATAACACATTCAGCATGTCGATCCAAAACAACTTCAGGCTTTCAACTCAGAGGTAACGACATAAATAAATACTGAAGTAGGAGAACAGATCCAGCAGGGTGTGACACAGCACATGCCATTCTAACAGTACTAAGGTATAGAGAGAAAGGTAACAGGGCAACAATCCCACCCCAGAACACTTTTGCTTTCTTGTGTCTTGGCCAACTGCTTAAGCTCACGGACATTTGACATACTGATGCTTTGTGTAAGTTCATGCTGCTTTTCCTACACCGCTGTCAAAATGTAGTGTTCAACAGCTGTCGGGTTGCACTCCAAGAACTGCTGCAGTGGTGGGCCCATTAACAGATGTAAAGCTGGTCATGGACTTTGGGATGAAAAGGGCTATTATGAGTGTCAGTTACATTATACTGTCTGATCAGATCCCCGGGCAGGTGGTGGAGAGATCATGTCGGGTCAGATTTATGTCATTCTAATCCTCCTTCCAATGCAAACCACACTATGAATATGTTAGCATCTGACTAGGCTTTAAAATTCCATCATCAAAGTTCTTTCTTTTCTTTAAAACTGGTGTATGTGTGTGCTTACAGGCAAGTCTGATTGAAGGAGAAGCCAGACGAAAGAAGATTTAAACCCACAAAGCCAAAGGAACAACGGACCCAGAATAAAATTTCAAAGCAACGTTAAAACCAGTTCCTCCTAAAACGGATTAGATTTCATTATGTGAATAAATTCTGTGAAGTTGTATTTAAGTGAAAGATGCTGTTGTATAGATTACCTGCTTAAAAGAGAACACATTCTAGTCCGGTGGTGGGGAATCAGCACCATAGGGTTGGCTTTTTCTGCAATGGAAACTCGGACATGACAGCTTTTGTTTCACACGCATGGGCAATGCCTGGACAAGGGCACTGTCTGATCTCCCCCGTCTCTGGATACAACAGCAATACAACATTAAAAATTAAGAATAAATTTACTGTTGGAAGGCAATTACTCTCACACATCAGTAGGCCACACATGAAAGACTTTTATATGCTTTTTTTTTTTTCTTTTTTTTACTGGTTCACTCATAAAAACTACATTTATATTAAAAAGGTATTTACAAACTTTACAATAGTTAATACATTTAAAAAAAAAAAAACACAAGAATTTATACACCTTGCTTTACAGACTTGGTGAATCACGCGCCATTTACCCAAAGAGATGCAGACTCCATTTCCAAAGCTTGGCTCCTACTCTTTCTCCAGAGCCAGTTTAAAAGCCGTATATTTTGCTGATTCAACTGCAGAGGATTAAAAAAAAAGTATTTGCAGTCTGTAGAGGTGGGTTTTGTAACTGAACCATCACACCCAGCATCTCAAAGCACTCACAAAAACACATTACACAACATCCACATTCTCCTGAATTCCAGACAAACACGTCCCGCAGTTTATCATGTCATTAAACCCTCATAATACCAACAGTGATCGACTACATCAGTGAATACCAGGCACGCTGGGGCTGAATTTCAGAGCTGCTGAGGACTTGCACCTCTGTGCACACACACAAAAACTGCACTCTTCTTCCGAAATGCAGGTCCAACGTGTGCAGTCAGGCATGTCCCGTGAGTTCAGTGACAGCCTTAAACCAGCTCATGCCAAGGCTGCACAAACAGACGTTGTTCACTTTTGTTAAGCTCCTCCATTTCCCAACAGCCGTGACTCCTTTGTGTACACACACACAGTGCCCTGAAGGTGCTTTCCACACCTGATTTTCACACTGTACCCCTTGGGGACTGTGCTGGGCAGGCACAGACATTAACATGACCTGGTTTTATTTATCTACTGGGGGCAGAGCATGCACCAGGAACTTAGCTCTGCTCCAACTGGGATCTTTTTACATCATAATCAGTTAAATAAACACTGTGATATACTCAAAAGATTAGGAAGAACGTTAATAGGAGCAGAATTAAGTGAACCTCATGTGCTTTTGAAAAGCCCACCTCCTACCACACAATAAATGAATCATATTTATTTGTGTATTTTTTCTTTCTAATATAGTCTTGGAAAAGCTCACCTTGGTCCACTAGATAACAGTCTGCAACAGTAAATATAAGATAGATTTTTAATTAAGGAATTGAAAAAGGGGTAGCAGTAATGGTCAGGAATGTTTTTACATTAAAAAAAAAAAGATTACAGTTAAGCTACAGACATCTTAAACTTATTATTTCCATTTACAATTATAAAAATAAATAAGGAGAGAAAATCTGAGCCATTATTCCTACAAGCCTAACTCACTGTTCATCGTGGAACGTACGCCGGGCTGCACAGTGTGAAGGTTCCCAACAACTGCTACATACACATCACAGTATTTCTGCCACTGCAGATCACAGAGCTGCCCTCACTGGAATCGGTGTCCTTTCCTAATCCACTAATCCACTGAAATGGAAAGCTGTCTGTTTCTCTCTTCCCCTGATATGGATTAGAGCCTGTAACATTTTTAAAGGAATTTATCACAGCATGACAAATTTTAATTAAAAGCTCCAGAAAACAAGTGTTGAGCATATTTCTCCAAAGAGAAAAAAAAAAAATCCTCTAAGACTTGAAATTTAACACTAGCTTTGAACAGCATGGCTATGAAATGGGATTAAGATTTTGTCTTCTCTGCAGACTGGATATTTCACTTTGAGATTTGTTTTATTCAGAACTATGAACTTGGTAGAAATGCTGCTGCTTGCTTTCATTTCTGGCATGCAGAGAAGCCACCATTATGGATTGTTCCCCTACTCCCATTTTCAGTACTACAGGTTAAAAGACATTGGATGACATTGACAAGATCATCTAAGAAACACGGAAAGATGAAAATGAAGCAGTGAGACCTTAAATTTTCTCTGAAGATTAGATCTCATAACTTAAGTTAAAAAAAATTAAAAATCAGAGGTCTAGTGGGGTTTCTCACAAGAGTGTGGGCACTAAATTCTGCTTAATTAAAATCAACCAGGCCCCACGGTTTTTCACACACTTAAAAGCCCAATTGCTTTAAAAATCTGACACTTGAAGATGATACTTTTTTCCAAAACTGGCGTGAAGCCCTAAGTCACTTAGGCACAGTACAGAAATTTCATCTGGTACCTCTAAGGAAACGATGCTGACTTGTATCAGCTAAGAATGCAACTCTTCAAACCTCACAGTCAGTAATGCTTAAGAAAACTGAACTCCTACCTGTGAGTTAGGTTGCCCAAAGGCAAGAAGAAGAGGGAAGAGTTTACAGCACTTCAAACGGGCTCTTAGAACAAAATTAATGCTAACAAAGAAAAAAAGAATTGTTCAACTTTAAACCCTTGGCATAGAAAATCTGCCAATGAAAATGCCCCCAAACATTGTGGGAATGGAGATCTCCTTGCCCTGTTGTCTTTAGGCATCAGCTGTTCCTTTCCGTGCAGTAAGGGTGATGTCTCAGCTACAACCATCTCCAACCGGCCAGGCAACAGAGGCAGCAAGAAGAAAGGCCTCAACTGTGCAGACAGCAGACCAAAAAAACGTCAAGGAACCTGCCAAGTGAGGCAGCTGACTTGGGCATTTAGGGTTAGTTCGGCTACCAGCACCTAGGACCAGCACGTGTGAGACAGGACCGTGTTCCCAATGACTGCCAGATGCATGATCCAAGGGGAAAAGGAAGGGAGAGGATAATTAACCATTTACACACCAAGTACTCCATTCATTCCTGTCTGTACTCACAGGAATAGGAAACGAAGGGAAGAAAAAAGACAGGGAGATGACTAGCAATGGACTCAGGCTGCAAAAAGCACAGTCAGAACTGACTCCTCAAAGCTAAAAAGCATCACGTAAAGGGTCATTGAAGATCAGCTGAAAAACTGCCCAAGGTCACACTTCCCCCAGCGAGGTCTTTTTGCACAGACCAGTTCCATCCTCCAGGAAAATACCTGGTGAATGTACAAGGTGCACCTGCAAGTCAGTAAAACGGATCAGAAAGGCAGGGAAACAAGACTCAGAAGTCACTTGGTACTGAAATACCCAAACCTCCTGTCTATTGTGTTTTCCCATGACAGACAACTCATTAGATGAGATTCCTGTAGTCTCTTGTTTCTGCTGACTAACCAAAGGAGTTAAAAGCAAACCTCCTCTGAAAAGGAAAAAGCACCAAGGAATGAGGCAACAGGCAGATGCAGGATGGGGCAAGGCACTGAATTAACAATAGGTGGTGTTAATGTATACATGGATGTAGACCAGACAAGGAGCTGATGGAGAGCTTCAGGTTTCTGCAATTCCCACCACATCCTGCTGCTCTGCCTTAAACAAAGTTCTCACTGAAGACAAAAAAGTTCTTCACACAGAGTTCCAGAGGATCCTTTAGTTTATGTGTGCGACAGCAGCAGAAGGAAGACAGTAGCTACATGAAGAGGAAGAAGTGGACAAAAAAAGCCAAAGACAAGAAAGCCCTGTGGTTTTCAAGTCAAGCAGTGTCTATGTCAGCTCCACATTATGTTCTTGGACAAGTCCTACAATGCACCAGAGAGGCTTTGAAACACATTCAAGTTGTCCAGAAAGGTTTCAAAGATTTCCCAAGAGAAGGTGACAACCCAGAAGACAATCGCATGCGAGCTATAGTGAGCATGATTGTGACTGCAGTGCTGCTTCCAAAATGTCTCCATCCTGCTCTGTGATGTGAACCTGATATGACCCTTTAATGAATGCAATCTGCTTAGAGGGCCAGCAAAATAAAAGCAGACAGAAAAAATAAATAAATAAGTTGATAGGCAGCAAAATAAATGCAACTTCTGCAGGTTTCTTTAACTCGAGTTAACACAAAAGGGACTTTTAAGAGCAAGATTTTGTCTTCCTCTGAAAAAGATTAAAGTCTAATTAAAGCCCTTCCCAAATAAGTTTTCACTAATGTGATGAAACTCATGAAGTCATGTGAGAATAGTGATGTAGTGCCTGCTAAAAACACCTCAAACCAAACAAGTGTCTATTTACTGTTGTGAGCAACATCCTCAGCAGGGTTTTTAACACCTCTCCACGAATTATGCCAAATAATCAGAAGCTAAATGACAGTAATAGCTGAGCAAAATCATTTCCTGGAAGAAAGAGCACACAGAAGAATCTTCATCAACATGATGATAAAGGAATAGGCCACAAGAGGCAACCAAATATCCAAAATCTTATCTAAGTTCAAACAAACTTGGATGCACATACTTCAGCTGGTCCCTCTTTATGATGAACTCTAAGAAACTTCTAGCTAATGAAACAGTTTGGATCTAAACTTTGCAGGCAAACTCCTGTGTTTCCTGAGATTGACAGTGAAAGGGAACAATAACAATGAGCGATTTTTTCCCTTCCCTAGAAAACATCAGTGAAAATAACAGCCACTATGGAAGCTACGTTTATAAATAGGCCAGTCACACAGGCAGAACAGCACGGCAACATATCTCGTCTGTGATAGAACAGAACAATTCTTACAAACCAAGAAAATAACAAACCTGACAGACTTTGCAGCTGCTGGTAAATGTGGCACCAGCTGGCAGCAGCAACTTTGGGGGGAAATACATGAAAGTTAGGACATGTAGCTTGAGAAGTAAACAGGGAAGTTCTCCACAGTGCATTGCTTCTGGAACGCGGAGTTTAGGAAAGTCCACTTCCACAAAGCAAAAAAGAGGTGCTGTGACTATTTCTGGAGTGATCTAGATTATTTAATAGTAGAAGAGAGTAGAAATACATTTTGCAAGACAATTTCAAACTGAATTTTCTTCTGGCCTAAGTGTTGTACAAACTCCCTGTAAGCCTGGTGCAGCCAAGCAAGTTCCCCACCCCAGGGGAGCTGCCGATCTAATGCTGCCCGAGCTCAGAGACCAGCAGCCCTACAAGGTGCAAAATGCAACTGCCAACACTAATACTATGGAGTATTTTTTGTCTTATTGTGTGTTTTTTTCTTTTTTTTTGTTTGATTTTTTTTTTTAAACAGCAATCTTCTGGTGGCAGCTCAGGCACAGAGGAATGATGAATGAGTCTAAGGCCCATCTGGTTCATAAATAACAATGGTATTTGTGTTCTATGTTTGGTCACTACGTAACTGTGAGGATAGGGTATTCTAACTGTGCAACAGCCTTTTTCTGCATGGATTGCATGAATTTAAAAACATTAAAACCCAAGATCATGTCATTTTTTTCTCTAGAATAAATAAAACAGAAAGACTGATGCTAACATTCGGAGACAGCTGGGAATAAATAACTAAAAGAAAAAAAATAAACAGATTAACAAAATACTTATAAATAATATTATTATCCCATCCTCCAAGGAAAGAAAAGCTGCAGAGCTGGAATAATCCAAGCAAGAGGAAACTTGGTGGGTAAGTGTCAAATCTTCCACATGCCTCCCAGATCTGAACGGCTCCTTAAAACCCAAGTGGCTTTTACCAACTTAGATCAAGGGAGGCTACAAAACAAAGTGCAAGTACTGCCACAAACCAGGGGGGAGATGAGAATTATTTACGTGGAATTGGCCAGCCAAAGTAAAGGCTACATTAACTACCAAACTTTGTTTCTGAGGTGCATGTGACCAGTTTTACCCACTCCATCCTCTCCAGGTTGCTGCTCTCAATACAGTACTGGTTTGATGAAACTTCTATCCACTCTAAGACATTCACAGGAGAAAAATAACTTTTTACACCCTATTAAAAAAGCACACAAAGATGAGATATTGTACCAAGTCCCAGACACAAAACAAAGTAGTAACACAACAAAGGAAGGAATATTGACTGCTCTGTAGTGTCAAAACCAGAATCAACAGCAAAACTGTGACAAAGTACTGGTGAACCTAGACTCTCCACTGGGAGTGAGCGACTGCCACTACTTGAGCAGAGGTGGCGTAAGGCAGAATGTCTGCACTTCATCTTAAGTACCTATGATGACTAGCAGAAAAGAGGTTTCTTTTTCTGCTAACAATGCTCAGGTCTCTGCCTGCAATCAAGAATCTTAGGAGACCACATATCATACGCCAGCACCTGACATCTCAGGAGCAGACATTTCACAGCTTAGGCATGGCTGTGATCGCCTCGCTTCATGCAAAGCAGGGCTTGGCAATGCTACAGGGGCAAAAGGAGAGATCTGTGCACTAGTACAGCCACAAAGCTGCACCGAACCCATGTGAAAATACTGTAGAACACATCTCATACTGGTGTGGCTTACCTTGGTTCAAGCACTGGTGCAAATCACTACAGTGACAGATTTACGCTAGGAATGAGCTGCTGAAATTGCATCAGTGACCGAGTTCAGGACAGACAAGACTAAGACAAACAGGAGTTCCAGTAGGCTGACTTCTTCCCACATGTGATTAGTGTCTCATGATTGGAAAGGTAAACCAGAGGTTAGGAATAGTTACAACTAAGTTCCTTTTGGTATTTCCCAGGGAGAACTCCAAGGGACGTGACTGGAATGGCAAGTGAGATCACTAGGTCTTTAGGGTCAGAAAGGCCCAGCATGTCGGTGAAAAGAAAGCAGCCATTTCACTCTAGGCACTTGCTGTGAGCCAAGCAAGTTACAATCCTCACTGCAATCCTTGCTCTGAAGAGGCAACGCTGGATTTTCTGGTTTTTGGAGGAGGAGGGGGAGGTTTGGCTTCACGTCTGTTGGGTAGTGGTGGAGCAGCCTGAGAAGATAAAACAAAAACATTTTGCTTATCAAACAGAAGAAATCCAAAAGTTCCTACACTTCTTAATTCTTCTTTCAGGAAAAAATCTTTAAATTCTTCCTCTCAGTGCTCCATGCAATCAATGAGAGGGGCAAACAAGGACACAGGATTTAACAGAAACACGTATTTTTCAGTTGGTAGAATCATCTTTAGTTGCAGATATGCTTCAGTTGCTTCTGACCTGCAGCCTGACTGAGCCAGGGAGTCACTTGCCCAGTCCCAGATTCACCAGTAAAATGGAAAGAAACCCACTTCTCTCATGGTTTCAAAATTCAACTATTTTTATCTTGCTGGCTCAGTGAGTTGCACCACATAAAATGTTTCCAAATCAGAATGGTGCAACTGATTCCATAAAAGTGGCAGCAAAGCAGAAATTCTGCTAAAACAAGTCACAGCCTTCCCGCCCAACTCATGGGCTTGTACAGTGTTTGTTGTTCTTGCAGAAAACTGCACTGGTAGGTCCTTTCAAGTTGTCCCTTTGCTTGTTTTAAGGGGCATCCTATAAACTAATGAAAAGTGAAAGGCCAGGTGAACAAGAAGCTTATGTGGCTTACCTCATGCTTAGCTGAAACTGCCAAGATTTCCTGACTATTTTAACTAAAGAAGGACAGACTCAACTTTATAACGACAACAAAAGTAGCAAAACCCTTCAGAAAGTACTTTTACAACCTCTCTTTATGGGCCTTTGAATCCGTTCCATTTGGCTATAAGCCAGGGTCAATGTTACAAGCCAGAGCATGTTAGTAATTAGTTTTCTTACAAGACCCAAGGGAATGAGGCTTTTTTATTAATCCTCTTGAACCAGCGACTCCCACAGCATCTCTAAGGCTGGCATATTTCTTCCACCCACACCACCTACATCAGCCATACTGCCCCTGCTCAGAAGAACAGTTAATTCAGACCAAGTGAAGGCCCGAGTAGAAAACTTCCCATTTGTCCCATGTTTCAGGACTTCATGCCATTGTCATTTCGCTCTTACTGAAGTAAATAATCAACTGCTCTGTTGTCTTTCTGTGCTGTCAAAGTTAACATCTTCTGTGAAGTGTGATCATTCAGTATTTTTCAATAAATTCCAGCTCTTTTACTAGGGTACTCCATAAATCCCCTCTGTAAATTGTACTGGTGAAGACATTCTCTTCACAGTTCCAAAAGGATGCTTTCTGACACTGTACAATGGTAAGCAACAACAGTGTCACATTAGAATCACCTACATTTTAGGGGCAGATGAAATGATTCTGACATAACCACCAGGGTGTTTGCACATTAAGTACCCACAAGTCATTTGAGATACTGTAGGGGAAGAGCAGCATTAGCGATACAGCATAAGAAGTGTCAATATGATGTTCCTAGAAGGCAATCAACTTCATGAAATTAAGAAGAAAAGACTACGGCCAAGATAGTGATGTAATACAGGCTAACTTTTAAGTGAGTAATGATACTTTGAAAAATCAGTTTCTTCTGAGCTAAGGATTCAAAAAGAGACAAACATTTCTGAAAACGTGTGAATTTCTTTTTTGGGATCAGGTTACTGTACTATTTTACATGTTGACCATGTTATTGAACCTTTTCAATCACTGTGCATGTTTGTTTTCAATATAGTTCCCTGTGCCGCCCCCCCAGTTTGCCTAACCAAAGACAGCACAACCTCCACTTGAAACAGGGACTGTACTTGATAGCCCTCTCTCAAAACAAGAATCTTCTTATTCTTTTGTGGTTTCAGGGAGGGAACCAGTAAAATGATTAGACAAGTTTCAAGCAGCACCACCCTAGAAGCAGCTCGGAAAATTCCAGTGGTGTCCTGCTCGAATGCTGGCTTCCAGAAAAATGTCAACTCTCATTTCCTTACCTCCACAGAATTCCTCGGGTTGCTATTCTCGTAGGGTTTGTTTTTAGGCGGAGGTGGAGGTGGGGTACTCTGCAAGCTAGCAGTTGACAAACCATCAGCTTGCAATGAGGGAAAACCTAGAAGCAAAACCAGTAAGAAAAGACATTAAAGCAGGCGGAAAAGGAGTGAGAAAAGGAATTGACCATGTATGACTTTAAGGGAGAATCATTTATTATCTTGCACTTTAGATCTGTTTTAGTAGCTAAACCTGAACAGATGTCAAACCAGAGTCACAGTTTTATCTCCCTTAAGCTCAAGATGCCCAGAAGAGTTCTACCTTCAACAAATGAGTCTAAGCTTATGTGAAAAATGCATGCCTGAGAGAATAGAGAATTGAATCCATTATCACATCTGCAATGTTCACTGGGATTTCCTTTCAGCCAGGGTCTCAACCTGAGAATTCACTTTGATTTTAACTCTAGTTGATGGAGCAGATAAGTACGAAAACTTCAGAATAATTCCTGGGAAGCTGTCCTGCTACTAATGATAATTAAAACTGCTTGCTGAGTAAAAGAGTGAGGTTTCACATTCAGTAAGGCTGAGAAACATAACAGCACCTACTAGAAAGGAAGCCATCAATGGTGAGAATACAGGTGCATTTTTACCTTGGTCACATATTGTTTCAGAATTAATTACAGACACCACTGGATATGCATGGGAGGTAACTGCAAATTACTCACTTCACTAATTCTTCAAGATAAATTCCTCCTCCTTCAGGTGTAACACTTAGTAGCTGAATTTCCAAACTGCAGAGCAGTAGTTCCTTCTAAAATTATTAACAAAATTATTATTTTCTGGGCAAGACTTGCCCAGAAAATTTAGCTAGAGGCCTCTTCAGAAACCAAACCTAACTACCATGCAGGCCTGATGCAGCTTCCACTAGTGAATTCACTAGAGGTATGCCTAGTATGTGCTAAAGCAAACAAATAAAAAACACAACCAAGCACCTACACTAGCTGCACACTGTGTTCACCTTGAGATTTAATATTCCTCTCCACAAGTCAATACAGGAGAAAACAAAAAAAGAAATTGAAAAACACAGATCACGTTCGCTGAAATTCATTTGACTTATCAAGTGATATCTAAGTCACATGTATAATCACAGTGCCTTTGATAACACTGCCAAATGCTGTTATCAGACAAAAATTCCTACAAAGATTAATAGCCCAGAGTCACTTTCCATGTACTTCAGAGCAGCACCCTTCCCCCTGCCTCCCCAGTGAGGTTACCTCAGCAGATTTATCCTAACTCCTACTACTCAGTTGCTGCCATTACAGAACTTACTGTGGGTTCTTGGCGTTTTGGGAGTGATGGGCGGTGGGCTGAGAGGCGACGACTGCTGGAGTGAAGAACTCTGAAGCAAAGTCAGTTTGTTGTCTCCTAACTGAAGACTCTTTGGCCTTTGTGCTTTTCCAGACAAGCTCTGGTTAAAACAAAGAGTAAACAAAACCTTTAGAAGTCAGCAAAGTTGTTGCATGCATATCCCATAATCAGACTTGTCACAAAGGCATCATGCATGGCTCTTTAGAGCTTGTTAAGAGAGGAAGGTGCATTCAGGTGAAACATAAGGGTGAAACCACAGCGCTGACTAAGCTATAGCAAAAGGCACACACTGTGCTCCTGTGACACCTTCAGCTGTCCCTGGGACCTTACTAACAAGGTAGTAACAATAATAGACTGAGGTTATTAAAAAACAGTTTAACTAAGAAGGGAAGAGGTCAGGGAAAGGGGTGAGGCTGAAAAATTGCTGCATTTGACTAGCAGTTCTGTGAACAAACTTGAGAAAAAAGCCTTTCCAAAGAGACAGAATACCAACTTTTAGGTGCAAGTCAGAACTGCCAGTGTCATCCAGCTCCTTAGGGCCGTGAGACAAGTCCATTTCAGGCTCAGTGAACACACCCCTTACATCTGGGACTCTGGATGTTGCTCCAGTTACTTCCAGTGTCACTTGTAACCTGTGTATTCTGCATTCAAACCATTTGGCTTCCCTACTTTGAAGGCTCACCAGCATACATGGGCTTGGAAACTTAAAGCCCCTTTAAAGAACAGCTAGCACCCAACATCTTTGAGGAGCTCTGAAAATCCCAATCCCATAGCCTCAGGCAATCATCTGTCAAACGGCTCTCATTTATTTCCTGAGACACCATGGGGGTAAACTGAAAGGCTTTGTCGTCACCAGGAGGTCCTTGGGTGGTTAATCAAACATCACATTCAGCCTGGTGGTAACCGTCTGATTTGGGGACTGCAGTATTCAGCGTGCCTTCCTCCAGCAAACCTTCCTCCTGCCAGTGCTATTAAAGATGTCAGCAGTACAACAGTCATCAAAAGCTTCACTCAGACATCAAAATTCCACCTCAGTCCCAGTGCCTGGGGTTTCCCACTAGCACCACGTGCCTGAAGATACAAAGGCAGCCAAAAGGACATTCCAGCCAAGCAGACAAAGGTGGAATTTAGTTCTTCTAAATATGGACCCAAGAGCCCAGGGCATATTAAGGTCCCTTTAATATGCTTTACAGAGAAGGCTGTCATGCTTACAGATGTAATTAAACTCACCAAGCTCTTTTAGAGATCAATTCTCCACCACTGAGCAATTTAGTATTTCTCCCTGCACAGAAGGGACCACACAGTGGTGTGCAGTGAATATAAACCAAATAAAGCCCAAAGCTGCTGGACGTACAGCGAACCTTTGGTTCCCTCTGGCTTTCTAGCTCCCAAGCAGCTTATTCAAGAGCTGCATAAAATCACTCTGCTTCATTCTCGTGCTGCACTGTGCAGTTATGGAACAGAGCAGCTATAAAAAAACAGCTTTCTGTGTACTTTGCAATGTTCTTAAGCAGAAGTATAACCCTAAACTGCTCGTATACTTCAGTAAGCTAATCACACAAGCAACGTGCCCTCAGAGATCTGGGGGGAGAAGGGAGGGTGGGGGTTCTGTTTTGCATCTCTCGACTCTCTGCAAAGCAAAGCCTTGGACAGATGTGCCGTGCTGTCACAGGGAACTGGTCGATAAAAGCGGGCCTTCTCCCAGCTCTTTTCCCTCTAGCTTTCCTTAATGAAGTGATCAGCAGCTGACATCACAGTTTGTGGGTTAAATCCATTTAATTCAACTGAATTCAAATTCAATGCATTTCCAAAGGCAGAGGGCCAGGCCTCCTGAATCACTAATATTTACAACCCCAGATTTTCCTCCTGGGTGGAAAGGCTGTCAGTACCAAATGTCAGGATTCTAGAGCCACAGCTCTCCTTTTATAGAAATATTCTGTGGACTCCAAATGCTGGCAGCATCACTCAGATTTGATGAGAATTCCTGAATCTATAGCAACATAACCTATTCCTGCCAGATTCAACCGAGATCTGGGGAGGGAAAGGAAAATAAAAGAGCTGATCTTTTTTCATTATTTACACAATGTGTTAGGTCAAATTAGTACCACTGAGCCACCAGCTTAAATACTAAGGTACCTAATTATCACGTATTCTCTGACAGCATAACACAGCATAAATCTCAATATCCCCAACACTGCAAGCTCACACAACTCTACTTTTGGGCTCAAGCTTTTCTGTTTGTATTAGGCAATTATTCTGAATCGCATTGTTAACTTGAATGCCCAACAGTCTCCAATATATTCATTTTACAACACTCCCGTGGGGGTATATATTCTCTTTTTTTCCTCTTTTGCAAATAATGCTCAAGGAATAAACACTCCTGCCCATATGCAGGCAGTCTGGAGCAGAGTACAGATTTGGAAAATGAGTTTTTCAAAGTCCCAAGCTGGTGACCTAACTACCAAACCATTTTTTTTCAACTCCCCAATCTATCAAACTGATCTTCACCTTGCAGCATATTTGATTTGTGCAGTGATGCTGACTGATAGCAGCTGAACATCTGGCTTGCCAGCTGGATTTTTGTGTGGGCTAGCAATATCTACTTGCTCCAACACAAACAGAACAGTTCTACACAGTGCTAAGTGCATCACAGAGTCATCCACTCCTAGAAGAAATGAGGGCCCTGAGCACCTAGATGAAACATCAGTGCCTCATGCTTCCAGTCTGTACTTTAAGTCAAGCTGCAGCTTGATCTGTGACACAAGTTTTCCAAATAAAAAAGCACGAATTACTCAGATGACCAAGGCTTTTGGTATTTGAACCCTTCCCTCCCACAATTTAATGAAGTTCCCAATGGCAAGCATGGCTGAAAGCAACGGAAACACTAAAATCTCCTGCTGGGATTTTATTATTGCATGTATGTGTGTGTGTGTTACCATTTTTAAAGTCAGTTCCATTTCTGGCTCCTTCTCCACAATAACCTGAGACTTGCTAATACTCCACTCCTTCCGCTTGAGTTTGCAAATCCTGTTATCGCCATCTTCTCTGATGGGCAGATCCTCAGCTCTCGAGGCTGTTGATATTCTTCTCTCCAAGAGAGGCTCCAGAATAGATCTGCAACCCACACCAGAAGAGAGAAAAACCACAAAATCTTAGTCCGTCAGACATTTCATGTGCTGTCATAAAGCTGTGATCTCTTTGCAGAAGTTACCATGAAAACTGAATTAGGACCAGCGAACTTTCAATGAGATTTGTGCTCCTAAGTTACTTCACCGATTTTGAGTATTACATCTTTTATACAAGGTGAAGCGTGAACTACTTGCAGAGGAAGCCTGAATAAATCTGCATTTTATGCCAAACCCTGCCACTGAGTCTGCTGTGTGCCTCTGAGCACATCACCTTGACTCCCCTGCTTACCACAGATGCAAAGCAGATGTAAAGTAACATAAGGAAGTGGTTCCATGTATTGCAGCTCCTTTTAATGACACACATGCAGCTGCAAACAGGTGAAATGAGTACCACGTGACTGTAACACCTCTGCAGACCACATCAAACTAAGTTACACTGTAGTATCTTACAATACTGTTTTCTATGATTCCTGGGAAACAGAAATAGTGTATATCTGAAATACACCGTGCCCCTACTCCTCTTCAGTGTCATATATAGAACTGGGACTCATGAGACAGACAGTCATAGATTCAGTTCCCAAAACTATCCCTACCTGTGCTTCAAACTCTGATTCACTCTGTAAAATTGGAGTAATATTAATCACCACTTAAAGCCATAAAGGTGTAGGTATTATAATTGTTCATAAAATGAATCTTTAAGAGTAACTAATTAGATTAGAAAAGTCTCATTTTTTTTTGGAAAATAACATAAACCCATTCTAGCAAAGGCATATCCCCAACTCTTGTAAGTCATGTGCAAAGGCTGATTACTAACCCGTCTGAACCTGGCCTGGAGGAAGTGCTGTCAGATGATGTGGAGGATGTGGAGACCACAGAAGATGCCACGGATGTGACAGAAAGGCGTCTCAGCGTGGAAGACATGATATAGGGCAACACGACAGAGCCTGACCTGCTCGGTTTCCTTTCGGTGAGGGAGGGAGGCTGCAAACAAACACACTTGTCACAAATCACTTAACACAAACTCATTCACAAGCTGGAAGAGGAGATTTGTGTTACTTCAAGGCCAAACACCAGACAACAAGATAAGCTTACCAAAGTTATCACACCATACTGCTTCTCCACCTTCTTCTTCAGCTCTTTGAAACAGGCTGTCAGTCTGTCGTGTAGAGGCTTCAGCTGTTCTGTCAGCTTCTCGCCATGGATCCTGATCCCCTCTGCCAACAATGGCATCTGAAAGGAGGAACAAAATAAAGTTATGAAGACAAACCAGATCATCTGCTCTAGGGAGGAATTTTCTCTGCATGTTATACATCTCAGATACAATCTAAGGACTGGCATCAGTGTGTTTTAAGTTTGCAGAGGAAAAAAAGTAATCATAACATACTCAGCTACTGACTCATAACTTATGGCACTGTAGTAACTTGACTGTCTATTTGAGCTGTGTGTGCGTATTACAAATAAATATGATCCACATCTATACCTATGGTTCCTGCTTCCATACTCATATTCCACATTCTGCTTTGAAATACATGGGATGTTAAATGTTAAATATCACAACTTAGCCTCCAGAGCTGTTGAAGTTGTTGTGAAGTGGCTTTAATCAGGCTCTGTTGTATAGAAATATGTAAAAACTGGTCTGCAGGGATGCAATCCGCAAATGTGAAATTTGCTCTTTTACGAAAACACAGCCAGTTTTCATTGCTATGCAGATCAAAATAGACAACTTTAATGGTCAGACTGACAAAACATTGGATCTGATGCTTTCATGAAAAGTTCATAGATATTTTGTTAAACTCCTGAGAGGAAAAAAATATATGCTGTTTTGGCAAATATTCCACAATAACATTTCAGAGCAACACCAGGACATAGTATTGTATGTGCAACATTCTAAACCACAAATTTAGAATATGGTATTTTTCCTCAAAATAAAATTCTACACATGTTCAGATTGCTCTTCTAGTATTAATCTGCATTTTATGCCTCCAAAATAATGATGCTGGAAAAAAACCTGCAGTCACACGTAGTACATCCCCATCTTCCCCAGTGTGATACCTGTAGAGCAATCAATTGCTTAAGCAGCTCAATTTTATCTTGATCTTCAGGATGCTCTTGAAGATACTTCTCTGTGAAGAAGGCCTAAAAGTGAAGAGAGAAGATTATATAGCCACTATGCTGCTTTCACAGCTAGATCTAAGGTGAAGATCCCTGCACTTTAAAAGCAATTGACTGCCGTTACTTCTCATAGCAAAACTGTCTTTAATATCTCCCTGACACAAAGCCGAAGGACAAAGAATTTTGATTATTCATCCAGAAAAAAAGATGTCTTTTTTTCTATTTTTTAAAACTATATTTTCAATGAAAACCTGGTACATTAATAAACAGTTACTTCATCAGAAGGGTTTTCTCAATTCCAACTCCCTTCTTAAAGTACTGACTTGAATAATCAAGGCTATATTATTTGGTACCCAAACATGAGCAGAAAAATCAGTCTTGGAGCTCTTGCTTCAGGAGGTTTCTCTCATTTTAGCATTCAATGACCTGCAGTACGCAATGGCATGCAAATACTCTCAGCCTCTGGAAGGTGAACAGACCTTCTCTTGCCTGCAGTCTCCTTGAGATCTACCATTAAGTTCTTACGTACAGCATTTTTACATGGGGCTTGA
Source organism: Aythya ferina (assembly GCF_964211825.1). Taxonomy (NCBI): domain Eukaryota; kingdom Metazoa; phylum Chordata; class Aves; order Anseriformes; family Anatidae; genus Aythya; species Aythya ferina. The sequence continues at coordinate 3,343,133 of NC_140310.1, forward strand.
TGTGAAGATTCAATAGAAATAAGACCTGTGTCAAGATTACGACTCGTAGCTTGGTTCAACAAAGCGCCTTTAGTCTACACTTCGTATGTGTTTACCTTTAAATCAACAGAATCTGGTACTGGTTTAAGAGTTGAACAAACACAGCCTTCCTGGACTGAAGTCTTAAAGTTGTGCCAATTCACATTATGTTCTGCAGAACATTGCATTGAAATGTATCACAATTCCCAGTCAGAAGAATTTAATTTTTCTTTTCCTAGATAAAATCTCTAATAATTTTTCATTTTGTTTTAAAACGTGGTCTCTGATCTATTTCAGCCTCTGCATATATTCTAGCCCTGCATTCCATTAACTGGACGGTACGTACAAGTGTTTATAGGCCTAGTGGTATGATTCTGAAAAAGGCTGATGTCAAGAGGAGGTTAGCCTGTGAAAGGACTGCCCAGTATGTCCCAATGGATTTTTCTTTAAAGTGTTTAATTATTGCAAGAAGAAAGCCCATGTTAAAAATGCAGACTTTGGCTTTTGGCTACAATGAAACAATTAAAAAACTCAAGATTTTAGCCGCCCACAAAAGCCAAATGTTCTGTACTGATCTTTAGTTGAAATAGGAAAATATGAACCAGAAATGAGTATTTCCAGATGTGGTTGCAGATACATTGTGTTTCCTAGTTTTAACTGCTTTCCCACTTTCGTAATTCTAAACTTTATGTCAACCTTAATTCATGAAACGGGAGGATTTGGGGCCAAATTCACCCCTGGCGAAGTATGCAGCTCCTCTGGAATCAGAAGAGTTATACCCCAGATATATCAGACCCTCTCCTATTTAACTTTTTCACTTCACTTCATGTGACTGCAACACATCTGAGAAGAATTAAAGATGTTTTAACACCATCCATTCAGTTTATGGAAATCAGCAATATATTTTGTGCCGGGGAAACAATAATTAAGATACTGGGAATAAACAGCCTAAGTTAAACACCACAAAGAAAGAACACACACCGTGTCAACTGAATAAACCTGGATAGGAAACACTGAAACATTCTTTTTTCCCCCCCTCCCCTGAAATACATGTTCTTTTCTGCAACATTGCAAAGATAGAGTATTTGCTGGAAAGAAAAATCTTCATTTGCCTTACCATTCTATTTTAAAGCAACGGAGAAATGTTAGCTATTTTGCTTCTATTTCTGATACTTGCACTGTTCACTGGGCTAACTAAGCACCTCACAATGCCCCCATGAGGTAGGGCCATGCTATTATCACCACTGTAAATGAGGCCCAAAAGAGGTGCATGGATCACCCTTTAACAGCACTAAAACTTAACACTTAAACACTAAGAATGTGGAATTTTTCCACCTTTCAACCTACTGGAAATATCTCACTTTCTTTTCTCTTCTTCTTTAAGCTCTGAATGAAAGCTATATACTGCAATACACCTGACTAACAGCTGAGAACTGAACTTCCATCTCCCGTGTTTCAATCCAGATCTGCAACACTGTGGAGGTCAAACTGAGCTACAGCAAAATGTGAAGCCCACCTTTTCGTAGTTGGTATATCCCCCCATGACTGCTGGGTCCACGATCCCGTTCAGGAGCATAGAGAGAGGATGTACTGGAAGACTCCGATCCCAGACGTGCTGCTGGACAATGTTGCTGATTTTCTCGTTGGTTAGCTCCATCGTTTCTATGGCGTTCTCCAAGGGGCTGATCTCCTCCTGAGATAAAGAAGAGAAAAGAGGAAACCTTCATTCTCCTCCACTGAATATGAAGCAACTCCCTATATACGAATGGCAGCTTGACGGTTGACAGCAGAGGATTTCAGACCACGTGTGCTTATTATTTTGCCACAGAGAGGAATACAAGAATGACATCACACTTAATCCTGAAGGTAACAACAGTTTAACAATTAGCCACTGAGTAGAGTGTTAAGTAGCCACCTTCCCAAACTTTACACAGCCAACATAGAATTGGCTGCCTGTGGTACAGCTGCCTGAAGAACAACAAAAGACAAGCACATCAAAGCAGACACACATTTGCTTTTATCTGAAGCAGAACTTATTGGTGTGCCGCATCCTACGGTGGAATAGCTAGTCCTAAACTTTACAAAACTCTTTATTTGACAAAAGATCAGAGAGGATGAAATGCAATTCACATGCAAAACTCACCGTTGTAATCTGCTTGACTTCAAACCACTTCAGGATGCCTGGAAATGAGTATGCTGTTGTGTAGGTTGTCCTTTCAATCCACATAGTCTAGTTAGAGAAGGAAAAAAAAAAAATCTAAGATCTAAGTAAAATATTGGTATTGCAATATAATTCTTTTCTGCACTAGAATATGGAACCAGGTTTCCAGCACTAGCTGGCAGGATTTGCACAAAGACTTTCACTTTCATTAACTGGGATGAAACCCAGTGTTTTTGGCAACAAATACCACTTCTGCAACTTAAGTGGTATCAATATAAGCAGCAGAAGGCTGTGGTCCTTCATGTAAACCACTTCCAGGAGTGTGATTATAGCGTATTTAGCCAGAGTTATATGCAGTATGTCCAACCACTGCATGTGAGCAACAGTATGCCTCACAGGCAGCAAGGAAACTTGCTATTACACTACACCCAAAGCTCACTCTCCATTGCAAATCTTAAAATTTGGCCTAAAGTTGAGCTGATCCTTCATAGTCAGATGTTAAGCCTCCTTAAGGATGGCTACATCACCCACAATCTAGCAGGCAGCAGATTACACTCTCTAGGATGTTGCAGCTAGACAGCACAGTATTTACGTATGCCTGCATCAAGGACTTCGAGCATTACAACTTCAGCTAAGGAGCCCCTCAGTACATCACTTGATATTGCAATCTTTATGCAAAGATGAAGTGTAGCCCTCTGCTCCTCCTACATTTTAGTAACAAAACTCCACTGCCACAGGTGGAAGAAAAATTGTGACAGTGCTGTTCAAAATGCCACTGGCAAAATAAAAAAAAATAATAATAATAAAAAAGCATAGAACAGTTTTTGCACCAAATAGACAACCAAGGCAGCTGACATTAAAAGCAGAAGACTCACAGCAAATTCATTCTCTGGATCTTTTTCTCCTTTCCTGAATGGTCGTGAGTGTGTGAACTGCTGTACCTCGTTTGCTCTGTAGTAGCTAGGAAGAAGCAGATAAAAAACAGTGAGTATAATAATAATGACTTACCTTCATTACATCAATGTTCTTTTATTTCCTCTCAAAATGTCCAGCTTTAAACTGGACTGGGAAGCAAATTTGCATGGGACATATAGGCACTCTGAATATAACTAGATTAGTTAAGAAAAATATAGAGGAAATGTTGAGAGAAAAGGGAAAACAAATTACTTTAAGATCTGTTCAGGAACAGGTTTGTCTTTATAATTAGGTGGCAGGTTCATCACAGGCTTCACTATAAAGCACTGCACATCTGAGGCAGCTATAGTTAAGGATGAAAAACCATGAATTCTTCTGGGAAAACCGAAGAGGGAAAGAAATTCCCTTCCTGTTTTCATCAAATGTCAGACTTCTCAACAATTCCCTGTGCTCTTGTCATGTTTGAAGAGAAATACTTAGTTGTTCATCAACAATCACAGACATTATATTGCTTGATGTGGCTGGCATGCTACTCATGAACTAAAAGCCCAAAAAGATAAGCCCTATACGAATCCTTCCAACTACTCAAATTCCCTGGTGAAATGCATGGGAGCCTGGGTGCTAAAGATTTTTACCTCAGGGACACGAAAACAAAACTCTGTACTAGGTTCTGTAACGCGTGCATCCATCTCCTCTCTTCTCCTCTCTTCTCTCTCCACCTCTCTGCCTGGTTATTTGCCAGATTCTCCCAGTGCAGTAAAACTGCCCCCCGAATCTTTAGATCAATAAAACTAGCTAAAGAATGTAGGCTATTTTTATCAGCGAACATCTACACTGTCTTCATCTTTTGCACCTGTGAACCTTAACAGAAATTCAAGAAAAACCAGTCACTGTATGATGTTGTGCTTGGAGATACTACGTTGTTCCTTTTCATTCTGTTTTAAGGACCGCATAAAATGCCTTATTTAAGTAAAAATCTGTATGGAAAAGCAAAGCATAAATAGTTTGACTCACGTGAATAGATTATTTCCATGAACCTCCTGCCAATTTTACCCTGAAGTGGTGAAGTTTTACTGGTGGGTACCCCATACATCCTTGATTTCACTATGGCTATTTCTTTCAAAACCCTATGTAGCTAAAGGCAAGGTCATTCTGCCCGCATTGAAGAGCCAGCTGGATACCTGCCAAGTCTGAACCCAAAACCTCATTGCTAGAGCAGATCAAGTGCCGAGCCCAAGCTAATACACTCCTTCTCTCAAGAGATCTTATTAGCTTGGGCTTTGTGCCATGCTAAGCATTCTATATAGCTTCCAGCTCAGAACTGGTGCACGACTGGCCAGTTTATAATGCAGGCATTCCCCGAAATGGTGAACTGATTAATTAGTATCTGCAGTACACTATTATGAAACAACCAAAGGAAGCACAAGACATTATATCATGCAAGAGCAAGGGAACTGGTTCCAAGCAAAAGTCAAAAGAACCCAACACAAAGGAGGTTTTCAGGAAGAAAAAAAAGCATGAAATTAAAACAAACTACAGAACCACCAACCCCTGCCTAATACAACAGTGATTTGGGCACTCAAACTTCTCATCTTTTCAGAAGGTGTTTGTACGAGTCCGAGAAGGACCTGTACCAAATCCAAGCTATGCAGCTGCTCCCCTTTATAATGGGGCTATGCCAAAGACCCGGAACCAAACACCCCCAAAGTTTTGGAAGAGTTCAGATCTGGATCCAAATTTTGCAGTTCAGGTTCATCTTGAGCCAAAAACATTAAAACAAACACAAACAGATGCAAAGGAAGTAGCTGAAACAAAGCAGCAACAGAGGAGGCATTTTTTGATACCAAGTTTGGTCTTGAATGAATTTTAATTTCCTATGTGGATTTAGTGCTTGGCAGGCTCATTGCAAGGGAAGCATCTGGTATCACTGCTTGAGTTGTGCCTTTGTACATGGACTTTTAAAGCCAAAATAGACCACCAGATTCTCCATCCTGGCCTGTATAACACAGGCCAGAAACCTAGTAAACTTGGTGTTAACTAACGTACATCTTCCAGGAGCATGTCTGATATTGATGGAAGTCACAAATAAGTATCTGAGGCATCTTCACTTGATTGCACTTGGTCGTGCTCACGATTAAGAAAAAGATCGTAAGCCTAGTGGGGTGCTGTCACACAGTACGGAGTTTTACCAGGACAAAGAAGAGAAAAAAAAAAGAAGGCTGTTCACCTAACAGCTTTCGTCAACATAAATTATCGTTTTACACTTCTTACAATGTGATTTCTAGGGAAAATAAAAAGCAGGCATTTCATAAATGCTAGTTATCTGCAAGCAAGAAGACAGCATACTTCCTCCCACCTTCACTGCCTGAGTTTTACCTCATTCACCTGGAAATACCAGACTGGATCACGTGCACAGCACAGCAGTTAGCACCACCTGCTTGAGAGCAAGGTACAAAAAAAATCCTGACCTGCAACCCACTAAGGTTTCATCCTAGCAGCAACTCATTTAACTCTTACAACATCAAGTTCTTTCTCTTTTTCAATACATTTAACTTCACTTTCATGGTTCTGGATAGTCTTATTTCATGCACAGTGTCTGCTTCAAAGCTCTCCTAGACCAAGATCATTAAGTTCGTTGCTTATAATCTGTTATTTCCTAATCCTGTCATTCTAAGAAGAAAACAGATCCTGAATGTGCCAAAACCTTTTAGAACCAAAAGATACACTGTTTAGGAGAAGACTTGATCTCCTCTCCTGGAGGGGCAGTGCTGGTCATCTTCTCAGCACTAGGGAACTGGGTCAGTAGCTTCAGGTTGAAGTCTTCCCTTCGTTCATACTCCTTGCCACGGTAGATAAATATTTTGTTCTGTGGGTAGCAGAAGAAAAGGAGAATTAGCAATAAAAGCAAGGAGAAATACCTTTTCCAGTGTACACACACTAGTCTCAGAGGTCTGGTTTACATGAAGGGCTGCCTCCTAGCCTGACAAACAGAACACGTGGGAGAAGCATCACAGGCTGGAGTGACAACACAGCAACTCACAGCGGCAAGGCACTGGAAAAGCATCCTCACAGCTGCCCAGAAAGTGATTATTTCACCTACAAGTGTTACTGACATGCTCACGCTTCTAGCAATTTTGCTTTATCCCATTTGCTGTGAGCTGTTGTATACTTTTATCCAGCATGTATACTGGATACACGTGCTGGTCAGCCACTGCCACAACAGGTCAGCAAGCACTGCTCAATGTTATCACCCTGGGCTTGTTTTATTTAGCCATCAGTTTTCATCAGCTTGCTTGACTGATGGACACAGACTGCCCCACTGACAAGCCGACAGGGACATGTTCAGGGATGTCTGGGCACGTGAGATCCTGTGTTTTGTGGTGTGCACATTTTCCTCCATGCCTCAAGTCACGCTGCAGGTTTGTCATCAGACAGCAAGACAACTCTGGGGTTTCTTAAACAGACAGCAAAGATGCAGCAATGGATTTTAAAGGGTAGGACTAAGCAAAAGCATGAGTTTTACCCCAGCCCTCTTCAGCTACCCCTAACAAAATAAACAGCTACACCAGTTCTGCAGTACAGACTTTAAAAGTAGACAACAGCCGATTTTTTCATGCTGGCCAACAAGCAGTGGTGGTTTCTGGAAGGACTGAATTCAAAAACATGACCTAGTGGAGAAAGCTTTCGATGCCATCCAGTTCCACAGTTCTAAGTTGACATTTTTCCTTTTTATTAAACTTGGCTTTGATTTAAGGACAGCAGCTTCAAACAACTCCAGTCTGAAAATGTAAATGTTTCTTGATTTTAAATAATAGTTGGGAATATTTTCTACTATGCTGCACCCTGCCCATCTGACTCACTTTGGCTAGGTTCTCGTATTACAGCTAGCACAGATCCAGCAGTGCTTAGCAGCAATCTCAAACAGGAAGCATCTTTGCATTTTAATTCTTCTGTGTGGGACCAGACTCTCACTAATGTGCTTTAGCATTGCAACGATCCATGTCCTGAAAATTAGGTTCAGACTGAAAAGAGATGGGATAAGTTCTTCACAAGCTAAGCATTTTCTACCAAATCATCATTACAACAACAATGTATTTTGCTTGGAAATCGTATTTCTGAAGAAGTTTATAGAGCACTAATACCAAAGGTATATTCTGTTTTAAGTCCATATGAGAACATAATCATCTAACAAACTCACTTGCACCACACTAACTTTTAACAAAGCTGGGAATACAAAAAAAAAAAAATCACCTCCTACTCATCTTTTTTTCTATGCTGAGCTTTTTGCAATACTTAAGGGATTTATATGTATTAGTAGCATTCAAACGAAAAAAGGATCATCTGAATTTTCTTGGAGGTTCTGCGAGTTCAGGCTTTTTAGGGTACCCACCACTCCAGATCTTGAGTACTGAAGAATTCTTACCCGGAGGAAAGAGGGGAAGCCCTGACCATAGTATCCAACTGCAAAGTACTCTGGTTGAGGTCTCATTGCCTTCATAATATTTTCATAAAAAGTAGCTCGTTTTTTCTGAAAAAGAAAAAAAGTCACTAGCATTTTCACTTCTCAGTGCTCAAGGACACTGCCAGACTGCAGCTCACATTCCCAGTGACAATTCCTGATATATTACTTCTCCCCTGCAGAATACTTTCTATTATCTTTTTTTTTTTTTTTTTTTTTTTTGATACAGTATCTCTTATTTATCCATTTACTTGGTTAAATATTTGGTTTGTCTAGGCCAGAATCAACTTCATTTTCTCGTTTGCAGACATGCGAACAATGTCATGTTTTTTGGGATTCCAGGAGGATACTTGAAATCCTTAACTATTGCAACACAAATTAAAAGTAAACATATTCTGAAGCAAAGCAGACACAAATGGTGACAAATGTCAGAGAACTGGCAGAAATAAAACTGGGCAGATGATTCTCATATGAAAGAACATAAAGACCATCTGGTTACATCTTTTAGCTGTGAAAAAAAAAGTCATTCAGAACCAAGCCCATTCTATAGTTCTGTGTTCACGCACGGTAATTTTACCACAGGAACAACAAGGTGATGAAATTTATGGAGCCTGGTAATATACTATGCAAATGTTAGCTTATTTGATTAGCACTAACAATGCTAAACATCTTCACACAATATTGTCGTACAGATTACAAGGTCAAAATTATACACTTTTAAAAATGAAGAAGTTATGGAAACATTCTTCTAGTATTAACCCTTAAAAAAACAAGGGGGCTATGGTAGTTTGTTTGCTTTTAACATAAGTGTATTTTGGGCTTATCCTGCTCAAAAATATTAATTTAAGCAGTCAACAGCCTGCTGAAAATTGAGAAAACAAACTTACCAGGAGATTACCAAGTCCCTCATAATCAAAGACCTTGTTTTCATACATGTCAGCCAACTCTTTGCTTAGCTGAATGGCTTTTTCCCACATCTCCATGAAGGACGAAGAGAGGCAGGTGGTGGAAGAAGAGCACAAAACAAAAGACTCCGTTAAAAGCATTCATTACCACAGGTAGGTAACACAAAAACTCATCTGATTTCAATTCAGGCAGCACTTCAGGCAGTACTGCCAACTTCTTGTTAGACTCCACGCTGTGTATTTCTTTGCAGAAATCACAGTGACACATTTTTTCATTTGTAGATCTGAGAGTGATTTACAATGCAAAGTTACTATTGTTACTCCTGATTGGGAAAACTTAGTCATGAAGAAGTGGAAGGATATGCCTATAAACAGCAAAACAGAGAAGCTCACGTGGTCTCTTTCTACACCAATAAATCATCCCTTTCATCAGGCTTCCTTAGTTTTGTCTCATTTAGCCTTCTTAGAACCACCTATCCCAAGTGCAATTGACACAAGTTCTGTATCAGCCAGACAAGCCCTGTTTATTGCCATGCAAAAAGAACTAACAAAACCCATTAACCAGGAAAAGAACAAAACAAACACTGCAAATTCTCACCTAGCTAGTATCTTGAGCAGAGTTATTTTTACAGAATCTCTATACAAGGAAATTGAAGGATTCAAACATCTTCAGGACAAATGGATGCCCTGCTCATTCTAGTACTCCTGTCTTTGTTAAGAAGCCAAGCCTCATGCATCAAGGCCTGTTATGGAACTACATCTCTTCTTCTCTTTAAAACCTAAAACCAACTTCTGCTAGCTACAGCCACCAGTTAAGTATTTACCAGTGAACAGGAAGAACACCACAGAGACACTCACTTTGCCCCTGTCGAAGAAGAAGATAATTTCTTGGTAGAGCTTTTCCTTGAGTTCCTGTTGCGAGTAGACGTAGTAGCTGTCCCTCTGAAGCAGATGAGGGACGCATGGCTTCTCAGACCACTAGCATGGAGGAAAACAAGCAAAATTGAAAGAACTAGAACATCCACAGATAAAGAAATCCTTACAGTGGATAGACTAACCTTCTGCATGGATGAGGGTTCACATTTCAGTTAGACTCTGATTACATTTAATTTAAAGCCCACACTCTGAGAATGAAAACTAAAACTTCCTTTAGTGTATTACCTGGAGCAGCTCTGCATGGAGGAGGAGAGTGTATGCTGCCTCTGTGAAGTTCTCACAGTCTGTGTGCAGATCCCGGAGTTTATAGAGGTATCTAAATGAATGAAAAGTCATTGTTACTTTATGTGACTGACTCCTCCATCAGTGTACACAACAGGAAGGGAAATAAAGGCTTCTACACACGTCTATGGAAGGAGACAACCTACCTGATATAAATGTCCTCTCGTTTCTTCTCCTTATAAAAATTCTGACAAAAGTAGAAAAAATAGTCAAACTGATGTAAGCCAGCATGGACTTGCATAATCAATGCTAGACAAGTAACTGAAATATCCGAGACTGATCCTTAAAAGATGTTTGCTATCACTTTGGCCACTCAGACACACGTAGGCCTAAAACCATCCCTTTGACGTAAGATGGGGCTACCATCACCTCTAGAAGAGGGTTAAGGGAAAGACAGAAAGCAGCTTGTTCAAAGTTACAGCTACTCTTCACAGTGGAACAGGGACTTAAGCCCACACTTCCCAAACTATCAGCTAGCCACCTTTCCAGTCTGTATTTCAGGACCTCAGGTTATTGTATAGGCAAGTATCAGCCACATGAATTGATTTTGGACTATATAACTTCATGTTTTATAGCTCTCAGTAGCTGGTAACCTGATTTGGACCCATTAACCAGTAAGAGCATAAAGAATTACTTAAAATCCTTAAAAAAATATATTTGGTGGCCTCCTATTTGATGTTTTTCTTCCTGGATGGAAGTGCATGAAAAAATTACTTTTCCAGTGAATTGTTTTGCATGGCAAAATAAGGCCTTCAAATTTATTCTGGGGCACCTGATCCACCCCAGGACCACATCGCAAAAGTGAGGTCAGAAAAGAAGCACCCACATCCACCTCCAGCCTGCCCCATACCAGCACGTTGACAGTGCAGCTCATGCGGTTCTCCTTGCTTTCATCATGCATGATTGTTCTGTAGTCCAGCAGGTTCTCTAGCAAGCTGCTGACCAGCAAAGCAAACACTTCTCCAGAAGCAGACAGATATTTATGCTTCCGACAGTGCTCCAGGAGGCTGTAGACAAAATCCAAAGAGGTGTAAGGGAATACTCAGCCACAGCTCTGAGTGCTAGTAAGTAGGATTTCAGTGTAATTACCCACTCAGCTAAGAGAGTCAAATACATTCCCTGAACAAAGACTCTCAGTGCAGAACAGCACAGCACATCCACAGACCTCAGATATCCACATCAGACAGGCCAAAGCTTGCCTTGGCAATCAAAAGCCTCAGCTCTACTCCTGGTACTAAAACAAGGCTCTGATGGGTTTAGCTCTGATCCTGCTGTTCCCAAGCTCTTCCACTTAAAAGCCCCTTGCCAGATCAGTACATGTCTTTAAGCTTGTATCCCCAAGGTTAGGATAATTGTGCAAGTTGCTGCTCCAATAAAAAAGCATTATTTTAAGGCAATCAGCCAGTCTGAGAGCTCCTTCATAGCATTAAATCACTGTCAGCTGCATTATCTCCCTACTCATTGGAGCAACAAATTAGGGTTTCTTTGCATCACAAAAATAGCCAACTATGCTGTAAACAAAGAGCATCCATGTTCACTACAAAACTTACAGTTTCTCCAGCAAAATCTTGTACTGTTCGTCCCCTCGGCCACCCTCAACTTCCTGGTCCAGCTTGGTTATCAACTCATTTTCAAACTGAAAAGGCAAAAGACACGTCAAATACACGGCAGCTCTCACCAGCATGATCAGTAACGCTTGTGGATGGTATTTCTGAACTGCCACACCATCAAACACTGGTTTTACAAGCTAAGCTAGAGGATGCTTTCATTATTGACCAGAACAAAAGTGGTAAGGTGTCAAGATGAGAAGGACGGAGCAAAGAAATATGAGTTCTCCCTTTCTCATCCTACAACACCTGGAAGGTGATGCTCTGGGGTAGTGCTTCTCCTTTTTAGGAGAAGCATTTTTTTTTTTCCTATCCATTACCAGTTCAGATTTGCTGGGATGAAGAAGCATCTTCAACGACCAGCTTATGGACGATAATGGTCATTCACTCACTCTACAGCAACTGAATTACTACCACCAGTTAAGGGCCAGTCTCAGCTCTCGAATGACCAGCGTAAATGGTTGTGACTGCTAATTAAAGCAACTTCTCATGTGACAAGAACCAAGTCCTCTGAGATTATTTGTTCAGCTATGAAGATACGCCCTGTTATGTGCAAGCAGGGCAAGAACATAGTTTTAGCTATAACTCAGTTACAAAGTTATAAATATTCATGTTCCAAAATATGAGGGACTTTGTAACTATGATATAAATATCACTGGCATGGAAAATCCATGCCACACATCCAGTTTCTTTCTAATGATTCCAAGAATCCCTGAGACCCTGAGGCCAACCACACCAAAGACTGATGACCCCATGGGAAGAAAGATCCCATATACACACTGAAGTTGGGGTCCAAGCTGGTGTGAGGATGGAGCTTTGGGAAATACAAGTCACATTTGACAACAGTCTGAAATGCCAAGGTGGCTGCCTCTTGGATGGATGTCTCCTACTCATCCTCCAGGGAGAAGACTGTCTACAGCATAACTGAGTGTCCCCTGCCTGCCAGTTGAAATGTTAATGTCTGATATCCCCAGAGAAAAGCTGGAAGAAAGAGTCCTTAGAAACTGCAGAGAAAAAGTTAATGTTAGAACAAAAGAAGACCCTCCTTTTCTTTCTTCCTGTTCCGTGCTTTCTCAGTAGCAATAAAAGTTAACTCACAGAGAAATTAGCACAGGGTTGGAACTCAGAGATCCTGTTCTCTACTCTGTCCTCTGATTTAAAATTGAGGGATTAGGCGGAACACCTATTAATAATTCAAGTGAGATGTTGACTGTACAGCAATTTTCTTTACAGTAACTTACATTACAATCAAAGATCTGCTTTGGGAGAATTTATGTGGTTATCATAAATGTAAATAGGCACTATTCTGTTCAGTACCCTGTTACAGTCTCAAAAGTGCTTCACATCTTTTTTGTTCAAATTCTCCTTCTTGCCTAACGCACACTGCAACATTTGCACCGAACATACCAGGCTCCCTTACCATGTGGAAGTTTCTGTTCCCACTGAAGTTAAACTCGCACTGCATCATATCAAAGAAGATGGGAATGGTGGCTTTCCGTAGCTCAGGCTCTGGGACCAGGGTTACCTCCAGGATTGGGCCTACCATTGCTGGAATAAATTTTATTTTGTGGGGACCTGCAAGGAAGTCAAAGTCAGATACATCCTAATGGAATATGGCTGCTTGAAGTTGCACGGTATGTGGATATTCAAATGTGCAAGCACATTAGTCAAATAAAATAAAAACCATAAGCCACAGACATTTTGATTAGAATGCATTTTTGATGTGGATAATGGCTACTTAACACCACTCCAAAATTCAGTAATAGTCCTAGAAATAGAACAGAACTGAACTGCATGAATGTTGCAAATTGAAGGCTCCCTGGAAAATTCTACTCTTGGCCTTCATATGGTAGAACTTCCTTTATGAGGAACCTCTAAGAGATCATCTCATTATCACATGAGAAAAGATTAGCTTTTGAAGGTTATTTACCAAAAAAGGGAAAGAAACTTTGTACTCTTGAACAGCTCAGCCTGTGTATTTCCCCACATTAAACACGAACAGCTTATATAAACAAATAATTAGAAGTCCAGCTTAACAGCTTGAATAAAGATAACTCTTCAGCTGAAACTCACCCAAATTATACCACATATCCCTTATTTTGAAGCCAATTTCTTTCCTCATGTCCCCATACCTAGAAAGAAGTATTACAAAGAAAAAGATGAAGGCGGCTTATTCACTGATGTTACCTTTGCAAAGCTGAAGAAATTTAACTGCTCAACACAGTTCTACCTCAAATTTTGTTTGTTGTATTTGATGCTTTTCCTTAAAGCTTCAACTGCTGATATTAAAAGAATGGAGGAATGTTTAATTACCAGGCCATTACCATTTATTGGTAAGGTTTAATTACAATAAAGCCCTTATTTAATTAAAATTATTGCAGAAACAGGGCAACAAACATTAACCATGCATGCCCCCACAAAATTCTCCGTCTAGACCTACAAAGGTCTTTAGGCACATAACAGCTAAACAAAGAAGTAAAAGCTGTTCAATCTCTCTGAATTTGGCCAAGTTCCTACAAATTACACATTCCCCAACAAGTTACTACCATTTGTTGCACTTTATGCACAGGCGTTAAGCTCATTTTACTACTTCTGAGACAGTTAAGGACTCTGAAGTGCTCTGGGTTTCAAAATCAAAAAACTAAAGACTGAGGACTAAGAGGTTGCAGGGCTTTTAGGATCATTGCTTACCTAACTCATATAATGGCTGAGGAATCACATAAAGTATTGCTCTGGCAACTATGGCAAACCTTCTGTTGCAGATCTTACAGTGGAAAAAGTTCTTTTGGCAAGATGCTTAAGTTCAGCTCAGGACCTGTGCATCCAGACTTAGACATCTTAGTTTCAAAGGCCTGACTTGTGTGCTAGTCACCCCTTCTCCCTTTATCATCATTCATTAAGCAAGCTCTTCCATGGCATGTTTCGCCTCATTCTAAGACCGTACAGGGTACGTCTGCAAAAGTACAAATGAAGCTCCTTAAAAATAAAAAGGTCTGGCAATTTTTTAAACTCACTTCTTGATAATTTTGTTGCGTTTGGCTTGCGAGAAGGTCTCCAGCTGGAGGGATTCATGAGTGAGAAAGGCCACTGCCAAATGGAAATAGTTATTCCAGAGCTGTGGAAGAGAAACAAGTCCAAAATAGGAGAAGACAAAGGAAAAGCAACAACCTGCACAACAGAGCTGCACAGTCCCAAATACTATAGTCTTACAGGTAAGTGTTAATGAGGAAGTGTACTAATAGTAAGTGTGGAAGCATAGATGAGCCTGTTCTCAGCCACAGCAGGCAAACCAGTAGTATACAGCAACTCAGAATTCCTTACTCTATTTACCTTGGCCTTTCCAACCTAAGGAAGTGACAACAGGTTCCCCACCCACAAGTGTTGTGTTCTCAACTAGTCACACTCAAGTCAACTTTGGCCAGCAGGCCCATTCAGCTTGACTTTGTAAAGACTGCAGCAGTTGCTTTGCTGTACTAACCACAGTCCTGGAATTCAGAGCTGCTTTGCATTTATCTGCTTTCCTACAAAGACTCTACAGATATTTATCACTGGCATGCTTCATATCAACAAGTCTGGTAACTTGGGGATTTGCTTGCTCTTCAGGCCTTTCAGGAAACACCGAGCTCCAAAAGAAAATCCACAAACAACAGAACTGTTACCTGGAGTTCAAAATTTGCTTGATCCAGAAAGAAACGGTTGAGTACAGAAGTAAATTGGTTCACTGCCCGGAGGAAAACCCTGAAAGAGGTAAAAACATCAAATAAAAGGTGGCTATAGGAAGGAAAAAAAAAAAAAAAAAAAACACAAACAAACAAAAGAACAAAACAAAAAAACAACACTGCAGTTCGGGGTTTATGATGTAAGCTCAGGAAACAAGAACAGATGCTACCAAATGAGATTTGGGACAGTAAAGGGACATTCAGGAAAAGTCATTCTCCTGTTTCTATGCAAAAGAAACCTTGACTGGAAGCAGATGATAAAAAAAAATAAACAAACATATTTTAAGTCAGTCTCTGTGAGCACGCAGCGTTGTTCCACACAGCAGCTCCTCCTAAATTTAGCCCATTCCTACCACCACAGCTTTCAAATAACTTGCCACTTCCATGTCCTTCTCCATTAATGCACCCGTATGACAACTCCACATCAGAGGACAGAAACGAACCTGGATAATTCTAGTTCACAGGCCAGCATGCTTTCATCCACTACACATTTATGTCTGTGAGTTGATTCCCCCAGATTTGAAACCAAAAGGGCTTCCCTGATTTATCTTGCACACTCCAACAGATAAATAAATAACAGTTGGAAGAAAACATGGTTTTGGTTGTGTGCCTTTGGGCAGGAGCAGAAATTTTCATTTCCATCAACAGAAACGGCCAGGCACTAGAATTTACCAAACTCTAACTGAAATTACCCTGAATCTGTAAAAGAAAATAAGCTTATGTAACTCCAGTGATTTGCAAGCCTGCCAGGGTGAACCACCCTCCTTTCCGAGCCAAAAAGACTCCAAAGCAGTAACGAGACTTAAAATAGCAGCAACTATTTACCTGCTCTGCATCATATTCATAACCATCCAGTCAGCTGCATAGACATTTTTTCCTATCAGATCTTTAAACATTATGAACGTTTCCATCAGGAAATCCTGTCAGAAAAAAATAAAAAACACAGGTTGAACAGCATAATCTTTTTATCCGCATGAAAATGTAGGGAAATGCAAGTATTTGGAAGTATTTGCACTATTTGCAATTGCACTGATTAACTACTACATCGATTAGCAATCAATACAGCACACCTCCTAAGAAGGATGTCTTACTGCAGGAACATATTCCAATAACTCAATTATCTCTGACATCTCATCCATTCAGTTTCAGAAGGAGAAATAACTCCACAGAACATGTTGATCTGTTTAATTAAATCTACCTTTACTGTTTCAAATTAAGCTACACTATAAGGAGTTCTGGTGCACAAGATGGATGAAGAACCAAAATCAATATTCAAGCACTTTCCAAATGCCTGAGTGACGACAGCATAACAGCCCTAGGCAGTACCTTCTACAAAGATGGAAATCTAAAACATATTTTTCACTTCCTCAACTATTTAAGTCTTTTCTAGCTTAGATTAAGAAGTATTTTTACAAAGAGGCAGCAAATACGGCTTCAGACACATGGTTTAGAATATTATCATAGGAAAGAAACTTCCTGCACGAGTGCCAAACTGCCCCAAACAAAGCTAGCACACCTGAAGACTTTGGCAAGACAAGGTTGAATTGCAGGATAAGAAAAAGAAAAAGAAGAGACAAGTGAAAGAAGGTATCAATAATATTGATCTCTCCATACTGTGGTCTCTACAGATATAAATGCTAACCTTTGAGCATTTAAATAGACTGTTCTCTGCAAAGACAGCACATTAGCATTCAGAAATGAGAGGGATACAAAGAAGGTCACATGAGAAATCACCATCTTACAAAGATCACCAGCAAAAAAAGATCTGTTAAGCTGAACAGCTTGCTCTAAAAAATTGGCAAGCAACACTAATGTGGAAAGAGAAATGGGCATTTGGTGCTGCCTCAGTAAAAATCCTTTAGGCATTATTAAATCAGAGCTTGACCGAAAAGTTTGGACTTGACAAGAGGCACCTTGAAGGTAAAAATTAACTTGTAATGGTGTTAAACCAACCAAGTAATGATGCTATGCCAGGCCTGAAAATACAAAAACTCATAAAAAACAATAAACAATAAAAATAGATAAAAATAATTATTGCAATAAAACAAAATGCAACTTTCTGTTGGTATTAGTAACTCCTACACCACCACAAACATGGGCTTGCTTCTGTTGATTAGGGGATAAGAACATGATTATAAATTGGTATTTTGGATCAGTATCTCTTTAAATGGTATTCATAGTTTTAATGATTTTACAAACTCACCCTCTTGACATGCCTCTGCAGAAGCTGTACACATTCACACATAGGAACATAAAAGAAATAATCTATTTGAGTCAGAAGACGCAGAACTAAAAGGGCAAAGCAAGATACACCTTCAACTTGTAAACTTCAGGCTGAAGCTCAGTTTGCATTACAATAAAGCTTTAAAGCCCCTGCTTAATCTCACCTTGACGGTAAGTAAGGATGGTCTCCTACCAGCTCAACTGCTCTTCAGGAAAGAGAAACATTTCTGAACTGAGGTTCCCTCAACACAAAATTAGTTTCAATTCTGCCTTGAATGCACCTTTGTCTGAAATCCATCGGAGGTGTCTTCCTTGTACTCTTGTTCCTCAGACACAGGATTTCTACACAACCCTGCTGAAAACCTGTTTGCTCCTTCATTTAATGAACACTAGCAATATACCTGAATCTACTTAAGTTTTATTTTCTAATGAGTCCTCCACAAAAAAAAAAAAATAATAATATTTGTATAATATAAAAAACAATTCTAAAACGAGATGCTGAATGATCTCTACAGACTATCCAACTGAGTGGCCCTTTAGATGCAGAAGTGACAGAAACGTGCGTGTCCTGTAGGTGGCTATGTTGCTCAACAGATTGTGAGTGATTCCAACTGCACAGGGAACAAGAGGGATGACCTTGCCTTCCAAAATGAATTATAAACACTTTCTTGTGGGTTTTGATCTAGCTTGTACATGAAGAACACAACTCCAGGCTCTTCCTCAGCCAGTATTTAAATTAGCAAGCACTTCAAGTTGCAAAACTAGGAGCACTAGGACAGAAAACTAGAACAGCTGCTGTGTCATGCTTCAGAGATGTCCATAAATACAGGGTTTGGTTCTGACTTTTTCTAGGACAGTTTGGGGACAAATCTGGACAGGACAGTTTGTTCTAAGTGCCTCAAAAGAAAAAAAAAAAAAAAAAGCCTAATGTTCCACTTGGTTTTACTTATAAGTCTTTGAGAACATGAATTGTACACAGTTTTTAACATGGAGAGAACTATGTGCATTGCTGTCCACTAAAGGAAGCAAAGCATTTTGGATTGGATGGGAATTCAGTATTTGGGTTTTGGCTATTATCCCATAAGACTTCATTAATAGATGTCTTTCCTGTTTTAAGAAATTAATATAGATGTATGTTCAAATTTGCTATCTTTTCTTTGCTTTAAATACATTTTAAAGCTTTCCAATCTCTTAATTGAAATGGGGATGAACCAGAAAGAAGGAGATAAAGAGAACACGACCACTAAGAGACACAGGGAGAGCATGGAGGAAGGGGAACGCTTATCCGTTTCACCTACATTCACTCTTTTGGTTCCAGACCTTTTACTTGCACAGACTTCATCAGTCATTAAACATTTTAACTCATGCTACAAATGCTAATCTCAGGCTCCACAGAGTCAGCAACATCCACTGTCCATACCCAGCAGGGGTGATGCAAATATATCCCCAGTGGCTGCGGCATTAGGTACACATAAGTAATTGCTGATGAATGCAGTATAATCAGTCCAAACTGAATACAGTAACTTGAAATGACCTTTCAGAAGCAGAAAATAATTCTTTATGGATGGAGATAATCCCCCAGCCAGGCTGACTTACAATAATGTCCTGCCTGGTTTTGAAAGTATTGATATAATGGTTGTAATGGAAATCATCCATCTGCCTCAGGATAGCTGTCATGCAGGCCACAAAAATACCCTAGAATATGAAAAACAAGACATGCTGTTATTTTTCTGTATTAAGTGTATTAAGCGACATAAGCTCGAAGTGTGACATGTGCCTTCAGGTTCCATCTAATCAAGTATTACCAATCACAATCATGCTGATCTATGTCCTGACATCGTTCTGTGTGACTGTTTTCTCCTCTACCCTAAACCAGTTAAGACTTCCTAAATGTCAAGTCTGAGGTCTGGGTCTATCTGTTTCCCCAGAGATCAGTTTGCAAGAAAAACATACCCTCCAAACAGCAGAATAAAAGAATATATGAATGTATGTAATTTTATACATATATAAATATTATATACATGGAAATATATAAGCCACTACATTTTTAGATTTAACACGTACAACTATATAGTTCTTATGTATGACATTGGTAACAGCAATGACTTGATTTTAGAGCTGTTAAAAATAACTGCTATCCATGCTCAGCCCCTTATTTTTCCATCTTTCTATACACTAAGTACAGTGCAAATTAGAATATATAAACTTTCATACACCTTCTAAGATGCCACAGAGTAGTCAGCATTGACAATCAGAGCTGTCTGGTCCTTCAGCATTTAATCCTATTCAGTGAAGGTGGCAAAAGAACATTTTCTTCTCAGCAGAGATTCTCTGTGTATTAGAAATGGGCTGAAACCAAATTCTCTGTGCACAGGGGCCCAAATGAACTTGAAATCACAGCCACCTGTGACTCAGTTAAAATTGCTGTTAGAATAGAACAATTTGTATCCTAATACCAGCTCCCAGAAAGCCACCCAAAGCCATGTTGTAGTGGCACAGAAGTGCTGCAGGAAGTGGAAAGATGATTTCATAAACCACTCCACACACTGAAATCTCCCAGGAGAATTGCACTCTAACAAAGGGTAAGGTAGTAAGGGAAGCAAGTAAACGGCTCTCACAATGTGTGGAGACTGCCTGCTCATTCCAATCACCGTGCGGTTTATTCTCCGTAGCAGGCGTTCCATGATCAGCTGGATGTGGACAGCAGTAGGTCCCTGGGGGATTTAATAAAGAAAATTTAAGACAATTCTTGATGCATTCTGTTCTATAGAGAGCTCCTTGAGTGGGAGGACTGCCCTGACAGTGCTTAATTGTTATCTGAAGATGCAAAAAGACGACTTACTACACAACAGCAGTTGATTCAACTACTGCAGGTAGATACCTGGTGAAGAGGTGGCAAAATTCATTTGTACCAGTTTCACTTGTTCATGCTGGCATAACTAAACTGAACCAGGCAATGTGATTTGATATTTGTTCCCTGAACAATTCTTCAGTTCAAATTATTCTTTCCAAGGCACCTTGGAATCAATTTTCATGACTCATGTGGCAAATAACTGTACTCCCCTAACTGAATAATGACTGTGGCCCTTACTTCAACCAGAAATCCAATACTTAGATGGCTTGCTCCACATAATTCAACAAGTCACCAGAGTAGCTGGGAATAACATTTTGGTTCCTAGAAGGGAAAGACATTTTTCTTTGTACTATAGTGACAGCCACCAATTCAATCTTTGCATAGCCCCTTTTCATTCAAACGCAGCTACTTTATGTCCAAAGAGACAGAGAAAAAAATACAGAGCAATACAATGTAAGTCGAGAACAGTCCTTTGTCCTAACTTTAAAAAAAATAAAATAAAAAAGTACTAATCTTAATTTGCACCCTTGACAGTTCACAAACTCACCACATCTTTCCGATCCAGAACTTCCAGAACGCTGCTGAGGAGCTGTGAGGAGGCCTCATGGTCAGGCTTGTTTGAATTGTCATCCAGCTGGCCACTTAGCTGGTCTATCAGTAGAGGCAGGAGAGCATCTCTGCATTCTGAAAATGAAACAGCACCATATCTTGCTCTCAAAGTCCTTCAGCATTCAGTATATAGGTACCACACTGTAGCTTTCTGCTCTTAACTTAATCTTGGACACAAAAACATATACCTAAATCCACTTGAGTCACCACTGAGACTAAGAGAGACAAATAACCTGTAATGATATGCATTACACCAAGCAGATCATTCTCCTCTTGTCCCTTTCTAGATTAACATGCTCAATCAGGATCCTACTTTTGTAACAACAACAAAGTTTCAGATGTTCATTTTAAGAGCCACTATGGCAAGGAATATTTCTAAAGATAGATTTAGTTGTAGACTACCACTGATGGATGATTTAAATGACACAAACTTGAAAGACATTTTTGTCGGTAAAGGTACATGGCTCCATGGAGAAACAAGAGGTTTCAATGCACTACTTACCAAACTGTTTAAACAGATCACTCTCGACTATCTTGGTCATGCAGTTTAGCTTCTGTCGAACTAACTGGTTGTCAGGAATACTTTGGATAAACTTGCTGAAGAGGACACTAGCGTGCAAACCACAAAGTAAGCAGATGGTCAGCATTTTCACCCAATGTGATTCCACCTACCCTTACACTGTCTTGCACCTGGGCAAGTCAAGCAGCTGTCACCATGTTGACATGTCACCTGCAGCAGTCTCCAGGTAAATTACTACCGAGCTTTAACTTAACTCATTTTCTAGAAAGGTAGCACAGGGCTCTCAGTCAAACTGAACGGGGTTAAGCCTCTCGATAAGAAGCTTGCATCCCAAGATACAATAGATATATGCCACAAAAGCTTATAAATAGGAATACCACATGCCCTTCATTGCCAGCATAAAATAATCATACAAAATGAAAGCATAATTTTGCACTGCTGAAGCCTGAGACACTGTTATATACAACAGCAAGAGCATATTCTTCCAGATGCCCCTTTCATCAACAGTGATGACTCATTTTAATCTTAGACTCCATTAAATTAAATCCCATGTACATTTGCTGTCTGTCTACTGTTTACGAGCAAATTATTAGTGTCAGAACAAGGAGGCATGAAAGGGAGGTTCTGGGTAAAGCTATGAATATTGAAGAACAGAAATCCACAGTGTTGTGAATTTCTTGAATAAATATAACTTTTGTTTTCTGTTTTGTCACATATTCCATTCTACCTCAGAAGCATTCATTAAAACTTGGTGGGAACTTGCATGGCATTTCCTCACATGGTTCTCCAGTCCTCAAATTTTGGTTTCAAACAAAAGTTCCTAAGAAAGAACAGTTGAACCGCGTAGAATCCTTTGAACTAAACTGACTTCCTCTAAAGCCCTGCAAGGAGCTTCCTAAAAAATCATGCAGTATGTGCATTATCACATCATAGTCACAGCTGCTGTTTTTAGGAACGTTTCCCAAATTTTCCCAATAGATGAATTGAGTTTGGAGGACACACAAACTTAGTAATGGTTACCTGAGCTCAACAGGGTCAAATACTAGTTTGACATCATTTATGATGCTTGGCAAATACTTTAAAGCTGCACCCTGCAAGAAAAAAAAAATAAAAAATAAAGACAAAGCACACATGGAGACTGAGTTAGATTAAGTTAGATTAGCTCGTTCATTCTGAAAGCCAGTTCATTCACAACCTCAACAATGCCCATGGTTCACATGGCAAATCTAGTTTTGGCAAGAGCAAATATATGGACACCTGCAGAGAACTGGCTTAAGATCAAATTAATGCACCCAAAGAGCCTCCAGCAACCACACATCTGCAGTGCAGAGCAGAAAAGGTAAAGGAGGAAGGATCTGTAGCCAAGTTGTACAGTTTTTGCAAACATCCTGCAGCTTCAGGGATTAAGCTCCTCATAGCCTGACATGAAAAGCACTACATAAATAGACTCAGTGTTCTCTTTACTTTAGCATGTCCACATAGACAGGAATACATTATCTAGGTCCCAGTACGGCATTTATAGGTGTAGCATTCAGGCACCTGGGTGCAACTGCAACTAAAGGTCTCTCGGTGAAGTTCCATGGCTGCTGCCAGCTCTAACTCTGGTTACACAAGAATCAAAGTTGGGATTCAAATGACTGAAATGCTAATTACAAGTTTAGAATCAATCTTTCCTTTGAGCAGAGAAAGGCATGTTGGTTAGAAGGACTGTGAAGAAAAGAATCTAAAGACCTCACCACCTTCAGCAATTTAGCCAGCCTCATCACGTGGCTGCTCTGCTCCTTCTAAGAGCTCAAATGCAAGGTTCATAATCCAGTTGATACCAGAAAATCAAGCAAGTATAAGATCTAAGATATGTTTAGGAACCGCCTGCTTTTTCAGCACTTTCATTCCCAGTATATGTTGATTTTTGCAGTGATCTAGCATTTCCATCTCCATTACTCACAACCTCAGTGTTACTGGTTGAAGTGTCTTCCACACTGTACTATATTCTATCTTGGTTACTTGTTATTTTTCATCCTAGCAGTTGCTGCAGGGTTTTCAGCAGCAAAGCCAGTTTTTGAATGTACAGAAAGCTCCCATCTTTATCTGATAAACTTTGCAGTTTAGATATTCCTTTAGATATTCCTTTTCTTACATTCCATTCACTAAAACGGACATTCAGAGGATTCTGGTGTGACTCATCTGAATGGGTTTATGCAGCTCAAAGCTTGTCCCTTCTTTTGCCTTCCCCCAGTTGTATCAGATGATCTCATAGAAGATAATACCTCTCCTTGCAAATCATGCATACCTTAATCTTGACAGCCTCCTCTAAAGGACGGTCCATGAGGACGTTGAAGGAGAGGAACAGCTTGCGTATCGCATCATTAAATTCATCCCCTTCTTCACTTTTCCCATAAAATCTACAAAAAACAGAAAGAGCTAGTTATATACATAAATCTAGGCTGATAGTGTCACAGTGTTTGAAATATAATTTTATCCTTTGGAAGAATCTCTCACATCAATCTCCTTCCACAAAAAAAATGAGTGCAAAAATGGCACTGAGGATTCTGCAGTTACTACGGTAGTAATTTCCTGATTAAACTTGTTAAAAGGGAAAAGCTGTATTTTTCTAACTGCCATTGCCTCACAATTTGTTTGGGTTCCAAGAATCAAGTGGCTCATTTCTGTCTTAAATAAAAAGACTTTCAACATAGCCTACAAATCCTATTGATGACAACCAAATCAGAAAAGAATCCAGTTTATTCTCTGTTAATTGTGCCACAATGAACACGAGAAAAGGATTCCAACCTTCACTGTAAATTCTTCAAAATATATTTTAAGACTATGGTAAAAACACTGTCATTGACCATATCCTACACAATGTGTAGTCATCAATCACCTCACCTCCTAAGCAAAAATCAAGGAAAATGTGAAAAAGCCACTGCATGCAATATGTGCACCTCTTTTTTTAAAATGGAATCTGTGCAGGGCTTTCTCTGACACCACTAAATTATTTTTGCATAGTATACGTAACACATCTTGAAGAGTCCTTCAAAATGCAGAAGCTTCTTAAAATGAGGAAGTCATTCCATGCTTCTTTTTTTAAAAAATTAAATAATAGGTTCTTTTCAAGTAGTACCATATGCTGCCTTTAGCATGGTATAGACAACTACAAGGAATACCCTCTTCAAATTATTTATTTTAATTTTTACTGAACTTATTTTTTTTTGAGCTGTAGACGAAGTGTAGAAAGTCACTCTTCTTTATGACTCAAGGTTTACAGCTCCTGAGGACATGCTGAAGAATATCCTCTCCAGTGGTATTAACTGGAAGCCCTGGCTTACAAAAGAGACGTAATAAAGATGGCAATGACAAAGCCTCACCTCAGGTACAATATTCGCGACTGAACGATGAACCGGAATAGGTACTTCAAGGCTTTCAGAGCAGCAAACAGCAATTCTGTCTTGCTGGAGTCATCGGCATTTCCCACATAGCAGTTCAGTACTTTAGTGAGTTTCCTTTGGAAAAGCAAAAAGGGGAATAAGGACACAGTTAAGTATTTGTGTATGCCCAGCATCCTTATTCCGCAGAGGAACTATAATTAACAATTACATAACAAACAGCAGTTCCTCTTCACAGCCTATTTTCTACTGAAGCTTTTGGCTCCTTGGGGTGCCAGATTTTTACAACCAGTTCGTGAATTTTCAGTAAACTAGCCTGAACCGTGGCTGCCAAGTTTGCCTCCAAATTCCAGCTCCTTGACTTGTTCCTTTTTCCCTACAAGGAAGGGTTCAGGAATCTGGAAAACCCATTACTACTTAAATTGCTTTAACCTAAGCAAATGACAGCCTACCAGAGTGCAATCAGCATGTTTAAGCGCCATAACAACATTTAGCCCTTCCTTCTCTGAAGCCTGTGGCCACCTCAACCCGCCTGGCTGCAGGCAGACAGTGGGGGCAAACACCTTTCTTATCTCTGCCACCATCAACCACAAAGTCACTCGCATCATTTCAGCTGTGCGGTTCTGCTTCTGCTCCCTATGACCCCATTCAAACATACCACTAAGTTTGCAGCAGAGAATACACAGAATATGTCAAACTGTCTTCTGCTCAAAGTACTCTGGGGGGGATTGCAAGGACCAGAGCAGACAATGGCAAAACAAAGCAGTTCCATCAAGCAGCAATACCTATTAGACCAGATTTCTGATGAATTTGTACTCCTTGATCAAATTTTCCCTCCCTACAACGACTTACAATATCTTCCATACACACTGACTGCATTAAACCTGGTTTTGATAGTAAAGCAGGCTGCAAAACACAAAGACCCTTTGAAAACGCAAACAAAATAATAAAAATAAAAATAGACAGAGGACTAGAGGTCAAAAAAGAGTCTGAATCACATGTCCTGATGCAGTGTTTTCCATGATAGTAATGTCTTTCCCCTGCAGAAAAAATCTGATAATAGGAACTTTTTACAAGGTAGAAGGGCAATTACAGAGTTTCTTTCTCTCCTGAAAGCAGAGAATAGGGACAAACCCAGTCATCTGGTCTATGCTACTTTGATCACATTAGCGTCATTTACTGAAAGGATCCGAGAGATGCTGCCTGAGTGACAGCCTGTGGGTCTGTGGTTACCAATACTTACACGTATGCCAGAGTTGCACTGAAGTGCTTGTAAATGTAAGTTTCAAGTACAGGGTTGAAATGCTGGAACTTGATGTCTCCGATTAAAGAAATAATAAATACCTGCCAAAAATTCAAAAGGAGACAGATGTACAGAGCTCCACCACCTTTAACTACCTGCATCACAACTTAGTCTCTAATCACATCATTTATTTTATTTGATCATAGTTTTTCTTTGTTTTTCAAATAACATTAATACTACACATCACATTGTTCACTTTCTGACTAAATAGTGGTATGTGTGTGTGTGACTACACCATTTCTCAGAGGGAAGGCAGGGCACATCAGCATTTAGATAGGAAATCTTAGGGCTAAGGGCAGGTACTCCGTGAAGCTGTCATGCTATGACGCTGTCAGAGTGTAGAAATAGGCACAGAGCTGCTGAAGGTTGTTTTTCAAAGCTAAGAAATGATTCTTTGCAGGCTGGAACTTCTCAGTCCTGCTACTACAATGGCATGTTAGAGCTAGGACATTCTGTCCCCATTTAGTCACTAGCCCCAACCAATGTCAGCTGGATACATCTGGCTTCACTTTTCTTCCTGAACTGTCAACTTGTTGATCAGCGCTGAGTACACAAATTTGTTACTGCACACCAAAGCCACTGCCTTTCACACTCACATGAAACAGCCTCTCCAATTATCCTGAAACTTCCTGTCAAGTCTTTTACTCATTTATTACAACCCTTCTATAAAGTTTCATAACAGAATTCATCCTTAATGCATTAAGCACTGTGTTAGGATTTAGGGTGCGCAGCCTCTATTCCACCACTGTGACTCCAAACAAGTCACTTCATTTTAAGCTCTTTGGAGTGAAATACCAATCATCCACCCAAGAAAGGAATCATGAATAGACTGAAAATGTGGCCAGAAAACAAACATACAAAATTCACCAAAAAAAAAGTCACTCACCAGTGCATCAAACACAAGGAAGTCATAGGTTTCATTTTCTGACATTTCCATCATTATGTTGAAAAGTGCATCAAGGGTGTCTTGCAAAAACTAGAGGAACAAATAGTAAAAGGTTAAGAAAAGAGTATTACTTTTGTAACCTTGCACAGGAGTCTGTTCTTTTGGATCATTTTTCCCTTTCCAGCCTAGCTCAATTGAACTGTAAAAGTTGTACACAAAAGAACACTGAAAAAGCGATCTTAGTCCTGTGTTCATTCACATGCTGTTCGTGATGATCATGCTATTATCCCTACTAGGAGGAGAAAGGGGGATTTTTCTTATCAGCTTTGATTGTCCCCACTTTCTTTTCTGTTCTCCTGCCTTTTTATCTAGCCTGTCATGCAAGAGCAAAGGTCCATGCTGCTGAATACAGCTTGCACTGGGCCAAATCCATGTAGCTGCACTTTGCACTGGGCCAAATCAACCCCAATTACAAAATGTACAGCGTATAGAGACTGGTTTGCAATGACACAGCACTTACTTTAGTTGCTCAGCAATTAAAACAGTTAAAGCCATGACCTTGCATAATCCCAAAAGATCCACACTGAGAACCACAGGAAACATCACTTCCTAACTCCCTCAGAAGGTCATTTTCTCTGGTGCTTCCCCACCTGTTCCCCACTCTGACTAGAGGGTCTTTGAGCCTTTTCTGCATTCTGTTCCTAGATCCACTACAGGTCCCTATTCACAAAGAAGGAGCAGAGCCACTATAGGAAGTTAACAGCTAGGCTACTGGAAATTAACAGCTAGGCTTTGCATATATCTTCTCTTTTGCAACATTACATGGGAAAAGAAAGTCACCACCATCTCCTTGATTCTCTTAACATTTAACTTCTGTAATTCTGCTGAATTCCACTAATGAGAGCTCTTGGGAGAAAGAATATATTTTTGTTCTGCTGTTACTCAGCAGCTGGAAAAAACAGCTATCTAAGCACATAGAGAGAGCTTTTGGATGCAATGCAATATACCTTTGCATACCTTTACAATTTCTCCTCCTTCCACTTCCATGAGCTTCCTTAGGTTGTGGGCTATGTTCTGAGAATTGGAACGCCAGTTCAACAAACCCAGGAGGTCAACTAGCAAGGGCAAAACATCAGCAATTAGAAACAGATTACAACAACACAGCTGACTTACTGGCTGCAGAACAATACAGAAAAAGTACTAGAGGTTATTTTTAGAATCAGCTTACAAGGAAAACTCACACTGACGTTCAGAACATTACCTTGAGGTGGCTCTTCTGTCTTGGCAAGAGAGTTCATTTTGCTATTAATGGAAAACCTTGGTGTAATTTGATAACATTTGGCAAACAAATCTGCATGCTTCTCATTCACTCAAGAGAAGATCCATCAAGCTAGGACATTTATTAGAGTGTGTGACTTTTCTTGCTAATGCTCTGTGTTTGCTCTAGAGCAACAACTAGACAATGAAATTCAGATTCGGCCCTCTTGCACACGGATGGATCAGTACAGCATTTAGCTTAAGCAAACTGGCGTGGCTCACGAGAACAGCTCATGTCCATCTCCCAGCAGCTGCAAGTGTACACCTCGATGGAGTCACAGTTGGTGTCTTTTCACGTCTCCTTCCCAAAGTCAATGAGTATATTATACCAAGAGCCCTCCCTAACTGTACTAGCTTCCTTAACTCATTTAAATCTCACAGCATGTACCAGCACGTACTGTATTGATTCACATATAAACAACTACCTTTATTTTGCCTACTTTGCACAACAGCACGCTGCAGAGACTAGTTTTAATGGCTACAGTTTTGACAAACAATAGAAAAAAGATAATTAACCTTTAACAAAGGATTCTGAACGCACGTTTACGCTGTCACTAACAGGTACCATTTCTATACATGCTGACAAACCCACTAGATTTAACATTGGTAATTTAGATAAAATATCCATGTGATATGATCACTAGGGACTGCAAAAACATCTCCATAGTTCGTATGGGCAATACTGATGCTGGGACTGAGCTGTCATTGATGTATGAAGCAGCAAGATTGAAAGTAAAACAGTATGCTCACATGTGCTGCAACACCAAAAAATCTGCAGAAATTACCTTCTTTATTTCAAATATAAAGCATGTATTAGTATCCCAGTGGTGTCAAGACCTACCATTCTGGGTGAGTTTGGTGGAGCAGATCAAAGTGGCAATCTGGAAGCTGTCTTTCGTGCTATCTTTAGTGGGTGTGAAGTTGGCTAGATGGTGCAGATTTTTCCCTGAAGGGGCCTCCTTCTCCTCCATCTCCATTTTTGTACAAGGAAGGGTTAAATAGCATTTAGCATCTTCCATTTTCTTGTTATCACCCTGTTGGTTGACCACAAGAATGAAATGGGTTATCTCACACGCTAAGAACACCTCATCTGACCTCTTTCTCATCTGCAGACACTGTACCACCACACACCCCTCAACACAGTGACAGCCACAGGAGGCTCTAAGCATTTTTTCATGCCTGTAGTTCACTTACATTGTTTGGGCTTCTAACTTTAAGGAACAGAAGCTGCCCATACACTGCCAATGAGCTAAGCTCATTCTGAGTGACACAAACCACAGAATTTATGAGGTACACCCCCCGCACACACTTTGTAGATTTCTATAGCAGTGCATTAGCTTTTTCCTTTTACTGGGATTAAAGGCACCAGGACCCTCTTCCTGTCACACACTGATCTTCTAAGGCAGGTGTTCACGAGGCCTGTTTACTGCATGCTGTCTAACTGAATGATGTTAGAGGAAAGACACTATTTACAGATACATACTAGGATGCACCAGATTTGGAGTTAGAAAACTGAGCAGTGAAAGCAGAGCTGGTGGTACCTTACAAAAAAAGGTTACTGTCCTATTACTCTGGAAGAGGTTGTTAAAAATCTCTGCAATAATACAACACTGTTTACACTGCTAAGAAAAAAAAATATATCAGCCAGCAGAGTTGTTTTGATTAGTTAAACAGAAGTTAAGGAGTGCAAATACCCAAGCTACCTTATAAACAATCAAGTTGTGTTTGCCATCCTGGAGTGTTGTTCCATCTGCATTCATCAACTTCACAAAGCCCATGCCAAATGCTCTTTCAGACTTATCCCTAGCTGTAAACACACACAAAAAAATATCTTTATTAGTAATTATCTTATTTACGTCCATACTGTCCATAGTGCAGCTGGGTAACTACAGCAGCTTCTTTATTTAATAACATCACATGATAATGCAATGGAAGCAGCATACTTGGTGACCCACAGCAGAAAGAGCTCTCTTCCCTTCCCTTAAGCAGGTATCTGGAATTACCCAGAAAAAAAACTTCCTCTCTGAAGCTTCTCCCTCCGCACAGTTTCAGTGGCTACTTGTCCTGCTGGTTGGACGTATATAATTGTACACAAAAATTTTGATTAGGATTTTGCAAATCTACCTGTAAGCTATGGACATGAAAGTGTGTCACTCCATCTTCCAAGTGCCTTAAAAGACTTTTTTCCTTAGTCTTTCAAGGGATCAGTCTAACATTATTGATCTGTTTTCACAGCGTTATGAAGAAGTCTGAAGAAGTCTCCTGGCTCTAAACTTTCTCATTTACCTTTCATTTGCTTAATTAAGTTACCAGAAATCTTTCTATAAGAAGATCATTAGAGTCCTACCAAATCTTGCACTGAATTTTGTGAAGGACTTAAAAGAAATTAAAAACAAACAAAAAAACACCATACACTGAGAAGCCAAGTACCAACAAGCATTGACAACTGTCTTCTAAGGAGGGTCATTGCTCCCTATCTCATACAAATTTTAGACCAAAACCAGCCCCAAACCCTTTCCTCAGGCTGTGAAGTATCAGGTTTCTTTGTTTGTTTTGTTTTTGCTTCCAAAAAAATCCACAGCACTGGAAATAAGTAGAAATGCAAGTGTTACACCTTTAGTGGATACTCAAAATCTCAACATGAGCAGCTGAAGTACAATACTTCTGTCAGTCTTTTCTGATACTCACATTCCTGTGACGACCGATGACGAAAAGTGAATCTTAAATGGCAACGACTGACTTCCTCTATTGCAATGGACACCTGCACATGATAATACAAAGAAAAAAATGCAGCACCAGCATTCTGTCTCTCCAGAGAGATTATGATGCACCTACTAATGTTAAGCTAGTTCCTTTTCTACACAATAGAGCAAGACTAAATTGCACACACTTACCTTTACAGTTTCATACCAGCAAGGTTGTTTGACTTGATAATAAACAACAGACTTATATTCAGAGACACCTTCATAACCAGCACCAGGATGGATAGCTTTCTTTGGACAAAAAGACAAAGGGTATGGGGAAAAAAAAAAAAAAGAAAAGGTAAGGTCTAGAATGAAAGAAAGAAGTATCTTAGGTTGGAATTTTTCAAAGCACGTAGCTTGCAGAGTTGCTCAAAGTCTATGCTTCATGATCAAGGAAACCATGTCACCATTTTGGGTGGTAAGGCACTGGAACAGGTTGCCCAGAGAAGTTGTGGACACCTCATCCCTGGAGGTGTTAAAGACCAGGTCAGATGAGGCCCTGTGCAACCTGGTCTAGTGGGTGGCATCCTTGCCTACGGCAGGGGTTTTGAACTAGATATGTTGAAGGTTCCTTCCAACCCAAGTCATTCTATGATTCTTTTTTTACTCACTTCTGTTATTAATGTTAAAAAAAAAATAGTGACTTCAAATTTAGTCACCTATAATATCTCTTGTTCATTATCATACAGTTCTTGCATACAGTTGAATAATAAATAAGGTCCTGGCCAGCAGAGCTATCATCTATCAAACTGAGCAGCCTCGATATATCTCACAACGGCCATCATACCTCTTGGAGATTGCCATCTTCATCATGTACTGACATGGTGACTTCTACGTTCTTGGGAGTCTTCTTCTTGCCTTTGTCAAACTCTCCTTGTACCAGGGTGACATAGATATCATTTCGAACATCACCTAAAATTCATAGCACTAAATGAGTTCTTTTCATTGCAGGGACAATTGTAGAAGATGACATCCTAGGGTACCACAACATCCTTTTCTTCTTCATAGCCTTTGCTGATACCAGTTAATTGACAGCATTCAACATCACATCATTTCAACATCATTGCAACTTCACCTCGAGTAATACAAAAGTACCATGTCTTCATGTAACAATTTTTAATGCTGTGAGCTCTATCCGTTTAGACCAGTGAGGTCTAAATCCATTTCGAATGGATTAAATAAAGCAGGGTCAAAACTTTATGCAAAAAAAAAAAAAAAACATCTTTTTGTCTAAACAGATATTTTCCTCCAGAGTACAAATGCTATCATTTTTCATTTGCTTCTCAAAGGAAGATTTTTCACCAAAAAATAGGAGATCAGCTTGAAATTTCATGAAAAGTGAAAAACAATTGTTTTTAAGCTAGTTTTATAATAAATCTGTTCATAGCAGAAATTACAGAATTTTACGCCTCTTCTACCCCACAGAAGTATGGAAGCACGTGGGACCTACCAGGCAGAATTATCTCAGGGAATCCCATTTTGCGAGCCACAGCAGTTGATCTGTCTACAAGGTGGGAAAAATCCTTCTGAACCTGTGCTAGATCGCCAGGAAGCAGTTTCAGGGAGACCCAAAGACCTAAGATAAGAAGGGTAATGTTTACCTTACTGAAAAAAAATAGTATGAAAGCATGAAACTATGCTTCTTGTTCTTGAATATGAACATGAAACATGAAAATGCACGAGTAAGTAAAAGCCAGATACACAAGCAACTGCAGGAGAATCCAGAAGAAAGCATTTGGAATAAGCAATCAGCCATGTTCACTTCCAAATATTGTATGCACATATTAAAAAAAGTACTACGTTTGTAGCAAGTAAGTCATCAGCCAGAAAGATGATTTATTTTTTTCACCTGAGTAAGAACAGCTTGTATTTAATCATTTTAACTCCCAGCGTGCTGGGATGGCAGTCATTACAAAGACCATAGGTTTGGCTCAGGGTAGGCAGCAACCTCCAGTAAGCATTGATCTCTGGACTTTCATAAGCCATTTACTTTCCTTTGTAAGCAAGGGGAACCTTTCCCCACACCAGGTTTTCCCATCAGCTTCTCGCCTGACTGCTGTACCTTGCCCTTTATGATTCACTTCCTTTGCAGCGATGACTTTGTTGAAGACAGAAGTGAGGGGCTCATTTTCTCCGATCACATGGGAAGTTATCAGTGGGGACATAATTAGCTGTCGCTGTCTGATGTATGTTTCCATGGCAATCCTGCGAAGAACAACAGACTGGGAAGCAGACATGGAAGCAACATCAAGCATGTGCTCTGCAAGACAAGGGCTGGCCAACACCTGACTAATTTCCAAATATATTTTTTTTAAATAAAAGTTTTTCCTTCGCCTGCCTAAACTCAATGGAAATACATCTAAACTCTCAAACGAGAAGCTACGTCGGTGCTAGCTCTGGCTTAGAATAAGTAACATGGGCCTCCTAAAAGACTCCATGAACAGTTTTATCAGGCTGAAATAGCAGCCTTCAGGACAACCATAAACACAGGCAGCTCCCTTTTGTTCTTCCTTCCATCCACAGGCTGCCTTGCAGAATAAGTCTGGCTGAGTGTCACCATGCAGGAACAGCTCACCATGTCCCTACACAGGGCCCTGTGCTCCC
This sequence comes from Aythya ferina, assembly GCF_964211825.1. Lineage (NCBI taxonomy): Eukaryota > Metazoa > Chordata > Aves > Anseriformes > Anatidae > Aythya > Aythya ferina. The sequence continues at coordinate 3,376,578 of NC_140310.1, forward strand.
ATCGGGTGAATTGAGCCCTGAATTCAGGTGTGCCTCTGAGTTGTCCCTAAGAGATTACGTAGATTAGCTGGTCTTAATTAATATGGCTCTAATGACATCATATTGAACCTGTCCCTAATCACAAACACATCTAGTGAGCTTGGATCTAGAACCAGATTTCACTCCTGTTCCAACATCATCAATAAGAAACCAAGCATTTCCTCAGACTCCCCACCCCATTAGAGGTGTCCAGATTCGGATCTAAACTCATTAGAAAAAACTCATAAGACAATAGAGGAAAAAAGAAAAAAAAAGTAGGAGACTATCATTATTCTGCAAATGAAAAAACATCCTTCTTTGCAGCCTTTCAGGTCCTGAGAGGGTAGGGGAAAAACACACACACAAGAAAAAAAAAAAAAAACATACAAAATTCTCCCCTGAAAATACCTTGCAACACCATACGGCTACACCAAATGGACTGCTGTATTTAGGCCTGTAACAAGCTGATTCTTCTCAAAGAAGTTTCATTTTAATCACTGCAATGTGCTAAAAAAGTGAGCAATCAGAGAGCAGGCTGAACACACAAGTTCTAGCATTACAGAAACTCAAAAGACAGTGGGGCTTGAATTTCTTTCCCAGACAGAGGGAGAAATCCCTTTCTTATTCTTCTCTGACCCACCTTTACAAGGCAATCTGGAAAGTTACAGGCTGACAAGACACTGGGTGCTGCACAGCAGTGACAATGAAGACCGTGTTCCCTGTGTGCTCAGGTGTTACTCAAAATCTTGCATCAGTCTCATAACAGTTTTTAAGGTCACATCCCCAAAACCCCACAACGTTATTTTGCACTGTATTCTTTCTTACTTCAGATGATATGGGTATCTAGCTGCATTGCCAAGACTCCCTACGTAATTTACCGTATCATACAGACATGTAAATCAAGGGGAACAAAAGTGTCAGAGGATTGACAAAAATCTTTTCCTTCAAAAAGCTGACTACTGCCATTAGCTAATCTATTTGTAGAGCCCTTGGTATGCTGCCAGGTTCCATACAAATTCGTCCTTCTCCAAAGGACAGCTTGGCTTAAATGAGCCAGATATGGGATGAACTTTGAAGTCCAGTACTTACTGCTGAAACGGAATAAAATGTTGCTTTTCTTCATCATCCACCTTTCCGTGTATGATATCAGTTATGTCCATCACTGCAACAACACAAATTCAACACACAGTTCTGCCAAGTTGCTAAAGAGATTACAGAGAGCTTTCCCCTATCAGAATGGAAAAAAACAGTTGCTTAGTTTGGTCCAGTGCCACTAATGACAGCAATACAGAAGGCCACTCTCATCGTTAAAACTTTAGCAAGCATCTTTTCATTGATGCAGAAGTCAGCACATGGTAGTGAATGTGAATATTCGTGCTGATAAAAAAGGTGGGACTCAGGTATTTCAAGGCAAAAAAATAGATCCAGGTTTCAAATCCTGATTATTGAAACTGTTTTTCCCACTAATCTCAAGCAAGTCTCTTCACAAGAGATCACACGAACTGAACGGGAACTGGATGTCTCATTCACCAAAGCTCCTTTAGGAAAAATCCACTTTTATCCTACTCGTTGTGAGGAGCAAATCCCTCTTTAGCAAAGATCTGAAAAGTCTACTGCGCTGAGAGAAGCGTGTTATCTCTTCAGATGGTGACAAACCAAACAGTGAATGCTGACAGTGTGTCATCTTCATTTACTACTTTAATTGAAAGATCCCAAAGGAGCACCATATACAGCTCAGTATCAGAACCTCCATTCTGAAGACAGAGATGCTGACACAAAGAGGTTAATAGGCTTTGCCGGTGTACAGCTTATGTTTTTTAGCTCACTGTCCCACCCACTGGACCATATTCTTTTGTCCTGTGACTGAATTTGTCGTACCTGCCACACCAAACGGTCTCCGAAGTCCACACGTATGTTTCTTCCCGTCTTTTAGCTCCATATGTCCCACCCTCACAATCTGACACACCAAGCTGATTTTTGGTCTGATCAGGTCAGAACTGCTTAAATCCTAGAAATCATTTAAAATAAAGTTACATCAATCTGCTTTATGAATGGAGGAGAAAAAGACAGAGGGTAAAAGACTTCTTAGGTTGTACATATGTTTAAAACAAACTCTCCTCTTTTAAAAAAAGGAGGACCAGTTCCCCTTGAGTCCTAGGAAAACAACATGCTAGTGTATCTGTAGTAATTTCCACACAGCAATTCCTAAATATCCCACTACTCTTTGGGTACCCCAGTAACAGTACTGAAAGGACTGTTAACTGCCAGAGCACTACCAAGGACAAGGCAGCTGGTTTGTGCCACTTTGGTTACTTGTCAGAAATGATTCCACTAACAACTTGTGGCAAATAAATTCTAATACAGAAGAGAATCAGCAGAGCAATGAGCTGAAAACCAAAACAATTCTAATCTCAAGCCTGGATTTTCATAACAGTTAGGCTTGGGAAGAGAAGTGCCTAACAGGATTCAGCAGCACTCACTGACAGTGCCATTTCAAAGTAATAGACCTTTACTACTGCTTTGGACTGACACATCACAAAACACTTCTCAGAAGTGTTCCTCTGCGGCTGCCTCTAAGATCTTAAGTGTCCATGAAAAACACCTTGAAATGCCCCATGTGGCTCCTCTCTGCCAGAGGTGGGAAGGAAAGGAAAGGAGGGGAAATGGAAAGAATCCAGAACTCATGTCTGCAGCGTGGGGAAGAATTTCCAGGATGTAAATACAGTAACTTACAGTGAAGACTGCTTGAAGGTTATTTAGCTTCTCAATTTCTTTAGGCATCCCATTACTGCCCCAACGAACCAGGTAATTTTCACTACAAATAAAAGAAGCAAAAAAATAAAATAAAAAAATGAAAACCTGACATTCCCGTTATCTGGGAAAAAGCTCAAAAGTGTTTTGATCTTTTAGGAGTGTCTGAAAAGCTCTGCCAAAATATTCTATGCCAACGTGATTCTGAGGTGACTCATTTCACTGAAGCCAGGCATGGAGAGAAGGGGTACTCTCAGTTCCTTCCTCTTTCAACTGTGACCGCATCTCTACACCCGATAACCTCAATGATGGAGACAGAGGGTGCCTGACACCTACATGTTTCCTTGATAAAGTTCTTCATATCTTCCCTGACCAGTACTAAATAAGCAGCTCTTAGGTGTGAAATTGCACTGACTTGACAGCAAATATCATGCCCATACATGACCAAAAGGTACACGATTAATCCATTGCCTCAAGTCTAGTGAAAACATTAGGAAAATTTAAGAACATAGACAATCTGGGATTTCACTAATGTAACACAGAAATGCCCAGATTTATGAAGGGGAGTGCATGTGCTCAGAACCTTGACTTCTTATCAGAAGTCAAATAATCCCCTTCTGCATCACCACTGAGGCAGCAACCAAAAAAAACTACTCTGCTGGCTCTTCCTTTCTAACTTGCATCGACTTTTTTACAAGCACTAAATTGCTTCTATACATACAAATAGAAGCCTACCTGATGAATTTGGAGAGGTCAGGATCATAGAGGCTCATTAACAGCTCTGCATCTTCTCCAATATTGCAGACAAAATTCTTGAAGTTTACATACAGGCTATACGTGTGGGTTGTGTTGAATATTGGCTGCCCTCGGAGGTCCAAATTCTGTTGCAGGGACTGCAAAGAAGGACAGTGCTCCCATTAAAAACTACATAAAAGATTTTAGTTCTGCTGTAAAAGTAGCACAATATCCTTAAGAGGAATGTACAAATGCAGTGGGTACTAGTTACTTAAGAGGGCAAAGCCAGCACCAAGAGATGTACCTTCTCTTCCTGGATTCTTTCATCAATCCTTTTGGATGCGGTTTCGTGGGCCTTGAAGAGAGAGATCATGCTGGTTTCATCTGGGTCCAAGATGTTCCCATTGTCATCTCGTACAACCAGATCCAAACCTAGGATCCTGAGCAGCATGCAAATCAGAGGACAGAAGTGACATAATATATAGGAAGCAGAGGTGACAAAGAGCACAAACCACTCACCAAGCTCTAGGCAGCCAATATTAATTGACTCCAGTAATCACATTGCTGGTTTTCCTAGAAATGCTGTTCCCTCATTCCCCCCCTCCACCCGCAGTTCTCCCATTAAGGGAAAAATAATTAGGTAACTTTATGCTAAGATGACATCATCTCTGTTCTCACTTAAGCGTATTTAAAATAAACAGGTAGGTATAACTATAAAGCTTATGGGTTATGGCTGATTATTACTCTTTGCCATAAGCTTTTTTCTTAATTGACTAATTTGACCTGAATGAAGTCTGACAGGTAGATAAATGAGTTCTGGAGACAATCTCTGTTCTGTATAAACCAGTGAAAGGTGCAGTTTTGGTGGCCTACAGAATCACATTACTCAGTTGCTGATAAAGCAGTTTAGTTCATTAGCAGTATCCAAATCCTGGCTCCAGATAGCCAGGCACAAATTGTGCTCCATGGGAAATGCCACCTTGTGCCAGCAGTTTTGCAGAATTAAGACAGGTAAGGCTTCCTGCCAAGTTAAAGAGAATGCTGGCATATGAAGAACCAACTGCTACGTGCCCACCTGCCAGGTTAGCCATGTTCTGATGGGAACTGAAGGCTGTAATTATCCCCTTTCCAAGAGAAAATGGAGAGCCTGATTCAGTGTTCTCCTCGTGTGGTTATTTACACCATTTTGTATTAATAAACATCTGCATCCATTCTCATAACACAATTCCAGAGCTTTCAGTGGGATATGGGATTCTCTCCTGACCCTGGGACAGTGTTCGTAGTTTACCTGTTACCGTAGTCAATTTTAGCAGTGACTTTCTTCTTGAGCTCAGCCAGTTCATCTTTGGGAAGAGTCCCAGACAGGATCTGCGACCTCCATTCTATCAGACTGTAAGTCATTTGCTGGACATGACGGAACTGCGTTGTCTTGTTATCCTACAGAAAACAAGGGACAATTTCAAGTTAGTGAAAGCCTGAAAACTATGAGCCCAGTAAGCTTCCTGAAAGGTACTCAACGGCATCTACCATACAAGTTGCATTTAACTAAAAATATCTGAGAAAAGAGGCACCATATGACAAGACAAGATTAGGCCATGGAGAAAATTCTCCAGCACTTTGCACTGCCAAGGTTTAAGTGTCTTAAGATTTAGGGTCTGCCACTCAGAATGTGTGATGTTGTGTGATGTTTTTATGCATGTCCTGTTTGTTTTGCTTGTTTAGATGGTAAAACTCTTTAAAGCAAACACTTCATTTGCTTTTAAAAGTCTAAAGGTGATATCAAAACGTAACTACTTATGACACTGAAGTCCACATAAGCTTTTTCCTCACACCTATCCCTCCTGCAGCTCTTACCAGCCAAAGTAATTCTTCAACCTATTTGGTACACATGAAAAAGAGCTCATCACCAAAATACAATGCTAACACGATGAAAAACTTGACTCACTGAAATTCTGCCTCCACCACTGTTTACAGTGTTAGCAACTATGTTGTAAAACCAGAATGCTAAGGGAGCTGAGTCCATGGATGCATTTTCATGGCTGCCTGCCTGCCAGTATGCATATAATATTTCAAGGTCCACACTCTGCCTGATGGTAACTCACACCTGGATTGCCATGTCCATGCCTGACCTCCAGAGAAGAGTTCATGGAAATCAGAGCAGCTCTGTGGAAACGCAATCATCTCCCCGGCTGGTGCCTATCAGTAAATAAGGCTGAAGCTTGTCTGCTCTTCAGAGCACTCGTTTTTGTTTATATTTGCATAGACCTTAGTGCAATCCAGGCCTGACTCACTCCGTGCTCTCAAGCACTAACCCAGGCAAAATGGTAACAGAGGCTCCTGAAAGTTCATTTTATCAGTCCGACAGGAGCTGTTTAGAACCCACCACACCAGGAATCATCCAAACATGCAATTAAAAGATAATGTGGCTGAAGGAGGCTTCCCAGACACCATCTGCCTCGTCTACCCCAGTCCTCGCTCCGCTCTGCTGCAGTCACTGCATTTTCATCTTTTGCTATGGACTCAGCATCTGTAATTACAAGGCACTGACTGAGCAGGACATCAAAACCTGCTTTGTTAAAGAGCTTCCTCCTCCCGTTTCTACTGTTATCATCTCTAATTAAATATTTTTTATACTCTTAACTGGTTCCACCCTAATAAAATTAGTCATACCTGTACACCTCTTTCACAGAGCCCCAGATTCCAAGGCTGACACTGCAATTCAGAAGTGGATTAGCTATGCAGTAAGCCACCATACTTGCAGCAGTACATGCTTAGGTAAGTAAGTAAGCCCTTAAAAGTGTCAGCTGTAAGTCTGAAGAAGGAATTCAGGCCTCATTCCTTTTTTTCCTTTGCATGGCTAGCCAGTTACTACAACTGTCTTATGTTGAGAGTCAAGTGCAGTTCATTTCCAGAGGGAAAGTGCCATAGCTTTGATCAACTGGGACACAGCGTATGGCTCTGCAGCTTCAAAATGATCTTTTTTTTTTTTTTTTGACTACATCTCACCCAACAGCTAGTGGGAATTGGTCGACTGCGTATTGCTGCTTCATCCAGTTGGCAGCTGACTGGTGTCACTTGGCTGTATCAGGGCTGTTAATGTTTAACCACGAGCCCCAACTGCTCCCACACGGCAGAACGAGAGGCTCACCTCAGTTACTGCCCCATTCTGGGCCCTGCAAAGAACAGGAATGATAAAAACTACTCATGCTTGAGAATATCAATGTAAAGGGAACTATAAATAGCCATCTTCCTTCAGTTTGGACCCATGTCAAGGGGCTGGCGGAAGCTAGACGAGCCTATAGTTGATACAAGGCAGATAGTGCTGACATTTTTGGTAAACAAAGGCAAAAATAAGTGTACTCTTAACCTGCGTTAAAAAGGGAAGAAAACTTGGGTTAGCTTTCAGGGAAATTCAGAGCATATCTTAATTTGGCACGAGCTAACCCTGAGTTATCTCTGCACCTGTTTACATTAGCTAACTCCCATTAACCAGCCCAAGTTAAAAACCCCTGCTCATTTTCGTATTTATTTTGCAGTGGAGATATACCCATTGGTACAATGTCTGCTGGAAAGCAAAGAAATTAAAGTGGAATGAAATGCTGCCAAATAAAGAAATCCTCTGTATTCCCTTTCTCTCAAATATCTCCTTCCTCCTTTGTTATTTTTTTCTTTTAATACATACTGCAGGGGGAAAATAAAATAAACTCAAATCCATTTCAAACCACAACATTTTCCAGGACTATTTTAAGAGTTATGTTGGTTAAGCACAGGAACATGAAAGACTTTTGCTCTTAAAAAAAAAACAACACAGATTCTGAGGCTATGATCTTAAAATTATTCAGCAAGGAAAAAAGTCAGGAATAAAACTCTCTTTTCACACAGCAATAACGTCACATACGGTTTCTCATTAAGTTAAGAGGGTGGAACAAATTTTTGTGGTTTCGTGGCTCACAAACAAAACGTATTTGTGGCCCCATGAAATTTTCAATAGCAAAACTTGCTCTGGATAAACTGAATTGTTAGAGCTAATTTAAAACAATTCTCTCATCTTAATTAAAGTCTCAGGGCACATACTACTCCGCAGGCTGAACACATTACTGACCAAAGAGAAATCGCTTGGCTCTTCTTAACATGCATTAATAATCACCGTTAAAAGAAGGCAGTTCTTTGTGAACTCCAGCTGTGCTTCTTTGAGCAAGAACTTCACCAACTTTAGCAAAACTACTGCATCTGTGCATTACCTTGAGCTGATTTTTCTGTAGTAACTTTGTTGAGTTTCTTTGTCATTCCCTCTACTGAGAATGCCACATATTGTGGGACTTTGGTAGGTCAAATGTCCTACCAGCACCCACAGCCCTAGCTCTTTTCCTCTCCTTTTCCTACCTGACCTGTACGTGCACTCAGGGGTGAGGCTCAGGCATTCCATTAAATATCTACACGATGTTCAGAAACACAGGGGTCACCCTTGCTAAGCTTTTTGTTAAAGCTTTATGGTTTCTCGCACAACTTCACTGAGATCTCCTGCTTTCACACAGGAGGGATGCAAAGCAGGAAGCCTCACCGTACAGCAAACTGTGAGTCACACTCACAACCCCGACCAGCTGACACAATGCTGAGTGTGACTTGTGGCAGCTGATGCCGAGAGTCAAGTCTTCAGCAGTGCTCTATCATCACAAATTATTCAAGTACAGCGAACACTTTGTGGCACAGGCTAAACTGCCACTCTGTCTGTGCTTGCACATTTGTTTAGAGGAGAGCTGAACTTTTTTAGCCCCTTGTAAGGTCAGTTTTACAAGAATAAGAGGTTTTCAATTCTGCATCAGGTTCTATTTAGAGATCTTAAAGTGCTCTGGAAAAGGCCCAGTCTTATCTCATCTGACATCATTTAATATTTTGTTCATTTTATTTGCCAGACAACTGAAACAAAACAAAACAAAAAATTACAGGACAGAGTACAACAAAGCATGAGACAGTTATCTTCTTAATAACTGAAGATAATTCTGCTTCTACATACGCTCGACTGCTGCCGAATCCCCCCGCCCCAACAACGTGGGGTTTGAAACACAGCAGCTCTAAGTCTCTTATCAACATAGCTGGACTCTGGAAACTCCCATTCTTAACAAGCCTTACTGCTTGCCATGTACACACAAATTTCTGGCTGCACAGAAGGAAATAAGAGCCTTTGAAAGACTTCCACACTGTTTGCATTTCAACCTGAATGAAGTAGCCCTTCTCTCACTTCTTTTGCTAAATACCAACCACCGAAGCAAGCTTACCACATAGAGCTTGTGCCAGATAACTGCCCATTCCCTCAGGGTGGAAGTCAGCTCTTGCCCAAGGGGCAGTTCACCTGGAATCACTGTTTCATGTTGTCTAAAGAAAAAAGGAGAAAATAGAAAAAAAGCATTATACTCAAGATCAAAACGCAGTAGTAAAACATCCTTTTGTCATAAATATGTAATTAAAAGTTAAGAGCTGCCTAGATTTTCATACAATCCACTCATGATACCATGATTTTTATGTTGTTCAATTGGTTCTCCAACCCATACATACACATTTTTATCCATTTTTAATGCAAACTTTAAAATGCAAATATAATTTTAATGCAAAAATGTTTCAAGTTTTTTTCTGCCTTGTTCTTCTCAGTGGATCCATTCCAGAAACACAATGCTAAATGAATGAAAAATAAGTTTTGAATATTCATCCCCCTCCAAGGCTAACTCAGCTACAGTTATTTAATGAAAAAAAAAAGTACTTTCTAAAGTCTCTTTCTATTGCAAGTCTTTCTATTTTCCCCTCACACCATAATGATCACAGAATCCACTGCAAGAATCAAATGAGGAATCATTTCCTAAAATGTTTTCCAAGGCAGGAAGGAATCCACACTCCTGCTGGCTACTTGGCTGTGACCAGCAATGTGTTATGATTCACAGGATTCCCCAGAGGATCTCAACGTAACTTGACCGACCTGCCTTGCTACTAACTTGTCTAGCAGACCTTTCTTATTTTTACAAGTACTATTTCTCTTACATCTATGCCTACAACTGTTTTGGGATGTACAAAGGAGAAGTTATGCAGCTCCAGAAGTCCAGCACAGGTGTTATCTCGTGCTGTACACACAGACCAGAAGCACTCACTACAATAATCACAAAGTTTTTTGTTTGTCTTTAAATGAAATGGATTCCATCATTGGTTTTGCTACCAACGAAACATCTCAAGAAGATCAAACCTACCCTCGGTCCTTCACGGTTGCCTCTTTTAAATGGATATATGTTTCTGGGAAAATGCCCTAAAATAAATAAACAGAATGAGTAAATAAATAAATCACACTGGAGCATATGACATGACAAAAATGCATTCAACAAAAAGCAGGAGAAGGAGGGTAAGAGCATGACCAGCAGCACAGTGGCTGTGACTGACGTTACTGTTTACCCACAACAGAAGTGTGTTTGGTCAGCCAGTCAGTGTATCTCAGAAAAACAAAGTAAGGAGAGTCAGGTTGCATGTTTGAACACTATATTTGATGTTACTACATCTCAGAACTGAAATTCTTGCTTCACTGTAATGACACTCACCTTCCTATACAAAACAGTGTAAAATCTTGCAAACTATCAGTCATACACCCTTGCTACAAAACATTTCTGGAGTCATTTGTTAAGATGCTGTGGACCCACGGTTCTCTAGAAAAGCTCACAACACATAACAGCATTTGTAGGAATTCACCAGTCCCAACTATGTATTATTTAGGAGCAACAACCCTTCTAGGAATGCTACAATCTTTTTCTATTTTCATCCCCCTTTAGGCCTGAAAAATAGAGCTCGTGAAGGATGTTACCACATGAGAGGTGGCAGGATTCCTATGGGAAACCAGATTTCCATGGAGTTTTCAGACTGGTTTCACAAACCTCAGAAGGCCTGGCTGAGATCCACGCATGCATAATTTTTGGAATATTTTCCAAGTCAAATCAAAGCCCTAACCTCACCACTATATATAACTAATGTTGGATGCATACAGGTCCAAGGCCCTAATAATAAGGCAATAAACTAGTGTATGCAGATATACAACAGGCAATTCCCCCAGTTCAAATGGCATTACGTGTGCCTACATTGGAGAAGTACCTCATTAATGGTTCTGCAATGTTTAGCTCAAGGGCATTTATTTCTATCACTAAGGAAAAGGACATATTGATCAGGAGACCTGCATAGCATTAAGACAAGAGATACAGCGGGAGCATAGCCAAATTCCAGCACTGCATGGGGTCTGGCAAGGTGTGAAATAAAAATTAGTGAGAAGTGAGGTCATACCTTCTTAGATTTATTTCGGAGTGTGTATCCTCGGTACCAGCCTGTCAAAGAGAAACAGAAGGTTCTTTTTTCCTCTCTACATGAAATTAAGTACACATTGTCATTCCCACCACAATCCTACAGCATAAATCTGTTGATCTCGTTCATTTGGGTTACACTGATAGGGCTGAATACCAAAATCAGGCTGTCCCATGCTACATGGTAAGAGTGACAATCCTTGTTCCATAAAGCTCACAAATTATCTGCACAGCACAAGAATAACTGCTCAGATCATCTGACAGATAAGCACAGAGGCAAATACAGGCATGCACACACAACTACTGGCCCAAGATCATATAGTGTGTATATGGCAAAGAGAAGTACATTCAAGAATGCCAAGTCCTACTCCACTTCACCCCTTTTAAAGTCTTCTGTGAAGTTCGTTTTCACCCAAATCATCACGAAGATTGTGCTTGAGCTTCACATTATTTAGGTTCTTCAGACTGAGTCATAGAAAAAGAAAGCCTTCCTTCAAAGGAAAACTGAAAGAGAATGTTCTGTTAGATAAAGGAAAAAGAAATCTGCTTGCCCTGGTGCAGACATCGCTAGATCTCGTCAAGATAATATCAAGAAGCAAAGTATAAAATGCAAAGCCTGCACTGTGACCCCCCGGACTCAGAAGCACATGCCTCTTTCAGAGTACATGACTCTTCAGCACCTCGGGTTAAACCAGTATTGTGATTTCAAAGTCTGTGAAATGTGTGTGAAAGAACGGCTGTATTTCCTTCTCCTGCCCTCAAGCAAGCCCTGCTTAATGAGTAGACAGAAGAGAAGCATTTCTGTGAGAAAGTCGCTTGGCTCTTCTTCCGCTGTCTCCAAGCTGTAGGAGGCAAAGGGCTTTTTCCTCTCCACCCTCACTTTCGTCATTTGTCTAGGCTGTGTCAGAGCCATGCGTGACCAAGGACTCTTGCCTCTGGGTGCCTGTTCCTTGCCCTCTCCAACAGTCTCCAATCACCTTCAGTCCTCTTGAAGTTAATGTTCTGGAAATAACAACACTAAACATTTCAGAAGGATCTGTTCCATTTTAAATGCTGACGTGCGGCCAGGAAGGTGCCTTGTGCTGCCCTGGGGTAGGATGCAGACCTGCACTGATTCAGCCCCTACAGACACTCTTCCAAAGGTCTCTGCAACCACAGGTCTTGGTCAACCACGCTCCCAGAGCACCACTTTTTGACTCGTCTCCTGAAGGTCCTTGCATGAAAACAATGACCCTACTTCTCTGCAAACATGCAGGAAATATCATGGTCCACAGTGCATGGATGGTGTTCAGAGCTATCAAGCAGACAACATTACTGATGCAAGATGATTACGCTCTGACTGGCAGAGGGAGCATCAAGAAGGCAAAGGGACTGAAGACAATAATCAGGCAGAAAATAGAGGAAGGAAGGGCTTTATTTATTTATTTTTAATAACAACATTTCTATATTTCAGCCACGAAGGTTCCATGAAGAGCCATGGATCTGAGAGCTCTCACCCACAAATTACAATTTAGGAGGGTGTTGATTTTTGTTTTTTAAAAACACACATTTAGCCCCCTTCTCTAGCAATGATGCGATGATGAGTCAATCATAATCCCCAATATTCCAGCAGTAAATCAGGAGGGAAGAAGAAATTCCTTTCCTTCCACGGGATGAAGGTTATACATTGATCATGTACCAATGGGTAACGTACTGAATTAGGGATGAGAAGAATTAGATTCTATTTTTAGCTATGTGGTAATTAATTGAATGGTATAGTACGAGTTGTTTAGGGTGTGACACAAAGCTGACAGAATTTAACACAAATCTTTGCCCAGTGATTTCAATTCCATTTGACACAGTTCCTCAGCCCTCTTATATCAACGCTTCCCCGTCTGAAATGGCCTCCTGCCATTAACCATATTCCTGTAAAATATTTTACGATCACTGCATAAGAAGCATGTTGTGTATAATTCTGCAAAACTCTTTCAGCAAACACTTCATGCATTTTTGTCAGAATTCTGCTCCAATTTTCAGTAATCTTCTCCTTCATTTTAAAAAGAACGGAAGCATTTGGCAGTGGCCAACTGGCTGATCTCTTCTTTAAAGAAAAACACCTGCCTGTAACTTCAGAGGAACGACTGACTATTTAAGAGTTTCTCTCAACTATTTTCTCTAAGCAGAGATGTGCTAAAAGGAGAAAAACTTCTCAGTTGAAGATTGCATTGCAAATTTCAGCTACTACAACAGTCTCTTAAGCTGAAGTCTCACTGAAAAAGCAAGGATAGCAGACTAACTCTTGCAACAAAACACCATAAAGACTTTTTGTTGTTGTTTTAAAAGGAACACAGGTCCTTAATTTTACCTTTCATTAAATCTTTTTATGCAACATGTAGAAAAACACAAAAACCAAATGGAAAAAAACACAACAGGAAATATGAATAAAAGCATTCAAATTAAAGTAGTTTAGACAACTACAAGTTACACCCAGTGATGCAGTTACAGAGACTGCCCCAGCTCACATGCTTAACCACAAGGCCTTTGATCCTTTCCCATGGTACTGTCCCATCTCTCAGGGCCACAACGTACACCACTGCACTGTACTGAAATAAGGCAAGGGATGGCCTCATTTACTTGCAGCAGTCAGAGGAATTATAAAAACTCAAACTAGGAACAAATTCAATGCAAACTTATTTGCATCGGGAGAAGAATCTGGTCTGAATCCCAGCGTGTGGGCACGCATTCCTTCTATCCACAATGTGGCCATTTCCCACAGCTTGCAAAAAATAACAACACATATTGCAGATTAGAGATGATTCCCCTGAACAGAAACGTATCCTCCCCAGCTCACCACTCAAGGACAGGTCCCCAGAGAGAGAACGTAAAGCCTGCACTGAAGAACTCTTCAAAATTCTGAAGGCAGCAAATTTCCTTTAGCTCTTGGATTTTGCAGCATATGCCCAATTTTGCCAATATTTGGCAAACAACTGGATAAGTGGCATTTATCTTATTATCGAGTGGAAAAAGTCATTCTGTACAAAGATCTCATGCCCTTCAGCAATCAGACAGCCAACCAGAGAAAGAAGGGAAAAATTAGCTTGCTTTGCAGTTTACAAATATGAAGAGTATCAAGACCAAGACACCTAGGTACAAGTATTTTTGTTTTAAAGGAAGGTATGTCTAAGAAAATTGATATCCTCCACAACGTCATATGTAATAAACATACTGTGCTGTTTCAAAGCCCACTTGAAGCCCAAGTAAGACATTGCAAGAATCAGAGTTTTAAGGTTAATTATATTAATGGGAAACAAGACTAGACCCACAGCAGTTACCATCTCAGAGACATCTACACCTTTTCCTTCGGATTCACAAATGTCTGGCCCAAATTTTTGGCTTGTATTTCCAGGAAAACGTCTTAGCTGTGCTGTGGTAATTCCTAGGTCCTCAGTCACAAGCTAGGATGCACACCGATGGCTCAGTGTATGAAAACAAGCAAAATGCATTAGCTTTCCCAAACAACTGACAAATCAGTCCTCTCAGGCTGAAGTTTCAAAGTGAGACATTTCAGGTAATAAAAGGAATGCCACTGGGGTATTCATTTTGTGTTCTTGGCTGTCAATCTGGTACAAACAGCTGACTGCTACCAGTGAGTAGGAATGAACAAAAAACTTGCTGTGAAAAAACATAAAACACTCCAACATTTTGGAATTTATGCAATGCATGCTCTTCATAAAGACAGTTTTTATCACTGACAAAAGCAGCTCATTAATTAGTTGTATTACACACTAATCCCCCCCTCCAAAAAAAAGAAAAAAGAAAAAAAAACACAACACTCCCCGCTATCGCACACATCAGTGTGAAAACACACATCAGCAACATAATCTGCTTTGACATGTAGGAACCGGCTGGCTGTTTCCAGTGTCAAGGCCAAAGAGGAATGGAAAGAGAACAATTGGCTAAGAACAAACTGCTAAACAAGCAGCGTGCTGTTCCCAGCAGAGATACTGAAGAGACTGTACACCAAGTCTCTTTCAAACTGATGCTGCTTCTGAAAATGATTGCATTTATATTTTGGAAAGAGCATTTAGGCTTTGGAAGAGTGTAGACACAACCTTCCAACTGAACTAGGGATAGGTAGGTGCAATCTTTAAAATAATTGCACGGCTGTGCTCCATTCCCGATATTGAAATCCTCATTAAACAGTCTAGTTTAATAAGTAGGTAGGAAACATGAGCAAGTATCATTTTCATATTGTGTAAAGAAGTAATTTTGATGTTTTACATTAAGGTACTTGTTATGAAAAACTTTACTGGAAAGTATTAGGAGAGACAGCCTAAAAAGCACACAGAAGCTCCATCACTGGTATCTTTTAAAAGCATATAATGCCAGTTCTTGATATTACTGCTTAAACCAGCATTACTTTTAAACAATTAGACCTGCCCCCTCCTTTTCTTTCAACCACAGCCTCCGTTGTCTCAGATCAAAGAACTAATTCAGGCTAAAAGCTTTTTTTTTTTTTTTTTCCCTCCCATCTGGATCAGTTCATTACTTGGCCTGGCACGAGGTTTATGTATGGTGTAAAAACAAGAATGAAAAGCCAGAAGTAAAAGTGTTTCTTTCTATAGCAGTGATGCTTTGAGTTGTCAGTAAAATCTTACCTTGACAAACCTTTGCTAGGAACAGCATAGAAGTGACTGCTGCTTCACATATTTTTATACTCTTTAAAAAAAATCAGGTGCATGCAGCAAGCACGACATAGTAAACTTTAGTCATGGAAAACAATCAGAAATTGAAAATCTAAATATGAAGCTTACACTTAAAATATCTTGCTTTGTTTTATTTACTTTCAAACACTACTGCAAATTACTTGAAGTGATCTGCAACCTACCTTCATACATCTCCAAAATGTGAACCGTATCACCAACTTGCAAGGAGAGCTCCACATCTTGGACAGCATCGTAATTGTAGATTGCTAGGAAAGAGGGAGAGGGAAAGAGAGAGAGTTAAACAATCAGAAAAGCTGTGAGCTAATCAGATTTTGAAATCTAGTAACACATCACCTGCCAGAGGCAGAATATGATTTTGGAAAAATATGATAAAGTTACTTTTTCAGAGTGTCATTTGCAAGATAGCTTAGTATGGAGCATATCTATTTCCAGATTCCACCATCAGTTCCTGCAAGGAAGACACATTATTCTCAGCAGCCAAAGTTATTCTTTCACCTCTATGAACACAGATCCATGACACCAGATGAAGAAGCTGCAACTTCACATTTTACTGACAGCCTGCCCGGCAAAGGTCACTACTACCCCAGGCAGAGAATCAATTAGATAATTGCCTTTTTTATTAGTGCTTCATGAGGCTAACTACACCATAGCATTCACAGGAACATGCAAAACAGTATCAGTCGTCTGCCGTAATGCCACTATTCTGTACCAAGTGCCTCGGACTGTTTGCTAATGAAGGCTCTTCCCAGCCACCAACCAAATTTAGCACGAAAACTTGAGATTCTCCGCGAATTTAATCCCTAAAGCTAATCTGAACGCTTATCGGATTTCCAGTTGGAATAGGATTAAGTCCAGAAGCCCACACTTGTAAACTGCCTGGTCTCTGCAACTTTCCTGGGGTGCAGAGCCCTCCTCAGAGCTGCCTGGCAAGATGAGAAAGCTCCCTTTGAATTTGCTTTCAAAACAATTCAAGTAAAAAGCTGCCTCAAGCAGCCAGGAAAATGCTTTGCTATGGTTCAATGAATTGATAAATCAAAGTCAGAATAGAGCAATCCTTTACCGAAATGAGATGACCTTAGTTAGTTGGTTAGCACTGGTGTAAGTAGGGATGATAAAATCCACATCTTAAATATAGCAGTGTGACCTTCTCATATAGAAATATCGTATTTACATCTCTAAAAAGCATTTTCCCAAGAAAATGTATTAGTGAAGCAAGCACAATGTTTATAAGGCAAATAAATCAGGCACGCTTTTTCAGAGGGCTTTGGGAAAATTCCTCAGCCTTCAGCGGGTTTGTATTTGAAGAACACTCTGAAAATTAAATATAAAAACTCCAGCTCCTGTGTCAGGAAATTCGCATCAAATGCCTATCGTTTCCGCAAGATGAGGTATATCGCCTCCTGGCAAGGATCCAGGGCAAACAAATGACTGTGGCTTACCACACCGGAAATTATCTCAAATATACTAACTTTCTTTAAAATATCGTAACTATAAATAATCCAGCAGAGGCTGGCAGGCTGTGTCAGTTCACTGCAATATCTGCAGGAACCCCTGATCGCTAACAGGCACTTATTTTTTTAAGCTGCAGGGGCAGTGCATGTCCGCTGTGGCCCTAATTCATGCCTGCTGTGACTTCCAGTGCCTGCAGAGACCCTCATGGGGTGTGTGTGCAATTATTGCACTGTTTTTAAGGGGGTTACAGGGATGGTACCAGGCTTATGTGGCACTGCTTCAGCATCCTATATATACCCTTCAATATCCAACCATAATGTATTAAGCCAAGATACTCAAAACTGACTGGTGAGCTGGACAGTCGGCTCAGACACTGTGAACGCCCCTAGAGGGGAAAAAATTCCATTGATATTTTTGCAGAAAAACTTGTATAATGTTTATGGGAAGACAAACATGACCGCAGAAATCAGAGCGTTGTGCTGAGGAGCGCCGCGTATTGCCAGGCACCGGGAGCATTCATCTGGGAGAAGAACCAGTTAATGTTGGATTTGAGTCGGTTAAAAAGAAACCATTCTGCTGGATGCAGCAAATAATTCCACCAGGATCTGTGGAGGTCAGCAGAAAAGTGCAGCGCCTGGCCCAAAGGAAAGCAAACTCCCCGCGGCCATGCCTCCTGCGGCAGTAAACCTGCCAAATCCCGAAGTTAAGCGGGGACACTGCGAACCCCTGCTTGGATAGGGCAGCCCCAAATCTCCCCCAGGTGGAGCAGAAAGGGGTTTGGATCAATAAAACCATCCAGGCTTCCTTTTGAGTGCCGGCACGGGGACACAGCACACAAGGTGTCGCTCCCTGGGTGAAGCCAGGCACCGAGCAGCGTGTGGACAGACACGACTAATCCCATCGCGCTGCCAGACTTAAGAGATTTAAACAGCAGCATCTTAGCCTGTTCCCAGCTTGGCTGATGACATTGTGTCTTCCGAAGTTTCCTCCCGTGGTTGCAGGCTCCCTGCTTTATTTGCTGCCTTCAAATGATTGTTTCAGGGCTGGGCTTGACGCGAGGAACGGCTGCCTTGTGGGAATGCACTTGTGCTTATCCCTGTAGGGTTTCCTACACATTATTTCTAGCTGCCTGGGGTTTCTTTGGGACAAACAGACATTCTATAAGCACAAGCCTGTATTTTTCCATAAAATTGCTGCTTTAGCTTCAGACAAAAGCAGTTTGAGCAGCACCAAGCACCCAACAGAAAGGTGGGCGGGCATCAGACGAGCCTTTCTTTGGAGAGCACAGGCAGCTCATTCAAAAGCCAAGAGCACAACAGCCCCGAGAAGAGGGAGCACTGAACGCAGCTCCCTTCCCCTCCAAAAGCACAACAGCCCCAAGAGAAACAACTATCTATACAACTCCCTTTTCTCCCTCCCTGCTTTATAGGGAAGATTTCTCATCCCCAAATGTAGCACTTACAAGCTGAAGGAACACGCTTCTGCCACCGTACATCAAAGGCAGGCGAGATTTGTTAATATCTTGCTTTGCTAGACTGAATGAAGCAAGAACAGAGGGCCACTGTATATAAAGTCTCCTACCCAACGGTTATGTGCAAGGTTATAAAAGACAAATTGCTGGCATATTTTCCCTGGGAGCTCTGCTGTTTGCAACCGATGCTTCCTGCTGCTCCAAGTCAGCCCCATCTGAAACTGTCCGTCCGCAGTTATTTGAACTGTTTAGCCTCTTTTTCATCACGTGTATTTAATCTGACCTCCTTCCAACTTAAAAGGAAAAGGAAGCCACACATAACAAACACGGCCACGGCACGAAAAAATAAAAATCCTTCCTACGAAAACCTGACAGTGCTGCAAGGAGGGAAGAAGAAAAAAAAAAAAGAAAATAAAGACTTTTGTCGCAGAATTTGTAGGAATATGTGAAGTTAAGTCTTTTCCCTTCAAGTTAAACTTCCACTGAGATTTTGTCCTTTGAAATTCACTTCAGAACAGCTTTTCTGCTCCTTTTGTTGCCCTGAATGAAAAGCAGCACTGAAGTCTAACAGATTTATTCTGAACAAAGAGGCAGAGAAGAAAACCCCGATCCTTAAGAGATACTGGGTTTGTTTTAATGAACTTATTCTTCAAGTATAACTACAGGCGATGTGTTGTATCATTTGATTTGCATGAAGAAGGCTCCCCAGTTTGTTTAGCAGCAAGTAGGTTTAGGAAATATTTTCCTCAGCTGTGCATTCAGCCTGAGCACTTCACCGGCAGGGAAGGTCAGTGAAGTAAACGCTGGAGGTGGTTTGAAGAGGGCAACAGGTAACTTTATGGCCGATGACAGCAGCCAGAGTTACGTAGGTGAAGATAAGAAGTAATTCTCATGCTCCAGGGCAGAAGGCGACTCCTCAAACAGATCTGGAGGAACTCCCCAGGCATTGCACAACTGGGTGAGCAAGGGGGATGTCAGGGGGTGCACGGCTCGGTCTGAAGCATCACCCAACAGTCAGCACCATGAGCAATGTGTGGCAAAGGACACCTCCAGGGCAGCCTGGGCTTTCCAGGGCGCTGAGCAATAGCTAGTGGTGAGCTGGAGGCTTCTGAGAAAGCAGAGTTGGATGCAGGCTGGCACAGGGCAGGGTTCTGATGGGAAGAGCAGCTTTCGTTGTCAATCTCCAGCTGGACGAAGGGACAAGATTAATCACAGCACATTCCTGATTCACCAGAGGTCTGTCAGCAATAAAGTGAGCCTGACCTGGCTTTTAGTGAAACTAGTGGGTTATTTTGGCAAATATTTCAACAAAAGCAGTGTCAGGCTTACTCCTTCAGTTCCTATGGGCACCATTAATTTGGGAAGAAGGTGACGGTGCCATCAGCTTCAGTGCCACTTGTATCAGCTCTTCAGAGTGCAGCTGAACACATCCCTGGAGAAGTGACCTCCTGCACTAATGCAGCACCTTTCACATAACAGCACTGACACACGACAGAAAGGTAGTGATTGTTCTCTCTTACATGCAGGGAAATAGGAGGCAGAACTGAATGGCACATAGACTTCACCAGCAGCACACTCAGATGAAAACTAAATATTAATTCCTTGAGCCATTTTAGCCATAACAGCATAATTCATTTTCAAGACAGCTTGAAAAGGGAAGCTTAGCTAAAACATCTGAAACTAAAATGAATGAGGCAGAAACTGTCACCTACCATTTTGTGTTTAATTCAAAGCAGAGTAACTTGCTTAAACGTATTTGAAAAGTGGATTATTGGCCTGGAAAACACAGCCACTGCCAGATCCGCTATTTCTTACTGGGCTCAAAATAACCACCCCTCCACCCATCCCAGAGACCCGATAACAGCTTCCAAATACCACGTCCCACTTCTCTGAAGTCTGCCCTCGCCACTATCTGATAGGAGAGGGCTGCGCCTTGCTTCCTCCGAACAAAGAATCACATTCAGTGCTGCAGCAACGACCAGACTTCGTCTCATTACATCTTTCAAGCAAGGAGTCAAAAACTTCTGTACGGAACCAGAAGTATGTGCCTTCATGCTGCAACAGCCCTGTGTTAAGAAATGGCATTTAGGCTGGACAGGCCCATTCGGAGAAGCCTGGTATGCTGTCTGCTGCCAAGACGTAACCAAAAAAACAGTGGCTTTATTTAAAAAACAAGGAACTGCCCAAGGAATTAATTCTTAATGGGAACAAAGGCTTTTTGATGTTTGAGCAAAAAACTGTCTTGTACGACCCAGGAATTTGTGTCTGAAAATTTGAAAATAGCATAATTAAGATTTGTGTGGCAGATATCTTCAGAAAAGCAAGTCATGGTTCAACACTGGGAAACATACATGCTGTTAGGCAAAAAATGACCCCTTCTGAAATGGCTGAGGCCGACATTTGGCCTCGATTCTGCAAACTTCGAAGCGAATGCTCAGTATTTTGAATGTAAAGCAGAATAGTGGCATTATTTGGATAGAAAGGCTTAATTAACAGCCATTATTAAGCTTCAGAGTCAATCATTTTATGAGCTAGAGGTAGACCTTGATCATCTTACTGATTCAGGCAGACTTCTTGCACAGGAGTACATTTGGAAGGATTCTTACTTATCCTTAAAATCATTCATAGTTATCTTAAAAAATGAGCATTAAAAATGAACTGAGAAACTAGATAATCTGCCTATACATGAAAATATAGTATGGCCTTTCTAATTTGAATTCCAAAATTGTCACTTTTGGTTAATTCCTTCCATGTACCATGAGAAGAGCAGGAGGATTCACACTGTCCTCAACATGCTTCTAACACCCAGAGTCCAGCCTAAGACTATGCCAATAACCAAATCCAAACAGGGATGGGAGCTACTCACCTGCCAAGTGTGATTCCAGAAACCCAGCTGATAAAAAGCACGCTAAGATGTTTCTGATTTCTTCTGAATAACAGAGTATTATCCTGGAGATGGGACAGGCTAATAATCTAAGGTTTTACAGTCTGCCCTGCACAAGTGCTCTGATTGCCAGATTTGGGATTGGGCAAGATTTCCTCTTCAGTCACGCTACCACCAACATTTGGATATTCCCATCCTTCTCCATCACAGCCTGTGGATCATATGCTAGGATCAATGGTTTAATCTCTCAAAGCCTGGATTGCTTTAGAGAAACCCAACTTAACGACCTCACCCATGGGAAAAGGGACGGCTTCACAAGCATTACATAAATGTTCCAACTAGATGATCTAATGGTCTCTGATGGCTTTGCACTCTACCAACAAAAACCACAGTTGGTTCCACAACAATGCTCTGCATCAAGCAGCAGTCCCAATGACAAATTATCCCCTGTGCTTTAATTAGAGATTCTTAGTAGATTCGGATCGGGCAAGCTGAGATGATTCAGAACTATTGAAGCAAAAGACATACTGGTTATAAAGGAAAAAGAAATAATCTCCATCTTTTCATGCCTACAGAATTCCCATTAGTCATCTTCCCTTCAATTATTTATTGCAAAGCGTTTACACCACAGTGGCAGCTGCCTGAAAATAAAGGAGATTCTGTTCCCACGGTACATCTATCCTGCAATAAAGGCTAGAGATATATGTCCTAACCATAATGCTAATATTGATATCAGTAAAATCATCTCAGCATAAACTGCTCTGCCTCTTCCTAAGCATGCTTGGGGTAGAATTAGCCAGACTGCAGCTGCTTCAGTGATCTGAGCCACACAGATACCCCAGTTACGCTGACAAGACTGTACAGTAAGTTTTCCTGATGAGCAGTGACTTTTCTGGGCTTACTTTTGTATCAGTGGCTAGCAGAGGAAGGCCACGGAGCGTTTTGGTTATAGCACTATGACATACTAAACCAGTGTCTGTATGGGCAGATACAACACTTGCACAAGCCTTGAAATCTCACCCACTTAGTCCCACATTTTGCCCAGACAAAAGAAATTTAAAGTCTTAGCCTCTCTCGCTGCCTTCTCCTCAAACGAGGCCATGGAAACCAACAGCAAAGAAAACCTACAGCAGGAAACCCACCAGAAACCAAGTCTAGCCAAACACACTTGGGCATTCACACAGACGTGTATCTGCTGTTTTTACATGCATAGTAATTTTCTAAACTATCTTCCTGAAAATAAGTACCAGAATAATGCACAGCAGAGTCACAGTACATAGTAGGAAGTAGCATTCATATAGGTAATACACACACAATTGTTAGCCGTGTAATTTTCTTCACCAGGCTCTCTACTTCCTTTTGTTATTTTCACTCTAAAGAGCCCTTAGGGGTTTTAAGCTCAGATAAAGAATTAATCTACATTAGCTGTCTCAGCTTATGTCTGGAGTAAGAGGGAATGCTGTGAGCCAATGGAGGAATAAATCAGAACCAGTGTGGGAGCCAACTCCTACACTACAGACAATGTATCCCAGTGCTTGATTTATCAAAATGAATTTCCTTCTACCAGCCCTACAATTCTAGCCTCCTTGGAACATCATGAAATATCCCCTTTTGCAGATACACAGAGAAAGAAAATAGCCTGGCCTCTCTCTTCTTGAAGATTCACACTTTTGTGAACTTTTTTTCAGGCTGCCTTGATCCATCTTCTTTCTACAATCATTTAAGGATGTCTGCAAGCTTACCTAGACCATACTTAAGAGGAAAGCCCTTGGCTTTGTTCGTGTTGCTCTACCAGCCTCCATCTACCTCCTGCAGTCAGTACTGCTGCCCACCTAACGGTGTGCAAACTTACAAAGGAAAGATAAAATCACAAAGTGTTAATGTCAGTGTAAGACACTTTTAAGGCCATGGTCTATTCCAGGTCTGGTTGATTTAAACCAAACAACGAGCAATAGCATGTCGGTGTTCAAGGGGAATGAACACGTGCAGGAGCAGCCAATCTGGCACTCACGTGCTACAAGCAGCTCCTAAGTCCATAAAGATGACATCGCACTGCTTGTTGGGTCTGGAAGGCATGCCTTGACTTCACGGTTCACAGTCCAGCTGCCAGAAGATCTTGCTGTTTAATCGAGCCAACCTTCCTTTAGTTGATAAAGGAGAAAAGCCACCAGTGACACTAAGCTGTCATTTGGAGTGGTACTCAATTCTGAGCAGCATGAAGCTGGCTCAGGGAGGAAAGGTGCCGCAACAGCTGCCGATGTTGTTATTACTACTGCAATCTGCGAGGTCTCAGATCCTGGTGCTATCAAAGCTGCATCCTTCACCAGCTCTAACTTCACAAAACACATCAATCTGGTGTGTTAATTATTTCATTCAGTCACCACGACATACATTTAACTGTTTGTGACACAGCGACCTTCCCAATACACAGGATCCAACACAAGACTGCTCCTTTTCATCTACTGGCGAGGCTACAGGAACTGGATACCATAATGACAGGTGACTTACAGATCTCGTTAGGTTAATAGGTGCCTGATATTATTGTAAGGTGTGTATCTTCCACGCCTTGCAGGTTTATTTTGCCTCTTTGAAATCTGAGCAGTAACACCTAGCCTGAAAGACTAGTATTTTCCCAAAGATATATTAAATCACAGCCTTGTCCTTTAAAGCATTGTTCTAACTTCAAAACACTTTCATCTGTCACATGATCCCAGAATTCAACAGCTTTACCATTGGCTTTAGCTGTGTCTGAATCTGGTTTGTATTCAGGTTGGCCCACTGGTATCATGAGAAGCCCTGGAAGTATTATGCATCTTCTCTGCACTTTCCATTTTGGAGAGCCTTGGAAGAGAACAGGCACATAAACACTCTGGGCTATCTCCTACAGAACAGGGGTCCGTACCTACAGCCTTCTGAATACTGCAGTGCTTCTAGTCCGGTGTTGACAACTGCACATACCTATTAGAGGGTTTCAATCCAGTTTTCACAAAAGTAACCTCTGATTTTGAACATTTCCATTTTTACGGCCTGTGAAGAAACAGATGCTCACTCACAAGGCACACACAATCACTGCTGCATTTTACAAAGTGTGTAATCACCCTGTCTTTTGCCTCCAATCCTGCAAGTGTACTTTCTGTGCCTAAAAAGAAATAGCACAAGAGCAACTTCTGAAACAAAATTTTCAAGCAGATTTGTAGAAACAAAAGAACGAACCAAACAAAAAACCGCACCAAAGCAGCCATCACTTGATAAATTGGACTACTCAGCTAATTTCCAACTTGAAAGCGTGTGGCACTTTCAAAAGAATTAAGTGAATTTGCCACTGGCTTTAAATTACTGTCCTAGATCTTACTGGGCAAAACATCAAAGGAAATTAAAAGAAAACTTGGAAATACTACTGTACAGAACTGAGTGCTACTATCTAATAAGTTTTCACTGTATGCATTGCTTCCAGAGGGAGAGAGGGCAGAGATGAGAGGAGGTCTAATGAGTAAAACACTTGAGCACGCAGTCCAAGTGTGCCTACAGGCTAGTCTTCACCATCAAGTTCACTTGAGTTAAACCTTCAGCATTGTCTCCTGCTAGCATCACACCTACACACAGCAACCCTGAACTCAAGCTGACAGACCCACAGGGAAAACACAGCTAAGGGATCCCATTTCACCAGCTGCAGCCCCAACCCACCAGGAACACAGACACAAATTTGTGTCCGAGTGTTCCCAGGCCTCCAATGCTTTCCCCTTTCCATCAACGTACTTGGAAAGAGACAGACGAGCTCTCACAATTTGCATGAGATGAATCCATAGCACGGCTTGGCCAACTCTAATTTCAGGAAACTCGGGATATGCTGCCAAAAGCTTCTCTGCTGCCAGCAGACAGCCCCTCCGTGGAAGCTCGCCCTTGAGATAACTCATCCAGGCAGGGCTAACACCAGTAGCATTTCTAATATGCATAACCAGAGGGATTTCAGTCGGCCTCTGGACCTGTAGTGCTTCCTATTCCACACGGGCTTTGGAATGGATTGCTCTCCATAATGGATGTCCGTGGTTTCATTTTATTCCTGTACATTAAACTCCACTTCTCTGTAGCTCGAAGCACCCATTACACTGTCAGAGCACTGAAAATGTAAGTGCTGCAAGAGTAAGACCTCCGATATTTAAGGCAGGTACTCCTATAAATAAATAAATACAACCACACACACAAACCCTCTTTCCTAACAAATTGCCCCGTTTATCTGTGACAGTTTGTAACAGCATTAGAACTATCTAACTGAAGTTATAACCTGTTTTATTACCAGGGAGATCAAAGCAGCACCCTTCCCAAGAACAAAAAATTATTACTACCGCCTTCGTATCTCAGGGAAATTTTTGCCCAGATTCAGCACTTTCCAGGCCGAGGCCCGCTTTTATTGTGGCAACACCTCCAAAAATGAGAGTGCAAGAAGTGGCTAAAGACTCTCCACAGAACCATCACGACTGTTTTTAGACACATCCTGACAATGTGCCAGACGCCTATCTGAAAGCTTCAAGAGGCTGCCAGAGCAATTCATCCTCTGAACAATGCTCCCCGCTCTACTCCTGGGAGATCTTCCTAGGAGGTACAGTCTGTACTGTACCAAAAAGACCTTTTTTTAAATCATTTAAGCTGGAAACTTAAATTGTATTTGCAACTGGTCCAACGAGGACTCTTAACACCCTCAGTCTTTAAAGCCAGCAGTGAACTGTCCACCTAGAAAGCAGTCCAGTAATTCCTATTTATGTTCCTGGCAAATGCACCAAAATTCATGACATTATTTTAGGCATCCTACCACAAATTAAATGCACTGGAGCTGAAAACACAGTCCTCACTTGGTAACAAGAGGATAAATGCATTTACGACTTCGGACTAAGACAGTTTTAAGCTTAGCCATGTTTGTGTCTTTACCATGTTAGCATATAAAAGAAACTCTGACAAATTTCTGTTGTATATTTTTCCACTTTTTAATGACAGGGTGAGATTATTATACCTGTATTCTTTCTCGATCAATCTGTAATTGGTTGAAGTTTTCCCAGTTTTTATAAAAACTTTCATCAGTAACTTCCATAGCTCCTAGCTGTATTTGTGCTAGCAAATACAACCCCATGGCAAAAGAACTACAGGAATGTGCAAGAGGCCAGTGTGAAATTCAGAACCAGGCAGCACAGCCGGTACTAGTGAGGTTGGTATTTCCAGCCTGTTGACACCTCTGAACAATTAGCCTGGTATCTAATTAACAGAAGACAGCTCAGCAGAAGCTCCAGAATGCAAGCAGCAGTTTTGGATGCTTCACAAGAGCTAAAGAGGCTTGACTGTTAAGAAGACAGAGTGAGACAGATCCTGAAAATCAAGACCGTCACATCTCAAGCTCGATACCCAGAACTAGAGCAGCCAAAAGTCACAAGACACTTGCACAAATATTGCTTCTACTGTGCAAAGTAAGAATAAGCCACGAAATGGGTACAAGTCCTTTGCATGTCAGCAGTGCCTTTGAAGTCCAGAGGATTAGTTTCACAGGGAACTACTTAAGAAATACAGTAAGCACCAAAAGCAAGGGAAGACAGACTCAAGCTAATACGGATTAGCAAAAAAAGAGAAAGGACTCTGGGAGCAGTAAGTTGCATGGTCAACTTACACACCAAATAAACTTTAGACACAGCCGATAAACTGAGGAACTTAAAAAAACTGATTAAAGAATTAAGAATAAAAATAAATAAAAAAAAGAATAAAGAATTAAAGAAAAAATACCACCGTTAACTCAGAAAGAAAACATCAGATATTGCTCTGAAGAGTTCAAACTTCTTGCTGTCAACAGCACCAAGGTTTTTAGCTTTCCTGTTGAAAGCTTTGCAGTTATTACCTTCAACATTAACTGGTAGACACAAATCATAATAAACAAATGGAGGAAGAACATGAGTAGTTATGGAAAATGTGCGTAGCACTAGAGAAGAAGACAGCTACTTATATACCAGGAATGGGTTCACAGTAGCTTCTCTCTGCCCTGGAGCAAACAGAGCTGGGAAGGCTCTAGATATTCTGGAAAATAAAAACAGACAAACAAACCAACCCCTATTTTGCTCTGTAATTACAAGATCTCCCTGTATTGGTTCCACTACAAACTCTGTAGGTACATTAGAACTAAGAGGTTAATTTAACTTTATTTTTGTTTTCTATCATGGAAAGAAAGGAGCAACAGGCTGCTTTTTGTTTTTACTGAGACACAGTACAGATCAGAAAACTAATTTTAGGAATCTGGTAAGGGAAACACTCCAGTCAAAGTCAGACAGTGCTGTTTAGCCTCTGTGAAGAGCGAATCCTAAGGCTATTAAGTTCTAGACTTCGGATTTATAACAACTGTTGTTAGCAAACAGGTAAGGTTTTTAATTCTATCTTCACTTTACATTCTGAAAGCTAAACTCACTGTCCTTATCACAGACTTAGGAAGGTTTGCCCAGAGCTACAAACATCTATTACAAAGTATAACTACGTATGGATTGCAGAGCTTTCCCACCTGTGCCTCCTTCCCTTTCATTACCACAACGCAGGCTACGAAGGCAGGAAGCTTCAAGAAGCCAGGGTTGCTCGTAGCTGCAGAGCAGACTGCTGATTTATTCATTCTCTGGCTGCAAACTGAAATCCAGCACTGCTGCTGTTTCTATATAATTTAAAATAATGATTCCAAACACGTTGAGATTTACTTGGCTGTCAGCAAGTAAACACAAATAAAACATGTATTGGGCCATGCATAGTTGAAAGAAACATTTAAATCTCCCCCCTTACTTTTATTGTTTGGTTTTGTTGTTGCTCTTTTGCTGTCCCAACAGGGTCTTCTGTGCTATGTGCTGTAAGCTTCAAAAACACTAAGGCACTTGCAAAAATGAGTAATCCTATAGAAGACTAATAATGGGATGCATTATACTCTGCTGACATACAGAAAGCACCCATAAAACAGCTGGCAGGCTTGACCTAATGTTCTGCCATGATGATATGATCTGCAAATCTGAGCTGCTGCCGGCGAGACAATGGCTGTAACTCGAGAGACTAGCTGCAAATTTTGGCAGGCAGGGTTTCCACCCAACAACGCTTATCTGCCCTTAAAGTTTCAACTGGGCAAATCTTGCCCATAATAATCTCTGTCAGCTCTTCGTTCCCAGGCAGAAATAATTGGAAAGTTACAAACTGGTAACATGGATAGGAATGAAGAGAGAGAACACAAGGATGCTGGAAATGCAGGGGTGGGAAGAGACCTTGCAGCAACACAGCTACACTCAGCACTTGGAAGTTTCTGCACCTTTGACAAAGAAACATGTCAGAAGAAAATAGTACAGCAAAGCATGCCTAAGCATGATCTGGGATCCATCTAAAAATTGGATAAGAAGCCACAACTGGAATTTTCCAAGGATGTGAATGAAACACAGCTTTCAGCAGTCCGTGGTTTGGGGTGTTAACTCTGCCTGGCTTCCAGTTAAAATCCGGGTACAAAAGCCCCAATCCATTGCTGCTGCAGGCACAGGTTCCTTCCTGGTTCCAATGGCTACACACAGCGCTGCTCTTAAAAAACCTCTCCCTAACATTTGCTCCCACACGTAAATCCAGCCAGGCACAGCTCATCTTTATCACGTATGCTCCATTTCCATTGTTACATCTTTGTTCAGTAATTCAGCTTCACCTCAAGGCCGCAAGCTTCTTGTTTCTATTACTCCATTACTGCCACTTCTCCGCATTCCTTTCTGTAAGGGGAAGGAGGGCTGGGAAGCAATCACTTCATCAGATCTCTTTTTCTTTTTCCTTTCTCATTCTTCAAGTGAAATGAGCAGTATCCAATAATTCTTTACATAACAGAAAACAAACACAAGCAAACAAAAAAGCCAAGCAGCTGCACTAAGACTTAAGAGGTACTTCTCTCCATCCATTCCTGGAAAAAAGTAACACAGCTCAGCTGTTCTGTGGTGAAAACTCAGAATTTCTATCAACCCTGACCAAAAATAAAAGTGAAAAAAAGCACGAACACACACACACACACACACACAGGCACAAAAAATCTGGTAGATAGCTCAGGAGAGCTCCCCCCCTGTGGTCTCCAGCACTGCCCCTCCCTCACAGCCTCTTCTAAATAAAGAATTTTCCACTTACTGGACACATGCATTTGGACTGCTCTTTTACCGATTTAGCACAGATGAAGTTCCTTTCAGAAACACACAGAAGAGAACAGGATGCAAGCTTGTACAAACAAATTCTGAAGCACACGACCAGTTTATTTTGTGTTGAGTGAATGCCACTGGGAGACTAACTTCACTTTCTAGAAATCAAGGCGAGAGTGAGAATCTTGAATCTGAGAGCTTGCAGGAAAAAAGGTTAAGTGCATGTTTCAGAACAGCCTGTCAGCAAAAAGCAGTGCAATGTGCTTTTTGGATGAGGATGTATTAATGCAGTTGAAAGCATTATATAAAAACAGGAGATGAAAACGGAATCAAGATGCAATAAGACATGAATGACATGGCTTTTTCTTCAGTCCTTACAGTATTTTGCCCTAATGTAAAGGAAAAGGTTAAATCACATTAAAAAGAAAGAAAGAAAAAAAAAGAAAAAGAAAAAAAAAGAGGATGCTTAGTAAGATAATGCATTGACAAACTAGGTGCATAAAACCACTCAGTGCTTTTCTATACATAAACATCTACTGAAGTGACGTAAGTTTTAGGTATTCCTTCTGAAATAAAAAAAATAATCTGTTGCTGCCCACATGGCAATACATGGACCTTCAATCCAGCCTGAACTTATTCCTAACCGATTAGCTGCAATCCAAATAAATCCACCTTAAACCCTGCATGAATATTGTCCATCAGTTTTGCACTGATTTAGGTAAATATATTATCATTGTACCATTTCCCCCCCTTTTTAAGCAACATCTCCCATGAACCTAACCTGATGTAGGTCTAAATGTCTAATTTGATATCCTTAAGCACACTTTTCTGGAAAAAAAAAAAAAAAAAAAAAAAAATTACTTAATCTGGGCTGCTCATACAGCCAGGTACTCTTGCATCCAGATGCAGCCAGATTCTTGCATCCTTCTGGAGCCTGGGCAGGAAAGCAGCACACCAGAGTGCACTTAACGTTGCCAATTAGCAGCAGCCTGCAGGAAGGGGAGCACAAGGCAAGCAGCAAGTTGAAACAAATATGAAATTTGCTCTAATTTGACATGATGTACTGCTATCAGTGCTGTGAGCCTCCTTTGATCACAGACTGGATTTCGAGACAACTTTGCAGAAGATATATGAAGTCTG
Source organism: Aythya ferina (assembly GCF_964211825.1). Classification (NCBI taxonomy): domain Eukaryota; kingdom Metazoa; phylum Chordata; class Aves; order Anseriformes; family Anatidae; genus Aythya; species Aythya ferina. The sequence continues at coordinate 3,407,213 of NC_140310.1, forward strand.
AACATGAAACCAAGACCTGATGGCCAAGCGTATCAGAAGTCATCACAAATCAAACCATTAGTAAGAAAATCTTATTCTGCAGCACTCTCTCTTCCTCTCTGATCCTTTGCATTTCTGCTCACATAAATCACAAATGTAGCTGCCAGGGACTGGTTTACATTTGAAAAATTACTGCCATTCCTAAGACATGACGCAGCTGATTGTAACTCAACCACCACATGGTATTTCAGCAGAGTAAATACTTCTTTGCGACGAGAATAGTCCTACATGCTGGTCCCTCCAGCAGGGAGAAATATAATGGGTTTAAAAGGTCACCAATAACTATTAGGGGTAATTACCTGTCTGTTAAAAAAATAAAAATCTATTCAACACCCCCCCCACCCAATAAAAGATGATAGATTGAAAACTTGGGGGCTGCTACTTGCCCCTGTAACAAATAGCTGCTCTTGGTAACATGGCCGAGGTATTTCAGCCCTAGCAAATGGCCCCGCTGCTTTTGGAACTGGATCAAAACAAGCCAGCCCCTTTCAAACAGCCACCCGTGTATTTGCATAGCTGGAATACAACATGTAAATCCCTGGAATGGGATGTGAAGAGGCAGAGAAAGCTTGGGAATTAGAGCTGCCCAAAAGTTTCTCAACTTTTTTCTTTAAAAACGTACCAGACGAACCAAAATACTTTCCACTAAACTACTTGAAGTGCTTTGTTCAATTAGATTCCCTTGGGCCCAACATTTTACGACACTTTCTACCCAAAACACAACTGATTTTGAGTCTATAAGGATTACTAAAACACAAACAATTCATTGATACACCTCATTGACCAGTGAAGTTTTCTGGGCTCATAATAACATACGAAGTTATACATCTAACAATTTTGGAAGACCATAGGCAACAAATAATACCTTTGGTTTCTCCTGCTCCTTCCAAGCAGAACATGGCAATTTGTGGCTTTCAGCCTTTTGCTGCAAGCTCTAAGCTTGCTGTTGGATTGAAGCATTTCGTGGTGTTTGGAGCAAATGTTCCATTACAACCTTCAACTGCAGAGGCTCAGGCACGATAACCTGCCCAGTCCCAGCACACAAGCTCTATGAGCAGCTGTTATCCCCAAATTCTGGGTGAAGAGACATTTCAAGAGGTGACCACAGCAGTGCCTCCAGGTGCAAGCCACCAACCTCACCTGAACACGAGCTGTTCTGGACCTCACGCCTCTAAGCTCTTTCAGCAGAACTCCAGTTGAATTCTCATTGCAGGAGACCATATTTGTGGATTGAAGGGTAGATACCTACACAAATCACCTACAGAACTGTAAATAAACACTTCTCATCCTGTTAGCTCACAGTCAGAGGAGACATAGAAAGCATGCGTACCTGACGCATCACTGCTGTCATCTGGAAACTACTCTGGCTGGAAACCCAGCACTTTTTATTTCTGAACTGGTTTTGGGCTGGCTCAGTTCCCCACCCTGGCTTACCACGCTGCCATTGCTGCTTTTTCAGACTGCATGAGGCAGCAATCAAAAAAACGGGCTCCAACTACTTCTGATAGCAGCCTGGATACACTGCAATAGAACATCTTATCAGGGGGATTGGACTAGACGATCTTTCAAGGTCCCTTCCAATCCCTAGCGTTCTGTGACTCTGTGATCTTATCATTCCACAGACTCCAGATTTCTCTCATACTTCATGCTGAAGCCAAGCACCGAGAGCACGGTCTCTTCCAGTCCACAAAGAACACTTACAGGTTAAGAGCAGTTGATGACCGAAGAAAGAATTGCTTTTACAACTGAAGTGGAATACTTAAGCTAAAGTTAATGCAAGCCTGTGTCACTGCCAGCAGGAAAAAAAATAAATAACTGTGGATTCCCTAAGTTAATCATTTTAAAACAAGCAGAAAGTAAAAGTTAAAAGCTGCGGGGAGCCATTCAGGTATTCTTTCTTCCAGTGCAAGCTCTTTTGACAGAACAGAGTCTGTGTGAAAGCCATTCTGCAAGTGCCAACTTCTTTTTGAGAAAAGCACTGCTCCAAGAATAGGCTACTTCATTGAGTCTGGAGCAAAGACCGTCCAACTTCGGTATCTTTCCTTCACAACCTAGAGGTGAAACATATTGCAAGGAAGCTTAGTGAGGCCCCCAATTTCTGCTTCAAAAGGCATGATGTTGCCCAGCAGACGATCAGCAGTGTTTCTGTCCCTTTACAAGGCTGAAGGTTCCAAACTCACATCTGTTACTGGGTTGAAAAGTCATCGAGAGTGAGAAACTGAAAGTCATTTGCCTCTCACGTATGTTTCCCTTAGGATGCTGTAATTTCCAGTTTCAAACTCAGTCCATATGCCATCAGCAGTATCCACGCTAAAGGTAGCACTCACAGGTTTAACCAATTGAGAACAAAACTCCTGGAAGGCAGCAAATCCATTTGAACCCTCAATCTGTAGAATATAACCCAGGAGATAAACCATTCTGAACCGAACTGCCAAGATTAGACAAGTGACACTGAGTCACACCGTTAACTTCTCGGAATTTCCTACTGTGCTGGTATGATTTACAGGGGTGTATTTAAAAAATAAATAAAAAAGCAAGCAGCTCTGGGTTAGTTTCCAAAGTGCAGATTACTAACAAACCCAGCGTGTGTTTGTTGTTTCTAAAAGGAATGAACTTCTAGCTTTACACTTCACAACCATCAAATTGCCCACGCTACCAGTGAGTGAAGTTCTTACCCTCCACGGGCCCACACTACAAGAACCAGTGGCATTGCCCTTGTCACAGCCACCTTCATATTTCGTACCACCAGGCACCCTGGCTAGCAGACATTATCAGCACAAGAGGCTCACAATTTCCTTTCAACCCACGTCAATTTCTTGAGATTGAGGCATCAGGAGAAGAAGCTTAATGCCCCTGCTCTGCACTTTTCCATACAGAAGTGGACCTTTTCCATCTCATGTGATCAGTCTACATTCTATCCCAAGTATGAGTACCCCTACAGACTGAAATTGAGATCCTACAAACAGCCATGAACACGCTTAGTCTGCCTATGACGAGTAGGCCTGATTATTGTTTCTGACAGTCACATTAAGCAGGAATGCAGAGAGGACTGGCACCTGAGAGCAAAGCTTTAAAAGGGCACAGGATGCAACTGCAGACAGGAAACCGACTGCTCTGCGAATATCAAACTGACCAAATTAAGATTCATTAACACCACCTATCAGACACTGCCTGATAAAATTTGTCACTGCATAAATAATTCTGTTTACTGCCTGGGAATTAACTCCATCAGCTATGTTGCAAAATAAAAGCAAGAGTGGAAGCAGTACAGCCTCTAGGTCAGTTTGGTCCATGAGTCTGCAGGCAGGGGAAGTGAGCATCCTTTTCACACAGCTGTCTGAACACACAGACCTACGGGGACTCTTCCCACCAGCACTTTTTGGTCGGCAACATAAGGGAAGAGGTAATTTTTCCTCCACCCTGCTTACTCACAAGCCAGTGCCCTTTGTGGAGAGGAGATGTCCTAATCAGCAGTTGGCTGAAGCCAGCACACAAAAATCACCCCGGAAGCAAGATGAAATGTTGACTAGAGGAGTGCCTCTGATTCATCCCGCTGCCCAAGGCCATTCTTCAGGTAGCAGAGCCTTACTCAAAGCTGTGCTTAAAAAAAAAAAGGGCACAGAAAAAAAAAAAAAAAAAAAAAAAACACACAACGATCTAGCCCAGCCATTCAATTATGATTATGCAGCTTATTTGGTTGTAATACCCAACATTTTTAATTCCTGACGCTTGGAGTAATCTCACTAAGTCATACACACGGGCTGCCACGTACAAACAGCCTGGGCTGTTGGCTGCCCAGAAAGAAGCAAAGTTCAGGGCGTACAGCACTCCACACCCTCCTGGTTACCAGAGCAGAACTAGATAAGGCCGTGCTGCATACGGTACCTCTGAAGCTATTTAGCCAAACTTAAGCCACAGCCCTGCAAGGAGCAGGCTGCCTCCCTGCAAAGCCACTTTGCAATCAAGTTGGTTTTCAGAGTCACTACGCAAAGCTGCGCTGGATGAGGTCCCTCATTTTTCAGCCCAAGGACTGAACTTGAACAAGCAACCTCATGGGAGCTGGGGCAACTGACACTTGGCAAGCATGAAATGAGAAATTTGCCTCGCATCAAAAAAAGTCCACCGAGGAACCCACAGGGCACAAAAGAGCGCCCTGCATTAAAATAAACTGTAAGGAGCTGTGTGTCAGTCATGGCTTCCTGCATATCGTTCCCGTCCAATTCTTGCAATCAACCTCAGAATTGTGTGGTTTTTGATTTGTCACGTTTGCAAGAAAATGGGAACTTATCGGCAGCACCACTGGTTATGTTCCGCCTAGAGAGAGGCAAGCCACTGTCCAACCTCCTCCTTTTAATTGTTATCGGGACAGGGCAGAAGGCACAAGGTGCCAGTTAAGCCTTCGCTGCTCCTCCCCTCACCTCAAAATATCACTGTCAAGATTTCCACCCCCCTGCAAAGCCATCCCCCAGAATCCCCAATTCCCACACTGCAAACTTCTTATCCTGGCGTTACTTTTCCTATCCACAGCTCCGTTTGGGGACAACAGCAGGCATTTCTGCTGCTACATTAGATCTCTCCGTGCTGTTAAACACGCTGCAGAGGCAAAACTACAAAGGTCAGTCGTGAGCCCACAGACCCAGAGCTCCAAGGGCGGGCGCTGAACGCAGCCTCCATCCCCACGGGTCCAAAGAGTGGATGCCGGCGGCTGAAACTTGAAAGTGGAAGAGGGCAGAAACTGGGGGAAAAAAGAAGGTAGCAGTGGAGGAAGTGTGGGGAGGAGAAAGGAACCGAGGGTCTGCGGGCTGAGCAGCAGGGGAGGAAGAAAAGGCACAGAGCAGGGGAAGCGAAGGGAGGTGCTGCATGGGGAGGGCTTGGGGGGTGGGGGGGGAGGCACAGGGAGCTGGGAAGGGGGAGCAAGGAAAGGGGGGAGCAGGGAAAGGGGAAGCAAGGGAAAAGGGGGAGCAAGGGAAAAGGGGGAGCAGAGGAGCCGGGCAGGGGGAGCAGCTGGGGCTGGCACTCACCGACGCCGTACTTCTCCCGCTTGGTGGGGATCCAGCGGGCCATCCCGGCGGCGCTTCCCCCGGCTCGGTCCCTGTGCCACCGCCTCCCGGCCCGGGCCGCTCCGCCATGCGGGACAACTGCCCGCAGCCGCCCGAGTGCCGGCCGCCGCCGAGCGGCAAGGAGCGGAGCAGAGGGGAGGGAACAAGGCCGGGGGCGGCCCGGCACGGCTCGGCTCGGCTCGGCTCCGCCCGCTGGGACTCACCTGCGGCCGCTCCTGCTGCTGGAGCAGCCGGGGAGCCGCTGGCTGCAGGCTTTGCTGGAGCAGTGAGCCATTAAGGAGGAAGGAAACTGAAGGGTTAGTTTAAAAGTAGTGTGGAAAAAAAAAATATAGGAAGCTTACGGGGCTGTGCTCTGCTGAAGACACGAGGCTCTTGCTTGCAGGGCTGGGTGGGTTCCTGGTGTAAGCCTCCGGTGAACTGGGAACTGCTGGAGTGTTTCAAACTGGTGACAGAGACACAGGATGGTTAAGGCTGGAGAAGCCCTCTAAGGTCATCTGGTCCACCCGCTGACCATGTCCCCAAGCACCACGTCCAACCTGTCCTCGAACACCCCCAGGGACGGTGACCCCACCACCTCCCCGAGCATCCCATCCCACCGCCCGACCTGGCCTGGGCTGTGCGGGTAGCCAGGGGTTTCTACAAAGCCAGCTGGACCTGAGAAGGTCCAGGTCTTTATCCCTCGGGGGCTGTAAGTCACCAATGTGCTTCTTATCCTTGCAGTATGCCTGTCTCCATGCCAAGCAGTGAACACTGCAATAAGTGTGACTGTTTGAAAACGCAACCACCTGTATAACTGCACTAAAGCACAAGAATGTGGAGAAAAAATAATCTTATCTTCCAAGTGAGGAGCACTAGGGGCAGCCCTGCTGCTCAGCTCATGCAGATCACTTCGTTGCTGATTCACAGCCTCCATCCCTCCTGTGTGTTCCAAGCATACCTTCCATACCACGCTCTCCCATCTATGAGTTTCTTCTAAATTTAATTTGCCTTCATCTCCACTGACGCCTCTAAGTGGCAGAGTAACATAAATGAGAGTTAAGTACTGGTAATTTGCCCTCTCCAACAAATAAACTTGTTCTTTGCCAGCCAAAACTTTAAACCCAAGGCCACCTGATATCACAGCACCACCATGCAATATTTTGTGCTTTTTAACAATACCTGGTGGTCTGTCATCTGACAAGAATGCGTGGCCTACGAATCTGTTGCATGCCCAGTCCATTACTCATCCAGCTGTGATGTGCTGTAACGTTACGCCCAGTTCCCACTAGAGAGCCAAACCCTTCTCTCAGACGATGTTTTGATCTCCCTAGGGCTGCTCACGACATGACTGGGGTGCTCCCAACTTTGTTCAGCCGTGTGCTGCTGAAGCACTGAGCAGCAGAAGGTTAAACGTGGACACGGGCTCTTTCGGTACCTGCACGGCACCTGAAGGGTCCATGCGGAGTTTGTCAGTGTGTGGAACAAGTTGTAACAACAAAACAGCAAGATTTGCAAGCTGGAACTGGTTAACTAATCTGTTCTGTACAAAACACTCACTCAACCCAGCCAACTGTGCCTCTGATGCTGTACTGACACCTACCTGAAGTCGTCGTTCTTATCCACAAAGCCTACAGTACCTCTAGCTGAAGATTCGGTAGTGCCACTAAACACAGACCTTGTAGGGGTTTTGTGGTGAGCTGAGGGCTTTCAGGAACGGCATGGGGGCATCCAACAACTTCATGCACTTGTATGAAGAGCAAATATTGAAGCATTTTGCAAATTGTTTTACTCTGGAAGATTCACCCAAACTTTTTCTCTAAAAGGAAGCTTAATACTGCAAAATTCTTGGAGACCTTAACACAAAGAACAACGCAACTAGGCTATCAAGACAACTAAACGGGGTGATGGTTGGTCTAAGCTCCTCTGATCTGATCTTGCACTGTCTGGATTCAAAAAATATTCCCCTATACTATTGGGATAAGGCCTCTCTGTGACCCTTTTGCAGTGTGTGGCAGAACAAACGATGCAGAGGAGACGGCTCCTCTTGCATCACCCCACATTCCTCCCTGTCCAGGGAACTTTCCATCCGCCCTGGAGGGCTGCTTTAGCCATGCCTGAAGTGTTAGTCTTGTAAAAGCTGCAGTACTTCAAGCTAAACATTCCTCGCTGCAGTTCAAGGTGTCACGTGCGTGCTAACATCCAAGCTTAGCTAAAATAACCCTCCTTTGCAAGAGAAAAACACCTCTTTCTTTTCTGCCAAAATTTTCTTCTGTTCCATTTAGCGACGCTGAGCAGTAGTTTTCTGTAGCATCACCCCAAAACAAGAAGAGAGGCAGCTTGGTAAGCGTCTGGAGGTGACCAGGGAGGGACTGTGCAAAGTGCCTGGATCTGAGGCCAGAATATTAAGGGAGAAAAACTCCCTTAAGGAGGAGGAAAACGCAGTGAGTTTTTGAAAGCCCACCTGTATTCTGGCTGCCAAGGCCTTTGGCTAGAGGTTCTCTAACCGAGTCTGCCTGACAGCCTAGCACCTTGATTTTAAGATTCCTGATTTTAGAGTTGAGCTGGCTGAGCTGCATCAGTATTTTCCAACCCAGTTAAAGCAAATTCTTGGCAGCAAATGAAAAACAGAGCAAAACATGAAAGACAGACAAGCAGCAACTAGAGTAGCTGCTTCTTTTTTTGTTGTTGTTGCCTTGTTTTTTTTTGAACGGAAGTAAGGGTAGTTGGCGTATGATTCATCAAATACAATGATTTGCAAATATTAGGGCACATGGAATAGGAAATTGCAGCTATCACTGAAAGTCAGTTTTATTTAGGAAACTTTTTATTTAGTCTTATGTTACCAAATGCATTATTTTTTTTAAGTTCAACGCTTAAGTGCAGTTTAACCAGGGACACTAATGGTAAACAGTCTGGACCCTGTTCTTCTCTGCCCCAAACAGAAGATAGCTAAATTCCCATCAAGGTTACAATTAGAAATTAACTCTGTTTACATAAATACCGCATCAAAACCACAAGACTGAGGTCATGCTGCACATCAGAGTGGGAGAGAATTTGGGTGACGGGGGTTTATTCACGTTAGTACCCTAAGAACGCCGTATCACTTCTGTGCCTTTTACCTTTCACAGCTGAAAGAACAACGCAATTGCAATTGATCTGACTGCTGGAGTAAATCCTTTATCTACACTTGTCACTTCAAGACGTAAAGTTAGAAAGAGCCACATGTCCTAGAAACATTTCTCAAGTACTACCCAATTGCATCTCTTTCTTTGTGGAATAACTGGAGTTAAAGAAACGTAATTCTAGTGCCCTCCTATGTCCCAAATAAGAACTACAGCAGCTAAAGAATGTACTCACCTTCATTGGATGAAGGGAAAAGGCAAAAAAAAGTTTTTCCTGCAGCACTAAGCACTCTCCCAGTTGGATCTCCAGCCTGGATCCTACCTAGCTAGGTGTTGTGCATATACAACCAAAAAAATATGGTACTGGAATCAAGCAGTTTACAATCTAAATTAACAGAAAGGACGTGGAAACAGAGTGGAGAAAAAATAACAAAACTGTATTGTTCCACAAAACGTTAAGTGGTTTTAGCACACCCCCAAAAAAGCTCCTACCACAACTAAAGCCACCTCTTCATTAGTGTAATAGTTCAAGCCTTCCTGCTGATGAATGATCAGGTCTAGTTCAGAAACTGACCCTTATTTTCTGATCACTAGCACAAATCGTAAAGAAAAACCAGCAGAGTAAGCAATATAATCAGCTAAATATGCAAATATATTCATACACCACAAATAGGAGAAAGCCCCATTTACACCCAGCTGCCTGCACACGTTTTATCGTGGAATAACAATTAACCTTATCTAAAGATCTCACAGCCCAGATATATAGTTATATAGCTGAAGATTTCACTGCACATTTTGTTATCCAAGTAAGGCAAATGCTTGTACGGTAACGGTAGTTTGGTTATTTACTTGGCATTATCATATTGTCAGCTCATTTTGTTGTTCTGTTAATGTCACAGGGATATTTCTAAACAACTTGTCAACAAAACCACTGTACGGACCACCAATTTCACTGGCAATTTTTTTTTTTCTTTTCATTCTGGATTACTCTATAGCAGCAGAGCTGTGAGAAACAGCAAGCATTCATCACCTAAGCTGTGATTTGCAGCTACTACTACCATCTTTTGATCACCACCTGGGAGTAAGGTGCAACAAACTTGTCCAGAAGCACTTTCTGCTACTTGAGAGTGAAGAGCAAGCACAGAACGGTGTAATCAACAAGTCCATGAATTATGTCAAGATCCCTCTCTTCTGCAAATACGGTTTGTTCAGACCTCCTGCAGTGATGGAAGGAAACAATTTCTTCACTGGAAGAAGTACACAGCAGCTCTGGGCACAGCTCATTGACCCAAGGCCCAACATAAATGGGTGTTCACTGTTTCTGTTTTATTTATACACAGCATAAATTGCTTCTTAAGCAGAGCATTCAGTATTTCTCTGAACAGAGCAGCAAACTCCCCGGGAGGCTAACTGCATATCATAGCAAACAGTTATCCTGCACGGTATTCTGGGCTGGTAAATAAGCAGAACTGTGGGCAAACAGTGCTGCTGAGAGGACCAATAATGGAGAAGATGCAATGTAAAAGTTGTTGCTTTTGTGTAAAAAAAAAATCCCCAAAGCAATTATGTGATTATGAAGCCGTGTTTCCTTCCCAAAACTGATGCACGTCTTGGGGACAGATTTGTAAAGGTATTTAGATGTTTAATGATGCTGTTAACGATGCTAGTAGGAATCTGAGAGTTACCTCAGAGCTAATTCGTGTTGAAATTAATGTAGGAACAGCAAGTTTTGCTAAAAGCCACTCAGGCTTAGATTTGCTAGTGTATGTCCCAATTAATAAAGACATGACACTGCACGTCCCAAGCACCGTGCCGTGCAGCCTTATTAGCTCAAATCCAAAAGCTGCAGAGATGCTGTCTTCATATGAATTACTCTGTTGAGTTCAGCAATGCCCAGAATCTTCCACTGTTAATGATTCTAGGACCTGTAGTCAAATAATAGGCAGGTACAGGTTTCTTGAGAGGTCAATAGGACTTGATTTCTCCTCATCAGCAGCAACTGGCATGATTAGCATCCCTAGCATGGGCCATGGCTGCAGCCCCGAAGCTCTGCAGTGCCCTTGGATTCCCTTCAAGCCAGCCCTGCATTTCTTCAGCCCTAATGAGGCAGAGCTGTTTGTTTTAGTACAGTTATGCCAATGATAAGCTGAGGTAACATGGTGCTGAGTAGCAGAACAGTTTGTTAGACAGTCTTATTGCTTTTTCTCAAGAGGGATTCTGGATGAAATGTAACCATCTCCATTTCATGATTTTGTGCAAAAAAATCCAAAGCCATCCGAGTACCAAAACCTGACTCCTTTTCAATTAAACAGGAATGGGGACTATAACAACCCTTAGGCAGCTTTGAAAAATTCTGCCTTGATGTAACCCTAAGTCAGATGAACAGGTTCTGAGTAATCAGTTAGTTGGCGTTTCTATTTTAATAGCTTTGTATTTTCATGTCTGAGTTTATTAAAATTTCAAAGCTTAGTTTTCCTACCCCTCCTCCTTCTGTTTCTTATTAAGGAAAGACAGAAGAATCTTCCCATCTAGTCTGCATTTTATCCAGATGGTGATCTCTTCCTTTGTTCAGGCATGAATCCTATCCATGCAAATCAAAACACCAATCACGCAATCAACATCTGCAACAGTTGCAAAACTCATTAGGATATTTTGCTTCATTAGAAAGTGCAAGGTGTTAACACCACCTCTGTAACACTTAAGGGTATGTTCAACACTGCAAATACCAGCATGATGCATGCATGCATTTACTTACCTGCACCAACTTGATACAAGAAGGCCAGACCTTACTCCTGTAGGTTCTGTTAAGTCCCAAATTCAATATTCCTGAAATGAAACACCATGAGAAACGATACATAAAACGGTAGAGCATTCAGAGATCTTGCTTTAAAACTGCTTTTAACTATCTTCATCATCTACAATTTGCTTGAGCCCATTTATTGCTGCCACATGCACTGATAAAGAATCCCATGGGCCAGCAGCAAATCCAGCTCTCCAGCTCATGAATGAATTGCTGCTGAAAGCCAGACTTTATTATTCATATTAGTACTCATTAGGTGGGCACGATCCTCAGTGGATGTAAATCAGCACAGCTTCACTGAAATCCATTTTGTTTGCTTTTCACATTTCATGCCACAAATGTTGCTCTTAGCGATAACAAGAAGGGTTGTGACTTTAATTTTAGCAGGAGATCATCTGACTGCTACATTTCAGCATGGGATGCCAAGACCTTTCCCAACAGCTGGGTATCAAATTGTTTTATCTCACTTTTGAACTCCTTTTAAAAAGGTTAGCAGGAGGCAGAGGCAAAGGTTATCTTGCAATTCCCTTTGTCGGAAAGATTGCTGCATGTTTCATAAAAAGGTTTTGCAAGTCAGTGGCCTCAGGTAAAATCTCATAATCAAAATTGCTAGACTGAAATTCGTGGCTATTTCTAGGGAATAACAGCACAAGCAAGTTTGACAGAACTCCGAGACCTTCAGCGCTCTGAGATTTTATTGCAAAATTTGTGAAGATAAAGAGATCCCCATGACCTCGTCCTGTCAACAAGGGATCTGACGAGGTACGAGCTACCCAAATGGAGCCTGCCATAAAACAGTAAGCGATGGCAGCAGATTTAAGTAAACAGCAGAATACACATTGTCAACTGCTGTAAATGAGTAATTCTCTACCTGTGTGGGTGTTTCTCTGCAGATTTACACTAACTGACTTGCTGCCAGAAGGGCAGATAGGTATCTTTAGTGCATGGCTGAAACTGGCCAGAAACTTCCACAGAAATGTCCCTTATCAAGGCATGTGAGTGGTTTGGTGTTTCATCAGATACCAAGAAAGGGAATTTGCTTGTGTGGCTGAGGCTTGTGTCTGGTTAAGTTCTAGGTTAACACTCCCTCCTCAGCTACCAACTTGAGCTTTACAACTTAAGAACGATGAAAAGCAAGCAGCAAGTAACTTACTTCAGAGATAATTGCCATACTCTGGTTTAACCATTTCATTTTACTCTTTTGCTATTTTATTTAAAGACCACTTGAGGCTAGAGGAAGAAGCCTGTAAATATCACTCTCACAGCTAGTGGGTTTTTTTTAAACTTCTCTGTCTCAAGCTGGTACTAGTCTATCAAAAAGCCATAATACTCCTGGATGTCCTTTCAACTAATTGTTTATTTCTACAGAGCTAAATGGTCATAGGGTTGTTTTCTGCCCCTTGTTCATTATTACATTAAAACATGTTCATTTTCTAACACTGTTTTCTATGTAAGCAATTGCAAATAGAACAGCAAAAAACCTGCCCCCACTCACACTGTGAAAGTGCCTAGATCCTCTTGTTCTATCTAACAGAGTAATTATTGTGGAGATGTTTTGTAGGAAAGTATTGCTGGAAAAATAATTTTAATGTCAACCTACTGTGGGGGTTTTGCATTATACTGTTCCCATTACTATGGAAAACAGAACTGGTTTTTTATAGCCAATGAGATTCAACAGAGCTCAGTTAATTCCCAGACAGAAGAATAAACTTGAGGAACTGAGAGCTGAAGTCAGTAGCAATGCTCAGACTCAACAATGCTCAAACCTCAACAAGAGGAAGATTTCAGCAAAATTCTTGGCGTAACAGCATGAACTGCAGGTACAGACATGGATGCCTGTGGTTCTCGCTAGTAGCCTGGTACCTCAGGCTGTGACTCTGCTTACTTACACCAGGAGGAATCCAGGTTGAGTTTCTCTTGCTCCTACCTTACTACCACATGGGCCAGAACCCTCCGCTCCAGCTGCTATGGCACAACTGGAATAGCTACCAAGAGACCTGCAAACTCTGAATTTATATTTTACTTTTGTTCCAGCGATCCCACTCCTCCCTCCTCTTTGATATCATGAGAAAGATTAAAAGGAGGAAGTGCTGGCAGGCATTTTCATTAAGAATCACTGGCTAATTCCAAAGTGCCTATTAGTAGAAGCCCTCTTGCAATGCCTGTGGTATCTATCCATCACAGCTAAATTATGGATATCGACTGCTTTATATTTAATGCATCTCTTACATCTTTAATGTCTGAAGAGCTTGTTCCCGAAAGTGTCCTCAGCAGGGAGGTGTGTGGTCAGATTTAATCAAAATTTTCATGGCTGGAAATGAGCTTCCAATAATTCTTAGGACACATGGGCAGAAGTCGTAGTTCTCTTCGGCAACTGCAATCAATAATTCCTTTCTTAAAAGCAGTGCTTTCTCCCTCTGCTCCTGGGAAGTCTATATGAAGTGTATTACTACAAAATTAAACCCCTGATTTTGACACTGAGGATACCAGAAAGATAAAACCACCTATTTAAGTTGGATGCCTGTTACATACAGGAGTGTTTTTTCCTAAGGAGTTCAGACATTCTGTAAAAAAGAATAATTGCTTCAGCCGTTGATCAGAGATTGCTTCCTGTCAAATCCATCACAGTGATCAGGTTCATGACGAGAAGATGCAGATTCAGATGGACAGAGAGCAGCAAGAGTAGAAGGATCCAACTTTGATCCCACAGGATTTTGATATTTGCTTGTCACCACTGTCATATGTGATTATTTCTCAAGTGATAAATCAATGCTAATAAAAAGAAAAATCAAATATAGATCTTACAACAGGTAAACACAAGCTAAAACCAAGTGCTGTAGTTTCTAGACATAGCCACAAACAATAAAGGCTCACCCAGGAACTCACCCAATCTAATACCCAAATACAAATTTTGTGGCTCGGGCTAGTTTCCATTTAGCACGGATTTCAGTTATAAGGAGGTAGAGCTGCTTTGTTTTGTTGTAAACAATTAATGCTTATGTGCAACTCTTCAGAAATATTCACCTACAACTTGGGGTTCTAGGTATTCCTTGTATCCTTAAACAAAGACAAACTCTTGTATTTACTTACAGGGCTTGGTTAATTTTCATTAGGAGTTTTGAGATCTTCAGAGGAAAGGCTCTGGATAAGCACAAAATTTTATTATGTGATGCGCACTTCAGAAGAAAAAATAAAGCCCATGACTTTCTTATGTCTCATTCTTATGGCTCATTTGCATACAAATAAATTAGCACTTCAATGATACATTTGTAGTCCTAAGAATTTCTCCATTCATCTAATACTGATTCTTTTTTATGAGTTTTATCTTTAATTATTTTTTCTTCAACTCATTTCTCTTTTCTCCCATTGAAAAGGATGAAAGATGTATTCAGAACCTGGAAAACCAAAACTGGGAAACAATACCAATATGATAATCACTTTTTCTAGTGCATCAGTCCCATACACTGAGATACCCTCACTGTAGAGGGGTTTTTCTTTTATAAAGTGAACCAGAGAAGAGAAGGAAAGGAAGCAAAGTGGGCTTGCTTCTCACTGCTTGCAAGAATGGGGTTGAACAGGCAAAATAAAACACCTATCAGCAGTAGTGTCTATGGTTTTGAAGATCTCTGGCATTGGCCATTAAGCTCTCTCAACTTCCATGCTGCTTCTCGTGTCTGTTACTTGTGCTGCCTTCTTCTTCTCCCTTCCCCTCTCATGCACGGGGTACAGAGCCCGAACACAAACTTTCTGCCAGCACCATTGACAGACGCCCCCCTCTGTTGTCTCAATGCTCCCGAAGTGTGAAGTTAATTCTAGCAAGGAGTCCAAGAGATTGTTTCATCCCTTCAGAGAACCAAAACTATCACAATTGTTGGGAAAAAGAATCTCAACTATGGGGAGAGAGAGATTAGAAAAATCACTAGGAGTCAGAATTATTAACAAATATATCGAAGTTGAAGAGAAGACTCGCTAAATACCCAAATCAAATGAAAGCACTGGGATGTAGGGAGAAGGAAAGCATTGGCAAACATTTCTTTTACAAGGTCTAAGCCTACAGCCCTCAAATAAGTGATATTCTGCTTAAAAAGATCAACAAATGCTTAATCTCAAGACAAATTCTCAAGGTTACTGCAGTTCCAAATGTTTGTGAGAGGATGCTATTACAAATATTAAACGCTAGATGCCACTAAAAGATCAGCATGGAAAACTGCTCTTCCCTGCAGAGTGCTCAAACCCCCTGCACCTGGTTGTGGTAAGGCTCCAGCAGGTTTGTGACGCCTGTGGCCAGCGGCCTGGTTCCTCAGAAGCAGGAAAAAAGCAAATTAAACAGCTCCAGGTAAATACAGGAGGGGGCATTTTGCACAGCCGAAGAGTTGGCAGGCTGTATTTCAGTCCCTGCAAAATTATTTCCTGTTATTATCCCTGCCTGCCTCAAATATTTCTGCAGCAAACAACAGCAAAGAAGCGATTTAATGCTCTTCTATGTGAAAAACGACCTCCTCCAGCACAAAGAAATAACATGAGATAAAACTGTCATTCATTGATGCTCCCAGTATTTACTGCTTAAAACAAGAAGGGGGTTTGTGGCATCAAGATCTATGAGGATCTCTGCAGATGTACACATAAACTGCAACTCAAAACGTCTGCACTTTTCAAAGCCTGACGTGGCAGGGCAAAATTCTAGCAGGGATTAAGTGTCCATTCAACTTTGTAAATTCATGTTGAAGACAAACCTCAGAGCAATGCAATGATACCTTCTGCGGGCTTCTATCCTGTACCACCCTCATTTTACTTTGAGCATGCTGTATATACATTCGGCAAAAAACATTCATGTTCTAAATAGTTGCAGGAGTCCCAGAGAAGCAGCAGTCCCTGAGATGAGGTGTGGCCAGCTGCCTGAGGGGTGACTCCCTGCAGCACATTGCTCCATGGGTCCTGCAGGGACTGGGAACCGCTGCCCTGCATGGATTACTATTTTGTACCACGGCGGGCAGCACTTCTGCCACTTTGCTGTGCACAGAAATTGCCATCAGCCAACAAGGAGCCACTTGGTACCGTAGGAAACAGCTACCGCTGTGCTCAGCCCCGTGCCCTCAGCATGCACCACGCTCCCCCCGCAGCACTAATTCCCCCCCAAGTGCCTTTCTGCATTGCTCTGTGCAGGCAACCGAAGGCAGGCTAGCCCTGCAGCAGCGTGATGCAGCTCAGCCCAAGGAGAGCACGGTGACAAGGCACTATTTCTGCTATTTCTGCTGCTCAGGAGTGTGCCGGGGCTGACGTCAGGTCGCTGTTGCCAGGCATTGGGAGCACACGCACTGCCTGGAGCAGAGCTCAAGCAACCAACCGGGCAAAAGAAAATAAAATTACTTGCTGGCAACTGGTAACGCTCTGTAGAGGGTAAGAAAAAGCCCTCTGCCTTCCTACTCTTCTGGATTTTAATTAGTGAGTTTAGTATAGAAATCCAAAAGGCACAGATTGCCAACACTCTGCCCAAATTGTACTTATCTCTAACACAGCGGTCTAGAAACTGATTTATTCATCGGAACTGCACTGCAAGAAAGGCAGGAAGACAATTACAGTATTGTTTTACTGACAGCAAGACTAATCCGAGCAAGACAAAGTATCTGACCCAACACCAGCTTTCACGGGGGAGGATTAAGCCCTGCAGGACTCCAGGATCGGGCCCACATTCTGTCATTAACACATGCAGGACCACAAAGAGGTGACAGCCTGGCACATTAGTTCAGTCTCGAGATACAAACTGCACACACCGAGGCTGCAGCATAACGAATGAAAAACTGCACAAAAAAGACGAGGTCTTTTATCCTAACAGCATTTCTTGTGTGTGCTCACGTGCAATCTGTAATTCATTGTCCAAAGGCTGCACTAGAAAGCGAACGGGCATGCTGGCTCTCAGCTGCTGCACATCAGCCCCGCTTGGCTGCCTTGGGTGACACGCTGACACCTCTCAGGCCTCTGAAGGATTCTCACATGTTAAAATACAAATCCGTCAGCTAAGGGACCAGCCCCACTCTCTTCTGCCTGGAGATTTAGCTCCTTGGTTTCAGTGAGTGCCAGATGGGATGACTAATTCAGAGGTAGCAGTTCAATATATTGTTTGAGGGAAGGAAAGCAGAAGCAGACTTGATCTGCAATTTGATGAAGCCATCGCCAGCCCTATAAACATGGAAATGTTTGTTTCAGCTCGGCAGGGAACAGACAGATCTCCTGGTGAGGCACACAATGGTCTTGCCTGGCCTAAGGGACTCCACATTCTTTCTTCTAAGATAGGGAATGAAAATTCAGAGAGCTTTATCTGCCACTTGGCTCCTTCCAGCTTTTGCCCTTTTAGGAAGAAGTCAGTCAGGTTCATATGCAAGTGGTGATTACAAAATGCACTGTAGGGAACAATTTTTCACCAGGCTACAGCCTCCCCCATCCAAAGGGAGATCTCGTACAAAAGGCTCAAGGATATCTGCTCCTATTTCGGGCAATAGGTTTAATTTCTTGAACATGTATTCCAGCCTCATTAACAGCACTGCTCTAGTAGCATAATTAGCCAGTATAAAATCTTTTAAACTTTGTTTCAAAGGAATCAAGGACTAAACTCTTGATATCAGACTGCTGGAAATGATGTAAACCAGTAAAAGTTCTACACGCAGGAAGAGAACAGTAAGAATTTTTATCACCTGAGCTCTAAAAAAAACCATTATTGCCTTCTTACAACACAGAGGAAGGAATGCAGGACAAACCTGGATCACCTTGAGTGGTATAAAAAAAAAAAAAAGCAGCACAGTGAGTCCTGGCAGAGTCCACTTGAGAATCAAGTAGAGTATACACCTAAAAATGTTCTGGCTTTCTATTTACGTCAATTTTGGCAAGCTTCCTTCTCTGAAATTACATAAGATGAATGCATTTGTACGATCTATTGTCTCCTCTATCGTTGCTTCAAGGCTGCCATGATCACAGATTAGTATCGTGTCTTCTTTCCTTCACCTGTCACTGCAGAACTGGCATTTCGGGGGCCAGCAGAATAAATAAGGTTCTTTCCAGCTCTTTCCCTACATGCAAAACCCAGCCTAACCCCCTCACGCCTGCTTTCAGGCCAGCCCTTCACAATTCTGCTCAGTCTCTGGTTTGTGAGGAACTGATCACAAACAAAGCAGCTGGTCCTACTTTTTTGGTGTGAGCTGTGCTGTAGGACCTACACCCAGTCTATTAACTACCGAACCATTATTTCTATCAGCCAACAAATTTAAGCTGGGAACATTGCTAAATCTGCTATTAAGAGCTCAGTTACAAGGAGTTTTAAGGCTTTGGAAGAATCCCAACTTCAAGCCTTCGTATTTCTGTTTCAGAAAAGATTATTTTAGCTCTGATCCCACCTGCTGCAGATCACTGCATTCCCTGAAAGATCTTATTTGGACGTTGTTTGCGTCAATCAGGCTGGGCTGCTTTCTTCCAGGGGACGGGCACTTGGTGGCACTAGAGCTCACATAAGGGAAAGTAAAGATAGAGATGAATCAGCAGCATTTCACTGTTCCTGTAGTTGATGCACAGTGTCATCTAAAAGGGTCTGCTCTGTTCCAGAGGTAACATTGCTCAATGAGCTCTGAAGTCTGGCTCTGCACTTTCTTTGAAAATATATGTGCTCTATAATTTTAAGTGAAATGCTATCCACTCCCTGCTCCCTGCAATCTTCTCTGAAGTCTCTGCAGGACTTAGAACAGTGAACTCTCACGACACGGGAGGAAATTGAACAACTTATCTCATTTTCAGTGCCAGAAGTACAGCGAACACTTCACAGACAAGCAGAAATTATGTCTGCCATCTTATAATTACAGAGGCTGATCTTGCAATCTGCTCTTAATATTAGCTGGAAGCCTGATTAGTTTCTGGTGGACTCGACATATTCTGCAGAAGCCCCTGCATACAAATGTGCTAGTAGCATGAGTGTGTAAGAACATGGGAGTTGCTTTTAAATGGATAGCCTAACTTATAGTTTTGTTCTGGTTAAGTATTACCTTTTCATTTAGGTTAACAAAATATTTGTCACTGCTTCAGTTTAGTAGAACAAGTCTTAGATGCAAATGACCAACATTTCAATTAGAAAGGATGAGATCTGAGCATGAAACTACATTTGGCGACGTGAACACTTCTTGGAGCAGCACCGTATGTCAGACGCAATGAATTACAAGGTAGTCTAAGAAAACGTCTCCTTTTCAAAATAAAAATAACTGAACAGTATCTACCAACTTTGCAATACACAAACTCGCAGGATTTAAATATGACATTCGTCACAGATGGATGTTTATAATACAAAGGGAACAAACACTCAGGAGACCACGGCAGGCTTTGTATAACTACAGCACGCAATAACTACGCAAGTGGTGTTGGACCTGCCCCACACAGTGCAGCTAGCACTGCAGTCATGAAGGCAGAGGATTTTATTTCAAAATCACTCCTTTTAATCCTCTGAAACCTGCTTGTCAATACTGTGAAAAGCCAGTGTCTTTTATAATTGCATGTAAAATGAGTCTGAGGGACTTACAAATCTCAAGGAAATTCAGCAGCCTAACAATCTTTTTCTCAGTGCCAAATTGATTCAGCAATATTCAGCAGCTGCTGCAGAACATGTTCGATGACTTTGCGAAGTTACTAACACAGTACGATGCTACAGAGTGCCAAAATCCCCGGCGAGCTCCTTTATATATGGAACAGAGCCTTTTAACTCACTAAAAGCACAAAATCACTAAAAAGTTTTTTTTTTTGGACTACGCAATGGGTGACTGGGCAGGGGATTTGTGCTATCCAAAGTTTCCCACCCTTCGTGGGCTGATTGTCGCTTTCAGATCAGCAGCCATTCTAGCGCTGTGTCTGAATATGATCGCCATCTCTAATTATCATAAAGTAAGGAGGCTTAACGAGACAGACAGAGCCCAATTTAAACCTCACTGCAGCAGAGACTGCAGCAATGGATGGGACACACCCTGTTAAAGATGCAGTACAGCGTTTCTGCCCTTCAAGCTTACTTCATCCCCTTTGCTGCAATGCTGTCGACAAACACAAAGCTTAACCCTTCTCAGAGCAAGCTGCCTCAGACAAGCTGGCATGGAGCTGTGCAGCATTCAAGCTAAACCCACCAGAATATAAATGATCTATATTCACTAAAGATACCTCCTGCTTCAAAACAAAGCCTCCAAATGTGTGCATGTGTCTGTCTATAAATGCGAGTGTAAAGAATATTTTGGTTTGCTGCTTTTCACATATTTGTGCTTCCTCTGCAGCAAGCACTCCTAAATGCCTGCTTGAGAATCCTAATTCCTGGATCTTTGCTGCAAAGACCCAACACAAGGCTGGCATGACAGTGCAATTTTCCCCAAGCTACCCTGGCTATATGGCAAGCTAAGGCACAGGTTCTACCCACATTCTCTTACAAGCTTCTGTTAAACTTTGCTGAAAGTGGTACTTTCAGTTCACTTGAAAAAAAAAAAATGCATTTTTTGGTAGAAAATCAGCTCTTTGTAAATTCAGGTCACCCTCAGTAAACAGTTGACTCAGAAGGATGAAGGAAAAGCAGAACTTTGCTGAAGCTAAAGCAGAGAAACATTTTCTAAAGGAACGCCTTTGAGTTTTCATTTCACAACTGATCTGAATTTTTTCCAACATCAAAATGTTGTCTGCCTCAGGTTACCACATAAAGCAATTTATTACACTCACATCTTTAGCTTTGATTGCTGTTGTTCTTGCCACTGACTAACAGTCCTGTGCAAGGATTTAAAGAAACCCAGAGAAAATATTTTGCAGTTCACCTATTCTAGGTTGTCTGTCACTGGCTTGCAAGGGAGCTGCTGCAGACAGATTCCAGCAGAGGCAGAGGTCAGACCTATCTGAATTTGGGAAGAGCCAAACCGGCACAATCGCTGCTCCCCCATGAAGGGCAGCCCAAATTCTGAGAGCACACAGCGAGAGACCTGCGGGACTTTATTAATGACTACGCAGCGTGGACAAGAGGGAAGTGCTGCAGGACCGTCAGGCTTGCTGTTCTGTTTCAGAGCCCAGATTGCTGCCGTCCATCCACCCCTAACTACATTAACAGCCTAATTGCCGGAGGCTGCTGGGGGGGGGAAAAACATAAAGACAAACTATTATGAAGCATGGAGGAAAGCAGTGACATTTTTTTCAGAGAATGTCCAGTTACAGAGGAAAATGATGTCATGTCAAAACGCAAACAAGAATGTCACTGAGCCCTTATGCATAAACCAGGCACGCATACCTAATGGAGAAATGTATGTTTTTTTGTATTCACATCGATGCCTACCAGTAATTGAAATAAAAATCTGTCAGTAGCTTCTCGGTGCTCTTGCTTGTCTGTAACAGCTCCACGGGTAATAACTACTGTCTCCCTGCTGACAGCTGAAGCACCAGATCCTTCTTGCTTTAAACAGAATGAAAATAAAGTACAGTGGTTTCTGTTAAGCAGGGGGGTCTGATTCTTCTTTTCCTGTGAGGTAATTTAGCAAGGATTCAGTCAAGCTAGTGGAATCAGTGGTGGTTATATAGACATACGAGAGAGATTCAAAGCTGTCTGTGTCATGTAAGGCTGCTGTACGTTTTTATACCTATATTTAGAGGTACCTTTCACAATAACTGTGCCAATGAAAGCAAGCCCTTGTCTACTAATAGAGGTTATCAGCTACAGGACTTGGGGCTGTGGGCTGGAGCAGTAAGGAAGCAAAATGACAAACTTCCCTGGATCATAGCTGAGGACATGAGCACTTAAGATCCAGGCTACACACACACATTTACTTCTGCACATATAGGTCCTTTGCCTTCAAGCTGAATCTGAAAGAAGTCTGTCTGAACACTGATCTAAGCTTCAGAGGTAAGAGACCTAGATATAAATATTCCCAGTTTCTTCAGTGAGCTTTGGGAGTGCAAACAAGTGATTAGGGCAAGAACTATTGATCATCTGAGTCAGACACAACTTTTGCTTACTTTGACCTTGTGAATTTCAGAATTCTGCCCCAATGCCCAGGATGTACTTTGCAAGCTGCAGAATCTACTTGGCTCCCCACTCAGTTTTTCACCTCCAGTCCTTATCTGAAGCTTATGCCAGAATTTATGGCTACATGCCTTTTAATTCTCCTGGATGCGATTAGCTGCTGTGTCAAAGTAAGATGATGCATAGGTATTCTTTCAAGACCAGTGAAGCTGTAGCACTAATTCATTTAAGGCACTGTAAATCACGTTAGCAAGATGTACAAAGGCACTGGCATTAAAGAAAAAGTCCAGATATCCCTGATGCTACTCATTAGGTATGCTGTCTACCCACTATTTCCTGAATAATGTAGCAGAGATCCCTTTCAGTTCTGAACTCCTGAAGTCTCAGACATGCAGGCTCTTCGGCAGTTTACCCTTTTCTTTATCCTAGTTCTAAAAAGAAAATTAAAATTCCAAACAATCTGCACGACATGATATAATTCAGTTTAAAATGGGAACTGTTCCGGATGAGATCTGATAGTACACCGGGGTGATTGGTACAGAAAGAAATATATACCACGTAGCACAGGTATCATGAAACAATGTGGTAGAAAAAGAGAATGTGCTTTAAACAAGTCCTCCTCTTTTCTGTAGTTCTTTGGTAGAGAAACAAAGGCTATCTAAAGGCAAAGGATTCAGCTTGGATAACACACTATTTCCCAATCAATAATAGTAATAACATGCAGCAACCTTTGGCTTCTCATCCTCAGAATACTAACACTCAAAACCTAAAGGTTTGTAGCTTGCTATG
This sequence comes from Aythya ferina, assembly GCF_964211825.1. Lineage (NCBI taxonomy): Eukaryota > Metazoa > Chordata > Aves > Anseriformes > Anatidae > Aythya > Aythya ferina. Next base: position 3,430,007 of record NC_140310.1, read on the forward strand.
TTGTCCTGGTTTCAGCTGGAAGAGATTTAATTTTCCTCCTAGGAGCTGGTATGGAGCTGTGCTTTGGATTTAGGACGAGAATAATGTTGATAACACACTGATGTTTTAATGTTGCAGAGCAGTGCTTACACTAAGCCAAGGACTTTTCAGCTTCTCACACCACCCTGCCAGCAAGGAGGCTGGGGGTGCACAAGGAGCCAGGAAGGGACAGAAGGAGGACAGCTGACCCCAGATGGCCAAAGAGATGTTCCACACCATGTGGACATGCTGAACAATTATATGGGGGGTGTGGGGACCACTGCTCAGGGATGGGACTGGCATCAGTCAGCTGATGGTGAGCGATTGCATTATGCATCGCCTGCTTTGTACATATCATATTATTTCTCTTCCTTTTGTCCTATTAACTGCCTGTATCTCAACCCACAAGCTTTTACTGTTTTCCCCCATTCTCTCCCCCATCCTACTTGGGGGTGTGGGGAACAAACAGCTGTGTGGTGCTGAGCTGCCTGCCAGGTTAAACCACAGCAAACGTGAAGACTAAACCAAAATTGAAATGTCTGAATAACCACCGTTGGTTCTACCTACTGAAAAGAGTGGCTAAGGGTGGGTGTGGGAGAGAAACAGAGAAAGAGAAGAGAAGAAACAGAAAAGAGCATTTATTTCCGAAAGAATAGAGTTGCTTGGTATATTGACATGCCTGATATGAAAGTTCAATTTGTTTGCTGTTATCTGCAAACACACAAGTGTCATGTTTTGCCATCACTGTTGATCACTAGACAATTCACACTGACATTTCTGCAGACATGTCACAGCTAAGATAGACAAAAATGATCTTGTGAAAGACAAGGCCAAATCCCTGTTGAACCTATTCTTATAAAACATCCTTTGACTAAAATTGAAGCAAGCAAGATTTGGCCTATGGTGACTTGGTACTAAAAATTTAAATCCTGTAGGATGATTCTTGATTATTCAGGTGTTTTATAAACTTTCTTACTGTGGCTCCGTGTTCTGTGGTTAGATATCCCCCCTTCCCTTAGAAATAATCGAAGAGGTTTGGGCTGAAATACAATGTATACTGGAACACGGTGGTTCAAAGCAGCTGAAGCTGAGAACATGTTAGCAGCCTCATGAGACAAGCCTCTCTCCCTCAAAAGCTTTTTCTTTCATGTCTGTGAACCCACCTGTTATTAAAACAAAGGTTCATCACAGCTTCAGACCCAACTCAGAGTTCTCTCTTCTGTTTCTGCAACTGTTTTGCATTTCAAAAGAACACATTTGTTATCAGTTTGAACGAGTAAAATATAGGAAGCATTAGGTGCAGAAAAGAGAAGTAAGGACACTTAGGCAAGCAGAAATAAGCATTGCTGAGCACTGAAACAGAGTATTGAATAGGCAAATACTTAGAAGAGAAGGTTCATTTAATGTCAGCTTTAGTCCTCAGCCACTGCTGTACTTAAAAGCACTATCACGGCAGCTCAAAATTTTCCAAGCATTTATGACCCTTCTGTAGGGGAATGTGGGGGTGCATAGAGATATCCTCTATTCCACACGAACCTCCTGATGACTTAGTATGAAGTTAGGAACATAAACAGTCTTCAGAATTGGGCAGGATAGTTGAAAAAGCCCCCAGAACTCTAATGAATTCAGGCAGGTTTATGTGAGGGCCTAATTAAAAGTCCATAGAAATCAATAAAAAGTCTTCCTTTCCTTAGTTAATTTAGGTTCCAGTAATTTATCAGGACAGACTACTGATAAAGATGGAGTTAAACAATTATGGGTGAGATCAGATTCAACACTGCTATCTGATTTCTTGTATGGATACTACATTATTTTGTGCAGTTGTAAGGCAGGACAGTAGTATCAGTTAATGGGTGATAACCTAATGGGTTCAGATTGACCTTCCTTTTACTGCACTGTGCCAATTTTGGGCAAAACTTCTACCATTATTTGTTTACCTTATCAATTTAAAGCTACCCCTGCAGCAATCTCTGCTCATACAGCTCCTCCTCCTCTAAAACTTTCAAATATCTGTATTTCGTTTTCAGCCATTCTGTATTACCTTATGTGAACACTGGAAGGGCCCTTAAGAATATCAGAGTGTCAAAATGCCACGGGTAAGAATGTCTTTAAGTCACAATTGAGAAACAGACTGCGCAAAATAAAATGTTCACATTTATATATGCAATGGAAGGAAAGAAATCATGATTGTGGCATGTCAAAAGACGCATTAAATGGTTTACCCCCATTAAAACAGCACTGAGTGCAAGATTGCTTGCAGTTAGGTAAAATAATGAGAATTAATTCTTCACCAGTGTATACTGGGGTACTGTGTCCGATGATATTGACCAATGAAGATGGGATAAATTATGTTTTTCTGATATGAAATTCTTTTTGCCTCATACAAAAAACAAGAGTAGTAAGAAATGATGACATTTCTGGTTGTGTCAGCCTTATCACTTAAAAAGGTGTTTAAACAAATGCATTCCGGCACCAGATTGCGTTAACAGGCCATTTTTATAACCAGAGAGCTGAGATGCAGGGAGACACTATTTTTTTTTAAATCACATTTGCATCCAAAATCCACAGCTTGCAGCCACATCTGCTGAACCCACAATAGCAATTGCCCTTGTAACGTGATCTGCAGACTTTTAAAAACCAGCCCATTGATTAGCTGCAGGACATGATTTTATTTATTTATTTATTAGTGCCTGGAGCAGCACACTTAATCAATAAACACTGGCAAAAATCTGGGAAAAAAGCAGCAGTAATCTAATATCAGCGGCAACTTCTGTGCATAAAGCTACTAATCAAATTGGCTTTCATGACTACCGAGAATGAAATTTAACCTTAAATATGACTCTAAGTTACTTAGGAAGACTGCAAGTAATTATGTTCTACATAGCTTCCTTCTTGACATTATATATTACTTCTGCTACAGAGGTACAGTGGAGTCTTGTCCTAAGCCAACAAAACAATGTGAGATACTGAATACCCATTAAAATAAAAGCAAGATAAGGTAGCTGGAAAAGTAATCTAAACTGGGCTGAAACACTCCAGAAAAAGCTTTTGAAGGAAACAGCACAACCAAATAGCTAGACCAGGTGATTGATGGTACATCAGTCAGGGTTTTATTCCTGGTTTTTGGAAAGTAGGGGCTAATTAGAGCAGCTTCAGGATTGCTGGATTCTGTTTTGCTCTCTGGGCAGAAAGGTAGACTTGTAACTAGGCCACTGCATAGGAGAAGGGAACTGAAAGTCAGGACACCTGAGGGGTGTTTCACAAGGTGTAATGGTAGAACAGTCATTTCAGAGCAGAGCATAAAGTGCTGTAACCCTAGCTTAACTTCCTATAAACTACAAACATGAGCATGTGCAAGTATCGTTACTGGTGGCTTTTTATCTCTTAAAAGGAATAGCTGCAAAGCTGTGCAATAATAATATTAGCCACTGTCTGGTATTGGGCCTCATTCTGCCATCTTTCCAATCAATGGCAAAATTCCTGCTGGATGCAAAGGTGGCAGATTGGGCTCATTAAATTTTGAGTAAATTCACAGCAGCAAGCTCTGCAGGAACCTCTCTTCAGCTATTGTTCATGCTGTAATCAGGCATATCCATCATACAGCTTTGCATCTGTCTGTGTGTTTCCCTCACCCAAACCTCTTCCCTCAAGTCAGTGTGGACAATGGGCGTGCTGACCCTATAGGTCTCTTCCATAGGAGATAACTGCATCTGGGAACACGCCTTTGTTCCTAACTTATATTACAGTGTGGACATGACTGAGGTTAGCATATGGCATTTGCTAATGGTCCCTCCTACCCTACATTAAGTTATACATTATAACTTAATAGAGATGATGTCTATATCCCTTAACAAATTGAATTTAAAATGTTGCAGCAGCTGCACATATAATAGAATCTACAAACTCTTCAGTAACCTACTTAATTATAAAGTATTATTTTAGTCAGTAATAGAAGGTGCACAAGGGTGTGCAGAATTTGGGGCTATAGCCGAGAAGCCACCTGCCTGTTTCAGTATCACTTTGTACCAAAAATCAAATGCACTTACCTTGTCTCTGTGATTAATGTAAATATGTACCCAATCAACATCTCTCTTTTTTTTTTTTTTTTTTTTTTTATTATTATTAGAACCAATAGTTACAGATCACAAGAACAAAGTATTTCAGGGGCAACAATGTTGATGTAAAACTCCAGACAACTACATTCATGTTTCCATTCTCCCAGGAACATTCTCAGAAAATGACTCACAGCCATGACTACAAAGATATTTAGGACTACAAAATTGCTAAAATGTGCTTAGTGGAAGTCACAGGAATGCATAAAACCATGTTAGCTAACTCTTTGCTAGTCCAGGGTATTTGTGATTTCAATTCCCATGTGCTAAACAAGGATAATGGGGAGCCATCACCTTACAGAGAGGTGATGAGGATACATGTACTAAGGTTTTGTGCAGTTCTGAGACTACAGAAACAGGAGCCAGATGGTTCACACATTGAGAAGTGTTCAATTAGAGCTTTATATTTTTTAAAGCGAGGCTCATGCTTACATCTATTTAAACCAGAACGTACATGACAGTTTATCCAAGCTATTCTGCCAATATAACACCCGATACACAGCAATACAAGACTAAAATATAGACCTGTTATACCAACAGATCCACTATGATGAGCTCTAGAAAATTTCTTGGTGCTCCAATTTCAGCTAATACCTGATTGTCCATGTAGGTGCACGGCCCATCTTTACAACAGCTTGAAACTGATTCTACTACCTGCTTTGTACCTGATTTTACTGTGGTCTATAAATGAAGCCGCATACGCATGCGTTTTTCTCCCTTCATCCAAGCCACCAGGACAACAAAGAGATGGCATAAATAATTCACAGTATGCTACCACGAAAAGCAAAGCTACAGCACTTAGCTATCATCTTTGATGCAGTACTGGTCCAGCAATGCAACTTGTAAGTGCTCGATCCTGAAAACTGCTGTGGTTCAAATGATCACAAAAGAATCTGAAGAATCTGAAGATAAAACTGTCCAAAACAAAATCCCACCGAGTGTCCTTATATTTATTGTTATGACAATAACAAATTGAAAGACTTAGATAAAACCTCAAATGGAGGCTCACCTTCTGTGGGAACTAACACACGTCTGCCGCAGACTCCTGCCATACATGCAAGCTCAGATTCAAACTTTAGCTCCAGGGGCTCGGACATTAACAAGTGTTGTCTAACACGCAGATAGACAGACCCCTAACTTTGTATTGTTTGCTCTGCTTCCTGATTGACTTCATGTAATTAAAAGTTATTTCAAATTCCTTTCCCAATTCCAGACCTCTGATCCTGTAAGAGGCACCTATATACACCCTATATAGAGAGGGGCTCCCACGTAGTAGATCACACATGATGTTCCACAACAAAGGATGTTACACGCAAAGGATCCTCAGATCCCAACAGAACATAAAGCTTTTTCTAAGCTGAGCTGGTGGAAGCTAAAATAAGCATGTGTAGGGATTCTTATGGGTCCCATCTGTAATTCCCCAGACCAAGAGGTAGTTTCTGCGAGCTGTACACGCAAGCCCTTTTAGCGCATAGTGCAGCCAAACCTTGCAAATCTCAATCTGCATTAGTGACTGCAGCAAGGGCTCAGATGGCAGACATTTATTCCAATTATTCATGGGATGGCAAGCCAATTTTGTGCCTTGTTAAGTAAATTACTCCTTTAATAGGATAGGTTTACATATCTGGTATACTAGCCCGGGGAAAGAGTTTTCATTTTGCACATAATCATTCCAAACGTTGACAGACTACAGGAAAGACTAGCAAGTGTTTTCTATTCAGAAGGACACTCATCAGAATCTTAACCAGAATCAGTAATCAAATAATTAACATAAGACTAACAAACATGTCCTCGTTTTGGTTTCACTTTGCAGTGGTGTAATTTTGGAGCAGCTTATAAGGAGCTATTAGATGACTGTAGTCTTTATGTAAGCAAATGCAATAGGACCAGCTTTAGAAAACACTGCCAGTAGGGCTTAAACATCCTGTAACTACTTTTTGGGTAGGACAATCCAAATTTCTTCTGAAGTTTCCTGATTAGCATTCATGATGCATCTTGAGATTTGTAGATGAAAAATACAACAGTAAGACAATGTTTTACTCTATTATTAGTCAATGAAACATAGAAACACACATTGAAATTAAATTGCTGGAAAAACCTTGATGCTGCTTCTCCCCTTTCCTTTTTTCCATCTTTTAATTCAATTTCTTTGATAAACTCTTACATTTCAAGAGCCAGGTCTTTAATACTCCTCTTGTAGCTACACAACGTGCACTATGAATGATCTGCCCATTAGCTACCAGAGAAGATTCACAGGCTTCAGTTCCAAGTGTTCTAAGGCAGTTTCCTAGGCTCTGAGACTTCGATGGGAAGTGTGGGAGGAAGACAGAAGGGAAGACCTGCGGTCTTCCTACACACACTCCTTATTAACTTGAGTAATCCCCTTAGAGCTATCCAAATGAAATGCTGAAGCCTGATAAAACCGATGTTACAGGCAGATAGATACTTCTGACTATATAAATAACTTTATGAAAACTGCAGAACTTGACAAGAAAGATTTCCTAATTCAAGCCTCCACTCCTCTCGTCATTCTACAAGGAAAATGACTTATTCATTATGTAACATCTGCATATCCCTAAAGATGTGCAGCTAGGAACGGCTGGAATAAAAATAGATTTGAAAAAAGAAACAATAAGGATGTGAGCAGATTCTGGAACACAAGCTGGTAAATGAGAGTTTTTTCCTGCTGTTTTTCTGAACAGCAGCTCCTGGAGTAGCCAGGACTTCAGAGCTCAGAAACAAATTCTCAAGTTCTTATCACTCTAGCAAGTTTCCCACCAAAATCACGTTCCCAAACAAGTTGGGATACAGACATGATAGAATTTAGAGCATATTTGAGCCAAGGCCAACTGGCTAAATTTAGATTTGTGGCTATCAGCAAGCATTGAACTAGAATTATTGCTGAGTTAGAAGCAGCAGGGACTGATGATTGAGATTTTTTACTTTATTTTTGTGTACCTAATAAACCCTGCTGGGCTCGTGGCTCTATTTTAAGGCTAAGATTTCAGGCTAGGAAGAGCCAACGAGCCAGACTTATTGTGGGGCTGGCTACAATTGGCCTTGCTTTTCCATAAACATTGGAGGACGAGGAGCTGACTTTGAGTGGCTCATTAAACAATGGAATGTTTTTCCTTGCATACATTTCAACCATTTTATGCATTTTAGAATCAATTAGTGTGAGCCCATGGGGAAAAAATAGAAAACCTAATGGTATTCAATGCAGAATTTGGATTGCATGCTGTAAACAGTACAGGGCATTAAATACTAAAGGAAAATAATAAAATAAGTATATTAATATAACATTTTGGTATATTTATATGAATCTACAAGTGTTCTGGAAAAAAACTATGATCATCATTAAAAGGCTTCTTTGTAATGGACAAAACAGATTCAACTGACATAATGCCCAGCATTATTAAATTTCAAGGTCCTGCTTTAAAATATAGCAAGCCCAAAGAACTTCTAAAAATTAACTTTTGCTTTAGAGAAATACATAGAGAAGTTCTGAACAAATTAAAACAGGATTTTAAAGTAGTTAGCATGAGCTTATCTTAAGACAAAGTAGTGTTAATATCTTTGTAATGACATGAAGGAGGTAAGGCTATAGGGTAGTTCAATATAGAGCTGTAAGGCACAAAGCAATGAGTCATCAGCCACTGCTCAAACAAATACTTAGATTTTCAGGGGACCAAGACCATTACATTTATGAAACTCCAACCAGGTATTGAAGTTGTTTAAAGAGCACTAATGCTTGAGAGAACAGTGAAACACCGATGGAAGCTTTGTCTATGCTGGTCATCAGCGTTCAGCCAGCACCCATTTCTCCCCAAGCCCCTACTTGTGAAACAAGCACTGTCCTGCACAAGGTTCACCTCCCTGCAGAGCATCCTCCCTAAAGCTGCATGCGGGGCTGTTTTGAAGAGTTTTACCAACAAGTTCTGCAGCAATCCCTAAGGAAAAAGAGGTTAGAGGAATAGCTTGTACAGCAGGCAGTGGAAAGCAGCAGTACAAAGTGCTTTATTGCTGCTTATTTCTGAAAAAATCATGTCTCTCCCCCACACTCCAGCCCTACTTCCAAGAAATGTCTGCCCGGTGGATAATAATTGCTGATTCAATGCCCAGTAGGGCTCCTTTAAAGAAAAAAAATGCTGCAGCATTCACTGTATTCATCAAATATTATTGCTGCTCTCTAGAGGAACGGGAAGATCTATTATCAAAGAAGAAAAAGATTCAGCCACACTTTATGGTGGCTATAGCTTTTTTTTAAAAAAAAATATATAAAGCAATGTCTGCCTTTGGTTGGGACCCAGAAGGGGGGAAAAAAAAGCGACAGAGAGAGAAAGGGCTAGAGATAAAGAGGCTGCGTTGTCTCCATCAGTCTCACTGCGGGTGCCTAGGAAAGCCTGGAGGTTGAGAGAGGAGCAGGCGCTGCAGGAGTGACTCAGCAGCCTCCTGCGGCAGAGGGGAGCTGGCAGCAGCCACCGCCCTTCCCCGGCTGCCAGCACCAGGCCTGCCCGTCCCTCTAAAGCCGTCGCTGCAGGAGAAGGGTGCAGCCAAGCCAGAGCCACTTGCACGCAGAGCTGGTGTCCTCCTGTCCAGAAATCCCCTTGCAAATAATTACAAAGAGCCACAGTTCTCTCCGTTGCCTCCCCAGGGTCTGCTCTAGGGAAGGCATCAAAGCTGCCCCCAGCCTGTTATCTCCCCACCGCAGCCAGAAGCTGCTCTGCTCCCTCGGAGCTGCAGAAAAGCCATTAACTCCCACTGCCACGCTCACCTCCCACTCCCTGGGAGCAGCCGAGCAGCTGATGCCTCCTCTCCTACACCCCATCTCCCACGTGGCTGTACCCCAACGCCTTCACCACCTCGCACGGGATAGAAAAGGCACAGCAGGGCCAAGAAGCACTGCACGTCCAGCCCCACACACCTCCTGCTGCTCTCCTTCAGGAGGCACCTAAAGGTGCAGGTGGGAAAAGAGTCGCAAGCTGCATTTGTCACGCAAAAATCGCTCTGTGTGCAAGGCTGGTTGCAGACGGAGAATTTAATCCCCCTCCACGCAGACTGGAGTTGGAAACTGGGCTCTTCCCACCCCCATGGGGGACGTAGTCTCTGTTCCTGCAATCTGGACTCGGTGGGAGAAGCACTCGGTGTCCACAAACACTGCCTCGAACGCTTGGCAGAGGCTGGGGGAGGCAAGGGAGAAGAGACCCACGATTGTACAGAGCCCACTCATTCACTTCTCAGCCCTTTGCTCAGTTTCTGCTTGGTCCGTCCTGATTTCCTACCTGTTGGCACCCCACCTCTCTATTCCTGACTTAACACCTCCCTCTTACATGTTGTCTATTTACTCCTCTCCCCAAAAATGAACATTTTCTGTCTGCTCCCCCCCAGTTTCACCTGTACCTCCTCTCGGGCACTCAGAGAAGAACACTTTCCCTGTTCCAATCCCACGGATACTCCCATCGCCCCATTTTGCTGCATCATTTTTAGCTCCTCTGGAGAAGAATTTTATGCAGTATCAATCACAAACACTAGCTCTTGGGGTGAGGTCTGGCTGTGATAAGGCCACCAAAAACTTCTGTTAACTATAGGGAAGTTGGTGCAGAGCACTCGCTGCTCCTGGATAAGAAAGAGGCTTGCCCTTTGCATTTTTTTTTCTTGCTTTTAGCAGTTACGCTTCTGTCCAGAGGGAGCCTGGGACATGGTAGCTCCTCCTCTATGCGGGACTCTCCTCCTCTCTCCCTCCCTTCTCCTCCTGGAAAGTTGCTGCAGTGCTGAACTTTTGCCAGGAACCGGACCTGCTGCAGAAGCAGCGGCTTCCCAGAGGGTGGAGAGAAGAGGCAGCCTGAGCAATGCTTTGACAAAGCAGCACTTGACAGCAGCCACTCAGACGATCACTTCTCCCTCTTCCTTCCCTTCCCTGCTTTTAGCAGGGCTCTAGCAATAAATTCCTGGTACAGGCGGCAATGCCAGGTCCTGCCTCCACACCCCTGCAGTGACAGGCAGAGGACACTGCCAAGGGTTAACGCTCCTTCCTTTTCCATCTGCAGAAATGGTAAAATCCCCTTTTGTCCCATCCTCCCCTGAGAACACTGAAAAAACTTTGCTTCAGTTCCCCTTGGGCTGCAGCTACCTCTGCTGTCCCTGACACAGCGATCCTAGGCCCTTTATTTCACCTCACACTGGCAGATTCCTTGAGAAGTCCAGTAAAAATGTTTCAACTTCCTTTCTGCCCTCTCCTCTCCCCCTAAATTGCAGCTCCACGGGGGTGAGTTCCCAACAGGAGGCGCTGACAGGGTGCACAGAGCTTCAAACGCTGCAGTCTGCCCCCAGGGAGCTGCAAATCCCAAATTAACCCTTCCTTTGGGCCTTTTCCTTCCTCACTGTGCACAGCCCTTCTCAGTCCAGCGCGGGTTGCTCCCAAGCGTGACAAGCCTCCTGAAGGAATGATTTAGGTCAGATTATCTGGATAGTAACTCTGCCCCTCAAGGCAAGCCCTAGATGCAGCTGAACAGCCTTGGCCAGCCTAAATGAAATCTGCAATGCGTTCTTTTTTCTGAGCACAGCAGCAGCAAGCCCTGGGGAGCACTAACTCGGTAGGTCGCCTCCTGTCTCACTCAGGCTCCACTGCTGGAAGAAATAACTCCTCCTTTCCTCCCCCTCACTCGTCCCACACACATCCCCAAGACGCACCTTCACCTCCCCGACCGCGCTGAGCCTACAAAGCCGTCTGCTTTCTAATGGCTGCAGGAGCAGCTGCACCAGGGCTGTGAGCTGGCAGAATGGCTTCTCTTTTCTGCAGGCTCACAGCATCAGCCAGTTCTCTCAACATCTGATCTCCAGGCTTATTGGTCTTAAACCCAAGCCTCAGATGCTCCAGAGGAAGTGGAATCACAGATTCAAAGACTGAATTAGTTACACAAACAACCCAGCTTGTGCTGCTTCTTTCCTCAAGCTTACTGGAAATGCTGCCATGCTCACAAGTCATTTTAACAAATGAAACAGAGGACACAGCCCAGCCTTACAGGGAGTTACATGCCCCTAACTTTGATCTAACAGCAGACGTGGATACTGCGACTCTTTCCTCTTAGCTCTCTTCACATACACACTCGAAAGATTAAAAACAAGTTGCATGCAGCCACTATTGAAGTTAAAAAAGAAGAATTAATGAAAAACTGCTTTCCATCTTGAATACACAATGGGTATTAAAAACAACTATGTATCTTTTCCCGAAATCATAAAAAGTAGCTTGGAACCTTTTCCCCAATACTTCAAAGCAGAAGTACATCTTAGAGCTTGTACAGATTTCTTTAGTGAAATGATGACAAACCATTATCTTAATGGATCAAGAAGTGCTACTTTTATGCCTTATTTTTATTAATCTTGCCGCACATTGTGGAGGTCCACAAATACACTAGATATTGTATGTACATAAATTTGGACAGAGTCCCTGCTATTGAGCACTCGCAATGTAATTAGGCAAGCACGAGCTGGGAAGGAAGAATGGTAGCTGGAAATTTGAGGCATGGAAGATGAATTCTAAGCTGTTGTTTTCCAGAACAAAGGGGCTGTAAATATTTCAGGAGTAGCACCTGATTTCTTGATGACTACACAAAGAACTTCTTTAAATCCAGGTACAACCAATTTTGTCGTATCTTGTAGCCCGTGAACGTAAAGGAAACATTTCCCAACAACACAGTAAAAGCAGGTCCAGGAGGGATTATTCCTCTAAATAGTGACAGCATGTAAATTATACCACTTCTGAAGTGCTGCTGAAAGGTGCCACTCTCCTTAACATCAGAGGATTCGGTGCAGTAACACAGAGGTTAACTGTTACCATTCCATCTTGTGTTAATCACAGGAGGCTTGACTAGCTCCTGCTGGTGCTGAAAAGAACAGAAAAATGTATCTTTGGGCAGATGAAATAAGCACATCTCCCTGCTTAGGACTGACTCATCAGAGCAGAGTAACTAATATCTGATTGTACATCCACAGCACCTCAGCTTCTGGAGGCTGCTTAGAAAATGTGCTGAACGAGAACATCCCCCAGACACTGTGGCTGTGCCTGTTTATCAGCCAGGCTCTGAGACGTGCCAACTGGCTCTCAATTTCCTACTACAGCAAGGCAACAGGCAATTTTTAATTGAAAGCTCCTCTCCCCAGCTAAACAAGTCCAGTATTCACAGCCTCAAAGCCTCTGCTAACCTGGGAACGTGGCAATCAGTTTTACTCTTCTGCTGGCATCCCCTGCTATAAATGACTGATGTTGGGATAAGAAAGGTACTAAACGTTGTATATGGGATTCAGTTCTCAAACAACCAGTCTCATAAATATTTTAGATGCCCAGCACCACTTCGGCTCAACAACAATGTTCTCGAGTCTGATTTCGTAAATGTGCCAACCCTAGAAATTTTAGAAGTTATTCTGTCCTTGTGCCCAGAGGTCAGAGAATACCTTTACCAATTGAGAATTTCCAAGAATTCCGGTTCAGAACACAGAACTGCCTGGATTTATACTGCATAACCCAATACAGGTATAGCAACTCAAGAGCAAGAGCTTGGTTTGACAGCTTAGTGAATTACAGACTTGACAAGAGGTTGTAGGAAAGGGTCCTCTTCTGGTCATTTCTTGCTCAAGGTTCATTTCATCATTTTGATACCCATCTACCAGAAAAAGAGTGCTCTTCAAGAGCATAAAACCATTACATTGATATGGTCAGAGAGCTCGAACCAGCTCTCAGCTCTCCCAAAGGTCACCCCATCTGAACTCAGGCAGGAACCAGGAGGCAATGAGAATCCACCCATAAAACTCTTCACTGCAAGCAGCTTTTATGCTGCTACCCAGCTGTACTTTTCTGAACTGCAGACTGCTGTGCTGAAAGGTGAAACGTGACCTTTCGTGTTTGCTTTCAGTATTTGAAATACGCTTGTTTAGCTTCACAAACATCCTCGTATAGATTCTACCAACAGAAGTAGATAAATGCAAGATAAAAGGATCTATCTGGCTACCTCATCTTTCCTAATACCCCATCTACTCAATAGCTATTCTCTACAGCATCAAGTGCTTTATGCTACCTCATAACAAACGGCCGAGTTACTCTCCTTGAAAAGCAAAGTTAATACAATTTCTAGTCAGTTCTGATGGCTGTGTTTGTGAATCAGCAGACCCTTGAAGATTTACCTCCTATCTTACTCTGGAAACCTAGAAACCGCACTGATCTGAGCTGCTGCAGGAATTTCTCTGACTTGCAGGGCACCAGCCAGGTATAGGGAAATAATCTCCCACGCTGCAGCCCATGTAAGTACACATTTCACTATTTCTGCTGTCAGAGAAGAAGTGGAATCACTTAGAAGGTAACACAACCATCTGCTCAACAGCAACAATAATCCTGGAGGTTTTGGAATAATTAAAACAAATGACTGAGTAGCTTTTGGCAACGGCAAATAAGCAGGCTAGTTAGTTGGTTACAATGCTAGGCACTTCTGAAGTTATTTCATGAATGTTTCGCTTCCACAAAAGCCAAACTCATGCTGCAAGTTTTTAGTAACCTGAGGGCTTTTAAAGGGTCTGATACCACCGGTCACCTGAAGGACTTAGAGGATGATATCGAGATAACAGAAATTTGAAGGAGCGTGACAGATCCTGATCTAAGGAAGGTGATGATCGTGGAACACCCAAAGGCAGCAGGCACTGCTTAGTACCTGCACACGGCTCCCTGAAGCACGCCTGCATCGTGTTCTCGTTACTAACTGCAATCTGCCTGTGATTCATAAAGCTTCAGTGTTCCAGCTGAGCAATTTCTTTTGCTTTTAAGCAATTTTTTCTCCCCCACATTCAAAAAGAAAAAAAAAAAAAGTTAACAGTTGTTTTAATGGTAGTTTCTATTTCTCTGAAAAATTTGCACAAATAAGAAAAAAACAGTAACTTCTCATCTGCCCTTAAGTACTATAACCAAGAACACACTAATACATGCCATGAGAGCCTTACAGGCACTGTCAGCCAGGCTGTTTAATTTACAAATAGTCCTGCATTAGAGTGGTGCAAAGCCAATTTCCCTCTAGGAGTAGTGCCAGAGATTAAACCTCCGCAGACCTCTGCAAATGCTTTAGTGAGGTTATATTAGCATAAAACTGGAGCACTGGGATGCATTCCCTATTCCATCACACCCAGGCGCACGTCCTTGACTATCACCCTTGATTATCAAATACAATACCAAGAATCTGATTCATGCAAGAAGATCTGGTGTAGGAAACTGGGTGCATGGGCTGCGGAAGTTCAGTAATTTTTATTCATATGCTGCAGAGCTGAGCAACTTCAGCTCGCTGCTACGAAGCTTAACCATTCACCACACTGCAGTACAGTCAGACAGTTTTACTGCTCGCTTTCCATCTGTGTTTTATGGTCAGCTGTCCATGCCAGACTACTAAATAATGGGATGCTTATATCTTGCTAAAAAATGCTTGCACTTGTGTGCATAGGAAGATTATATACATATTAAAGGTAGAGGTGGCTTTATGTACACTCCACAAATTTTATTGCTACTTATGCAGTAAGAAGAATCTCATAAAATTTCAAAAAATAATTGAGTTACAGCAGATGAATTCCTCAACTGTTCTTCTAGATTCTGTGACCAAAGGACGAACCCATCCTGATAATGGAGTACTCAGTGCACACAGGTTCCTGCAGACCACAGATACAAGATCTCTCTACTTTTCAATTATGCCTGCAGATCACAAATAAATACTGGTTTTGACTCCCATTTTATTTTTATTGTCACGCATAATGGAAGGTTTTTGGAAGGAAATAGAGCCTCTGCCTGATTTATGAGCCTTTCATATGCTCTTAACTGTATGCAGCCTCTTCCTTGCACTTATCACTAACAGAGTAACACTACATATACATAATTATCATCACTGAGCATTTAAAAGTGCAGTAGTGAGAGCTGGTCTCCCAGAACAACTTGCTGGTGCACACACTTAGGGTTCACTTTGCCTGTGCCCCTTAACATCACTCGTACTGATAAGAATGCCTCAGATCTGAGTTCATTGCTTCACACGCGCAAGTACATACCACAAGCAGAAAGCACTATCGTATAATGGCACAGCGGAGCATCAACAACTATTCTTGGATTTTATGGCATCATAAAACACTTCTCAGGTGACAGCTTTGTGTAAGATCATCCACAAGGAGACAAAATGTTTTAGAAGGTGAGACTCAGATCCTCAGCTAGCCTAAACTGTCAGGGCTTCAGTGAAGCCAATGGGCCAGTGTCAACTTAGGCAAACTCCTACCATGTGCCTGAGTCTAACTCCTTGCTTCTCTTCTTGGCAGAAGACCCATTCATGAGATTTTGCAGAGGAATAAATCTTTCAGAATGGGCTGAGTGGGCTTGTTCAAGACATGCACATTGTTCTGCAGCTGGCAAAGTAGCTTCAGATCATTTGCCCAAGAACCTTTTTATTATTAATTGCTGGAATCTGACAAATGTAGATCACCTATTTAATTGATTCTGGGAATTAAGATCTAACCACAAGAAGTAATCTGCTATCAGATTTTGTGGCCTAGTTTGGAGTCTTGATCCAAAGAGTAAACAAAGCTAATGAATCCTCTAATTAAGCATTCATTGAAGGAGCTCAGATGGCTGGTTGTTTCCTCTAGCTCTTGTAATCAAGTGGCAGAACAAACTCAAAGTGAACAAATTAACGTTACTATGTGCAGCAAAACAGAATTGGTGGGAGCGATAATAAAATAATGAAAGCTGCTCAGGCACTTACTATATATGGCACAACCAAAGCAAATAACAGTTCAAAAGAAATAAATTAAATACTTATTAGCATTTTTTTTTTTGTCTTTCAGATACTATATTTCAGTCCTTGCAGACAAAACTCCCTATGAGCTTTGACAATTCATATTAGTGTTGTCTCATATTAAAAGGGCTGTTTGGAATACAGGAAGCATACTTCCCAAAACGCAAGATTCATTCCAATTCAAAAAAGAAAAGCGCAGCAGCATAAGGAGAATCAAAGTAGAAAAACATATTTTTGTTTGTACTTCAGAGATCGTGACATAATTTCAAATATATAAATAAGATCTGGATTATGAATACCAGGAAAAAAGAAAGAAAACCCTTACTCCTGCTTGCACCTTTCAAAATCTTGATAGGTACAGTATTAGTGCCCTACTATAGACATTTTCAAACCTCTTCAGCATATGAGCAAAGCTTCAAAACAACCCAAAGGTGTAGGAATTCCAGCATAAATGAAAATAAAGCTAAAGAAATTTCTTTAGCCTCCTCATCCCTTCCCAGAAGTTTTAAAGAGAGCAGTAGCTGTAAGCAAAGGAAGCACTGTAGGGAAACTGAAATCCTTAACCTGACTTTTCTCAGCATTGAGGCTCTCGGGGGCTTCAATGAGAATTCTCTTATTCAGTTTTTACAACACACCTCTCTGTGGTAAGATCAATAAAAGGACCTATAGGGACCTCTCAGCAGAATGCATGCTTTACTGCATTCCCACAGCAGTAAAGTACTGGCACTCAGCATTGACTGCTACAGTGGACCCGTTCCAGCTCTTCCCTTTCTCCTTCAGGATTGCTGTGATCAATCTTATCACTAAAAAAAAAATAAAAAATCATTCAATAAAACATGGTGTCACGGAAAGCAAATATGTTGATTTTTGAATTTCCAGTAAATTCATCAACAATTACAGAACACTAGAAAGTAACTTTCTTAATCACACTTAATTATGTGTAATATATCTCAGCTGCCTGCTTTGCAAGCATAGGTAGCACGCATCAGCTCTCACCAGATCATTTTACATTGTATGTTATTTACATCACAGTTAAGAAATTTTCAGAAGTGGGAGCGCCTGATTCCCCAGTCTATCAGAGTTGTGCCTTTCTTGAGTAGAAAAATCTAAAAGAATAAACAATGCTGTTGCTCTTCTAACTTCGGAATGCTCAATTTCTGTGTAAATCAAAACTGAGTAGACACAGTTTATTTTATGCTTTTGAAATAAGACCAGGTGCAGATGATACATGCTTCATTCTGCCATGCACCTCAGCCCCAAACATACCTGTTAGACTTTCTGCTGGGGAAACCAACCTGGATGCAAATAAGCAAAAGGCAAACCTCACTACATTCCAATGCATGAATCTTTTCCAGCTCAGGGAAATTCTTCACAGGCTCTGGTTTTGCATTCAAGTTATCTCCCTGTACACATAAAGCCCTAGCACAGGAGAGTCTTTGGCCCTAAACCTAAACTTCTCCTGGGTGCAGGTTAACTAAATAATATGAAGCAGAGGGAAATTTGCAAACAGTAATGTCAGAGATGTTTGCTTTTGCTTCTGCAGCACTATTATGCGACTGCACAGCGGCCACTTTTCGTATCATTAATGTCATTTCAGTATCATTCATGACAATTTACGTTATTTAGGTCAGCCAACCTAGTGGAGGTTTCCAAGGGATGAACCTGGTCTTACAATTCTGTCTAAAGTCCGTGTTACATGAAATCATGAGACTCACACCTAATTAAAACAGCAAGACAGCAGGTGTAGGTAGCTTTAGCAGATGGAAAGGGAAGTAATGCTAAGCAGCTGGGTGACTCAGCTCATCTCCAGTGACCACCTGCCTGCTTTTTTTTCCCCACTGCAATCTTAAACACAGACAAGGCAAACAGCACAGACCATTTCATTCTAATTGGAAGCCAGTCTTTATCCTGTTCTTCTATTCACTACTACTTTAGAGATTTTTCTAATAAAAATATCAAGAGGCTAGATTGTGCTCTGCATTATGACAAAAAGCAACAAAAGGGAGACAAAGAGAATGGGAGAACCAGCATTAGCATTACTCTGTACCTGGAAATTTGAACTTCAAGGTAGGATGCCTTGAGCAGTGTTTTCCCTTTCATTACAGTAAGAAAGCTTCATCCTTACCTCTGACTAACACTGAAATTCAACATTGCAGGGCTGTCTGCAGACATGCTCTCCCATCTTTCTGGCACACACTACTGGAGGAGAAGAAGGGGTTTTGCACTCATTTTATGTCTTTAAAATGATATGGGGAAGAAAATTAACAGGCTACAATTACAAACCTTATTTTCCTGTGATATAAAGCAGAGGTTATTTTAGAAGTTGAGGCATATTAATTTATTAATACGTGGCATAATAATAGATACTATTAATATTTAAACCTTATGCTCAAAATTTAATGTAGGGGAGGTTAACAAATCCATTGGCATGAAACAATATATGCCAATATCCATTTTTTGAGTATCCCCTAACAACTTGTATTTAGAAGCTCAATGAATCTCTGACCAAGCCTACTGGCAAATCTTCCCATCTGCTATGATGTCTACGCTACTCATTTACTTCCCTGGGTGCTCTGCAAGATACACAAGCTACCTTTTTTGGGCAAAAGTCAAGAATATCCACTCAGTTAAATCTAAAATTTATTAGTACATAAAACCATGCCTGTGCTGCTACTGTATTCTGCATATTTAATACACAAATAACAAGCATGAACGTAACTGCTACCAATTTTTTTTGAATAAAACTTGAAGCCTCACTTGCAATTCTTATGAGTTGAGAGCATTTCCATCAACCTTCACGTGAACACTTCATATTTGCAAAATAAAATCTCATCAGATTTACTGTGAGGTAGCGATGCATGTCTTTATTTGTTCTTTGCTTACTTAATTCTCTCCAGCATGAGCTCAGATGAAAAGAGCTTATACCTTTATATCTTTTATGGAAACTGCCCTTCACAGGTTAACATTCTTTATATTCAAGTACACTATGGCCTGTGGAAATGACAGCACACAACAGGTAAAGTTGTGCCTGAGAGCACTAGACTATAGAAGGAAACACGATGAAATCCACCCTGTCTTACTTTTATTAGATGGTTCATATTAAGCAAGCGCATCTCTGTACCCAAAATACTTGGGTACTACTGTAATTAGTGACAGTCAGACAGCTTCATTTACATATATTACATGTATTAAGTTATCAACACCTTTTGGAGCATCCCAAAAAATGTTCTGGCAACCTTACTTTTAGATGAATCTCTATTGCAATTGGTTTTACTCAATCGGTGGCTAATAATCTGTATCATATGTAGCTGCAAGGCAGTTGTCCAGTTTCAGTATCCACTGTAGTCAGGTTATGAAAGATTAAGTATTCAATCCCTGTTGCCCACATCTCAAACTTGCCTCCACAGAATTTCAAGAAATACAGAAAGCAAAGCTAGATGGCTAGACATTTACTTTTTTCCTGCTCTAAGAGCAAACTACACCTCATATTAGTTTCTTAATTCGTGTAATTACCTGGTTATTAAGAACCATTTGTGAGGAGATACATAGCGAGCACAGCAGGAGCTTGAAGAGCATACACACCTCGTAAGAACTGCAAATAAGCTAGGAGAAAAAAATACTATTTAGACACGTATTCTAAGCTGAGGTGCAGGTGAGTGTTGTAAACCCCCAGCCCCACCGATAACCCGAGCCCTCCTTAGGCCCTGGCTATGGCGGGGGTTTACAACAACCCCCTGCCACCTCCCTCAGGGGGCTTTGGGCGGGAAGGGACGACCAGGCGCAAAATGGCGCCGTGCAGCACCCTAGGGCTAAACCTGAGGGAATCATGAAGGAATACAGCCCCGAGGGCACCCTGCCTACCTCAAACCCACCCGAGGAGGGACAAACGAGCAGTGTGAAGCCTCGACCACAGCCCCCTCGCCTCCAACCCCCCCGCAGAGCCGCCTTGAACCAAGCGGGGCCGTCCTTCAGCGCCGCGTCCCTCCCCGTCCCCGCCTGGCGGCTGCGCCCGCCCGCCCTCCCCGACGATAAATAGGGGCCGTCGGGCGGCGCCGAGCCGCAGAGCAGTCGCTGGCCCCCCTGCAACCATGAGCTCGTACGGCTACGACCCGTTCTTCCCCTCCTACAAGCGCCGCTATGCCGACAGCTCGCGGCTCCACGTCTCCACGATGCGGAGCAGCAGCGGCGGCTACAGCTCGGGGCGCTCGGCGTATTCCAGCCTCTCGGCGCCCGTCTCCTCCGTGTCGGTTCGCCGCAGCTACGCCGCCTCCAGCGCCTCAGGCTCCCTCCTGCACTCGGTGGACAGCCTCGACCTGAGCCAGGTGGCGGCCATCAGCAACGACCTCAAGTCCATCCGCAGCCAGGAGCGGGCGCAGCTGCAGGACCTGAACGACCGCTTCGCCTGCTTCATCGAGCGGGTGCACGAGTTGGAGCAGCAGAACAAGGTGCTGGAGGCTGAGCTGCTGGTGCTGAGGCAGAAGCATGCTGAGCCATCCCGCTTCCGAGCCCTGTATGAGCAGGAGATCCGTGAGCTGCGCCTGGCTGCTGAGGAGGCGACAAGCGAGAAGCAGGCGCTGCAGGGCGAGCGGGAGAGCCTGGAGGAGACGCTGCGGGGACTGCAGGCCCGCTACGAGGAAGAGGTGCTGAGCAGGGAGGATGCTGAGGCCAGGCTGCTGGAGGTCCGCAAGGGCGCCGATGAGGCAGCGTTGGCTCGGGCCGAGCTGGAGAAGCGTGTGGACAGCCTCCTGGATGAGCTGGCCTTCCTCAAGAAGGTCCACGAGGAAGAGCTGGCCGAGCTGCAGGCTCAGATCCAGTACGCTCACCTCTCCGTCGAGATGGACGTGTCGGCCAAGCCTGACCTCTCAGCCGCGCTGCGGGACATCCGTGCCCAGTATGAGAAGCTGGCGGCCCGCAACATGCAGAACGCCGAGGAGTGGTTCCGCAGCCGCTTCACCGTCCTCAGTGAGAGCGCTGCCAAGAACACCGACGCTGTCCGTGCTGCCAAGGATGAGGTGTCTGAGAGCCGCCGTCTCCTGAAGGCCAAGACGCTGGAGATTGAGGCCACCCGCGGCATGAATGAGGCGCTGGAGAAGCAGCTGCAGGAGCTGGAGGAAAAGCAGAGTGCTGACATCTCGGCACTGCAGGTGAGCACAGGCTGCCTTTCAGCCCACAGCACCGCTTGGTGCATAACGCGGGGGTGGTCTTGGGTGTACTGTGGTGAGCTGCTGTCAAAAAGGTAAATGAATGCTCCTAAAAGCATAAGGGGAAACAGCCTAGATGCTAAAATGAAGTATATTTAACCCTTGTGAATGCTTCAGTCTTTAAATAGTGGGAATTGGGTGCTTAGGGTTGTGGTAGGGTGCAGAGGGAGGGGTGGGGAAGACCCGCTGGGGAGCGGTGTGAGGGGGCTGACAGTCTGCTGCAGCAAGGTTAAGCTGCAAGGGCTGCAGGAATGCCTTGGCAGGTGGCGTTGCTAGACAGGGAAATCCTGAGGCTTGTGCACTGTCAATGTTCTTGCTTCCAACAGGATACAATCAACAAATTAGAGAATGAGTTGCGAACCACGAAGAGTGAAATGGCTCGGTACTTAAAGGAATACCAAGACCTGCTCAATGTGAAAATGGCCCTGGACATTGAGATTGCAGCATACAGGTATGATAGGGAGGATGCTTAAATCAATCTTGGATCAGGTTCCCCTTTTTCTATAAGAGAACTGTTTTTGTTCCTCTAGCTGAAAGTGTCAGAGATAGCAGAGTTCAATCAGATTTTCTTAAATGTCTTGCATTGAAAGAAGCAGTGCTTCTAAGTAAAGCTTTCTCTAAGCAGAATCTGCACTGTGTAGCAAATACAAGTATTATAGTATGCATATACAATGCTGTACTCATAGAGCAAAGAGATCCCTGACCCTAAAGCCTGTTTCTATGTCAGTAAAACTCCTTAAAACAGGCAGCGATGTTTTCAGAACTAGAAATCCCTTACACGTTTTCAACAATGGGATTTCTCTCTAATTGCTTAGCAGGAGATTACTTGTGAGTTCTTTCACAGAATAATTGCTTTTAAATAACCGTTTAATGTTTTAACCCAGATAGTGATAGAAATCATAAATGCTGAAACAGTCTCTGTGAATGCCACAGAGGGAAATACTGAAAGTGGTTAGCTGTTAAACAAGGTTTACAGCTGTAACATGGAGTTATTACGTCTGCATTATTCTCTGGAACTTCACAGGCTACCAAAATACAGATGTATCTTTACCTGCTGTAGAAAACTATTTTTTTTTCCATTACTTCTAACAAGTACTAATTCCACAGTAATACACAATTCAAAGTTAATTTATACTAAGACAAGAATACTATTGCCATGCCATTATTCATTATGGGCTAGTATTTGCACTGTAGGTAGTATGCAGTCCCTAGGGTATGTGGTTGCTCAAAGCATAATAATGGTACACTTGTCCATAGCTGAGTTTGCCAAATACCACTGCAGCAGAGCTAAGATGCTTGCTTTTTTCTTCCTGCTAGAAAACTGCTGGAAGGTGAAGAGACCCGACTCAGCTTCACTAGCGTTGGAAGCATCACCAGTGGCTACACCCAGGCTGCCCCGACTTTTGGCAGGTCTGCATACAGTGGCCTCCAGTCCAGTTCCTACCTGATGACAACCCGTTCCTTCCCCACCTATTATTCTAGTCATGTCCAGGAAGAACAGATTGAAATAGAGGAAACAATTGAGGCTGCTAAAGCAGGAGAAGCCAAGGCAGCCCCAGCAGAGGAAGGTGAGGAGGAAGAGAAAGAAGAAGGTGAGGAGGAAGAAGCAGGAGGTGAAGAGGCTGAAGAAGAGGAGGAAGGTACTTAGTTACTTTCAAACCCCTCTCTTCCATGTTTCACCCTGCTCATATGGGATAAAACCCAGAAATCCTAGGAACTAGGCTTAATTAATAGGCTTTTCTCACTGACTATTAACAAGCATGTGAGATCAAGCATGTAGCATTTGAGCAAGTACACCTGAATTTAGAATAGAAGGTAAGGTAAATGTTTAGTGCCAGGAAGATTTTAGGACTGGTTCTAGTCCTTTGGAAACTGCTGGCTGTTTCTCATTCTTACAAAACTTAATGCAATACTTTAAAAGCAACTAATGCTGGCAGCAAGCAATATGTCTATTTCAGACATCCTTGAATGAATAGCAAGAACATCCTGAACTAAATACTAATTCCCAGAGTAGCCTAGGATAATGGGAACATCACCTGATGTCTGGATGTAAGCATTGGGTTCAGTGGACAGCAGCTCCTGTTCCCTGAGGTCTAGGTAGCTATATTGTTTTCTTCAACCAAAGTATATGCCACTTGCTGTCCCCCAATTTACTTAAACTCGCCTTTTTAAAATGTAAGAGCAATATCATAGCTCTGAAGGCTTTAACCTAAATGTATCTGAAATGCATTGGTTACCATTGGGCTAATTGAGTTTAACATGATTAATTATAATTTTCTTAACAAAATCAGATCATAATGAAAGTACAGCTAAGAGCCAATTGAAGGATAATAGCAAGAGTCCTTCTTGAACTCAGATCTTTGGATAAGGTTTAAAGCAGTGAATCTACAATTAATCACTATTTTTCAAGACTGGTTTCTAAAAGACCTCTAAAATATTTCCCTCCCCCTGAAATTTAGAATAAATTGGCTGTGTAACTTTGTCGGTCACCTTAGAAGTCCTAGATATGTTGCTGCTTTCATACAGAAATCAGTTGCTAGAGCCATGAAGTCTAGGTTGGCTGTCATCCAAATGGATGGAGATGAAAGGTGCAGGTATGCTGGCTTCTGTGGAATTGGGGCTAGGAACTAGTCTGAAACAGTATAGGAGATGAGAAATGTTTCTTCTCGCTTTTTGAAGGTGCGAAGGAAGAATCTGAAGAAGCCAAAGAGGGTGATGAAGAAGGGGAAGAAACAGCAGCTGAAGAAGGAGAGGAGTCTCAAGAAACTGCTGAGGAAACTGGTGAGGAAGAAAAGGAAGAGAAAGAGGCAGCAGGGAAGGAAGAGACTGAAGTGAAGAAAAAAGCTTAATTTCTAAGGCAGTCCAGCTTTCTCATCAAGTTAAACTATGATTGACTGAGCTAAAATTGCAGTCTCACATATTTAATTCAGTGACCACTGAGGTTTAAAGTTAATGATCTATGATGTTTCTCTATGCGGAGTATCAGTATGCTTGCAGAGCACCCACTGGCTTGCTCCCTGAGTGCTGCATGGTTTACACGTATGAATTCAGGGGTTATGTCCTATTTGGGTGATTCAGAATCTTAAAATTCTAAAAGGAAAAAATAAGTCATGGAACGAAAGTTATCTTTAACTTGCATTTAAAATAATCATGGAAACCTTGGGTGGGCAAAATGGAGGCTTCAATAAGTATGTGCAATAAAGCTAGTCAATAAAGTTACAGAAATGCTTACACAGATTCCTTGTAGTATGTGTCATCTGTCATTAATGCACTTACAAATGATAAAGTGGGGTATTGCACTCATCTTCCAAGCCTGTTGAATGATTCTGTCCCAGGCTGATACACTGGAGCACTGACATCTGGATAAAGCAATAAGGGCATTTGTTTGTGCTGTGGATGCATGTTCACAGGAAATTTTAATTATAAAAATACACTGCAATCTGAATGGGCTGTTAGCTTTGGTTTTGCTAGTCTTGTATGAACAAACTCTTTTGCCTTATGGAAAAATTCTAATTAATATACTAACTGATACTGGCGAAAAAACACTGGGTAGGTTCAGTGATGAAAGGGGAAAATGACTGCTGACAAGGTTTGGAACAAGGTCTGTCTTAACACATTGTTGTAGTTTCTTTGTTTTTTAAAAGATGGGGGGCGTGGCAGTCTCTGACAATTGAGTGTGAGCTGTCTTCCCCCAGACTGCTGTCTTAAGTTCTATCACTATGGACTTGAGGCTCATTCTCTACTGATAATTTATCAGGGCCTTTTAAGGTTTTCAATGTGAACTGAAGAAAAGTCTTACAAAGTGTGATCAGGCACAAAATAGGAACAGCTCCCTGGCAAAGCCTGGCAATTCTGAAAGAAATGCCAAGCCTGAGCCTATTTATTTTCAGTTAGATAAAGTTGATGCCTATAACTTAACCTTGTGCTAAGACTGCAAATTAAACCACTTAAAATATGCTTCTACTTATGTAAAGCTAGAGTAGAACAGTCATCGTGGGGCTGCATCCTTCTCAGACACATTTAGCTAGATGCATTTTTACATAACATTCTAGGGTACCTTTTAATTTTCTACGCTGACTTCCTGACATTGGCTGATTTGCATTGGCTCTCCTCAATGACTATTTTCAGAGAGAAGTATTTTATACAAATGTTAGGGATGTTCCAAAAGCATGTACTGCTGCTTAAAGAGTTATAAAGAAGGTGGATGAGGTAAGTGCTCAAGGCAATTCTTTCCTTCTGTGATCCCATGAAAAACAGCAGGAGAAAGGAAGTCTTTGGCGAAACTGTTCAGGAGACAGAGCTTTGTACTTGTATGGGGTAATTCAGTAACTTGTTTTCAGGGAGTCCAGACAGCATTTCTAAATACTGTTTGTTTATTTGTTTTTATTTTTTCTTCCTATTTTTTGTATTTTTGATGCTTTTGAGAACCAGAAGGCAAGTAAGCAAATCATACCCCTTTTTCTTCAACAATCTCTTTTAAGCCTTTCTTCCACACCTCCCCTCTGCTTTCCATAGAGGCTTTTCCACCTCTATGGAGAAGTTTTCTGTGTTTATGCAGACTCACCAGGCAGATGTGGGTGTCCCCCAAGCAGGTGCTTTTGGTGCCATGGACAAGAAACCCAGCTGTGCCACTGGCATCAAGCTTTGCAGAGGTGGCAGAGCTGCTCCTTTCAGTATGTGACATCCCCAGCTCTAACGCAACACAAGGTGGAGTGCAGGAGATGGCACTTGGAAATTCGCCAAAGTGCCCTATCAGAAAATGCTTAGCGTGGCACTTTAGGAAGAGAGAAGCTGCTCCTGCAGAGCAAAAAGCATGCTATGTGCCAGATCAGAGCTCATCACAGCCATTAAAGCCAAACCACAGTTAAAATAGATCAGCATATATTAAAACCACTGCCCCTATCCTCCCATTCTCCAAGCACTATGCCTCCTGACTTTGCAATATCTGATTTTTCTTCCTATCTCATGTCTTCTCCTGCAGATGGACCTTTTCTTCACTTAGTCATTTGCATCCCTTTCACTTCTGGGAAGCGACACAGCTTGCGGCTTTCCAAATCTTGGCAGCCAGGCTGCTAAGGGATGCTCTCAAACCAGCACAGTCAGAGGGACACCAGAAAACACAGTCCTCCCTGCAGTGTGTCTCGGCCTGATCCCCGCTCCCTGCGTTATTTTTAATGCATTGCAGCTAAAGGAGAGATTTCACGACTCTTGTGGGAAATGTGTGAGTCACAGCCGTGGCAGTGAGCTGCAGAGGGTTACAAACTGTAGGGGCCATCCAGCCTGATTTGTTACCCCCAGTCCTGCCCAGCTCCTGAGGGAAACTGGAGAGAGAGAGGGTGGAAGCATGCGTCTGTGTGCCGAGATGCTCTTGGGGTTGTGGAGATCCTGCTGGCAACACTTGCTTTACCTCAGAAAATCCAGGAGCTGGCTTTGACGCAATGCAGTAAAAGCAGGCAGAGGGAGACACGGTAGAAACTTTAACCCAAGTTGCAGCTGCGAGTAAAGCAGCAAGTCTGTCCTTCCTCTGGCCTTCAGGCAGATGGGGTCTGCATCAGGCCGAGATCTTGTCAGTGGGAAGACAAACACAAGGAGGTCCTAAGAGCTTTTCTTCTCCACACGCACTCCCCTTCTACCTGGCAAGAGGAAAAGTTTTGCAGGTATAATACCCAGATTCTAAGAATTAACTTTTTGGTAACTGAATAATTGACAATTCATCATTTTCTGCCTTCCTGGCTTAACTGAGGGTGGTTCAGTCCTGAACAGAGAAGGGAAAAGCCCGCTAGTGCATGGTAAAAGCACAGACCCTGATGTGTGGAGAAAATTCTAGTGCCTGACTCAGCACCCTGGCAAACGCAACCTATTTCTGTTTTATAACACTTCCGATTTTGTTTCTGCCTGGATTTTAGCTCTGGGATGCTGAAAATGTCTTAATCATAGCTCCTTCAACCTGATAAGGCACAATATTCCCATTTTAGAGCCCTCCAGTTCCTGAAGTCACAGGGGGTCTTGATGGCCCCCCGTAAGTCAAACACATAGATCTTCACAGATAGCTTCCATTAATTGTTGTTTTTCCTTTTGCAGAGTCTTTTGTACTGATTAATGTACTCCTGTGTCTGAAAATAATTAATCCCTTCAGTGGTTATGCACAGTCTCAAGAAATAATTGGTGCAGAACAGGCAAATAACATACTATTTATGCATCTCTGCCCTGGAATTATGCTATCTTTTGAAACTGTTTGATTGCAGATGTCAGTAGACAAAACCTCTTGGCAAAATTAAATATTAACCAGATCTTATAGTTTTATAAATATTTAGAAATGTGCTAACTGGTTGCTTATTTCTCTTAGGATTTGACGGAAACATTTGCAGTGGGAAATAGACCAAACTAAAAATAATAATAATTTAAAAAAATGTATGTTAAAGCATACAGAGAAAAGAAGTGCAGTTGTGGATAATAACTAAAGGCTGAAATATGCTTTATGTGGAAAAGGGGAGGAAGAGAGTATTTTGTAATATGCCAATGAGTAGCCCATGAGTTTGCCTTACTGGCTATCATTTCTTTCTGTAAAACTCTGGTCTCTTGGCTGCATTTAGCAACACAAACATTAATTTCTAGGTTTTGTCCTTGTACCTGTCTCCTACCAGAACTGAAAAGAAAGCATAACTTAAAAAAGAGCAAGTCAGTTTGGGATCCCACCTGCACCTGCATAAGCACGCGTTAGCAACATGTTCTCGAGTCTCTCACTGATGTCAAAATTTAATTAATTGTACAAGGTGACCCTTCTTTGTCCTGATGACCAAGATGCCCAACTTTTTATGCTGAGGGATAGCCCATTGGCTTCACAATTCCTGACATTTTAGCAGATTCTGGCAGCACTGATGGCAGGTGAGTGGGTCTGGGCTCGTTAACATTTTATTCATAAAGGTATAGTTATTTTTACATCCATATATGCATGTAACTTTCACAAATAAGCCTGCTACAGAGAAGCTGCCATTTAATTTGCTTACTTTGCTTTAATTAAACGTCACTCAAGCAGCAATCTGTTGAGCACAGCTTTCCATTATTGATATCAGCAGGAGAAACATTCATTACTTTGCTACACAAAGGCATTCGCATTTATTTGAAAGACTTATCTGCTGTGGAGTTTTTACATTTTCTCCAGTGAAGAACATGAGTAACCCTTCCAATTAAAATCTACTTGATCTTCAATTATTGATAGGGCAAAGAATTGGAAAGCTTATGCAAAGCATGGATTTTGATCAGACCCTCTATTAGTCAACAGCTTTCAGAACAGTTCATACACCAAACCCAGGCAGCTGAACAAAAAAAAAGATTTGCATTTCTTTGCTATTTATGGCATGTAAAGCAGTAGAAGCAGTCTTTGTTTTCCTTTTAAAATGCAATTGAAATAAACACAGTCTTAATCCTACAATAAGACATTATTACCCTAGAGTCAGGGACCTTCTGTTTTTCTGCTTGTGTCAGCTATCTCGATTTAATTTCCATGGATTGGGATTTTAATGGGCCTTTTTACCTGGCTTTCTTCTTAATGAAGCCAACCTGCAAATGGTAGTAGACATAGGCCAGCATTTAGAAGGCCTTTCTACTGGAAATTATATAAAAACAAAAAAGCTTTAATTTGATTTTATTTCTCAGTCATACCAGGTGTAATCTGAACTCTACTTAGCCTCAGTTCAGGCTCTGGAACGGTTTCCTTTCTACAGTTATTTTAAGATGGACAAATATGTAAAAAATGAGTCAGGGATATTTTTGATGCCCAACCCAATGTCATCTCTGGGACAGTTTCCCTTTTTTTCCATTTTTCTAGGAAATTATTTGCCCTCAATTTTGAAATTTTGTGTTTAGAGACAGATTTCCTTGCGGATCATTTGAGACAGGGAGGTGATGAGAAGGACGTTCCCACAGAATTAAGGTAGGAAAGGAAAAAATAAAAGCTGCTACCTACTACCTTTTGATGAATACATAGTGTCGGGGCTGAGATGATTTAAGTGAGCAAAGACCCATTAAGTCACAAATGTGTGTCACAGAAGATACCGTGACCACTTCTGGTTAACAGGTATGATACTGTCTCATGAAAGTCAAGGAATGATCTGGAAATTACCCCATCTTTAAGGCTTTCCTTAAGCATTGAGACCAGTATGCAGAGCCAGCCCAACACTTTCACAAGTAATACAAGCAGGATTGCTCAGACAAGCAGTGCTAGCAGCACATGGCTTAGAGACCCCTTCCCCTATTAGGGAGAGGGACTGCAACCCCTCCAAGCACCAAAAGGCCAACCCCTAGAATCCAGTAGATCCCACTTTTCTCTAGAAACCAGGGCATATGGCTCATATTTGCTTAAACCAGCTCAAGTATTAGTATTACTTAACCATGGTATAGGAATTTGTTTTCTTAATGAGGAAATGCAGAGAAGGGAAAGTGCCTTTTCAACCCCCCCACCCTGCTGGTCAGTACAAATACCTTATTTGAGGGAAGGGTTTGAGTTTGAAGAGAATCACCAGACAAGTCATGTTTTCAGTATTGACCTTTATTGAGCAAGAACTGCTGTGACGGTTTTACATCAAACAACAAAAGGTTGCGTACTGTGCATGTCGACTAGGTTCTCCCATGAGCAAAAGTCCACCCTAATTGCACCAGTGAGGTAAACATAATTATTTATAAGTAGCTTTTTTTTAAGGCTAGGAGAGTTCTGGTTCTCATGAATATTCTAGTACTGTTTTCTGTTTGTTTTTGGCTCAGTTGGTTCTTTGCATAATACATCTTAAGTCGTTCCTCAGATATGTCCCTCCAACAGCTCAGGAAATTCAAAAGCTTCCTTTGCACATTTCATCTCATGCACTATTATTAGTATTTTTTTTTTTTATTTTTATTTTTTATTTTAGTTCCCCAAGCTCTGTGGAGGGAGTACATCTTGAGCCTGCATGCATTCCCCCCCCCTCCCCTATATTGCACAAAAAAGTAAAATACTGTGTGTCTGGAGCCTCCATGAGAGAACCCATTCTGCTTTAAAGCCGTCACTCACATGCATTTTGCAGCTGTCATATGGCTTAACCTTTTGCACCGACCCAAGCTCTTTAATTTTTTTTTTTTTTTAATTTAGCTATAATTTATTTAATTCACTCTTTAATCTCTTTTACTACAGCATGTGAAGTAACTTTCTCCACTTTCTTGGTGGACACTAATTTCTCCTCAAAGCTTTCTTCATGTTCCTCTACCTTCTGAGTGACTGTCACAGACTTCGTGATGTATGTGGTTGTACTGTCCCCTCCTTCACTAATGATTTTCTCTGCTTTTTTGGTTACTACGATTTTCTCACCCTTATCGTCAACTGGACTCACGTCTAGGCCATTGGTGACCACCCCCTTGTCTTCCTCCTCCTCTTTGGATTCCTCCTTCTTCTCCTCCACCTCCCCATTCACTGCAATGTCTTCTTTCCTGGACTCCTTGGAGGCCTCGACCTCCGCGCTAACTTTTGTTACCTTTGTGACGGTGACGGTCTCCTCCACCACGGCCTTCTCGTCTTTGACTGGGGAAGCTGGCTTCTCTGGAGAGCGGGGCTTCTCTGGGGTCGCCGGCTTTTCTGGAGAGCGGGGCTTCTCCAGGGTTGCTGGTTTTTCTGGAGAGCGGGGCTTCTCCGGGCTCGCCGGCTTCTCTGGGGTCACTGCTTTCTCCGGGGTCGCAGGCTTCTCTGGGCTTGCAGGCTTTTCTGGGGTTGCGGGCTTCTCCGGTGTTGCAGGCTTCTCCGGGGAGGTTACCTTTGGTGTGGCTGGCTTCTCTGGAGATGCTGCTTTCTCTTCCTCCTTGGCTGCCTTCTCGGCACCTTTCTCCACTTTCTGTTCCTTTACTGCTTCTGCAGCAGGTTCTTTCTGGACTCCCTTGGCCGGCTCAGTTACAGGGGATTTAGGGGGAGATTTAGGGGGTGACTTTGCGGGAGGTGTTTTGACCTTCTCGACCTTCGCTTCTACCTCTTCAGCTTTGCCCTTGGCCTCAGCTTCTTCCTCCTCTTCCTCAGCCTCCTCCCCTTCTTCCTTTTCCTCTATCTCTTCTTTTTCAGAGCCTCCTTCTTCTGCTGCGTCAGATTTCGCAGCTTCTTCTTCCTCTGCCTCTTCCTCCTTCTCCTCTTCCTCAGGTGCAGCTGCCTGCTCTGCGGCCGCCTTCTCAGAAACAGCTTCTTCCTCTGCAGCTTCTTCTGCCTTCTCCTCCTCCTGTTCTTCTTGCTGGGCCTTCGCTGCCATTTCTTCTGCAATAGCTGCTAGGGCATCTTCCATTTCAGACTTCTCATCCTCTACTTTTGTCTCTTCAATGATTTCTTCTACGAATTTGTGCTGGACCTTCAGCTTTGGTGGTTCGATTTTTGTTTTCTGTATTTTGGTTGATGCTATTGTGACAGATGGTTGTCTGTGTGTGAATATGGGCCCAGTAATGCTTCCAGAGAAGGCACTGAATCTTGTCTCTTCACCCTCCAGCAGCTTCCTAAGGGAGTCAGGAGCAAGAAAAACAGTGAGCACAGAAACCCAACATAAGGGGCAGCTATTAGAATATCTCCCTCTGTCAGCAGGATGAAAACTATTTTGCAGAATATGCTGGAGCTGATCAGCATAATCCATCGCTCACAGCCTGAGTTCTGCTTTCCTCAAATCAGCTCTTTCAGTAAATTCATATTCAGCAAACACCTTCTGGCTTGCCTTGCATGTGGCAAACATGCAACTGATTGGCCATAGGTGGTAATTCATCTTTAGCATCAAGAACTCAAGCTGATCAGCTGCCTGGGCTGCATTATGACTCAGGTGAACTGAGAACTGAATGCAGCCAAAGGTCCCAAACTGAATATTGTCTCTTTCAAAGCCAGCTAGAGCACGGCTCTAGTGCAGTAGTCTGGGCATCCACCCTTCTTGTGTGGCTTTGAAAATAGGAGGTTTCAGAGACTTTGGTTTATTCAAGTGATCTTTGGCAGCAAACAGCTATAGACCCTAGGGAACCTGTGTTTGTCTGAACAGCCTCAGGAATTTAAAGGGATTTGAAGACGCTTTCTATGTTGACTTTTCTTGTATTCAGAGGCATGTTTTTCATCAAAGCCTGTGACCCAGAAAAATCAGTGGTTCTGATTAGAGTTCTGAAGTGATGCAAAAGAGCCTAAAAAAAGTCTGCCAGGTGATGGCAATAGCAAGCAGTTTTCCTGCTCTAGATTAGAGTGGATGCCAGAGGAAAGTTGAGCAAGAAAAGCAAAAGTGTTTGTGACAAGCAGATTCAGTCCCTGCCTGAAACCGTGATCAAGCAAGCACACTGTCTCTCTCAAGTGATAAAAGGGAATTCAGATGACAAGCACCACTTGCTTGGCATATGCAAAGCAAGCAGGAGTTAAAAATAAGCTTGTCTTTTGCTTCGTCTTCTGCTGTTGTAAACAAGGGCAGAATGCAGCACCAGGGTGCCACTGCACTGAGTCACACCATCCTGGTGTCACCGAGCGCACCGGGAGCTTCGCCACTCATTACCAGCAAGCTGGTCCCCAGCGAGCTCTGCCTCCTTACTGCAGCCCTTCCAGGGTCTGCCTAGATTTGGAGAGGCTTGCAGTAATTTAGTCAAGCTCTAATTTGAGTTGTGTTCACTGCATGCAGCTATTTCTCATCCGTGGTACGGCTTCTCAGAGCAGCAGCATCTGCAGTGCTATTAATATTCCAGACATGTCTGCAACGACCCTACTGTACCTGTACGCAGCAATTTCAATATCCAGGGCCATCTTGACATTGAGGAGATCCTGGTATTCCCTCAGGTGACGTGCCATTTCCCACTTGGTTCCCCTAAGCTCATTTTCCAGCTGATGAATTGTGTCCTGCAGCGGAGACAAGAAAACCCCTGTGACAAAGCCACACATGCTGAGAGCAAAAGAAGTTCAGGACTGACTTTTAGGAACATGCTGACAGGACCCCAGACCCCACAGACCCCCCCCCTCCTCACCAGCACCGACCCCGCACCACACTCAGCACCCAGAAGGTGGCTCCATCTCCCCACAACACCCCCACCCCGCCATCCCCAGCCCCCCCGGCACCTGGTAGGTGGTGAGGTCGTTGTTGTGGCGCTCCTCGATGTCACTCAGCTGCCTCTCCAGCGACTCCTTGGTGCCACGCACTGACTCCAGCTCGATGCTCTTGGACTGCAGCTGCCTCCGGTACTCGGCGATCTCCTCCTTGGCGGAGCGGATGGCCTCCTTGTTCTGCTCGGCCGCCTCCGTCAGCTTGGCGTAGCGGCACTTGAACCACTCCTCGGCCTGGTGCATGTTGTGGTCGGACTGGCACTCCAGCTGGGCGCGGATCTCCTTCAGCGCCGTGGTGAGGTCGGTCTTCAGGTAGTCCTTCCTCTCCACCGTGGCGTGGGACGCCTGCAGCTGCGCCAGCAGCTCGGCCACCTCCTCCTCGTGGTTGCCCCTCAGGAAGGCCACCTCGTCCTGCAGCGACTGCACCTTCTTGTCCAGCTCCGCCCGCATGAGCGAGGCCTCCTCCATCTCCTTGCGCAGGGCGCGGATGGTGGCCTCCGTCTCGTCACGCAGCCTCGCCTCGTCCTCGAAGCGCTCCCGCAGGCGCTGGATGTCCTCCTCGATGTGCTCCGAGTCCAGCTGGATCTGCGCCTTCTCGTGGCTCACCTGCTCCAGGGCTCCTCGCAGCTCCCGCAGCTCCTGCTCGTAGGCATCGCCCAGCTGCGCCCTGCCGGCGTGCTTCTGCCGCAGGGCCGCCAGCTCCGCTTCGATCTCCTTGTTCTGCTGCTCCAGGTAGTGCACCTTCTCGATGTAGCCGGCGAAGCGGTCATTGAGCCCCTGCAGCTGCTCCTTCTCGTTGGAGCGGCTCAGCTTCAGCTCGGCCGCCCCGTTGAGCAGCGACGACTGGCTCACGTCGAGGCTGTCGGCGGAGCTCAGCACCGTGGAGCCGTAGGGGGCTCGGGAGGCTCCGAGGTTGGGGCGCTTGTAGGAGGACGACACGGTGCTGCCGGAGCCCCTCGACCACGACTGCGAGCGAAAGCCGCTGGACGGGGAGGCGCTGGCACGGCTGTAGGTGGCCCGGGTCTCGGTCACCCGCCGGTACGAGGGGTTGCCCAAGGGCTCCATCGTGTAGCTCATGGCTGGGGACACTCCGGGGGCAACACGGCGCTGCTCCGCCGCCCGCCGCCCCTTATAAAGCCCCGGCGGCACAACGTGGCCGGGGGGGCGGCCTCCCCCCGGCCCTTCCCCTGCTCCGCCTCCCCGGCTCCTCCCCTCCCTCCCTCGCCTCCCCCCTGCCCCGGCTCCCCCCTTCCCTCCCCGGCTCCCCCCTTCGCTCCCCAGCCCCTGCTCCCCGCTCCCGACCCCCCCAAATCCCCGCTGCCCCCTCCCCGCTGCGCCCCTGCCCCCGTCCCCATTCCCCTGCGCCCCCGCTCCCCCTTCCCCTCCCCCGGCTCCCTTCTCCCCCTCCCTTACATCGCCGCTCTTTCTCTTCTTTTTCTCTTTTCCTTTTTTCCCTTTCCTTTCTTTTCTTTATTTCCTCTCTTTACTTTCATTTTCCGTTCTTTTCTTTCCTTTTCCTTTCCTTTTCATTTCTTTTGTTTCATTTTGCTTTTCCTTTATTTTTTCCCTTTTCTTTCTTTTCTTTCTTTCATTTTCCTTTCTTTTATTCTATTTCCCTTTCCCTTTCTTTTCTTTCCTTTTCCTATCCCTTTCTTTCCCTTTTCCTTTCCTCCTTTTTATTTTTTTTTTTTTTTTACCTTTTCCTTCCCCCCTTCCACCCCTCCCACTCCCGCAGAGGCCATGGCGGAGCGCAGCGCCCGGCGGAGCCCGCAGGGTAGGGCCCGGGGCCGCGTCGGGACCGGGGCTGGGACCAAGATCGGGGCCAGAACCAGGGCCAGGACCGGGACCAGGACTGGGGCCAGGACCGGGGCCAGCAGCAGCGGCTGCAGCACCACGGGCAGCTCCCGCATGGCACAGGGGGGTGCGCGAGCAGGGGGCAGAGGGGACCCAAAATGCCACCCCCCGGTGCCACCTCCCCTCTTCTCCCTTCCCAGGCTTGCTGAGACATTTGAAGGTCAAAAGTGGCCGGGGTTGGGGGGCTGAGGGGCTGGGGGTGCTGCGGGAGGCTTTGCGGCAAGGAGAGCTCTGCTCTTGGGGGCCAGGACAACCGCAGGAGGGGGGCTGCAGGGGGCTGGCTGCGCTCTGCCCTGCACCCGCTGCAGGAAACAAGAGTTTGAAAGCCCCCCCTGCACCTGAAATCCCTACTCTTGGTTCTCCCTTCTCTCCCTTTCTTCCTCTTTTTTTTTTTTTTTTTTTCCTCCCACCCTCCTGGTTTCGTCTATCGCTTGGTGCATTGCTTAGAAGTGAATTCTGCTCGGAAACCTTGTTAAGAATTATGTTTGCGTGGTCCAATATACTTTCTAGGGGTTGCATGCAGAGACTAGCCAGCATCTCGACTTTGAACTCCTGGATGGGTTACAGCTACATAGGCAATTGATTAGTAAGCTGCAAAGAAGAGGGAAGAAAAAAAAAAAAAAAAGCCCTGCTGGTGCTAGAAAAATCACTGCTCCAGCTCCACTGCAAAGCAAAGGAAAGCTGAGGGGGGTAGGTTTTAACTCCTCGTTCAGAAAGGTGCTGAAAATGTGTCTGCCTTGTTCAGCAATCTGTGAATTTTGGAGGAGTTGATCTTGTTAACAGGCTAAATCCATCCCCAGAAAAGCCTTCCTGCCTTTACCCTGGGACATACACAGCTCCTGCTTTTGCTGCTGCTGTGTCTTCATCGTGGAGAGTTAGGGAAGTCCGAGGGACAGGGTTAAACTTTGCAAGGCACATGGAACATCGGACCTCTGCTGGCTCATTAATATGATGCTGTCATAGGACTGCAGCACTGCAGTCAGTGGAGAAGTCAGAATTATCCCCGGTATCCGCTGAATTGTATTTGCAAACACAGGCAGTTAGATCCTCTGTTTAACCTCTCTGGAGTTTTCTATGACAAGCATAGAGAAAAGATTATACCATAATTGAAGCAATCATGGATTCTAAATCTGTTCCATTTATTTTGGTAGAAGTTTTCTCCATAGGCAAAAAGCAGCTCTTTGGATTTGATTGGAAGTCAAAACAAAAATACTGTCTATTATGGCATCACATTTTGTTTCATTTTAGGGAAAAATATGTGTTATGATCTGGTTTATTACTCTTTTTTCCCTTGATAAGGAAAGAAAAGACTGATGGGGGGGGGCAGAACATGTTTTATACATATGTAAAACTTACTGGAAAAGCAAACATATGGTTAACAGAGGTGCTTGGGAATTTTTATTATCCTTTTAATGTTCTGAAAACAAGTTAATGGAGTTGAACAGCAAGTGAGGAGGGACATACTGAACTTCGTAATAGAACTCCCTTTCATTAAATACAATTGAGGCATGGATTGTTTTAAATCCATTTACCCAGCATGCAAAATAAATTGTTGCTTTATAATCAAGCAGTGATAGCGTTCGGCTTATTCACTGCATCTGGAAATTCAGGCAGTGCAAACTTTTATAGAATACAATCATTTTCATGATACATATTGACTACCTTAAAAATCAGGGTATTCGGGTAAGAAAAAGTTTTTATTCACACAGGCATTTACAAGCATGTACAGAATTTCCTTCTGAAATAAAATACATCATTTTCATTTTAATCACAGTCTTGTAATATGCATCTCTGGCTATAATAAGATGTAGATGGACAGCGCTCCTGCTACATGATCCTGAAGGTGATCTGAAGGTTAGAATGAGTCAGGGAAATTAGTCTAAAATGCTGCCTTATTTCTGATGAGCATCTAATTCCTTTTTCCTTTTTATCCATATCAGTTTCTGGAAATTTTGAAATTAAGACTAATATTTCTGCTTATAGAGAACTTTTTCCCCGAAGTTTAACAAACAAGCAATGCTACTTTGGAGCAAACAGCAACATGATGTCTCATGCTTTGAAGCAAAGGCACGGAAGGAGCAGGCACTCACACTGAACTGCAAATCAGCTGCATTGAATTTAATCTTGATTACGCACTACTGACAAACCTGCAGTAAAGAAATACTATGGAAGGATGAGACTGAGTTCTGCAGCTTCCTTAAAAAAAAAAAAAAAAGGAGACAAACCACAGAAGGCGGAGTTGCACAACAGCCTGACTGCTTCCAGATAAAGGAGTAGAAAATACATGCAGTGACAATGAATTAACTTGCATATCTTTTAAAAAATGATAGTATCGGATGAGTAGAAGAAAAGGTGTTGGCTTTTTTTTTTCTTTTTTAGGTTATGGAAAGACAACAGAATGAAGAGGATTGTGCAGATAATGCAATGCAGTTGGTTGGAGCTATTAAAAACTATTTGTTAGTTTAATGGGGTTTCTCTGGGTAAGTGGCCGCCTATTTTCAATATAAGGCTGCTTCAAGCTTAAGCTTAAGAAATTTAAGCCAGAATAGGTATTAGTGCTATAATTAGTGCTATTCACGGAAGGAGAGCAAAGCATAACTTCAGTAGGAATTTTGTCAGGCTGAAGGAAGAAGAAGGAAGTTGGAATTTGGCCCCTTTCCTATACTCCACACCACAGAGTAATGTAGATGGGCACGACACTCCAAACCAGTGAAGTTCTGCCACTTTGTATCAGCCAAAGACCTTGATGTCCTAGAGCCTTATTTGGTCATCATAAACTGGGAATAAATAACGGCCCAGATAATCAGCTGCCATAAATTGGTCTCGTTCCAGTGCAGCCAACAGAACAAGGACATTTCAGTCCAGCTGAGGAGATGTCCTAATAATATTTATATAGCGACAGCTAGGGAAGAAAACACTTAGGTTTATGCACTAAGGGCCTAATCCTCTGTGTTGCTGGGTACCTGAACTCCTAAGGAAGCCCAGAGGTGATCAGCAGGCACAGAAGGAGCACATGGCTCTTGGCAGATTGAGCCATCCCATGAGCAAGGGGTGCAGGTGTTCGGTTTCATGGGAAGCTGCTCTTAGGGACTGCTTCGCAGCAAACAGCATTTACATTTCTTTCCTTGTTGTAATTTGTTCAGAATCATGATATTTGAAATATCAGATCTTGTGTGGGGTTTAATGATGGGTTCTTGTGATCATCCGCAAATTATCTTCAGCCTTGTTTGGGGATGTGCAATGAAGGGAAGGGGACAAAGTGAATGGGAGGGGACTCAAACATGAGCATCTTGCTTTGGCGTGGCTCAAACTTGCTGTCAGTGGTGATGAGGCCAACTGGCCTGGCTAAGGCAGCTACACCAGGCTGTTTGATAACATGCCACAGCACGATGCCTGATGGTACTAGCGCGGAGCACTTGTGATTTGAAAAATTTATGTGTTTATTTTCCTTCTCTTCTGGACTTTCTCAGGACAGAGCTGTAGCACAGTAGTAGTTGCCTAACACCATCTCACTTCTCATCATTCATGTTCAGCCAGAGGTTGTATTTCAGAACCTTAAATCAAACATTCCCAGCCACTTGCATTATTTTCTTTGTGCAGAAATGCTTTGTGTTGCATTTGAAAGTAATAAATTTCTGAAAGCACAGTCCCAAAGCAACATTTGCATTCAATTTATGAATAAATGAAGATTCCTTGCGAATTTCTACAGATCATCATTAAGCTCGTTTCTGCTATTCATTTTCCTGGATTTATTCACTGCTAGAGCTGTTAAAGTTACAGAGCTAAGTTTCTTTCCATATCAATACCAAGAATGGTTTCCCAGCTAGGAGCATACTTCAGTAATTTACTGACTTAAAAAAAGCTAAACATGTACCTTACCACCTACATTTTCCAGTGGTGTTTTCCTTGCATTTTTAAAACACTGCATTGCACACTTGTTTTATAACTTCTGTAATGCATGTTCATATTCATGGCCACCTCCTGCCTTGTTTCAAAGGGCCAGTTTTCTAGCTTGTGCAAATTCACAAAGAATCAGCCATGCCAAATGACTCCAGTGGAGGATTTAGCCTAGATTTTTATGATTAATAACAAAAAGATATTCAAGAGAAGTTTCAGAACCTGCTGTAAATTAATGCATCTTTCTATGGCATTATATGGCATAGTGGCATTCACTTGGGTGAGAGGGGATGAGAGATTTTGTGCGTCTATCTCCATGGCAGCTATTCAAGTCTCCCATTTTCCACAAATATATTCAAGCAACATATCAAGTCCTTGGCCAGCAAACCCTTGTCTAAGAACTGGATATTGAACTCAGTTTCACCAATTCTTCAAACTACTCTTGGACCAATTATCTACATATGGGCGATTAACTTGCTGTATGAAAAGCAGATTCAGCATAAAAATGAACTCTGACCTTTCTTAATGACAATGTTTCTGTAGCAATGACCATGTACATTAAACAGATATTGGAAATCTTGGTTCCTATGAGAGAATTAATTGTAGATTCCCATATCAGAGAAAACAAAACACAGCAAAACAGAAATAAGCCTGCCCGGAACAGCTTCTTTAGGTAGAAGGAGTTTGGAGGTGAAGGTTAATGAAATTGTCAGCAGCAAACATGCACCTCCTTAATAAAGGGAATGAGCTCAGATGACAATGCTGAGCCTCAGTTTCCTCTCCAGTGCTGTTCTTCCATAACATCATTAGAAAAGAGGCGACCTTTGGTGCTATGGCCGTAATATAATGCAGAGTGATGTAATGGATTTGGGTGCAGGATTGGATTTAGATGCTCTGCCCACATATTGGAAAATATTGAAATAACCTAGTAGCTATAAGACTTCTCTAAGGACTTCAGTCCTAATGATGCTTAGCATCTTTCTGTTAATATTACTTTCTTTTAACTGTAATTGTACCATTTCATCACTGCCAGCTTTACACAAACGTGGAATTAGCTGACGTGCCAACTGGGGGGACTGGGTTCAGGTGTGGCATGAATGAGCTTGGAGACTGTCCCGATGCTTCAAATGGCCCCTCAGCCACAGAGAATATCCAGCCCAGCCTCTAACAAGATTTCAAGTGTCTCCCTGGCCTGTAAAAAGGGTTCATAACAGAGATGAATCAGCAGAATTTATATGTTTAAAAACTCATGTCAGTGGGGCGCTGCAAATCAATTTGTCAGAGAGAACTGGAGTAGACGGGGGGTTCACAATGGATGTGTCAGGGTATCACTGCACATTTAGAGGTAAGAATAGCTGCAAGTCTGGAAATCACAACTGAGGTCCATTAGCTTCAATTGCCTTGCCTGTTTGGTTATAATTCAAATCAGAGCTTCTTGATCCTGTGCCGAACTACATACTGAATTTCACGTGTGACATCTTTGAAAAGCTGTAACTCTAATCAGAATCATGTGCTGTTGAGGAAATGCAGTCTGCAGTAACCTGCTGTCTGTGGCCATAACGTTGAATTATAGGACTAGTGGGATGGCAGGGAGTGAGATGGGACTAGCTACGGATGTTCTCTAATCAATAGTTAGGAAATGGCTGATCTCGGGTTCTCCTGTCTGTCTTGGGTAATTTGTCCATATTCAAGTATTAAATCATCCAATTCTGCCTTCTGCAGAGCTGGGAGATTCAGGCATACAATGGCCCAGACAATGTGAAGGATCAGCTCTGAGCCACAGCCCAGTTGAAGAAAAACTCAAATCTAATTGGCTCAGATGAAAAGCAAAGGGAATAACACGTCTTTGTTCCCTTGATGCTTCCACACTCTGCCTGGCTTTATGGCTCATTGGTCACTTTTCCTGTGTGTATTGTCTGATGTTTCAAACTGATCTATCCTGAAAGTGCCATACAGAAAATAGCACAGGTCAGGATAGCAGCCTTTTAGTGAAGAAGTGATCAAAAATAGCTCTTCCTACCTAGTTTTGAGAGGTTTTTTCCTAGCCTCCCCTTTCTAAAAATATAACGTTGAAAAGGCTACAGTGCTTCATTTTACGATCACTTTTCCTGAAGCTGTACACGCCATATGACTGCCATAGGGCAAAACTATTCCTAGTGCTGCTTCCGAGGAATAACAGTGAAAAATTATTGCAGGCTGGAAATTAGAGAAAGTTAGCCACAGCCACGGCTACCTTTGACATCGGTTATCACAACACATTTACCATGCTAGCAGTTAGAGGCATTATTGGGGTAGAAGCCCCATTTTTCAAGACAGGGAGGTCTTAACAAGAAGCACTGCCTGCTGTGCTAACCACAGAGCCTGTGTGCGACCTCAACCTACAGTTTTGCAAAACCCTGGGCCTAAAATAACCAAAACTCCTGAGGATTTTAACCCAGCAAAACTGCTGGTGGTGTGAACGGGCTGGGAGCTCTGTGGACATCCTGGCACAGAGCCGGGGGGCTCTTGGGCAAACTAGAGGCAAATATAAATCAGCATTGCTCCAGTAAGTTCAGAGAAATGCTCACACTTGCAGACATTTCTGGGGAATAAAACCCCTGATCTGGGAGGATTTATGTTTATAATGCTTGGCCCTAACTCTGCAGCCAGTTACTAGGCTATTTATGGCAGCTGTTCCTAATTAGTTTATAGGCATGGCTCCTTTGTATGTGTTTGGGTTTATCTCCTGTGTGCTGTCACCCTGCTTGTGCACTCGGCTTTACTTTAGTACTTGCAGTACAAAAAGCAACAGCTGCATCCTGCTTCTTCACTGTGACATTTGACTTTCCTTTCTTTTATTGACTTGTTTTTAGCTGAGGCAAAACAGCGCACTTAAATATGGATGATTCTTATTTCTAAAATAAAAGGCCTGATACAAGGAAACGTTCTCCCTGCTAGTCTAATTTGTATCTAGGTTAATTGCTCTCCTGGTGGATGTTTAATTGATTCACGTAAAGAAAGCCAATGAAAGGCTCTAGCTCAGTGACGACTCTACATAACTGCAGTGACTCCTTTTTCTCTGTAATTAGCACTAAATGAGGAATCCAACCTGGGGATGGCTACTGAGATCTCCAAAAGATCCATTTTTATTTAGATGCTGTATATAACAATAGTTTATTTTTCTGATGCAGACCACTACAGTAAATGCTGAAATGAAAAGGTTTTTAGGTAAGAATGTTTTACAGCAAAATTAAGAAACAAGGGAGCATGAAAGCAGTCCTGCTTGGTGGACTTACCATGTGCAAAGCCTTTTTGGGTGAAGAATCTGAGAATTTCATGGTTTGAATTAGCTTATGAGTTTGGCTGAGGATCTCAGAGGAGCCTGTTCAATCTAGTCATTCTATGTTTCTTCGAAGTACAATAGCATGGTGGCAATTTCATCCCTTAGGACTCTTTGCAGTGGCTTGCTTCGGCTTTCTGGCCTAACCAACTGCCAGGTTCAGATTTTCCTCCAGCAGTGCATCAAATATTGCTGGAACCATATGGTAAACTGCAAATGTAAAATTGCACGAGAGCATCACTCAAATACAGGTGTCATCCGTATCAACCAGACCTACTTTCTTGCTCGTGGTCACAAAAATGCAACAACAGATCCTGCGTTTTACTGTGTCATCTTTTGAAACCGCTCCTCACGTGCCCATGGTCTGAGAAGACTGCCTGGTGCCTTTTGTGATAGAAACGTGAGCTGAGCATATCAAGTTCTTGTTCTCTGTTTGCATTTAATAAGGAGTTATGGGGACAGACATGCTTTGTAAGATATTCCTTACATTTTTAAGACTGCATACAGAAATCTGAGCTGCTTTTTGGCCAGAAAGTCAGTTCAATTTCTCTGGCCTTATAACATCTAAAGAATATTCTTAGTAGAAATACCTATAAGCTGATTAGGAGGGAAGCAATAAATACAAATCAAATCAAATCATGCAGACACTCACAGTAGGAAAATCAATAATTTTAGTAATACATTTTGCAAACTCATTTTATTGTAAAAAGAAGTATGTATAGCTCCTTAGACATCTTGATGAAGCAGGAGCTGCAAGTTCTCCTTTTTGTCTCAAGGTCCTCAGCTGCAGTAAAGCTCAGAAGTTTTTAAACAAGTTTAAAAGCCATGGTGCCAATTATACCAAGTAAAAGCTGGCGTGTGCAGAATGTGCACATAGGACAGACTAGCAAGGCCATCCATCCTGAAGGGATAGAGCAGAAGAGAGACATTTACAGGGAGCCGCCTGTGGCAGTTCTGAAATGATTCCATAATGTGATTTAAATGTGGAAAAAACAAAGGTAATTTTTAGTGCTTTTTTTTTTTTTTTTTTTTTTTTTTTTTAAATCAGTTACTGTTCTAGACAACTGTGCATTTGATTATATCAGTGACTGCATAAATCTGCAGTAAGACAGGAGCTTTTTTTCCATTTGGGATGGAAGGAAAGGTCATCAAAAATATGTTTTTTTCCTAAATTTGACAGTATAAAATGTAATTGTATATTCCTTGGGAGAATTATATTAATTGGAGTCCTTTTTCATTGCTTTAAGGCTCCAACATTTCTGTTTTTTGTGTATTTGTCTAGTTGATCTATCAGCATGTCTACCACTCAAACTTCTTTTCTTTCTCTCCCCCCGTTACAGATGAGTGTGGGAAGGACCTGCAGGGACAGAGAAGATATCTGCATACAGAAATTCAAATGATCTTCAGCAATGCCGTGGTCACAGTGATGCTGCAAGACCGTGACATGCAAATGTGGTGGAATTTGCTGCATTGCTTTTTTTTTTCACTTTTTCTATTTCCTAACTTAAGATTAGCATAAGGTCTTCACCAACTGTCTCAATGCCAATGAAACACATTTAGAAAACACTTTGAGAAAAGAATATAAAGGCTATCACCTGTAAATTCCAAGGTCAGAATATTCATCATTGTCCTTTGAAATGCTCCTTGTATTGGCATTGCAGGTTATGTCTGAAATTGCTAGGCTTAAAGTCTGTATGTTTTAGAATTAAAAAATAAAGCAAACAAAACTCCCCCAGCTGATCTCTTAACCTGATTTTCTTAAACAGCCAGTTGGAATTATTCAATGTTTGTGGAGAATGAGAGGAAGCTTTATCTAATAACCTCATCTCTTCTGATACGCCATAGTCTGCTCGCTGTACATCAGTGCATCCATTTCCCCCATGTCACTGCCTTGAAGTGACCTCAATCATTATGCCAGCGGTCACAATTTCAACAAACATGTTCCAGTGACTTACACCTTTTTTTTTCTACTGATTTTTCCTATTTCAAAGCAGTGTCCCCTCCTACTGATAGCAGAGACAACATTCGTTCTGTCGATGCTGCTGTTCCCTTTTAGTGCCTCATTAAGTATAATCATGTCCTGTTATTTTAGCTGTGTCCAATACTTATAGTTTCATAATCTGAAATAGAGATCACACTGCGGCCTCAATTTACAGCAAATTCTGCCTTCCTGTAAAAAAGATTCTAGTGAGAAATGGCAAATTTGCAAGAAATGGCAGATTTGCAGCCTGTCCGTGATAACGTTTCTCACCTCTACTCCTCCTGAGCCACCACCAGCTCCTCTGTTTTGTCCTCAGAGTGGAGCTGATTGCTGAAGCCAACCAGGCAGCAGGCACTGCCCAGGCAGCAAAACACAACTTGTCCTTTGAAAGGAATTCAATGGGGGCTTCCCTAAGGTCAGGCTCAGACAGCTAGTGAGGTTTTGCTGGGATTTCAGTGATCATTTCCAAGGTGGAAACCAATTGACAAAACTCACCTCTGGTACGACAGACCTTGCACTGCCATAAATCATTCTCCTTAACTAGCTTCCCCCCATTCAAAAGCGTTTTCTAAATGAAGCGGTCTATTCTTGTATCTCTGCCATTTGGGGAATGCAACCTTCGTTTGCCATTTCACATTTGTAGAACATCCCAGAGCTATGCCATGCCCTTCAGGAG
Source organism: Aythya ferina (assembly GCF_964211825.1). Classification (NCBI taxonomy): domain Eukaryota; kingdom Metazoa; phylum Chordata; class Aves; order Anseriformes; family Anatidae; genus Aythya; species Aythya ferina. The sequence goes on from NC_140310.1 coordinate 3,474,921, forward strand.
GGGCTGCGGTACATCGCATCTCACCAAAGCACACCCATCGATGGACTTTGACTTTCCTCGTGTCTCCGTTGGCATCGGGGACCAGCACAGCTCCTCCTGCTCATCCCAGGGAAAGTCAGGAGCAGATGTAATGCCCTTGCCAGCAGTGACACGCTGCAGAGCCGCAGTGTCCCAGGGGTGAGCTGCTAACGTCAGTGGCACCGGTGCGAATGAGAGCAGACATGGGCCAGGCCGGCGTGCCCTGGTTAGCCCTGCGGGGAGAAGGGGAGGAGAACAGATCTCCTTTGAGCCAGGCGTGGAGGAGGACCTCACCTTGCACAGACCACGTAGCTGACCCTCGCCAACTCAATTCCCAATTTTTTCCACTAAGGCACTTTTCTCCCTATTATATTTCTACCTCATCACACCAGCACTTGCTCTGCTCTCCTGCTCATTGCTACTTGGGCGCCGGGAAGACCTGTTGAAAGCAAACCCTTGCTGGTCATGTGTACACGCACACATCAGCCTCATCTTCCACTGATTTTGCTTTCTGTCTGCTAGGGAGAAGTGGAACCTGCATACTGCAATTCCTTAATTGCAGCACCCACTTTGGGCTGTAATTTGGCCTAATTGTGCACTTCCTTCACTGGTGCTATGAGCATTGTTTGTATAACATGGGTGCAATCCATGGTGTTCTTTTTATGTGCATGGTGCAGAGTAACTGAACCTGCCTGTTTTCATCTCATCTCAATCCCCTACAACAAAGTAAGTTTTACTCGCCATGGGAAGGGTTTGCAGAACTGGCTGCCATGACGGTGTTCATTCTGATGATTAAATGCCTTTCAATAAACCAAGGATAACTCCGTGTGGTGTTATTAAAATAGAGCTTTATGGGCCGTAACCTGCCATCATTTTGCATGCACAGCTCCTGCTGAGTTTGTCAGGACATCCATGCCCAGAGTGATGCTGTGAGGGAAATAGGAATGACCTCCTGGCTCCCTCTGCTCGCTCCTAGACCTTCCTCTGGGATCTGAATTGTCACAGAGAAAAGCAACCACGTGGTCTGACTGCTACAGGTACTAGAAGGGAGCACGTAACTAAGCTGTTCTGCTAAAGGTGATATATATCCTGCCAAAAAAAAAGAAAATAGTTAAAATCCATTGGTGGATTTATTAGACACATTCCCAGCAATTTGCCTGGGGAAAAGACGTCTCTATCGTCCGTCTGATTGCTCTCTGACACTGAATGGGATGTGAATCAGAGAAGCTGTCTTTCACATAATGTGCTTGCAGAACCACGTGAATACGGTTCTGAGCACAGGCTGATGTTCTCAGGGCTTCTCACCTTAGCAAAAAATGTTTTCTAAGGATCCATTGGCCGCATAAAACAAAGTTGGTATTTAAAAAGCACTGCCTCCTCACCTGAATATCTCAGTAAAATTATTACATCATCAACCCTGTTCCCATAACTTCATACAGAAAAATGTGGGTATAGAAAATCCATACACAAAGTGCAGTTGATCTAGCTGCAAGCCAGCCCAAAGAAATTGCTGCTGTGCTGTTCTGTGTTCCCGGCAGTGCATCGCTGCCCCTGGGGCTGCCGAGCTAATAACTCCGCTGCGCAGCATCCAACAAAATAATTTGTTTACTCTTGTGTGGTGCATTTATTAGATTTTAATGTTCTCCACCTCTTTGCTGATCCTAATTATAGCAATATTAAAAATGTCGCCGTGATTTTAGTGGTTTCGGAAACTTTTGTAAGGGGAGGATGAACCCTTTTATTGGATTGAGTTTTTGGTGCATTTCCATCTTCAGCCAAAAACACCCTTTCTGGTCCCCAGTTTTAATTATTTCAACTAATTGTTCAAATGGGTCTGTAAATCAAAAGATGCAATATGAAATTTTCTGTCAGGATGAAAGGCTGTAATGAAAAGTTAACGATTCTCATCAGTCGTCTGGCTTCTCTGATTTTTTGTCCTGATGCAGACTGGTCACAAGGAGAAGTAACTCTGGGATTCGTGCCAAACCATTTGCCTTTTCCAAAAGAAGCCTTAGGAGCATTGTGAGTTGGTCAGCTCGCTTGGTTTCCCATACAAAGCATGTGCCTGCTGTTCCTGGTTTGCAACCAACCCTTGTACAACTTCTTTTCCACACTGAATCTTCTTTATAAAAATAAAAAAATCCCATTTTCACTGACATAGTCATAGCAGCCTAGAAAAAATGCCCCTACCATTAAAAAGAGGAGTGCCAACAGCCTTTTGTTGTTTGCTTTCTGAAAAAATGTTGGATTCTTTTTGGATTATCATTTTTTTTACCCACAGGAACTGCATGGAACTACAGAATCATAGAATTGTCTAGGATGACCTTCAAGATCATCAAGCCTAATCATCAAAATCCTTCATGCCAGATCTTATCTTCATTTGGAATGCTTCCTTAGCAAATAGGAAGGTAGATGGAAGTCACTGCAGATAAGGGACCTGAGGATGTCCATGCAGAATGCCACTATCCATAGCCCAGCCACTGTTTGGGGATGCTGTTGTTCACCCCGCTTGTCCTGGGGCTTTGCTCGTCCCTGCCTCTTCTCCAGAAACCAGGGGCTCATTGCTTCTTCCCTGTTTATTACCCTTCCCCAATACAGCTCCTTTTTCAGAGCAATTTGCTCTTGCAGAGTCATTTCCATTGCCACAGGTAATTGTGCTACCTCAGCAGAGTGGCCCAGCATGGTTTATTGCCTTCTGCTCAGGCCAGGAGATTTTGGAGCAAATAGGGTGCTTAAACATGGCTGGTTGAAAAGCAGGATTAAAATGTGCTGGCAGAGAGATCATTCTAAATAAAGCCACGAAGTCAGAGAAGATCGTGGAAAAGAAATGCATGCTGGCAGGGAGGACGGCATCCTGCAGGAGCTGGCAGGAAAAGCGTGCTCAGCCTTGTCCTGTGTTCGGTGGTTATAGAAGGGATAGAAAAAATAAAAGGACTTTTTAGCACGGCTCAGGGCAGGGGTAACCCCAAATGCAAAAGAAGCGTGGGGAGAGATGCTGTGGGTGGATGTGGGGTGCTCTTCTCCCTCCTCCTGCTGGGGCTCTGCAGGTGTGAGCCCGTCTTGCATGAATCAGCAGGGCAGCCTGTGCTGGAGCTGCTCCTTCCAAAAAATGTCAGCAATTGCTTGATGAATTAAACATGTCCAAGGATTCCTTTCATCAGGGCGCTCACCACTATATTGCTTTCTAGGCTTTTTTTTTTTTTTTTCTTTCCCCTGTTGTTGCTCCATCTGCTAAAACTAGACAGAAACTGGGAAAGCCTTGATGTGTAGTTTGTGAACATGCAAGTTCTGATTTCAGAAGAGAGGCGGCTGAGCGCAGAGGTGTGCGTGGGGGGATGCACATGTTCCTACATCCCCGGTTACAGGAGGGAATTTTGTGTATTTTATCCTTAAGAAAAGAGGAAAAAACTCCCGACCTGAACAGCTGAGTGGTGCTGCTGCACATCGTACAGACAAGTGTGAATCAGACATCAGTGAGAAGAGAGGTGTGGGGGATGTTCTGGAGGATAATGGATGTGTCTAAGTGATAATGGGCTTGAAGCATAATTAATGTTAATGGATAGCATTTATATGGAATGCAAAGAATGTTCTGAAAGACAGGAAAAAAAATAAGATATGAAGTTTTAAGCTCTGAGGGAGCTACTATGCTGTTATTTCATGCATTTTATCTATGGAAAACCTTTGCTGTTTAGAAACTTGTGAGGACTTGGAGATATGTGGCTGGTTTTATTCACACTGTGACAAACGTGAGGTACTCTGTCCACAAGGCAGTGCCATCAGGCTGATATGGTGAAATAACAACTTTTCAATTCTTTGTGTGCATTGAAATCCAGAAAAAAAAAGACGATCTGAGCCAGAATAACAAAAATAAAAATGAAGAGGAGCTCTGCAGAGGGTATGAAACCTCAGGGAGGGTTTGTAACTTATAGCTGTGAGGAGGTAACCAGTAAAAAGAGCTTGTATGACTGCGAGTACTCATGGGCTCGTGCCCCTCTGGCAGTGCTGGTGATACTGCTTTCTCTAGGACTGGTCCATGGAGGATTGAGCCTATTGATGGATGCGGGAAGAAAAGCCCTTCCTCTGGCTCTGGTGGCAGATGGGGATGCTCTTGTGGCTGGAAATCTCTGATGCAGCACTAGCCCTGATTCATTATAGCAGTCGTTAGCCTGGAAACATAATTTTCCCGTGAACAGTGATGTTAAAATTCTTCAGAGCGGTTGTGTTGTAGTACATCTGCAATATTGCTGCCCTTGCTGGCTCTGCATCTCCAGATATTTATAGAAATGGAACTATAAGTCTTGTTACCTCTGTGGTAACAAGACATGGAGGGAAAGGTCTGTGTGTCTGCATCACGAACTACTTCCAGCTAGACTGCTCCTGGTCCAATACTTATTTCTTGCCTTGATTTGTGTTCCTTGGCTATAAATTTATTAATGCTCGTTGTGTATTTCCCACCAAATATTTCCTGGCTAGCAATTTGCCATGAATATTTACCATTCATATTCTGGACTATTTCCCTTCTATGGCAAATATTTCATTATTTTAAATTCGGCTGTCTAATGTGTAAGGCTAATGGTCTTTTTCAAATGAAAAACGGGCAAAGCACTTTATGAGAATATTATGAGCAAAAAGGTACTTTTTGTTGCTGAATTCAATTCTTTAGAACTTTAATTTCATAAAATTGTGGAGAAAAGCAAGCTCAGCTGCTAATGATTTGTACCAGTACTCGAGGGACTGCATGCTAACAACCCAGGGTCCCTATTTATTCGTGGAAGGGCTGCACAAATAAGGCTGAAAATAAGTTTTTTTTTGTTTTAATTAAAAATACAGGTACTGAGTTCTGGTCCCTCACACAAGAAATGTGCTTGGAAGAGCTTTTATTACCTTATTATTGTATCGCAGAGTCCTACAAATACAGAGGAAGATCATTGGACTGGTGAGCTGCTATTAATATTTAGGGAAATTAATGTGTGAGACAAATAATTAAAGGCTAAAGCAGTCCAGGCAAAGCAGGCAATATGAAAAACAATCCATGTCTTTTTTTTCTGGTGCCTGTACTGGACTCTGCAGACCTTTTGTCTCTCTGTGGATGGTTCTTGTTTGGTTTCTGACCATTACCATTTCACGGTCCCCTTCTGCAGTGACCCTAAAGACCACAGCTTGAGGTAGGATTAATAAGAGTTCAGATTTAGCACCAGCTGCCTTAGATGACTTCAGTTTTGCAGAGCAAATGCTAATTAGGTCCTCGGACCTGGCACCACTAATGGCATAGCTTCCTTGGTGTAAGCAGAATTAGCTCGAGCGTTAGACTGGGTGACAGATCCCTAAAGGATGGATTGTGGAAAGTCTCTGGGGAGCTGTCAAGGCACATGCCAAAACCACAAGGTTTGCAGCAGAGCCCATCTCCAGCAGAAGCTGGCGCTGGAAGCGGGTGGCCCCATGCACACGAGATGCTACCAAGGGGGAGGTTTTTGTCCATGCATCTGCCTCCCAGCTTCTTTTCAGTGCGTTGTTTCTGGTGAGGGGCAAACCTTTCTGTTTCACCTCTCTGAAAACAAGGATGCTCCTCACAGGGGACATTGCTTGCTCATGCAGAGAGCTTTTCTTTTCCTTCTGCCTTTAGATTATATTGCCCTGGTGCATCAGCACTGCAATTTCTCCCCTTCCTACCTACCTCCTTGTAAGAAACTCCTCTTTTTTGATGGCTGTTGTTTGTGCTAACCCTGGATGCTGACTTTCCCTTACAGCACTGCTCAAAGCTCAGTGGACCTTTGTGTTATTACTGCAAAAAGCATCACGCTCACAGAGCAGGGGCAAAGCATACACACTTCTGTACTATGTGAATGAAAAAAACACTGACAGCAGGCACTGCAAGCCCCAAACTCCCAGTAATGTGCCCATAACCCACTGCATAACTCAGTTTGCCAATGTGGTGGGACCCCACCCTGCCCAACGCAGCTCAGGCAGGGATGAGCAGCCCTGATCCCCAGCAATTTTATTAAATTTAAAAAGGGGGGTCATTGTATTTCATCCCCTTCCATGGACAGAAAGGTCGAGCTAAGTGAAGAATTAGAAAAATGAGCCTTATGAACCTTGTGCCCAGCCCATTAGGAAACACTTCCATCTGCCTTACAGGGAATCAGCCACAGATATTCAGCCAGATAAGCTGTTCTGATCTCTTTTGTCAGTGCTGGCATATTTACAATACTTTGCTGGCATGTTACTTGGGAATTGCAGGCAGATCCTCCCCGACATAGTGGGAACAGGCGCATCACATGCTACATACTCCTGTCTAGAGGCTCTTGGCAAACCTCAACTTGGAGTCAATCAAGGCAGGATTTTATAACCACTTCTACCCCCACCCCCTTCTCACATCCCTTATTTCCATCCCTGCTCTTCAAAGCAGGATGATTCACATGTTATAGTAACCTACATTTGGCTTGGCACCACTTATGGGCTATATTTAGAGGACAGAGCCACCCTGCTCTTCCTCCTTCATTCATTGTGCTTTTTCTCCAGGTTCAGAGGGGAGCCGGGAGGTTAAAAGAGCTGCCCAACATCAGCTTGGCTTTGGGTCTGGGCCAGGGCTGGGTGCCTTTTGTGGCACCCAAATCCGGACTACGAAAGAGTTGTGCACTTCAGAAAGCCCCGAGTGCTTCCTTCCAGCAGTCGGCTCTCCCCGAGCTCTTTCAGACTGAGAGCCTAAAAATAAAGCCAAGCGGCATCGCTCGCGCTGCGGTAGCTAGCGGGCGGGCTGTTCCCACCGGCGGATGTTGGTGGCTTGCGTACTTCTGCGTGGGCGTAATGGCTCGGCTGTTATCTTTTGCACCTCTAGCACCAGACTATCCACAAAAGCATGTCTTTTTTTTTTTTTTTTTTTTTTTCCCTTTTACTTATTTATTTATTTTTTAAAGCAAACAGGCTCGCTTCCTTCTTTCATCTGAGCCGCGGGAGCCTCCTTTGTTTCAGCGGCTGCCCACTGGGAAATGCTACCCCGATAGAAAACAGCCCACTGGCAGCCCCGCGGAGGGAAAGCCCAGCTGATCTCCCCCTTTGTCCCCCCCTAAACACGGCCTCGGTGCTCCGTGGTCACCGTCTGGGGGACAGTAGCTGTGCTGCTGAAACAGCTTTATCGACAGCCCCGCCTGGCTCTCGGCCACCGCTTGCAGCATCCTCTGCTCACGTCCCAATAAAAGCGATCGATAAAGCACGGCAGGGGCGTTTTGATGAGGATGCTGTCGGGGCGAGCCGTGTTTCACTCAGCTGTTTCACCCAGCACGGCACTGCAAGGGGAATTCAGCCTCTGGCTTTTAGCTGGGTGGTGCTCATGTCAGACAAGGGAAAAAGACGGGGTGAGACATGTATGTACGAGCAGCATCTATTGGGTTTTCCATATTTCTGACGAGGATTTTAGAGCAGTCACATACAATGGCAGGTATAAAATGATGTTACTGGATGTGACTCTGAGCGCCTGCACACCCCAAGGCTGTTGGTGGCCCTGCTCACCACATTTGCAGTATCAGAGCCTGGTACTGGGAGGGCATCACGATGAACTGTGCATGATCCAGAGGTGAAGGACCAAAAGAGCAGGAGGAAAGGATGCAAAGGGTGCTCACAGCCTGCCTGCATCCTGCTTTCTCTGCAGGCACCTGCCGAAAGATGGATGGCTCAGCCTTAGGACACCGTGCTCTGGTTAGGGCGGCTGAGTTTCATTCTCTGTTCTGCTCAATGTGTTCTTGCACAAACCTAAATTCTGTACCTACAAAATGTGGGTAGCAGTAACTCTTCTGGGAGTTAAAAGGAGAGAAATGCATTAGGCAGTGCTGGACCCAGGTGCCCTGGAAGGTGCTGAGCCCTGCTCGGTTCATAACGAGCTCCCTGCGTAGCCCAGCACGGGTTTATGTACATCTCATTCCTGCAGGACTGAAATATTACGGCGTGTGTCAAGCCAAAACTTGCTTTCCTGGCCGAAGTGGTTTATTGCCTTCTGGAGCAGACGCTACCCCCTCCCATCCATCCAAAATGTCTCAGTCATCTGCAGCCTGCTGACCACAGTGAAAAACCCGGCAGAAGGAAGACTCCAGGGCTGGCACCAGCGCTGAGAAACTTTGTCTGCGAGTGCACAGGGGGGGAGAGCCCTTTGCATGGCACAGATCAATGTCTGGGAAGTTAGGGGAGAGGACGAAGCAGGATGAAGTCAAAGCAACAGCTTCTGTCTCATTTTTGCAGTCCAGCTTGTCCAGTACCGTCTGCATCTCCACCACGTGGAGTTTTCCTTTTTTTTCAAACTTTATGGCTTTTTTTTTTTTTCTGACAGATTTTCTCCAGCTTTACTGCCAGGGCTTCATCTTTCCCTAAATAATCATCACCGAGAGGGTCTGTGAGGGTCGTTCTGCCTGACCAGGGCTCCTGGGTGCCCCCTGCCCAGCGCTGCTGAGGCTGTGCCCCATCAGGATGAGGTCCCCTAGGAGGTGCCCTGGCTGCTCACGTTATAGTAGCAGCTGTGTGGCAGGGAGCAGCCGGTGCTTTGGGGCCATCGCTGACACCCCCGGGTGCTGCAACAGCCAGGGGGTGGGGAATAAGCAATTCTACCAACTTCTTGATTGACTTCACGTTTTCATGGGCAAATGTCAACACAGTTCACTGACAATATTGATTTTGCTGCCTGGAGCAGATGGGCACAGCAGGTAAGGTTTGTGGATGAATGCAGGACACAGATTGGTGATACCGGGGAAATCCCCACGAGTTTAGGGTCAGGTTCCCTGAAAGCACACATTTGTCTGCTGCTTCTGCAGGCAGAGCTGCTGTGGGGAGCAGATGCTGAGCTGCTGCGCATCAGCGTTGGGTCACAAATCTGTCGTGGGCTCAGTCAATTCCCAGGTTTACTGGGAGAAAATCAAGCCTGCATGGGCCAATTTCTGTGAGCTGCCACTCTCGGTGAGATTTCGGGTTTGGACCAGGCTCTGCACCCGTCAACTCCCCAGGGAGAGCAGCAGCCAAGCCGCAGCTCCGAGGCTGCTGCCCAGCCTGGTGGCTGGTCCCCAGATTGCTGCCTGCTGCCGCCAGCATCCTTCATCCCCCTTCAGACCTCACCCAGGGACAAACTCCCCCCGGCTGTCACCAGCACAAAGCCTCCCGCACAGGCAAACATTTCTGTTATTAAAGGTCTCGCCTGCGCTTCAGGCACACTGCCCTTTCCGAGCACTGCTGCTGAGTTGATGTATTATTCTCATTCTCCCTCCTGCCCTGACACGGCGCTGGCAGGGAGTTTTCTTTATTGGGCACCGCTCGGTGAGAAAGTGGGGCTTGGATGAGCATCAGCGCTCATTAATCACAAGAGTTCAGCCTCCTTTGCGCTGCAAGGGAGCTGGTTGCCTTTGGCTTTTTCTTGCATTTTGCCAAGAGGCAGAGCTGGAGGGATGCCCTAGGCTGGGGACAGAGCCCCCCAGCGATGGGGACAGTGGCTGTGCCACCACCAAGGACACTGCAGAGAGAGCAAAGGCACCTGCCAGGAGCACAGGAGCTTGGGAAGAAGGAGGGTGTCTCCTTTTAAATGCACGTGGCTGTGGGGCAGATTTTCCCCTTTTAAAGGGACAAACCTGAGCAAATAAATAAAAAAACGCACCTTTCCTTTTCTGCAAGATTAAATGCTGTCGTGTAATCGTGCATTAACCTTTGGTCCTGCATTAGGCTGCTGCTGCTTCGCACCCTTGATGCTTTTAAGCCGGGATTGCAATTAGCCAAAGAGGTTCTTGACAGCCATCCAGGCAACCCCGTACCAGGGCCCTGCTCCCTCGAGGGGGGACGGATCACTGCTCACGGAGGCACCCGGCCCGCAGGAAGCTGCAAAAGGAGGCTCCTTCCCTGCGGGCTGAGGCTAAATGGAGGCTTTTTTGTTTGGAGTGGGTGGTTGGAGGTGGCTTTCAGGCTGAAAAGCTTCCTGCTCAGATGCATTTCTTTGCTGCACTCCCACTCCCACAAATTAGATTACGGGAGTGCAGGGATGCTCCCCTGGGTCTTGCTGTACAGTAGGGATATTTATAGGAAAAGCTTTTTAATAGCCTGAGTCAAAAAATCTGCTTTAAAGCAAGCCCATCCCCAGATAATTAAATAACCCAGAAATGATTAAGAGTATTGATCAGGCTCTCGAGCCCCCTCCCACTTCAGCAGGAGGCAGACACCACCAGAAGCGGCTGAATTTGGGAACTATTGTTAATTCCCAGCAGGAAGATGAGGTCCAGGGACTGTCCTGGGGAGCTGGCAGTGGGTCCCTCCCTTCCTAATTTTAAATATTGGTCCAGTGCCACAGGCAGTACGAAACACATCTGCTGGGGGACGATGTGAACTGCAAAGAGCTGCACTCTCGTGTCTTTTGTGGCCCCGATGAAATTTGCACAGGTTTCATCCAATGACTTTTAAAACTATTTTGACTTAAACCTCACATTTCCTGCTTAACACATTCATTCATTTGCTTGTTTGTTTAAAATCACACAGGGTTTTTTCAGGATGTTTTCTTCTCAGGCACCATTTCCAAATTTGCTGATTATTCTGGAGACTGCCAGAAACCTTATTTTCTCTGAAAGCCCATACAGGTAAAGATAAGTGAATAAAAGTAAAACATTCAAGGTGAAACATTCCAAATTCTCTGTTCAAAATGTATTTTCCTTCTTTATTATTGTTATAAACTTGGTTTACAATAAAGCATTAAAGTTACTCCCAAATGACTTCTCTCTTTGAAAATTTTGCTTCATAGATTGATGCCTAGTAAGAAAGTAAAAAATAAAAAATAAAAGTCAAGGTAAAAATTGCAAATACCAGTTTCAGTTCTCATGCAGCTATTTGCCGAGTTAAATTACCTGTCAGCATTACACATTAGGCTCCATATCCTTTGGTAATCTCAATTTTCATTTGGTAATAAATGTTAATCACCAGAATTGATATTCACAGTTTAATTATATAGGCTCATGTAGGTGCAGTTGCACAGATGAATCTTATATTTCTCTCAGTGTATAATGTGGCCTAAACACTGTAATATATTTCATATTATTTAGGTCACATATTTGCAAAGGATAACACAAAAATTCAAACCTCTTCTGTCAAGAAACTCCGTGCCTGGCCCAGGTACTTCTGACACCAGTGAGAGATTTTTTTCATAAATATTAATGCAAGTTGGATTCAGTCTTCAGCATGGGGAGCATAAAAAACATGAGAAAATTAATGTGTTTGGAAAACATGCAGCCTAATTTTGACTTTGGTTGTGGAAGATATAAGATTACAGTCAGGGACTGCAAGTGAGTGTAAGCGCTGTGAGTGTAAGTTCCTACCTAGCATGAAAATATACGGTCTGAGCTTTGGAGCCTGTGTCTGCAGCTCCGTAACCCCACAGACACACAAAGAAAATGCCCCAAACCAGCTTGTCTGCAGCTCGGGGGTTCAGGCCGCCCGCAGAGAGGTGCCTCTCGCCGGTCTCTTTCCTACCGGGAATGAATTCTGGTCAGTATAATAAAAGAGATTAGAAAGGGTTTGTGCCAGGTTTTATGTTCCTTGGTTTTCTTTTGTGTGCAAAAATCTCTCTGACTTCCTAAGTACGAAGGCTGGGTCAGAGGCACCTTGAACTCTACCGAAAAGAATTGCTTAGTCCACGCGCACCTCGCTCAGGCAATCTAAAGCAGAAGACTGACGTGTAGTCAAGGAATTGTTTACCAGCCATGGGAAGATCTTGAAGGTCAAACTGCAGCTTATTGCCCTGCTTTTTTTCTTTGTATGGCCAGAGAATGAAGAGATCAGGGAGGAACCAGGCTTCCCTGCACTGCAGGCAGTGGATGACACCGGAGGGGGTGTTGCTGAAAGCAGCACAGGTTTCCCAGTTGTCTCCCGTTGTTGTCTGATCGCCCAATATCCAAACTGGCTTTGCACAAACTTAAAGCATTTCTGGTTCTGCATTGGACTCACGAACAATAGAGAATCATTCAGAATAACTAAAATGAGGGGCAAAGAGCAAATCTCATCAAGGTGACCTGAGCTCAAAGATAGCAATTTCACCAAAACCAAACAAAAATTACACACGGATCCACTGTGAACCAAGTGGAAGACCTCTCCCTGCAACATCCAGAACCCCTGCCTGGTTGTACGTATTCTGCTTGTTATGCAAGAGAAAAGAAATCAGATATTCAGTGCAGGTAGCTGGGGTAATTCAGCGCCTGTCCTGAAGTAATGAAAAGTCCTAACAGCGCTTGGCATCTGCTGCTGCCGCCTGGGCATCATCTGCTTTGTTTCCAGCTTATTATGTGACCTTGGGGAAGCACATCACCTCCTTGTGCATCAGCTGTTCTCTTTGCCAGCACTCGATCATATTTGTAAGACATTTTGGATCACGAGCTGCAAAAGTCCCTGTCAGCAGTGCTGGAAGCCAAGGATAGGAAGCAGGAGGCTGTGATTTCCTCACCAGACCCTCACCCCGTCGGCCTCCTCCTGGATTTCTATTTCTTAATCCGTCAGTTCGAATCCTTTGCTGCTAAAAATCAGCTTTGTTAACAATGTGACTTTCAGATGGAATTAAAGTTTTAATTGACTGACAGCCACTTAGTGGTTTCCACTATTTGGTAAACCTCTCAATTAGCCATTTGTCCCCTGATGTTTCAGTGATTATAAGAGAGAGAAATGTTGGCTCTCACGACGCCCAACCATCGCACTAGTGATTAATGGAGCATCAGCCCTGCTTTTCAACGGAGCCTTGATGGGAATAGGAGAGTATTTATTGTCTTTCTGAAATGAAGTCGGAGGTAAAACTGTTGCAGCACTCAATCTGCAAGATGTTTTGGCAATTTACTCTTGCCTTGTCTGACGTGTTGAATTCAGGAGACAAACAAAAAGCATCTGGAAGTATTTTGGTACACTCAATACGCTTTGGAAATTGAGCTGTAAGTTGAAGCATCAAGGGTTAGACCCTGAAGTCTTGATCCTGCTCAGGGGACAAAACTTCAAGCTGTTATTTCTTGCTAAGGCGTTTGCAGAATCATCCCTGAGTCATGCTACAATGATCCGTATGCTGACCCGCACTGCCACCTAATTTCCATGTGGCCGTTCCCTGAGTCTGCTGGCATCTCAGACTGTGTTTAGGGCATGTAACTGCCCACAGCGGGCCTTTTCTTGAAGGCAACCTGGGGAACTGAAGCAGCAAAGAGAAGTAAATTACTCTGTTTTAGCACAAGGCACTGCAGGGTAATAAAACCCTGCAGGTGATGAGTTTGGCCAGAAGCTGGTATTTGCTTGCAGAGCACCCAGCGCAACCCAGTGAGCCCAGTAACAACCAGTGGGCGATCATGAGCCAAAAGAGTGAGTCCCTGACAAGCTTCGGGTTAAGGATTGGGCATTATAAAACTCACGTGAGCCCTGTGTTGAGAGGTGCTGGTCTAGGAGCATCAATTTCAGCCTCTGTGAGCAAACTTATCGAGGGAAAAGGGTTCATTTCTACAGTCGCTTTCCCAGCTGTAACCATGCTCCGACTGTTATGGAAATTTAGCTCTATGGGTTAGATTTACAGCACTTTTTGAAGCTTGTAAAATCATTTGCTTCTATTAATACCGTTCTTTGCCCCACTGCCATTTTTATGATGGACAAATCTGCAAGTCACAGATGGAGAAAGACCAGAAAGAAGGAAATTAGAGTAATACGAGGAGACCGATTTCAGCCCACACAAAGTCAGCTGGAAAGCTGGAATGCGAGCCCAGGGACTTTCTAAGAAATGCATTCATCTTGCACAATTTGGGGCCATGGCAAAATCACCACTGAAAGAGGGATTAGGCTCATAACTAGTTTCTGGAGTTGAAATGGAGAAATGAACAGGATGTGAAAAGCAGAAGAGATGCTGGGAGTTTGGGGCTGGGTCTGTAGATGCACTTCCTCAGCTGCACCCTCCAAAAAAGCCCAAATCTAGTCCCTGGTGGGCTTTTAATGTACTTCTGGGTCAGTACGAGGCCAGATCTGTGACCCCATGAACAGGAACACAAAGTTTACCAGAAAGTCTTAAGTGACCCTCGCACTTAATTTATTATTCTGGGTGACTTTTTGCTATGTTTTAGCATCTTTAAATACTCAGCTTCTTCCTAATTCTATGGGGAAGCCTTGGATGTCTCTTCCATGGTGAATTAACTCTGTACTACTGTATTCATCAGCTGGAAAATGCAAACATTTAGTGTCAGGACTGTGGAAATGCAAATGAGGATAAAGACACATTTGCTCCTATGCTGTCCGTCCTGCTTTATATCCAGAGAGCCCAAATCCTTTATTTTAATATTAGCCTGATCTTTCCCGTCTGCCAAGATTCAGCTTTCCATTCTGGTGGTTTTGTTTGTTTTATCTAAGTTATAATTCCATGAGAAAGCAGTATCGTAAAGGAAAACGTGACACACTTTAGTACACCACTGAAATGAAAAGAGATTTACAAAGCCCGTATTGCTTTGTACATCTCCATATATTTTGTTTTCTAAACTAATCAAAAGGAAATAAAACAGAGAGTCAGCTTCAGTCTCCACTCTTTATTTATTTGTATGAATGCCATTTCCCCATTGTAACTTTTTCTTTCTATCTCCACTCTTGTTTGGTCTGGCTTAAAATACAATGCATTTTGACTGATCCATGAAAGCTTATAACAAAGTGATTAGAGACAGAAAAGGGAACAAAGCTCACTTTTGAGAAGGTTCAGCTCACAAATGATCTTCTGACCTTGAAATAAACCTGCTTCGGGAACAAAATTCAAATTGTGACTCTAACTAGACAGCATCAAGGACATTTGCATCTTAAAGCAATTTAGAAGAGCTCATATAAAGCGCTTGATATTCTTTATGGTTTATTTTCCGTGATCTTTTCAGCATAAAAACTGCAATTCCTTCTTCAACTGAACAATGTCCATTTTTAGCAGCAGGAGCAGGTATTTCTAACTCATCCTGTGTTACCACCTGCATTTATTCTTGCCCAATTCCTACCTGGCCAATCTCACTCATCCACACTCTGCTTGTGGGCATTTAATCCCTCTGATGGCCATGAACCCCTTGAGTTCTGTAGTCTCAGGAGCTTTCTCTGTGTTTATTTATTTATTAATTATTTTTTTTAATGTATGTATTTTACGTATATAAAGGATGCTATGTAACTAGAGAGCGTGGCCAGGTTTTTCCAAGGTGATTCTCTGTTTGCAGCTGAGAATAGATGTCATAATAGATGTTATACCTTAAAGCACCCTGGATTTTTAGGCAGCGCTGTGTAATTTGGGAAGCAGCTAATTATGGAGCTTCCCTGAGGGCTCTGGTGGCAAGGAAGGAGCTGTTCATATGGTTTGGGGTGTCTAGGTGAGCTAGTGTCTCTGGGCAATCTCTAGGTGATTTTATAGTGTAATATTTGAAGTCTACCTTGTAATGTTTTGCCTGATGTCTAGCTTGGTGAGATTTGTAACCTTGTGAGTTATTTTCTAGGGCAAATGCTTAGAAACATGCAGCAGCTGCACCTGCTGTACCCAGGTAGTGGCTAATGATGGGCTCTGATCCCTTCTCTAGTGATAGGGTAGGGGATAACAAAGCATGGGCTTTTGATCTTGGAATAATTCACATCCCAGGTATGGGCTTTTTAAAGGCCCCCAGAATTGATCAAGACCACCTTACAGCAGGACCCCAAGACTTCTGCCTTTACTTGGCATTCCTGGCCCAAGACTTCTGAATTACTTGCACCTGCCCTAGTAAATGTTCCTACAATGGCAGCTTGGTTACAAGGGAGATGAGGATGCTGTTATTAACAAACACATTAATATCACCTGAAGCTGTAACAGTTCACACGCCTGTGTTTAAGGCAGCTGGGAGCAGCAGCCTATCCACAAGTGCTGAGCAATTCTGAGATGCAGGGGATTTCTGAGTGTTAATTAAGCTTTCTCCCCCAGGTCACCAGGGAAATGCTTGCTGTCTGCTTTATCTTGGCCTTTTCTCTCTTCACAAAGACAGAAATCAAACATTAAGAAATGAGAAGATGGTGCAAGAAAGATACAACAATCAATCAAATCCTTTCCAAAGCAGGAGTGGCTGCCTCTAAGTGACACTGAGAAAACAGAAGCAACTTCCTTCCTAGATGAAAGGTGAAGTAAGAAGATCTCGTTAACATATTTTAACGAGCTACTGCCCTTTTGGCTGACAGACAGTGACTTCCATGTGTGCATGGTGCAGCTTGTAGAGGAGGTTGGCTTAACTCCTTTGTGTGACTGTGGGCTCTTGGGCTGCAGATGGAGGCTTGCTGTGCCCCAATGGTGGGAGCTGCAAGCCTCTGAAAATGTGCTAATGTAGTCACAGCAGGCCTCAGTGAAGGAGGAGTGCTGTGGCAAGGTCTGTGTAAGCATAAAAGCACTGGATTTGAGATGCAATCCCACTTTCCTAGGGCTCTGTCTTACTACTGCCCTGAAAGAACAGCTGTGAGGTTTAAGACTACGTGAGGCATCCTGAAGGGTGAATAAAATCACTTTCATTTATCAGATAATGCTTTCTTCTTACCTGCTCTGAATCTTCTTACAATAACTCTTTGCAGAAGTGCTTGGCATGGCTTCCTGCTCAATATCCCAGAGATATTAGAAAGTAGCTATGGGAGATAAGGAGTGGTTATTCACAGCAGGAGCTTAATCATAAATGGGTCCTGCTACAAATAAACATCTCTAAACAGATGCCTGGCACAAAAGCAATGTCTCTATCCAGAGATTTTTTCTATTTCATCAGTTTATGATAATTGACAGGCTTGTGTTTCATAAGTCTGTTTCAAGTTCAGGAGTTTGGGGGGGGGGGTGGGAAGGAGGTGTTTTTTTTTTTCTGGAAGCTGATAGCTTGCAAGGATAACTTGCAGCAACTTCAGTCTTTAAAGATCTTTAACAGTAGTTCAAAGTAAAAGCCACAACCGTGATCACAACTGATGGATAAGGCCCTTCAGCAAGGCAAAGTAGGGGGATTTGGCAACCCAGCCCTTCTCAGCAAGGATATCATGCAGTGCTTGGGGATGTTGGCCCTCCAGAACAGACAGCTTTACTGCTGGCACTGCAAATTAGGGCTTTCTGTTGTCTAAACACTTGATCAAAAGCTTCTTGTCAGGAAGAATTAGTAGCTAAGAAAAAAACAACTAAAAATTTTAGGCTTGAAGCAAGCTGATAAATGATGTTTTTCCTTCTGGACCATCCATCATATATTTTTTCTGATCACACTGATGCAATGGATGGATGAGTTGTTTTTCTCAGCTTCCTCTGACTTGCCATATGCAAAATATTTGTGTAGGGGTGCTAATCCTTGCTCTCAGATGAGTTCCTCAATCTGTCTAACAAAGTTTTATACCCAACTGAATTTTCTTTTCAAGCTGGAACTCCGTTTGGTCTCTGAGGTGTACTGGCAAGGCGTTTTTCCAAGATGCTTTCTTCATGCTCTACTGGATCACAAGAATGCTGAATAGCTGTCAATATCATACAGGGTAATAGAAAGCATAGTAGGTGGCCTTATACATATATTTAACATCTAATTGGGGATTCACTGGCTTTAGTTGGATTCCACAGTCAGGAACTCTCCAAAGTGCCTTGCAGTGGCCAGACTCTGCCCAGCTCTGACTGTGCAGTGGTGAAAAAGTGTTTCCTTTTCCTGCTTCTCCCCTCCCTTGGTAAAAAATACGGTGGAGATGATCTGCGATAGATCTGATCCTTCACTCAGGTAGTAAATTAATGTTATGGATCCTCAAAGGAACTTAGCAGAAGTCAGATGTGGGTGTTTTGTATGTCTGGGCACTGATCTGCCCTAGCTTGGACATCAGATGTAGATTTAGGGACTTGGCTTGAGGCACATTGTTCAAAATGTGAATATCAAGGGGAATTTTTTTCGCACTCACTACTTGAAGGGCTCAACCATTCATTAGACAGTGAAAATATACATATACTTCTGCAATATTACTCAAAACAGTGAATGAAATAGCAGTCTTGTTTTTCTTCCAGTGAAAGAAAGTACATGTAAAATTTGGCACCTGCAGTAAGAGCTGAACAACGAAGTAAACGTACCCATGCATGAAGCAGAGCATTTTTAGCTCATGGCTTGCTTCAGCTGACGTACAGTTGATGTCTCTATTTGACATGGCCTTCAGGAAGGATTTCTTTAATTCATTTATAGACCTTGAAGTGTAAAATTGATCTCTTCTGGCTGTTTCTGATACTTCTTAGCAAACAAATGCTCCTTCCCCCAGGAAAGGCCTTTATGTACTTAGATTAATGATATGTAGAGTAACAGGAGCTCTTCAGTCAGCAGTCTAAAGGATAAGGCTTGAGCTATGACTGTTTCCTTGCTTATTAGGTAAGTGATGCATTAATTCTGTTGTGATGTTTATCTCAAGTAGCGCTATGTGTCTGGATGCTGTTAAGTGGCTTAATTATCTTTTTCTGTCCTCTACTTGCAAAGAGGTCAAATGCAGTACAAGGGAGCAAATCCCCAGTAATTTGATATTGAACTATTTTCAAAGGTTATTTGTGGTACGGCAGCTTTTCTCCTTGTCAGATAGGAAGCACTGCACTGTTTTGAGAATTCTGGAGTCTTGGAGCATGAAATACTTATTTCTGAATAATTTCAGGAGATGCATAGTCCCTGATATCTGCACAAGACCCAGCAATGTCTGTTCTTTTGGTAGAAACCTGTTAACACTGAAGACGGATCAATTAATGAACTGTGCTACCTTTAATAATTGAATTAGTTTGAGCTGCAGTGTATTTCTGATTATGAAATGCAGCTAGAATATGAAGCTCTTTAAGCTAAGATACAGGTGCTAAGGTACAGGTGGGGTTCTCGAAGTCCCAGACACTCCAGTGTCACTATTTAGTGACTGCTTCATGCTTCCTTACACATTATGGCACTCAGTTTTCTAGTGGAAAGCTTAATCTTGTCCATCAGAAACTTCAAATGTGGCCAAGCTGCCCTGGATGACCCAGACTGAAGCAGGATCCCACGTGGGCTTGAGTGTTGACACAGAAATAAGTATTTGATGGAATAAATCCATGCTGCCAGATTGCAATATGGGATTTTTGTTTCTGGATGGACTTGATCTCTTGTTTTGCAGGAACAGTGTGAGTGGCGTGTCTAAGCAGCAGGAAAACACTAGACAGCAAGATAATTCCACAAGGAGAGAGGAGAAAAGGGTAAGTTAACTCATGTATTTTAATTGCAGCTCTGTAAGAGGCTTCACCATAGCAAACAGATAGCATGTCAGTAACAAAACAGAAATAAACCTGGCAGAGCAAATAACCTTTCCCCTTGCTAATTAATGAACCTGCTAGAAAATGCCAGGCAGGAAGTGTTCAAGGGACTTTGTGATGCTGTCACCCAGAGATGTCAGCAAGTCAATGTGGAGGTGAACATATGCTGTGTAGATAAAGTAGGACTGACAGATTACTTCTGTGGGCATTATTATAACTTCTGGAGATGACAATGAAAACTAGAGAGTTCTAAGCTACTCCATTTGATTTCTTCCTTTAATTCCTTTTAGCTGTCAGTTTAATCGGGCTGTGTGAACTTGGTTGTGATTTAAATCATACAGGGGAGTGGTTTGCTTAAACTTCTGTATGGGGACCTGGGGTTTGGTGTGGTCCATATAACAGGCTATCATTTATTCTGTGGCCTTTGTAAACAGCCTCTCAACGTGGTAGCAATAGCACCAAAAGCCGTCACAACCTGTCTGAGCAGCACGTAACTGCAAATACTTCCATAAAAGCACATGCAGAAACAATGAGCCTCTGAAAGCCCTTCAATGGAAAGTAAACTAGAACATTACTGGCCTTGGATGTGGCATTTTTAATATTTATGTGGATTTTTCTTGAGGAAAAACTGTAATGTATGGAATTCAGCTCTTAATGAGATCCTCAGAAGGCTCACACTACTAGAAAAGCCCTTCCTAAAGTCTGGTGCCTGTTCTCAGTCTGTTATGCAAAACCAGGCTCTCTGATGTGATCTGGCACTTGGCAGGCAAAATTCTTCTGCAAAATGTGTGAATTGCAAAAACTCTTTGTTACCAGATCCTGATGTCTTAAGTCTTACTAAAAGCTCCAGAGCTTTCAGTTATCAGTCCTTTATTTCAGATTCTCTGAAAACACTCTGTACCACCACTCATCTAATGCAAGAACAAGGGGAAAAGATTTACTGGGAGACTTCCAGTGAAAGCGCTTCTGTATCCTGCATTTCATCCTCCACTGAGCTTCAGCTACCAAAAAAATACATAGATGACAGCACATCTGTTAAGAACGCAGCAAGAGCAATCTTTCTGCTTTCTCATCTTAACCATTTCAACAGAGCCAAATCCTCTCATCTTGCTTCATTACATGTTTACTTGCATGCTGTAATCAAATGTAACAACCTGATGTCCAAGGTATCTCTTCAGTGTACAATGCACACAGATTCTCAGAGCTGGAAATGCTTTTTGTTATGTCTGACAAGTGGTCTTTGACAAGCCATGTGTGCAGCGAGTGATGCAAGGCTCTGGCATAGTCACTGAATAATGTGGTAGCAGCCACGGGGTTGTGTTCTTTGGGTTTAGGGTTTCAGATCCCCTTGGCTTCCAAGTTAAGCCCTTGTGAAGTGGACAGCTTCAGTATGGAAATCTGATTTAAAGTGACTGGGCTGATAGTGCTCAACAGAACTGCAGCAAAATAGATAATGTAGCAAGTGTAGGGGTGAGTCTCTGAAGCCAAGTCTGTATTAAGCTATTTTAAAAAATAATGAAAAATCAATACTACTTCCTGTCTTCATTTGCTATCAGGTGAGAATTTGGTGTTGCTTATAATTTTTTTCTCAGTGGCTTAGAAGCTTAACTTCTATCTCAGAAATGAGCTTGAATATTTGGGGAATGAAGTGACCCAAAGGGGCCCAGTAGTTCTCTGCCTGAGTGATTCTTCCATAGGATTCAACGCAGGACTGTTCAAGGTGCTTCTTGGTTAATTAAAATCTTCTGGAGCACTGTTCTGCATTTAATGTGCAGAGCTAGGGCTGGCTACCTAAAACCTCTTATTCTGGAGAATTTGAGGGCATTGACAGGTCCCCTAGGTCCTGAGGACCAGGGTGGGCCCATAGAGGTAGGCCCATAGAGGCCCAGACACTTGTGGAAGAGCTGGTGGCTTACTCAGATCTCATGCTGAGTGGATCCCGCTGTTTGGTGTCAGGTCCCTGCTAATTCTCCAGTCACAGCAAAGCCCAGAAGAGGTCTGAACAAAGCCCTGGATGCAAAATAAACCTGGTATGTGCAAACCGGGGGTGTTCGGGAGACAAAGGGAAGGGACATGGCCGAATTGCGTTCCCTTGTAGTGAAGAAGGAAAGATGTATTATCAAAAATGGGTTTTCTTTGTCTCGCGTAGCTACAATAAAAATGTTCAGGCTGCAGAACCATGAAAAGAAATTCATTTACTTGGACTATGCAAGGAATTATGATGAGATTTCTAGCTAATGGCCTTTGACAGATAGAAGGGGTAATAGAAATGCAACTTTATTCTCAATCAAAGAAGCAATGAAATGAGGTTTTTAAATGATAAACCTTGTCACATTGAAGCCATCTATTTGTTTTGTGAAAGAAGCAGTTTCAGACAGAGTAGGAAAGGGAACTGGGGAGGTCAGTGGAACAACCATCAAAGAGCAAAGCAATCAGGGGACACCAACCTCAATTTAGTGTAGCTATCATTATTGCCCTCCCCAAAAGCAATCAGTGTCTGTATAAAGATGCAGTTTAGTAGTGTTTTGTGCTATCCCAGTGTAGCTGAACTTCTGGTTAACACTCCATGCTTAAAAATCACACCCTTAACCACCAGCTATGGGAGAGCAATCCCTCATGCTACCACACTGCTATGACGTAGGTAGGGGTGCAAACTGACTTGGAGTGTTTGCAGTAGGAAAACACCAGCACAGAGCTGTTGTCTGGATTAGAAGGTTGAGTGCTGGTCAGCAAGAAACAAGAGAAAGTACACGGTGCTTTTTACAGGTCACTTCAAGGCTTTCAATATCAGATTTTCCTATAACCAGACACTAGCTGCCACAAGATTGATCTGTCTGATACAGGGGAAATAAAAGCCCTGGAAAGGAATACTGAGGGGCAGGAAAAAAAAATATTTAATGTGATAGAAGCAAATGATGCTTCTGGGAAACAGCTCTCATAAAATGCCAAAAATGCTAATTCTAAATACATGAGCTTTTCCAGCCTCAGCAATAAGAGATTGACAACAAATGCTATTATTTCATCAGGTAAAATTAAGAAGATGAAAAGATGCTAAATAAGTAACATTAGTGAAGGACCCAATTTTGTTCCTTTGTGAAGTGAGAAGTAATTTCACAATTGTCTTCCAGTGGATGCTGACTGGGACATGAATATTCTGCTGCTTGAAGAGCTATCACCAAAGCTATGCATGGGCTGGACCACTTTTATTCTGAGTGCCTTTGCAGAGAGCACAGCAATGTAATAAGTGTGTTATGGGTGACTCAGGCCTGATAAATCTTCAGGCTTAGGTTACGATTTACAGGAAGGAAAAATAAACCTTTTGAACCACAAGATGAAAAACAACCCTGGGTCTGTTGCTAAATATAACTCTGGTTGTGAAAGCAGAATTTGATTTGCAGAAATTTACTGAGGTAGGGAATGGCAAGACTGAATATAAAGTAACATAACAGGGTAAGAATCAGCAGCGTGCATACAGAGTGGCAGAAAATGAAGATGAAGACAGAAACCAGACAGTCACAGGTTTTAAACAAGCAGGATTAGGCTGTGCTTTCAGCTGGAGCTTGAAGTCTGAGCGTTTGCTTCAGCAAGATGGCAGTGGCCATGGGAGGCATTTGGGTTTCACAGCTTTTCACCTGTAGAAAACATCCATTGCTTCTTCCTTACCCTGGGGTGTAACAATTTTTTACTGTCTGAGGGTCTAATACCATGTGTTTCAGTGGAGCTGTACTTAATTCATGCCTGTTTAAGTCGTATGCTTATAAATGACCCAAGGGATGGATCCAGAGCTCATGGACTTGAGTGCAGTGCCAGTGGTCAGGGATGCTGTACTAGCCAAATGAGCTTAATATATACCACTATAGCTTAATATATACCACTGTATACCACTTTTTGCAAAGCCACTGCAGCATTTGCCAATGCTGGTCCTAAACACCCTATTAACTAAATGTTTTGAAGCTGTTACAGCATACTAATAATGATGAATACTTTTTGTGGGTGCCGTGGAGTGCTGTAGAGAAAATCAATGGTCTGCGTGGGAATAAATTTTGCTTTTTTGTCTTTGCAGCAAAATATATCTTTTGAAAGTACAGAGAAGATGATGACTAAAAATTGGCCAGAAAAAGATATCAACATCAGTTGAGAATAACTACAATGAAAACCTGTGTTATAGACACTAATGATAACATGAGTAACCTTGAGCCTGAAATTTTAAAAGGAACACAATTTGACAGTGTATCACTTTTGGATATAACATTTTTTAAATTTTTTTTTCTTTTGCTCAGTAGTGGAGTCCATCCTAAGACATTTCTAGTTCTGTGAATCTGGAGGATTTAGTGCCAGAAATCCCATTGCCCTCCCTCCCCATGCAGGGTTTTGGTGTGTGGATATTAAATGCATAACCGTGCTAATATGCCAGATATCTGCCAAATAATTTCTGCTGGATCTGGACACATAATTGCTGCTGAGACAAAAATGATTGAAAACCACTTGAGTGTTCAAAGTCCAGCTGAGGCAGAAATACGTATTCTGGTTCTTTATTCTTCCAGTGACTGCATATCCATTGAAGTCAGATAAAACACCCAGGATTACTCAACACTTGAAAGACTGAATGGCATTTGTGCTGCAGTTGAATTGTTCTTAAGAAACTACTAGAATTTCAAACCCTCAGCCATTTTTACTGCAAACTGATACTGTCCCAACTTGTGCAGGCTTAATGAAAACTGGCGTCCTTTTAACCAAAAAAAAAAAAAAAAGAAAGTGAGAAGAATCAGGTGTCCTCATTGTATACAGAAGAAAAGCTGATATTCCAGAGATTTTACAAGGACTATATTTTTCACAGATACAGTTCCCCAGATAATGGAGCATACCTCTATGTACTGTTCAAACAATCTTAAAGAAAAGACATACATAAAGGTTGGTTTTGACCTAGATTTTTCTTTGATAGCTTTCCACTTAGCTACTAGTGGACAGGCAGAAAGCCATCAACCCTGTTAGCATTATTAATGCCTGCAAAAGTGATATGAGAAATGACTGATAACTGACTTTTTCCCTTGTCCTTACAGATGTAACTCCTGTGTCCTAATACCTGGTTTGAACACTTAGAGGAAAGAAGCTGAGCATTGAGGGACTGATGTTCAGATTAGGGAAGCTCTGCTGAGGTACACCGATTTATGCTACCTGCAGCTGCTGGAAATCCAGCAGCACTGAAATCAGCATCACAGAGATTTATACCAGTTTGGAAATCTACTTTTTTTTTTTTTTTTTTCCCTTCTTTTCAGAATCGGGCTCTCTGAAGTCAGTGGTGTTATACAGATTTATATGAATGACTTTTCTAAGAAATCCCTACACACTACCCAAAATCACTGTAGTACTTTGGAGCATCTTCATCTGACAGATGCTATCATCCTCTTTTCTGCATGCTGCTTATCTAATCACGTGGAATTGGATGCTTATATTGTGCAAAATTGAGTCTGTTAGTGGGATCCTGATCTGATTGGGGGGTCCCAGAGCTGTATGAGGAATTATGAGGATAAAAGGCATGGAAACACAGAACAGAGATCTAGAAAAATGTGATTTTAGATTGCATTAAAAGGCCTGAAATGCTTTTGTTATGCCTAACCTGAAAGAATAACCAAAACATAAACAAATTATATCATAATCCTATAAACAGGCCATTTTAAAATACAGCTATTGAAAGGCATTTTTTTCTGTGTAGAAATTGGTGTAAAGATTTTAATAATTTTTATCTTCTTTATAAAAAGGTAATATAAGTTTCCAGTGCACAGGAGTCCCAGAAACCTAGACTTGCTTATTAGAGCCATAAAACCTCACCCACCTAAATGCAATTGCTGATCGGAAGCAGCTGAAATATTTCAACCTTAAGGCAAATTATTTCCCAATGTTATACTTTTACTGCAGCATTTTGTTGTAAAAGACTGGGTGGTATCTATCCCCAGCCATGCCCTAGTGCATTTATCTTATTTGTTCCTCCCTTTTCTACCTTTTATTCTGAGTGCAACTGAAGGATTGAAGATTGCCATTAAATGGAACCATTTTTCTTTTTCTTTTTTTTTTTTTCTTTAACATCTTCCTGTTTTTTTTCCACTTCTCTCCCAGATTACCTGTGTAAGAGTGTCTATAAATGTCAGAGCAAGTCAGGCGTGCAACAACTGGAGACTAAATATAGAGTCTAACAAAAACATACAGGCATAGGAGAATGCCACAGGAAGGAGAACACCTCCAGTTCTTGTGACAGATGCTCCACTTATCCACAGCAGGGATTTGTTAACTTCTCCACCATGGGCCAGGTCTTGGTCTCACCAAAGTGTTGAATGCTTCAGTATCCAGAAAGAGGTAAATCTGTTTGCGAACATTCTTTGCTGGGCCCAGATTTATTTGATTTGAGCCCCATCAGACACCACAATGGCAAAGAACTCAGCACTAATGTTCAAATTAAGCATTTTAAGAAGCAATGGGAGGAGATCCAGGGTTTATCTCAATTTTCAGCTGGAGATGGGACAGAACTTGCAGTGCCTGAGAGCTGGGAGAAGGGCTAAAATGAGATGAGCCACCCCACTCCCACAGTTCAAAATCCACTGCAGTTGGTGATGTAATTGCTGTTGTTTTTAAGACCATTAGGTAAAACTCATATTAGAAATAAATATTTTAGTGAGGTCTTCATTTGTATGCCCAGTGTTGGTGCTAAAAATATGAGAAAATAAAGAGATAATTATCCAATTCCTGTTGATCGTGGAATGCCTAAGAGTTTTTTAATAACAGAAGTAAAACAGATTGATATGCATTCCACCACCTACTGAATTTGAAGGGTTTGTTCTTATCTGGGATTAATTAGCACATGCTTCATGTAAACAAGGTATTGGATCTGGCAGTTCGCAAAAAATCTATGGTACAAGAGGATTAATGTGCTTTTAAATTTGTTTTTGAAAATGACATGGGCATTAAACTGATCAGCTCAGCTGCAATGTGCTTGTCCAAAGAGTTTTGCAATCCAATAATCACATAACAGACTTTCCTAGAGTTCTCAACTATTGCCAGATGGAAAAAGGGGAAAAAAGAGAAAGGCAAGATATGAGAAGAAGGGTTGATGCAGCCCTACCTTCACCTTTGAGAACTGTTTATCAGTTGTCTGGGACTCTGGGCCTCTCCTCTGTAGGATGTTTGCCAATGGATATACCTTTGGGCCACCCTTAAAAAAGGGTTCATGAGTCTCCTATCTTCCATGTATATGTGTAGATGATTGAAGATACACCTGGGCCTTAGCTGTCCACAGCTTGTTCTGTGCAGGGGGAGGCTTTTTTCTTGTGGCATTATGTTGTGTTGATGTTGGCTGACCACCGGACACCCACCCAGCTGCCTTGTCACCCCCAGTCCTCAGCAGGATGGAACAGGGATTTAAAAAAAACGGTGGAAAAGGTCTTGTGTTGAGACCAACAAAGCAAGATCACTTACAAACCATGGCCATAGGCAAAACAGACTCAATTTAGGGAAAATCTGTTTATTGTCAATAAAAATAGATTTGAACAGTGAGAAACTGAGACAAAGACCAAAATACCTTCCCCTCCACCCCCACCCATCTCCTAGACTCAACATCACTCCTTCATTCCCTACTCCTCTTCCTCCTGGAGTCCAGCACTTTTGTTTTCTATAATAAAATAACATCATCTCGGGTATAATCCCAGGCAAGATGATAGTTGAGGAGAACCTCTCTTCATCAGACCCCTGGGCTCTGTTGTCCACCTTGGCACTGCTGCTCTCTTTATAACTGGTAAGGTGTGCCTCCCTTTGGAAGGCATTCCTTACTAGAGCTGTCAAAAATTACTTTTGACTAGCTTACAAAATACACCATACTTTTAATTAATCAGATAGAAAGGCAAACGTATTTAAGATACAGGTTGGTAATTTATTCGAAGATGGCTGCAGTCAGAGAAACTACCTAAGATGCTATTGTTTTGCCAACAAAAAAAAATAATATTCTGCTGATTGATCTCCATGGATTGCTTTTATTTTGTGGGTAAATGTGTTTGTAATTTTGAAGACAAGTTATAATACAACCAGTCTGTGTGTTTTCAGCACTTAGTAACAACCAAACTGAGGCCAGAGCCTCTCAGTTGCCATAAATTAACTCACCTGCATTAGGGTCCAGTGATTCCAGCAACCCCCTCCTATCCACCTGAGAATAATAAAGAGCACTGTTAAGACTTTAATTGCCCCTTAATCTATTGAACAAGGAAATAAGACAGGGGAGTAGTACTGATCTCATTTTTATTTTTTTTGACCTGCCTGCCTTTTAGTCATTCCTCGGGTCAGAGCTGGCTTTTTCCCCTGAGTGTTGCTCTTTGTGAGGGGGTGGACAGAGAAGACTTAAAGATGGATGGCAGCACCTATCCTTACTGCTTAGATGTAATTACTTTGATTACATTACTTGTTGCTGGAGATAGAAGAATAAGCTCTTCTCCCTCCGAGGATTCAACCTCACTGAGTTTCTGTTTGTTCCCCAGTACCTTCAGAGCACTTCACACCTGCAGGTGCTGCTGAAAAAATGCTGACTTGTAAGTGGACTGGATGCAGGAACACAAAATGGAGGAAAACACTAAAATGCTCTTCCAGCCTTCCCACAGCCTGTCTGCAGCTGGAATGTAAGTGCATGCTCTTTTTTTTGGGTTATGTGAACTGCAGCTCAATGTTTTCTGGACGCTGTGGTACAAGGTGCTACTTCTCTCCCTGCCTGCTGAGTTTATTTACTCTTACTGCTACAGCTAACCCCTGGAGGGGGGTTTTGAGATGTTCACTTGTTAGGAGCATTCTGGTCCTGGAGGGATATGTATCAGTTGTCTGAAAAAGTAATGAAATAATTCTGCGGGAGATGTCTTCTGCAGAACAGCGTTGAGCAGGTGTCTGGCCTGAGGGGTACCTGGAGAAGGGCAGCAACGCAGGCGCCGCGGGTTTTGCTTTGGTGCTGTAATTAGGTATAGGAAGGAAGAGGAGAGAAAGCCCATTGTTATTCTGCTCAGAGCTCGGTTTTGCTAACGCAGCACAGCCCACGCTTCTGACTCACTGGTCTCTGCCAAGCAGAGGACTTCTTCCAAACAGAGCTGCTTGACTCAAAGTCAGATCAGAGCAAGTAGAAGCATTTCCAGGGCTTCTCTACAGGCAGCTGCCATCTCATCTTCCTTACCTCTTGCTTTTCCTCTAGACAGCTTGTCATGTAATTTTATGGAGCAGGTGGTAAGGGAGAGAGGTCATCAGCCAGTACAGATATCTTTTCATTAATCTCTTGACTCTTTCAAAGGCATCTGAAACAAGAACATCAAAACTAGAAGGTCCTAGGTCATGTAATGCGTATAAATCAGCCAAGCTGGCAGTGCTTTAGCTCCATGCACTGTTTGATTCAGCAAGAGGTATTATTACAGTATTGCAAAGGTATCTTTCTGCCATCTTGAGCTGGCTGCCTGCCTGCACACATGGCTGTTGGGAGCCTGTCTGTTAGGAGAGCAGGAGCAGGTTACTCCAACACCGGAGGGCGAAGCTATGAAAGGGAACAGCTGTGCCCCCATAAGCATATGGTATCCATGACTCCAAATCCCTTTTGTGCAGAGTACAGTTCCAATATGGGCATGTCTAGCAGGTTAGCGTATCCTCTCCTTTGTTAGGAAGGAGGCTTACAACCTGACACTTCTTATAGTATCACTTCTGGGCTTTCTTTGCTTTCAAAATAGCTGTCTTGATGCTAGGAACTAATCTGCAACTGGTTTAATTGGCCTACTGACATATGGAGTAATACCAACTGGTATCAGCTGGATATTTGTCTGATAGCTCCATGTTCTTGTTGGGTATTTCAGATAAAAAACAAAAGTGGAGATTACCTTTAAGAAGTCATCAGAAGCTTAAAGATCGGAGTAACAGGAGGATTGGGGTGCTACTGTATTTTCCTAAAGGGATTTTTTCCTCCTGGTTTCTGTGGCAGAAACTCCTATCTGCACATTGTGACTAGCAAAACAAAGGAGCTTGCTCAGACACTAGTGTGGAATTTGCTTAGTTCTATCATTAGATATATTTGTAGGGTTGATTCTTTTCACACCTACTGTGGAAACTGGGAGTCACTGTACTGGGCTGCAGCAATTTAAATGTGATCAGAAGCCATCACACTTCAGCACAATGGTATGGGTGAGCCGAGCTGAATGTCAAGTGTCTGATTGGAAGCTGTTAAATCTGAGAGGCCATGCTGAAGGAAACGCGCCATTCCCTAATAGGGCTGGACAAGGCTTTATTAGGTTGGTTATTGGAATGATTTGAAATTCCATCTTTGCTCCGGGGAATTACAGAACTAATTATAATATGGCGATGATATCTTTTTGACAGAGATCTGAGAGCACTCGATGAATGTTCCTTATGCCTTTTGTGTGGTGGGTGAGAAGGATCACATTGTCCACAGGTTTGCCCATTTTGAAAAATGATTATGACAGGCAAGAGGTGGGTCTCCTTTAATGAGCTCTGATCCTTTGATGTAGTTCCTTTGTTCTGAAGGACTTTTGTCTCCTTGGGGCACACCTTACACTGCATCGATAGAAATTTCATAGGCTATTTTGCAGGATCATTGTCACTATATTTATGGCTGGCTTTTTATGAGTGTACTTTGTGAGAAGGGTTTGGCCTAAATCAGAAATGAGAGGAGAATTGGGATGGTTATTTCTTGTGGTTATTACCCTGGAAGCAAAATCGAATTTCATATATTTTAAGTTGCTATGCTGTGACTTGGTCTCCTTTTTCCTTTGGCATTGTATTTTGGGTGGCTAAGGAATTTCATTTAGAATAATTTTCCTGCTAGTACACAGGAAATTTTTTCTACCAGAGAAAATTACATTGAACTTGGTGTCAGATATTTCTTTTCATGGACAGGATGACTTCAGCTGTCTGCATATTCAGTATTGAAGAGGGGACGTGAAACTTGTTTGTCTAACCACCATGTTTTAAGATTTACAGAATACTTTCAGTCTCCTAAAAAGAAAATAATGTGTTATCATGTGATCATAGACCTACATGTATAAATATTTCCAGGGAGACCTGTTTTCTTAAGGCATTCTTCAGGTTGAGAAGGTAGAATTAAGCTAAATGGCTTTGGACAACTTTATTGACATCTAACGATAATCAATATATTATGTTTGCATGTGGTGTCCTGTAATTTTAAGGTTATGAGTAACCTTTGGCCTCTGACCTTCTGAAGGAATGGAGAGATATACTGGATATACAATTGACTACTTTATTTTTTCTCCAATTTTCTGTTGCCAGGAAAAATCATGGAATGGTTTGGGTTGGAAGGGACCTTCTAAAAATTATCTAATTCCAAACATCCTGGCAGGGACAATTCTGCCATGGGCAGGGACACCTTGCATCAGACCAGGCTGCCCAAAGTCCAATCCAACCAGGCCTTGGGCACTTCCAGGGATGGAGCATCCACAGCTTCACTGGGCAGCCTGTGCCAGTGCCTCACCACTGTCATAGTGAAGAATTTCTTCCTAATACCTAACCTGAATCTCCCCTCTTCTAGTTTTAAACCATTATTCCTTGTCCTATCACTACACTCCCTGACAGTTGCTCCCCAACTTTCCTGTAGGCCCTCTTTAGGGAAGGGAAGGGGGTGGTGGTGGTGGGAGTTAATTTTTTTAGGAGGAAAAAAATATTTTTTGGAGCTGGAAGTAATGTATTAACACAAATTTGGTTCTTTTTCTGCACTGCACACTCCTTCACTGACAAGGAAGAGTCTGAGTCTAGCCAAAAGTATTGTTATTGACTATGCATATTTTAAATACTTATTTCCAGGAAAATTAATAGGCACAGATATATAACAGCTGCTCCCAACCAGTATGCGTCCTTAGAGAAAACGTTCAGTTGGTGCAAAATAAGAACCGTCTCCTCCAAGGAACCCATACTATATTTCAATGGCTTGTAACTAGTGAACCTGTTCCTGTGTGGCTCTCAAAAATGAGATTTATTTCATATCATCAAAGTCATCACAGCTTTTTCTCTGCTCTTGCAGGGGAGTGGAAATTTAATACTGATTAATACCAACAATAGGCTGCAGCTGTCTCGCTTACTGCGAGTTTCTATGCTGGCCAGCAAATGTTGTATGAGATATGAAGGTGTCTGTCCCCTGCCCTTCTTTCACCTACTCCTTGTCACAAATGAGCCCTCGGCACAGAAGCACAGTCAGGAGCTATGTTACTCTTCATTCTGCTCATTCATCTCCAGGGGCAGGAGGTTAATTTGGGTAGCCAGGAGAATAAATACAGACTCTGGATGTGTTTGAAGAACTACTCTGGCACTGGAAATACTCTAGCTGCTGCCAGCACAGTTACTTGTCATCCCTTTCATTGTGTTCCCAGTATGCAGGGCACAAAATTCAGCAGGTAGGAAATGCTGTTATTAGTGTGTGGGGTGATGTTCATGGAGCAGGCAGGAAGCTGAGCACCCACAACCCTCATGACACACAGCATCTCCCTCCAGCTGAATTGGCTCGTGGGCCATATGCTTGTCCTTGGCTATGGTACAAAATGGCTGAAAGGCAGTCAGAGAGGAGATAACAAGCCTGTAGAGATATGGAGAGGAGGACAGGGACACGTCAGAACTAATAAATCCTTCTGAAATATTGATTTAACTCTTTGCATACTGCCTTTGTTTCTCTAACTCTTCATAAGGTATCAATTTTCAAGCAGTACCTCACGTCATCTCATTACCTGGGGTAAATGTCAAACTCCCCTAAGGTGCTCTGTGCGTTGAAAGGCTCAAGTCTTTGTATGGAATTGAGGAGGACTAGACTTTTAATCCTTTTCTTCCCAGATAACTGAGATTCTCAGGAGTAGGGATTGGAGGCTATGAAGCAAGTGTTTGGAGAACATCTAGTCCCTAAATTAAGCATCAGTTATCTGCTCTGCTAGAAACTTCCACTATGATCCTGAGCTCCTTAAATCCAGATTTATAAAACTTGCACAGAAGTTCCTCTTCCATGGCTTTCAATGAGATTGTGGTGCCTATAGTTTTGTATTTTGGGGTGCAGAGTCTTTGGTAATCAAAGTCCTGAGATCAGTGTCATTTCAGAGCCAAGGAAGTTGTGTGGCTGTGAGCTTTAGCCTCTCTACCATTATCTGTGAAAATGGAATTCGTAATCTTCCATTCCTCCTGTCTATAATTCTCTGCTCTGTTTAGCCTGTCCTTTCTTTCTAACAATAGTTGTTTCTCAGCAGTTTAGCAGTGGGAAAGGCCTTATTATTTTGAGAAAGTTCATTTCTGTACAGTGCCCAGTGCAATGGAGTGCAGGTACTGACTATTCTTGGTGCAACAGGAGCGTTTGAAGGCTTGGGCACTAAAATATCCTCAGGTAGAGAAGCTTGTCAGACCAGTGCAGTTAGGAGGTAATTTTTTCATGCCAAGGAGAGAAACAATCCTTGGGTAAAAGAGTTTCTAAAGGGAAGCTGTGTTAGATCGGGCTATCTCTATTATGTAACTTAATGTATTGCAGCAGCATGACTCTACAGTTCTGTTACAGCTCTCTGCTGGTTACAACATTTTATTACCGTGTGGATGCCAGGATTTGGAGATGGGGTTTTATTGATTGCCGGTAGAGCAAGCTGATGTTCAGCCAGTTGAAAATGGTTTCAAAGAACTCATTTTGCTGATGTGTAGTTTTTTGCTGTTTAATTTTTCTTCCTTTAAATCTGATCTCAGTCTGGTGCACACGCTAGGCTTGAACGTCACAAGAGAGCTTTGTCTCAAGTGGGTTGGTGTCAGGGAATTCACAGAAAAATAAATTTTTTATAGCCGTAGATAAAGGAATCTGTCATGAAATATTGCACAGACTACTGGAGAAGGCAGAGAGAAAGGTTGACATTGCGATTTTTAAATTTTCAAAGTGAACTTGGGTTAGAACATTACACAAATAGAATCAAATCCATGGAGCGGGGCATTCATGGCAGCACGGGGAAGGAGCTGGAGCTGAATCCTGAATCTTTTAATGAGTTGAGGCTACCACTGAGCTCATGAGGGTATGATAGCGGAATGGGTCAATTGCTCCAAGTCCTCTGCATGCCAAACAGAGCTCAGAATTTTAACAAATAAAAGTCCTACTGAACACTCCTGCTCTCATAATTTGTGAGAATGAGACTTAAACACAAGGCAAAAAACTCGGCACCATCACACACTGCCAAATTCAGAACTTGCCAGGCTTTCCAGTTAGTTGAATTCCAGATTGCTATTGACTGTCTCTAGTTATCAGAGTCTGCAGATCGTATGAAACAATAGCTCATACGAATGTCACAAAATGGAAGAGATTCTTCAGACTGTAAATGTCTTTCTCATTTGGTTTCATGACGAAGGGAAGCAAGTATAAAGTGAGGAAGGAATAATTTTTTCCTCTCTAATGAAACATTTCTGTCCGCAAATTAAAAGCGTATCTATTTTCAGATTGTCAGTTTTGTTTTAGCACGTTGTGGTGTGACATGTGAAATGCAGAGTTCACTGCTAGGTGTGGCTCTGGAGTCAGAATTTCACTGCATTTGTTGGAGAACACTAAGGAACATCAAGTTCAAGGAAAATTAATTTTTCACCAGAGAACACTGAAGTTTTGCAAAACGACCGAGGTTTCACTTTTTTTTTTTTTTTTTCTGATTAATGAAAGAGAAAAACCACATAGGAAGCAACAAGGCTTGAAGAGATGCTAGAATGAATGTGTCTTCAACTCAAGTCAAGCAACAGAGAAGCTAAATCTCTGCCTGCTTTCTTATTTAGAGGCTTCACTCTAGCTAAGGGAGGCAGTGTGATCCAGGGGCAATGTGGAAAAGCTGGTAGGAGTCGTTACCTGTTTCCTATGGCCTTCTTCCTACTAGTATCACAAAATTTTGCATCTTAATTCAGTGACAGCAAGCTCAGGCTCTGTTTGACCTGGGATCCTGGAAGAGACTGTAGTGTTGCTTTGTCTTGGTTTCCCTGTGTACAGTAGGGCTAAAGATACTTTAATGCTTTTTCCTGAAGTCTACAATTAGCTGCTATATAAGTGGCAAAACGGACAATTCATATAATTACGTAGGAGTATTGCCTAATTAAATGATTATCTCTTCTGAAGATGGAGTATTTGCATAATTATAAAAGGAAAGCTGGATTGAATATCGGAGTCTGGGCTCTGTGAAACAGCTATAGGATACTTGCACACCTGTACTTCCTAAAGCTAATCTGGTGTTGAAAATAGCATTGGCCACGTTGGATAAAGGGAGAAGCAGGCACATATGTGTTTCCACCCCAGAGGCAGAATTCCTGCTCTCCACTCCAACAGGCTTGCTGCCAAAACAGCTCGGCTGCTCTACGTTTTATCTGCAATGCATCAGTAGCTTGTGCAGCCCCTTCTTGGCACTGTTCTGCTTGCCTGTGCATAGATGCAACCTCACCAGCCTGCCCCGATGAAATGCTGCATTCAGCTGTAACTCTTGGCTTGCTGTGCATTAGCCAACTGATGCTTTCCTGCACTGAAATTGCTGTGTTATAGAAAAACCAAACAGCAGGCACCTTTATCCGAAGGAAGACTTTTTTTTTTTTCCTTGAGGATACCTGAAAGCTATCATAGCTATGAGGAGATACTGTTCATCTGTAGAAACATAAGATCTAACACACAAAGGGGAATACAGAAGGCTACCCAAGGTATTGATGAGTCCTTGAATTGCTGTCAGAACAGCATGTTTTACGTGGTTTGTAGGGATAAGTATAAATCCCTGGTTGCTTCCCTCCATGCACACCAAATCTGTTGCATTTTGAATATATTGTTCTCATGTTTCTCAGGAGATGTATCTGCATTGCTGCTGGGAGATGGGTCCATGCACTGTTGCAGTCCCACTCAAATAACCTTGATTTTTTAGGGTAGGTTGGCTCTGGAAATCAATGAAACTGTAACATAAGGATGTAGAGTAAAAGTTGGAGGCACAAAATTACATGTATAAGTCAGGCTTGTCCGCCATCCTGCATCATGTATTATCTTTTACGCTGGTGCAGAGACCACCTGGCTGTGGTTTATGCGCCTTTGCACCAATACATTTGTATGATAAAGGTGACAAAGAAAAAAGTCAAAGAAAGGTGAATAGATCTTCACAGCTTGTGGTGGCCACAAGCTGTGGAGGTTTTAGCTGAATTCTCATTGTGAGGAGCCTACAAGTTGGTGAACTCTGTTTAGATAACTGTGTTCTTGATGGATCTGGGCTTTGGCTTGCTTCATTCCACCCCACCAAGGTGTTTAATGAGGATATGGAAAGCTGAGAGTTTCTTGTGAGCACTTGGGGTGTGATGTGAGAAAATCAGATCGCCTTTGGAGCGGCTCTGTGTGGCACTACAAACGTGACATGGCATCTAGGGAATATGAGATGCTTAGTGAGATATTAAGGTATTAAACTGCTTATAAATAGCCAAAAGGATGTGCTTGGAGGTGTTGAATTTGGCTGTTAAGAGGGGTTGCAGCCCCAGACATGAAGCAGGAGCAGCAGTTGCATCTTGGTCCCTCACTGACCTGTTGAGGGAGTTAAGATGAGAGAGGGATTAAACTCATGAGGAAACCTTGGGGGAAAATGGCATTGCTTGTAAGATGATAGAACTTGTGGATCTTGTAATGAAAAAGGGCAAATTCTTTCTCCTCCTCGATCATAGTTAACCTTGAAAGGACTAAGGGAGAGACACTTCACCTCTGTGGTACGGGTGCCTGAATACAAAACAGGACAGATACCTGGGGACTGTTTTTACAGAAGGAAATCGGATAAATTCTTCGGGATGCATTGCTGGCACTGCTGCACCCCACCGCCCTCCTCTTTTACAAGCAGTGAAATGCCAGGTCGCCAGCTGGGAGGGGGACAGAAGAAGCTGGTGCTGGGCCAGGAGGAATGATCACGGCGAGGAACCTGCTGAATGCCAGGAGCGAGCATTCAGTCAGTCAGAGCTGGTCTTTTCTTTGAAGCTATCCAAGTGAGCTCATGAATATGAACTATTTTGAAAATAGCTGTGGTTTTCATCAGCCCAGAAAAGGTGCACTGCTGGGCTGAGGAGCTCACAGACTGATTGGTATTTTTCCTGGCCTCCCAGGTAACGTTTATCATAAGGGATGTGGCTGCGATCAGAAGTCGCTGTCAAACTGGAGGAAGAGAGAACTGGCAGGTTTAAGCTAATGTATTGCATGCTAATTCTGTGCCCTTTTTTGGATCCATTTCTGTAAAAAAGCAAATTATTTCATGGGCATTCATGAGCCCATAGAGCACTTTCTCAACTCTAGATGAGGAAATCAAGGCAGAGTGAGTCTTATTTTTAAAGGTACCAGATCAGAAAGGTAATAAGACTTAGTTGATTGCTGCAGCCCTTTCTGCTGCTTTATGTGGTTTTGTAAATTCAGCTAAACATCTAACAATATACCTAGATGCAAATACAAGCTCTTGGGCCAAAATATATCACAGGCTTTTGCTATTCAACAAATGTGAACCAGAGCAGAAAAATCCTCAGCTGAGAGCACAGATCCAACCACTACGCCTCTTCTGCCTCTTGCAAAATTCAGCATCTTTCCAGAAAATTCACCACCTTTGGTGTAAAGGCAGTTTCATTTGAAACAAACTGCCAAAAATCCTACCTCAGGCAGTAGTGGTAGGAAAGACTAATATTGGAGAGGGGTCCTAACCAATATTGCTTCCCCTTGCCAAAGGCAGAGTAATTTGCAGTTGGAAGAATCAGTAATGCATTGTGCTCATTTAATAAAAACTGCAGGAAGTACAGAATTTAAATGCTGTGCTTAATATCTAGGGTGACTTGGAAACACTTACATAAATTTCTATCTAGTGTACTAGGGGCATGTCCTAAGGTGGTGTAAATCAGTCACGATGTAGATAGTTTTCTACCTTGTACTGTAAAGAATTAAAAACTTCTCTTTTTGGATTTGGAGTCTGAATATTTTCCTTTTGAGTGCATTGGTGGTCAGTCGTGACTGTGTTATTTCCAAAATGCTTCTTGAGGAATATGTGATCCATTCACTTACCACCTTCCCATGAAAATATCCCGTGGCTTCCTTGCTGGTACAGCACTTTGATCTTCACAACTCCCAAGCATTTCAAACCCAAGCTGAAATTAATGGCAAGGGGTCCCCGAAGATCAGCAACATTTAGGGCTATTAATCACGATATTACAATGTTAAAACACACAACACCATGATTTTTGCACAGTTAACTTCTTTTCTAACTGAAAGACTTAATGACAGACTTGAAGCTAGTTCATTAGGTATCTCTGGAGATGGAAGAAACAGTAGGAGTGATTTAACGAGACTGTAAAAAAAAATAAGGGGGGGGGGGGCAGGAATACATTTGAACACTGTCTAGGTTTCAACTATCATTTTGTGGAGGTAATGGCATATTAATGCACAAATCAATATACAGAATTAATGCCAAATTCCCAGTTAGACTTCTTTAAGCTCTGGAAACCTTAACCCTGGGTTAAGGTTTGGTGGAAGAAGGATGTTTAATGTCTTTCTGGTATGGATTCTCTTCCTTCGTTGTAAAGAATTCTATTTTTCTCAGAATTGTCAGGAGATAAGCGTTTTGTCGACATATATATGACAGAGAAAAATTTGCCCTGCTGTATTCAGAGCCTTAGCCATGTATCTCTCCACATAAATAACTCTCAGATTGATGCTGGCAGTGGAATATCATTTAGCTCTCATTTGATTAAATGGAGCACATCTGAGCAAGACATGAAGCAGTGTTAGTAAGAATGGGTGGAGAACCGTGTCTTCACGCATGGCTTCTAATCCCTTCTTATGCTGAAAGCAGTTCACGTTGGGCCACAATGTCCCTTTTTGGTGATTACGGCTCATCACTGCTCTAAGTGCTTAACTGTTTATGACTAAACTGCTCCTCTGCCTTGCCCCTAAGTGGGAGCAAAGGAGGTAAAGTAAGGCACCAGGCAGTGGGTGGAAATTATGCACGCTCTGCCCAGCCTCAAAGCACCGAAATGGCGTAAGAGGCTGTTGTGCAAGTTGTCTCACTCGTGCTGTGTGCACGATGCCTGGTTATGTGCTCTGCTGTTGGTTTTGACACGAGACACATCTAGAAAACAAGGGCACCATTTAAACCACTGGTATTTTGCCCCTGTATGCATGGAAGTGATATCAAACATCTGTGTCATGTATATGGGCTTTTGGAGCTGTCCTGATATATGAAAATGGGTCTTTAGCTCAAGAAAATCTCATTCCTCTGCTCTTTTTCCACTTAAGCAGTGAGAGGTGAGTTAGGTGAGGGATGGGTTTGTCAAGGACTGACTGGTGATTTGGGCAGCCCTGGAACATGCTCCTAGTTGGGGTTCTGCTCTCTGAGTTTGAGGAAAAGCATCTTCTAGCCATCCATACAGCTCCCACTTGGGACAAGCTTTTGCTTCGGCAAGGAGTGTGTCAGATGGGATAAATCTGGGTAGAGAAGCATGGGAAACTTCATGGCGAAAGAATCCTTAAATAGGCTGGATTTGGGAAACAAATTCCTTTCCCAGGGCTTCCCTTCTCCTACTTTTCACAGCATCCTAATTACCTATTTCTATTTCTCAGTCGCTGCCACAAAAATCTTACTGTTACTCCACTTGCATTGGGCTTCATTTGAGAACGCGGTCACCTGTGTGCTAAGCTGCCTGTTCACATATTTCTGGAGCTCCCTCAGCCCAGCTTATTCTAGTTTGGGAGCTCTGATTTTTAGCTTTTTTTTTCTCAGATTGATCCCTTAACTGCAGGAAGAGCTTGAATTGTGACAGTAGATGGCACTCTTATCAATCCTCACAGCACGTTTGTTGGGTATAGAAGGAGCTGGAAGCAGAAGTGTGTTTTAGATGCTGCAGAAGCCGTGCTACAAAAGAGAAGCAAGCAGGCTGTGAGGAGCTACCCATGGCTCTGCTGTCTCTGCCATCCTCTGGGTGACAAGCTGTGTTTGCTTTGGTAGAGTACCCGTAACAGGATCAATATTCTCGTGCTCAGAATAGCCCTTTGCTTTCGATGTAGTGCATCTTCGTGCTCTGCCTGCTCATCTGGGCAGGGCAGCGAGTTTAAAACCCTCAGCAGCATGAGCTGCTCATACTATCTGTGGAAAGCTGCAGCACTTCCATGCAAGCTGCTTCCTGCAGGACAGCTGCCTTGTGCAAAGCAGAATTGATGCAGCCTGCCATCTCCAAGATTTAAATTGTGCTATTTCACAGATTCTTGCTACTTGTGTTTGTTTTTCCCCTCCCTAGAACAAAGGAACTCTTTCAGGCTGTGAGGATTTATGTTTTTAATTTCTGCCTATAAAATATAATCCATCTCCATCCTACGTACATCAGACAGTGGCCTTTCAACCCATTGCCAGTGGCTTCCCACTTTTTTTTTTGTTTTTCCATTTGGCAATCTCAAATAAGTTCTTGTACTTCATGTCAGAGGCTCTGTACAACACTCAGCATGTGTTTTGCATCCAAGCCTTTGTTTGCTGATTTGGCATTTGTTCTGAGCCATGTATCACATGTGTAAGTAAAACCCTATTGTGGAATTGGGAGGTGTGATGAATTCAATAACCCTGTTTTCTTAGCATCACTACTCTCTGGAAAGCATCAAGCCAGCATCACTGTATTGGTCTTAACCATTGGTAAGGGAAAAACAGATAAATGAAATGGTTGGTTAAACTCTTACTTAGTGTCTCTTAAAAGTCTATTTGAGGTTTTCAGCGATGTCTCTACGCTGAGCTTTTGTTTGCTGTGCAGAAAAAGAGCTTTTCAGGAAATGTGTAAATAACAGTTTACGGCAACAATTTTCTCCTAGTTTTTTAACACTTCTTTGTGAAAATGCTGCAAAAAAGAAAAATCTGTTACCTGAGCCAGACATCAGAGTCTTCAGATAAGCAGGTAAAATTGTACATATCAGTATTCTACTTTCTTGTCAATAAGATGCTTTTAATAAGCAACTTGGTGCAATACCCAGGAGCAGAGATTTCCTGAGGGTTGAAATAGTAATTTGCAAAGGCTTCTCAGCTGAGGCAAACTGGCATCAGTGAAATGTTTCTCATTGAGAGGTGAGGATATTAGGGTTTTCTGCCACATGTTTTAGAGCTAATTTTGTCTACTCTCAGGGGGTTATCCAGGGAAAAATTATCTGGGAGATGAAAAAGCTGAAGGAAGTAGAAAATAAGCCAGCCTTCTCTGCGAGGTGATAATCTACGATCATCTGGCCTTGAGGAACAGAATGCAGTTATTGGCAACAAAAGCTTTGCCTATCAATGATGGTGACCTTCAGGGACGAAATGTAGGTAATATGTCAAAAATGCTTTATTAGCACTGTGCAAAGCTGCACACCACCCCCCAGGATCCGTAGACAGCCAGTATAAACCTGGGATTATTTTGTATTGAGGTTGATAGACTTCAGTGGCTGTGTCAGGAGTGCTGTGGCCATCGAGGGAACTGGGGGGCCGTGTCCTGCTGTCAGAGGGCGATTTTGTGTTTCCAGCTGGTCTGTCTACCCTGCAAAAATGGAAAGGCTATATTTGAGTGGTGCCAAATTTGGAAGTAAATCTAAGGACTTTCTAATGATATGGTGTATTCCTTATGTGCCAGAAAAGCTCTATGTTCCACTAATACAGATATTATCCCTATTTATACT
This sequence comes from Aythya ferina, assembly GCF_964211825.1. Lineage (NCBI taxonomy): Eukaryota > Metazoa > Chordata > Aves > Anseriformes > Anatidae > Aythya > Aythya ferina. The sequence continues at coordinate 3,515,855 of NC_140310.1, forward strand.
CTGCACCCATGTAGAAACCTTGCAGAAACCTATTCATTTGACTCAATTGGGAGTCAGTGGCAAGAAGTATTAGTTCCTTTTCAACATCATCCCTCACTAGTCTAAAGAAATGACAATTATGAGGAAGTGTCTGAGCTATCTCAGTACAGGAGGCTGCCTTGACAGTCCATTTGAGCTCCACTGAAGCCACATGTGATACTTCTGACTTTCCTCAGCTGTATATTGGGTACTTATTCTGAAACTCCTTAATTGTATGAGCACCCCTTAAATTCTCCAGTTCCATTGAAACTTTGTCAATGAACTATTTGTATTGATCAGATGGTGGACAGTCGGCTGAATATGAGCCAGCAGTGTGCTCAGGTGGCCAAGAAGGCCAACGGCATCCTGGCTTGTATTAGGAACAGCGTGACCAGCAGGGCTAGGGAGGTGATCGTCCCCCTGTACTCAGCTCTGGTGAGGCCGCACCTCGAGTACTGTGTTCAGTTTTGGGCCCCTCGCTACAAGAAGGACATGGAGGTGCTTGAGCGGGTGCAGAGAAGGGCGACGAAGCTGGTGAGGGGCCTGGAGAACAAGTCCTACGAGGAGCGGCTGAGGGAGCTGGGCTTGTTCAGCCTGGAGAAGAGGAGGCTCAGGGGTGACCTTATTGCTCTTTACAGATACCTTAAAGGAGGCTGTAGAGAGGTGGGGGTTGGCCTGTTCTCCCACGTGCCTGGTGACAGGACGAGGGGGAATGGGCTTAAGTTGAGCCAGGGGAGTTTTAGGTTAGATGTTAGGAAGAACTTCTTTACAGAAAGGGTTGTGAGGCATTGGAACAGGCTGCCCAGGGAAGTGGTGGAGTCACCATCCCTGGAAGTCTTCAAAAGACGCTTAGATGTACAGCTTAGGGATATGGTTTAGTGGAGGGCTGTTAGCGTTAGGTTGGAGGTTGGACTCGATGACCTTGAGGTCTCTTCCAACCTAGAAAATTCTGTGATTCTGTGAGATTATTCAGGATCAAGCCCTGTATTAGCTATGCATAAGTTGTGTACTGTCCAAATACATACTTCATTTTGTGTTGGTAGTATAAATTCACTGGATGTACTTAAAGCAATTGGGCAGTTAGCGCTATCCTTAAGCATTTTTTCTTTATACTCCATATTTGGGTAATCCACAAAGACATAGAATTACTTAAAGCAGATTGTTTTTTGAGTGTACTTCTTTTTATTCCTGTTTTATATGCAGATCACTTCTTGACAGACAGCAGATGTCTGTTAATTCTTGAAAGCATTTGTTTCGCTGGCACTCCTGATAAAATTACCGAATTGATGAACCACAATATCTGTCACTTGAAGATACCCAAAAAATGCTGTGTGGACCCATTAGCACTTGCCTTGGGTAAAATGAGTAGCCTGATAGGAATTACCATATTGATCAAAGCCGTGCTTCAGCTAGTCCAATACCCTTGCTCTGACTGTGGTCACTATCTGCTGCTTCAGCAAAAAGTGGGGTAAGTCCTTTGGGAAATATCCATACAATGGCTTGCTTTCAGGAAAATCCGCCTCCTGATGCTTGCCTGTTCACTTCTAAGGTGGGCAGGGGTTATCTCCACTCTAAAACATGTAACTGATGTGAATCTGAATGGCTTTAACTGTATACACAGCTACGTCTTTAGAATCCTGCTGATTTAGCAGTTTTTCTTTTTTTATCGGTTTCACCTTTGCTATCGTCCCGTTTTAGCGTGGCTGTTGGTGTCTCTAGGGCAAGCATCCTGGATCTGTGGTGCCTGTGCATCATGGCACGGCTTCAGGGAGCAATTTGTGCACGTAATCAATGAGGGGCTGCTCAGCATGGGGCTAAGGTGCTCAGTCGGCGCTCGATGCAAGCAGAGAAAAGCAGTGGTCAAGCCAAGGGCATTGCAATCAGATAATTGATTGTAAGCAATCTGCTGTACTGGCAGAATTGGCCCAGAATATGAATTTATTACTTTTACAAGATTACATGAATCAAGACATTTAATTGCAATATTTTATTTTCCCTGAAAACACGTTTTTTCATCATTTATACTGTGGCCTGCTTAAAAGAAAATGTGACTTTGCTGTAGGAATTAACTAGCACGCTCCTTTTATAATGAAGGTTAAACTGCCTTCAGACAAGAAATGTTAACTTCTGAAACTCTATAAAAATACTGTTAGGGGATAATCTGATTTAAGAGAGGGTGGGGACTACTGCATGCCCAGCTCTTACTGAAAAGTGCCTTATATATTTACCGTCCAGTGCTGTCAATCTTGTGCATCCCTATAGGTGTTGAATCCTATTTGGGGTGGGGATAGTTGTAAGAAGATTTAATTTGCAGTATTTGAATCTAGAATATACGTTTTTGCTAAAGAAATGTACCAGCAGCTTGTTATAACTCATTAGAAGAGATATCCTGGAGCAAGATGGGATGCAAATCTAATACAGAAGAGTTATTGCAGAATAGATTTAAACAAATATCATTTGAGGAAAAAATTAAACCAGAATGATTTGGCCAAAAACAATTTTGAAGAGGACTTTGTTAATATTCTTTCGTTCAGAATGAATTTCTGGGAGGGGCCTAATGTACACGAGCTGTTGAGTTCTGAAGCTTTCGGTTTTCCTGCAAAGACCAGAGCTCCCTTACTGGGCAGCCTGAAATGAAATCAAGGCTTTGATCTCTATACCAGCTGAAAGCATGTGGCCTTAGTACTCTCTCTTAGAGGTGGCATCTATGAACGTAAACTCTAGCTCTTGTAAGATCATGGTAGTTGAACACTGGTAAGGACATACAGGAGATGACGGTGGTTGCGAACTCTTTTTCCAAGTTCTTCCACCATTTTAAGAAAGGGGTTTGGAAATGAGTGAAACTCCTGTTCTTTCCACTTTCTGTCTGTTCTGCGTTGTCCAGCTTCGGCATTTCTTTTTGCAGCAGTATATTTGAACATTTTTTGTATTTTCATCATAGCAGTAGGCCAAAAAATGATTGTAAAAAGATGTGTGGATGTCAGAGGTGTAGTAAATCTGCAGTTTGATGTATCAGCCTATGGCTGTTCTTGGCCAGCTTCTGCTTTATTTGCACCTTTTGCATTATTGATAGTAAAAGCTCAGCATTGCATACTGAAAACAGAGGAAGGAAGGCTTAACTGCAGAAAGGTTGGAGTCAGCTGAAAATAAATGCGACTTTACATCTCTGAATGGCAGCTCCACCATTCTGCTGCTCCAATCTGTCACACCAGTTTTCTACAGTGTGAACTGGATTCAGTTTTCTGGAGGAAGAGTGTAGCCAGACTTGAGAGAGTGATTAAAAAAAAAAAAAAGAAACCCACAAAAAAATCGAAGAGCAAAGTTCAGGAGCATCAGTAAGTTCTTTATCATGGTGCTAAATAGATGGCTTTGCCTGGAAGCATCAGTAGTTGGCATTTTGCCTAGCTAAATCTCACACGTTTGAGAGCTGACAAAACAATGCCTTTTAACTATATCAAATGGGCTTTTTTTCCGGAACTGAAAATAGACTCCTTAAAATCATGTAAAAAGTGGCGTGTGTAGGCTGGGAGTTGATTAACGCAGGATAACTCCATGTTCTTACGTGCTCAGAAATAAAATGCAAACCTCTTCTTGCTGATTTAATACTATGCTGCTGAACAAAACCTGATTCAATGAAATGCCTTACAAGTATCTGATAGCTGCTTTGACTTAAACCTGCTTCTTTCTGGTCTTATGTGGCTTTTCAGTAGCTCTTTGACAGCATGTGGGATCTCTGCACTGAGATGAGTATCCCCTTAGCCAAGTTACAAGCTGTACGTGCATAGTAAGGTTATACCTTAGGCTGTCTCTTGCTTTCCTTGTGTGTATTTGATTCTCTTTGGTGAGACCAGATCTTCCCATCAGGTGAGGGATCAAGTTTTCATGAGTTATTTCTTACAGCTCAAATTCACTTTAAAGTTCCTTGTGTCATGTAGGTACAAAAGGGATTTTTTTCAAAGGCACGGTTGCCTTAGGTAGTATTTTGGTGCTCTGTTCTCCCTTGGTAGATATTTATACCTGTAAGAACTCAAATATTTTTTTGTCTTACCAACCGTTTCAGTGGAAAATGTCTAATCTCTGTGCCCACTGGAAGTTTTTTCTTAAAGTATTGATAACACCTGGTGAGACTCCAGCTCTTAAGTTTGCTGCATGTTAAGCTTGGGTGTTTTACACAGCTCTACCTACTCTAAGATATAGCATACTTCTTGTTCTATCTCTGCATTTGCAAGTTTTTATATTGGTCAATCCAAGGCACTTGTCTATTAAGGACCAACTTACATTTAGCTGATGGTAGTGCAAGAGCATTATAGGGTAGCTGCAAAGTAGTTGTAAGGGTATTGTGCTCTCAGCACCAGGTAACCAAAGTGTTTTCGCTTTTTTTTAGTGCATCTTTGATGTGTTTACATTGGTCTGACAACTTCCACTTCCTGCATATGTGCGTTATTAGCAGGAATGATGGAAATTGGCTCTTTGTATTAAATCACTTTTGTCACTAGACAATTTCTGCTTCAAACTCAGAATATCAAAGCAGACAGATCATTGCTTAGAAATAGGCTTTCATCCAAAGGCAGAGAATGCAATTATATTTCAGAGGAAGATTTTTTTCATGTTATGGTTTGTCACTGTAATTCCTCTGTTAGTTTTTTTTACAAAGGTTTGTTGTTTCTTGTCAAATACTGTCACATCTCCCTGGGATAGTCAGTTCTGAGACACAACTCCATGCTGGACATACTTGAGTGTTATCTGACATCTTTGCCTGAGACAAAAAAGCTCATCTTTAGCTGGCTACTTATCTGTAAACTGATTCATTCTTATTTGGCCAGAACTCTGGGATCAGTGCATCAACTTAAATATCACGTCCTCTAGGCTCGTGTGAGACATTGCTGCAGCTAATTGGGGCTAATGTCACTGCAAGAGCTCGGCGCTGCAGGGAGGGTACATGTGTGCATGAAACAAAGAGGATTTATGAAAAAACTGGAGGAAGTGTTGGTAACTTCCCGCAGTATCCTCCTGCTGTGTCCTTGTACCCTTGTACAGCTACTATAAATAACAGCAACGAGGGATTTTACATGCAACCTGCCTGGTAACTTAGAATAGAAAAGAGGGAGAACTGAGTTTCTTTGGTCTTGGTCTGCTTTATACCACTGCAATTTACTATATAGATAACAGGGCTGCATCTTCCCCCTTGTTTGGGATGACTGAGGAATGATGTGGCTGAAAAAGGGAGAAGTGGGGGTGGCAGATGGAGGGTTTGGGGCTGGCAGTACCTCTGGTCTCAGGCTGGGTGCAGGTGGAGGACAAGGTCCTTCTCTTGTGCTGTTCTCCAGCAGCATTTTTCTTGGCTGACCTTTAGGAGGGAAAAAGGAGGTGACTTGGTCTGCATGCTCCTAGCCAACACAAAAGGGCCAATTATTGTTGTGGCTTTTGTGGATGAAAGCACTTACCATTTCAAGGCTGGAGTGAGGCCAGGAAACTAATTTCATCCATCAGATGCCTTTCAGTGGGAGCTGATGTTGAAGGTACAGCCTGGTGCTAGACCTGAAGAGAGCAGGCAGGTTTCTGAGCAGCTTCTCCAAGGATCACAAGCTCAAAATGTGCAATATGGAGATGCCAGCACAGGAAGAGATGCTGTAACTGATCCGTTATCACACCGCCAACAAGCTGTTCATCAGTAAGTGATGAAGAACAGTACCTGTTTCTTGTCACCGTTAACTCACATAATATAGAGCCTCACAGCAAGGCCCGCAGCTCCCTGCCCAGGGAGCCAAGCTGTGGCAGTGAGGTTGCTCTTACGACACTTTTCTTCCATAAAAAAGCTCATTTGCACAATACAAAGCTGAAGTGAACTCATTAAACGTTTATTAAATGACTAAATGACATGCCACTCTCTTGGGAATTCTCAAGAGAGTGGCTGAGGAAGGCCATAAATATTATTTTTAATTGGGCTCAGAAGAATGCTATGTTTAGGAAAGGTGGTGATCTTGGAGATTAAACCCATTACACGATAGTGGCAAAACACTGCCTTGCCCAAACAAGCTATTGCTCTGCAAATCTCTTTAAAATCATTCTGAAAGTTGTGGTCCTGCACAAAGTCCTGCAAAAATATAGGATTCTCCCAAGGGCTTAAATAGCTCTCTGGCATGCAGGATTGGTGCTAAAGATGGTATTTACTGTCACAAGCACCTAGATGTTTGGATATTAGCACCAGGTATATCAAAGGTGTTAATGGATACAGAGCTTTTAGCTTTTTGGGACTGATGGTGACAGTTTTTATCAGCACAGCAAGGCAGAAGCTTGTTGTTTTGTTTGGAATATTAACATTATATGCAATTATGAGTGATAGTAATGAAATCTAGACTTCTGTATTAGGAGTCCTTGATTTTAGTGAAGCTGTTTCACTGAACTACTCTTTTGCTTAAAGACAAGCATGTGCTCTCTTACTCTTCTCAGCTCTTTTTGTGAAAAAAACAAGAGCCTGCCAAAGAACAAACACATAACCCCTTGGTGAAGGCATGCTTGAAGTCCTGTCTCCAAAGCACAGAGGATGTGACTCGTTCTTGCCCCTAGCTATAGAGCCCTGGCTGTTCAGCTGATGTAGTAGCAGTTCACGCTGTTATTTTTGCCAGGCCAAGCCATGGGTATCAGCCAAAAATCAGCAAGTTGTGCAAGCGCAGCAGCCCCTGCATTACAGCAGGGTGGTATTTAATTTTCTCTAATAAAGGCTTGCACAGCACAGAAGTAGAGGAGAACGCAGCTGGCTCCCAGCTCCCTCAGAGCTGCCCGCAACCCCCTGTAAATCAATAAAACACATTATATGCTGCTGACCCTCCCACATGGTTAATAATCAGGGAAAAAGGCATGACTTTAATGTCTTTGTATTTTTAGGAGGATGCATATCCACTGATCGGGTGAGACAGCTGCTTGGGTGTGTGCAGCTCATCAAATGCAGCTGAAATTGTGCTTTTTGCAGGGAAATGGCTAACTGCTGATAGGTCTAGCCTCACTTGTGTGTTTTGAGCACCAGAAGCATCTGACACACGATAGCAAGGAAGGGGATTCTGTGCATGTGTATATACATTTTTTTATTATTATTTTTTTACATACACTGGGCTCTTGAATAAGCTGTTCATTCATTTTTTCCTCTTTCCTGTGTAATCTAGGACTGCTGTAGAGCATCATTAATCAATGTTTGTCCTGTTTTTTGTAAAGCCTTCAGGAAAGGTTAAGTATGACTGTAGATCGATTATGTGTTTTTAAGCCTTGAGGATGTAAGTTGAAAAGGCTGCAAGTTAATCTTGAATATTGTCCTGTTTCTTCTGGCGAAGGAAAAAAAAATCAAAGGTGAATACATCAGAGCTATGTGATCTTGCAAGACAGCAGTAAACTTTTTTCCATAATTAAAAAGCAAAACCTTTCATATCAGACCATCAAAAGTGAAGACTTAGGGGAAAATGAGTTCTCTTCCTGCATGACTCATCCTCCCAACAGTAGCTACACAGGGAAATTATACAGCTTTGGGAGCTGGCTGAATCAAACAAACCTCTGCTAAACTTTTTGTCCAACTGAAACCCAAAGAACTGAAGTATAGGCCCAAGTTGAGCAGGCCAGAATTTCTTTTGCAACATATTAGATGCTTTCTCATGGAGTATTTTAAAATAAGGTGAGTGAGGGGGAGCTATTCCCAATGATTTTTTTTTTTTTTGTCTTTAGCAAAGATTTCCTGCCTTTGGTGCCTGGAGGAAAATACCCTGCTTGTCCCCAGAGTACACGACCAAGAAAATTGTCCTTGTTTAAAGTCAGTATAGCAGTAGCTATTATATTTGAACGTCTTACTTGCACATTTCTGCTTCTGTAGCCAGTAAAATAAATTAGAGAAAGAAATTAAGTATCTCTAGGACTGTGAATGATCTCACAGTAAGATAAAATAAGCCTCCTAAACATGGGCTGTTGTTGGCTTAGAACAAAGAGGCTGGTGTTTCTGCCTGCCTTTCTTTACTCTGCAGTGGTCAGCATAATGTAACTATTGTGCCCTGAAGTAATATCTGTGATTCTTCCATTTCCTGCGCTTCACATTGTAGAACGAAATATAAAATTTAAAGCTGTCTTTATGTCCTTTCTTCCCTTCGCTTTGCTAAAAGGATTTCAGCATGCTTTGCCACGAGGCAGACAGAAGATTACATTCTGCCCTTGCTAATATGACTAAGGAGAGGAGAGAGGAGGATACGCTTCCTGTCCCTGGGTCGAGAGGGGAAATATTTTTGGCTGAAATTCTGTTCTCGTGCGCCAAGCTGGAGAGACTTTCACCATAGCCACCAGTACAGAACAGATGAAGCTGGGACTCGATGCATGTGGAAGCCTCCTGTTTTTCTTTACTGTGTTTCGGGGGTCAAACTTTAGCTGGCGGAAGCAAGTGCAGTTCTGCTACGCTGCAGAAAAGCAACAGTTACACCTGCTAAAATAAATGAATCTTTGGTTTAATGAGACTCAGGGAAGTGAAAGCAATGCAAGGAGACTGGAGGTAATCGCTAAGGGGATGCAGTTTTTGTCTTTTGTATGCCTAAGCAAATATTCCAAAAAATATCTGAAGTTGTAATAACAATTAATGCACTCATTAATTGCGTTTGGAAAGTAATTTTGGAGACATGTGGAGAACAGAAGGAGGAGGATGGGAGCTTTTAAAAAATGCATGAGGAGCCAAGGCTGCAGAAGCAGAATTGCTTATTAAGAAAAGCAGAGTCACCCTATGGTACTTATGAAGTAATGTATGTTGCTATGTCCTTCAGAGGAGATTTTTTATCATCTATAGGTTGTTCTTCTATCCCAACACAGCTGAAAGACAGGATATATGGACATTAATCATGCATTAGACTGTTAAACTCCTTTAAGTAAATATTGTCCTGGAATGTGAATGGCTGAGATCCGTGGAGGCTCCCAGTTTGGATAAGGCACTTCAAAGAATTAAAGTAGATTTGTGAAAGCAGCTAAACTTTAGTATTTTTTCTCTGCAGAGACATGCCACACTGATTTATTTCTCTAACATCTGACAAATGGAAATATCACTCTCCCAAAACAATCAGAACTTTCAGTGTCCTAATGCGTGAAGCAATATCAGCTGGGATTTGCTGACCTTTGGATAATGGAGCTCACAAAGTTTAATGTCACAAGCAGTGCCCCTAGAGAGACTTGGCAACAAAGGTTAAGAGGGAATGGGGGTCTTGAAGTTCAGAATATGTGGGGTGAAACATAGTGGGTAGCTCACCATTCAGGTTTATGCTCCAATTTCACCATCATGTGCGTGCCTGAAAAGTGATGGCGTGGCATTTTGCTCTCCCCAGTGCCTTAATGTATAGTTGGCGGAATGAATTGCCTTTCCAGAAGAAATCCTGCCATCATTATAAATAGTAAAGGTGCATTAGTAATTAGGAGATGATTTTTTCATATTTTATGCATGATGTTTCATTAATTTGCAGCTGCGCAGTATTGTGTGCTGTAACTTTATTTCCTGTGAAATAGGAGTGAGCGCGGCCAGACCATCTCCTAAAAGTCCTAATTCAGGAAAAAAACATAGACAATTAAAAGTAAGGCTGTACTTGCATCTCTGCAATACACGGATGTGATAATACTAGAAGCAGAGGATTGCTGCTTGTTGTACAGCCTCCCTAGGATGCTGTGTGGTCTAGGATGCTCTGTCCAAGGCAGGTCCCTGTGGTATTCTGAGCAATGTGAAATATGGGTAAGGAGGAGAAAGCACGATGAGAACAAAACCATCCTCATGTCCTTTTGTTCCTGGGCTTCTTCCATTTGTCTTCAGTTAAACCAGTGTTATGGTGAGGAGCTGTAATGAAAGTAAATGTTGTTTACAGAATGGTTGTTTTCATATCTTATATAATTTCCTCCTGAGTATGAGTGGTGAGTCCTGAGCAATTCCACCTAACTAAACAACAAAAACCACTCTGTATACAGAAAAGCATCATGTGCTTCATAGTTCGTCAACCTATAACAAATGATTACTATTTTAAAGATGTTTCTGTGGTTACTTTTCATGCTAAGTTCGTCCTTTGAATGTGATTATAAATTTTATTTTTGTGTTCATTAAAACAATTTTTAATTTTGAACTACAGCCAGTTACTTTCTAATTTTGTTTTACTTTGCATAGCTGCAGAAATGCTGTTATGCTTGTTTCAATGACTGTTGCGGATTCCATTTTCCTAGTCAAAGACATGCCCATTTATCTTATTTAATCCTGTAAAACCTTTCTATGGAAGTACTCTAAGTGCTGGCTCCTGAGATGCTAGGGCAAGACTTTTAATTGAGATCACGAAGTAGACAGTGGGAACTGCTCTGGGAGTTCACCGTGATGCTTCCCATACCATTATTTAGGGGCTCGTTACTTCTGTAGCTATGGAACATGAAAGCTTCAGCTAGAGCTGAGAAGTTTCATTTCAAAGCATTCTTTTATCAAATGTTACTTCAGTCATCATTTTTCTTTTTTTTTTTTTTTTTTAATTTTACTTTTAAAATCTTTAAGAGCACTGCTGTGATAATGAACAGGGTATTTCAGACTGGGAATGTTTTGAAGAAAACCTTTGTTTTTGAAATTAAAACGCAAGAAAGTAGTCTCTGCTTCTAGCTGTAGCCACTCCTGCATCAGACAAGATTGCAAAGCAGTCCTAAACTGCTTACAAAAGCAGGAATTTTATTTCCGTTTTGTAGTTTCAGTGCTTGCTGGAGATCAGAGGAATGCACGTGGTGAAGCTGGAAGCTTGCTGCTGCTTCTGGTGTGGCAGCTCAGCATCAGGACCGAGCTGTTGCAGTAGCAAAGTGGTGCTCTTAGGAGGCAGCAAGAAACATCTTGCTTTGTGCCTCACCAAAGAACCCAGCTGCCCTGTGAATGAGGGGTTCCAGGGGAAATGTTGCTTTTAGTCTGAGCATTTGGGGGCTCATCAGAGAAACTTGGTATCATCCGAACTAATCCAGTCAATGACAAAGGTTTCCTGCGTTAGCATCAGCCTAGCCTGGGGACAGTCATTTCTGCATCTCTGAAAGGCTCCCTTTTGTGTCTCTGTGCATGATGCAATTACATCCTCATTAAGTCTATAGGGGATGTCTTATTTAGGTCAAGATGTCAGAGATGATGTATAGCTGAGCCAGCTCCTAGGCTTTTTTCCTCAGGACTCTTACTGCTTTTTTTGATCAAAAGATTTGTAGTTTTCCAATGGAAAACTAATCTTTTGGGAAGTCTGATGAAAGCATGTGACTTGCTATAGCTGACAGGGTTGTGGCTGGTGCCACGGCTGGCTGCCTTTGATTTCTTATCCTGTGGGATCAGATACCCGCTCATGGCAGTAAGACCAGAGCAAACCTCATCCTAATGATGTTATTGCCATTGTGAGATGCCTCCCATCCTTTGTTGTACCCTTTTTAGTCTCCCTTTATACTGTCAGGCACTGCTGGGGCCATGGCAAAGGTACCTGCAATGTGCACGAGTGGGGTACACTCATAATCCTGGTGAGTTTATAACCTACTGCTCGTATAAGGAGCCGCTAAGATGCGAGCAAGCAACGTAATCAATGTGAGAAGGGGAGGAAGAGATGGATTTCGAGGTTTGTAGCTTCTTCAGTGACTTTAATCAGCAGTGCAAGGGGGTTGAATGAGCTTGGTTGAGCTTTCTACAGCATAATGCTGTCTGGAGAGAGATCAGTACAAGGTTTTGATATATCGCAGTGGGACCCAGACCTTTTCAGAAGGCTCGCATGGGCTGGGTTTGCAACTACTGCTGTAAAAATAGTGGTCATCTTCTAAATTTAAATGGCACCAGCACTATACCTAGATTCTCTGTCAGGGGTTGTACATGGGGAAGGAGCACTGGAAGCTGAGCACTTGCTCAGAGGGCTCTGGAGTAGTCTTATCTTAAGCCCTGGACATCTGACTGTTATAATTATGGATATTGCTATAGGGCAGTCCCTGTTGCTCCCAATTAAAAAAAAAAAAAAAATAAATCAGATTTAAAACACTGCCACTTGCTCACTTAACTTGGCTTTTGATAGGACATTCCCAAGGCTTTTCAAGTGGCAACAAAGAGCTTACTAAACATGCTGTCCTTTCACATTATTTCTGTGTTGGACTGGGATTGGGCTTTAGAAGAAATGTCAGTGAAGGTTATTTTGACCACTGAGATCTGATCAGAAGCTCCTCTCTCAAGCTGCAGTGTTACAGATGCCGTACACAGCCATTTTAATTAAACACCCATCCTCGTAATCAAATGCTTGGCTACTGGAGATGTCACCTTGTGTAACTTGATTAGATTTTACTCTGCTGGAGGATGGAATCAATTTTTCTTCTAGTTGTTTGCTAAGAGGTTTTTTATTAATAACACAAATGGAAATTTAACTTGGAAGGGCTCCTCCTTGTATAGATCTGGGTCTTCTTGCCAAGTCTATGTTCTTGGCTCTGTCGCAGACTCAGTGATGACTTTGATGGCTCATTCTGGGCCTTGGCTTTCCCTACATCATTTTCCTGTGCCAGTTCCTCATTTGTGGAATAAAAGTAGCTCTTCCCTAAACTCATAATCTCTTCGTTACTGTCTGGTGTCCCAACCCAATGGTGATGAGGGCTGCGTGTGTAGATCATCACATCCCGGTGGGATTTATTCCTTAAGGTTTGCTTAATGTATGAGCTCACATTACACAAGTCAAACTTGAGGAAAATATGCGAGTGCATTGCAAAAGCAAACTTTGACACTTAAAAAGCAAGCAGGGTTTCCTAGGGTAAAAGCAGGGTTGTCTGGATTAAGTGGCTCTGGCATATTGCGTGACTGCCTCTTTCTAGAGCTCTGACTCACTTATGCAGTAAAAGATTTATGTTTTACAGCATCAGGACATGTTTGTATAGGTGAAGGGAAATTGCTCAGGTAGAAAATGCTGCTCTGGGCTTCCGTCCCCTGTGGAGGGACAGCAAATCTGCGTGCAGATGCTCAGCACAGGCACTCGAGTAACCTCTGCATTTGATGCCTGCTCAGTGCTGGGGATGTATAATTGATAGGGGCGTGCATCCCTGCTGCAGGCTCCTAACAAGGATCCCATACATTAATGCATTATCTTAGCAGGCTGCAGGGGCTTTGGGTTTCTGTGCATGTGCAGGTTGTGTGGGGTAAATTTGTAATGTCAGCTCTTCTGTTATGGGCTTAGCATGCAGGGGATGCGAGGAAGCTTGTTTGATTTCACAGGGGAGGAAAGTACTTTTTGTTTATGGATAGGAAGGATATGGGGAGTGAGCATGGCATGTTGATATCCTAAATATTCACTTGGTTTTTGTGTGCATTTGTTTCTGTGCCAGTGCCTCTATTTGTGTTGGGGAAGGAAAAATGGGATAGGTTCGTGTCACTGCCTATAACTTTGAGATAAAGCAGATGCAGGAACTCAGGGTAGGTGGCAAATGGATAGATGGGGATGTGGCAGAAAAGCAGGTTAGCTGGTGCTCATCTGCCTAGTCCTGGCTTGTGGTGACTCTGGGCTATCTTTGACAGGTATCATCATTACTTGGCCAACAGGGGTTGGAAATATTTAATGGAATTTACTAATTTGATCAGCAATGGAGAATGCTACTCAGTGGAGAAAGAAAATGGATTCCCCCCAGACGAGAGTGCAGCAATACCTAATTATCTCATTCTGGCTGTTGCCCTCTGTGCCCACATGTATTCAATCATTCTCATTTAGTTCTGGCACCATAAGGATTTGTCACTTAATAATTTGTTTTACTTGTAGCCATTTCCTTTTGATAAAGTGAGCGTCAGGTGGCTGTTCCTGGGCATTTTGCTGATCCGATCATTGAAAAAATTGTTCAAATACTGTTTCTGCATTGCTTCAATTAGCACAAAGGAAAATTGCATGTGCTGCCATAAATTAACCAATTTACTTGTGATTTTTTATGTGCTTGCTGCAGTGGAGATCTGTCATAAAGCTCATTGTTCTATCTTTTTACTAATACATTCACTTAAGAATAATATCTCTCTTAGCCATTTGCTGGTCTGTATTTATGTTGACAAAAGTTCCAACAATAATCAATGATAGGCATAGATTTCATATGTGGCAACCTTCAATTTGCAAACTCTTGCTCACCTGAGTGTAGCAAGAATGCGTTATCTAACAGTAATTACTCTAATTAAGAAATGGATCCTCCTCCTAAAGCCTATTTCAAGAGGAAGAAAGTGTAGCTTTCATGTTGTGGTCAGGTGTGAAGGCTTGCATATGCTGTGAATCTTAGTTCTAGATGTTGATTTTTTGTGTCCGTATTTGTAAACCTGCTGCTCTGTGTGTAGTGGGTATGTGTATGCGCTATGAATGAATTAGAAATATTTAGTTATGCTTTTAGATCTCTTTATCACATCTGAGCTCATTAAAACAAAGCAAATGTAATCAATCAAACTTGCTGGTAAAATGTGACAGGCAGTTAAATTAGGGGATTAAAATAGTGAATTCCTGGAGGTACTCTAAACCAGAAGGATGCAAAGAGCTGGGTTTAAATGTGTTGTTGTGAGCATCCCTACCAAATGGCTCATGCAATACCATATGTAGGAGCAACTCACAGTAAAGTGTTTGCCTTTAGGTTGTATTGTATTAAATAAGGATTTAAGATTACGTGTTGGAAAGACAAAGCAAGCCCAGATTTTCTTCTTTTTAAATACTCTGATTTTATATATATATATATATATATATATATATATAAAAATCTTTGCATCTGTTTTGTATCTCTTTTGTGGGAATATTGGGTAAGGTTATATAACAACTTGCTTTAGTTAGAAGATAAATGGATAAGAAAATACATTAAAACTCATAATTATGTGGCTTGCATATAGTCCAGGATCGTGTCTGAATTGTGCTATGCGAAATAGAAATAAGTATTAAATATTGGTGCAAAGTATAAGTCTATATTTTGTTCAGCCTTTGGCTTGCCTAGAATGTAAATCGTTACCCCACAATTTTTTTAAGAGTAATCTAAAGGAATCTCAATGTTTTTAAATATTTAATCTTTTTTATCTTGTTCCATTTTCTGTTCTATATTCCCAGCATACCAATACTTTATCTTTTTTTTTTTTTTTTCCGAAGATAAGAACCTAATCTCAGCACTTGCCTCTTCCTTTACGAACGTGTGGCATTCTGCAAAATAGGATTTTACTCAGTGGCTGAGGATTTGTGTGAGGTTTCCATGTTTCTGATACATGCTTAACAGCTTTTAGTAGGTTCTCTGAAATGACCTGATATTCACCTCTTGAAAAACACTGACTGGTATCCCCAGATAGGCAGAATGGTTGAAGGTGGGTTTTGTACTAGCTAACCCATCCCCATAGCATCTCTTCGGATAGATTTAGAAGATCTGACATTTCCATCCAGTGGAAGCCACGACGTCGCATCCTAGCCAGCAGTGCTGCCAGAGATCTGTCTTCCCTTTCCTCTCGTGCTTCCTCGTCAGGTTTTGCAAAGATCCCAATACGTAGACTTTGACATGAAAAAGAACACCGGTGACAACCCAAATGAACATCCCCACAATATGCGTTGGTATGGTATTTATGGAAATTGCAAACCTGTAGGCTTTAATAACGCACTAGATTTGTTGCACTATAATCTCCGGTGTAATTGTTATAATAAATAGATACTGTAGATGAACATATTGTGAATAAATGACTTGGGTTTAATTTCATTTGGCCATGGGGGGAACAAAACAACAAAATGCCAAGGATATCTTTTATCCTTTGATTTATGTTAGTCCCAGGTATAAACAAGGCTGTTTTTCAAATGCAAGAGTCTAAATTGAAGGCACAAATCTCACCTCTTAATGACTTGAATGTCACTGCCATGAAGCTCCATTTTTACATGCCCAGATTTCTAAGCCAAAATGTGCATTTTCAAATGCAGATCAGACAACCCACGTTTTTTTTTTTTTTCATCTTCTTGGATCCCAGGATGTGAGTGCCAGACCATCAACTAGAGTTAATTGGTGCTGTCCAATTAACCTCAGCTAATTAACATGGTCATTGTCTTTGAATATAACAATGCAGGAATGGTCCAAAGCTCTAAATACCAACTGTTAAATTCTGTCTAGTATTTAATTCTTCAGCGAAACATCCCTGTGAGCTCTGCACCACCAGCAGCAACGAGCTACTTGTCTGGTACCCTGAGCTTTTCAGCCAGAAGCTATGCTTGGAAAGTGCAGGGTGCCTTCAAGTGCTTTTCAAGGCAACAGGATTAGAGAGGTATTCCTAATTTGGTCCCCTAATCCCTTTCAGTTAAGGGGTATCTTTTGACAGCCCAGTGTGTCTGCTCCACTTTTCAGTGGATGCGTTCTTCATCATATCTCTGTCTCCCTTGCACACAGATTAATGCTGCCATCAAAGGTTTCACAGCTGCATAAGCTACAATGGCATATTTTTCAGTAAGTGGCCTAACTCCTGCTATTGTGTCAGGCTTGGGAGGGAGAAAAGGATTCCAGGAAATTAATTGAAGGCTTGTAATGGGAATTTGAAATGAGACCTGGAGGCTGTTGTTCCCTTGAGTTTGGGACAATGCTTCACTTCATCATTAGTGATGTCAGAAAATGTTAGTCTGTGTGTTACGGCTTTCATGGAAAGCATTTGTGCTTTTGCAGTGTACAAATTAAAAACACTGTAAAACCTGAAAGAATTTAGTGAGCTCGGGGGAAGGGTACTAAAGGGGGCTCAGCCTTGGATCGATGCTATAAAAATTGTATGATGCTTTGCAGATGGCTGAGTATAAATCTCCTAGCTGCCTTACCTACTGCTTTTGCATCTTGTGGCTAAATATAGACGAGCACTTCTTTGGCTGGCGTCAGCCAGCGCTGCTCTGCTGAACACGAGGGACTTTCATCAGTTTATACCAGCAGATTCCTATTTAGCGATGGGAAGTATTAGAAGTGAAGCAGGTTGTGTTGTGTTGTTTCAATTAACGTGCAAAGATACCTGCAGAGCTGAAGAAAAGAGAAGAGAAAGCAGGCACTTATCTTCTACAGTTGTAATGTATGTGCAGATATTGAGTTATTGTACGTATCAAGCTAATTACTGTAATGAATGGATAATAATCCTCCAGCAGCCTGTGAGATTGCTTGATGACATACTGGGCATCTTTTAGCTTGCCACTACTTTAATCCATATTTAGCTGATGACTAATGAAATGCAACCCAGAGATCCTTGTTATGAATGCTTCTATTGAAATAATTTAACCAAGCTATTTATTATCCAGCTCCTCTTTTAGTTCCAGATTGCTCTCTGCTCTACAGGTGCTTCTGGGTGTTTAGAATAAAAACACAGGCTTTCAGTTCTGGGATGGCTCCATGCTTAGAAATAACCATTTAGGCAAGGATCAAACTCCACTTATGCATCTGATTTGTTGCTTCTGTTTTGCAGACAAACAGACCTTCAGGCACTGCATGTAGTTTTGTACCTAATTTTATTAAAGTGGGCACTTCCTTCCTGGCAACTCTGCCTTGAAGCAAGAAAACTGATGGCCTGTGTAGCTAACACACTACTTAAATTTGCACTTCAGAGCTATGCACAATAAATAGAGCAAAGAGTGCTTTGGCTGCTGAGTCAGTACAAGCTGAAATGGTGTGAAGTTGTCTCTTTTCCTGTGACTTGCTGCACACACACTTTCAGTAGCATCTGTCACGTCAATAGGATGCGCGTCTTCTAAGGGGATGCAGCGAGCCAAAAAGTTGTTAAAAGTCATGAGCTGCTCAGGTGAAGCTGATCAAGTCTGGAGGTGGCATTGCTGTCCTTCCCCTCTACCAAGTAATTCACCCTGTGTAGGCAGAGGGAGTAAATGGAACTAGATTAGTACCATGGCACGTTGCTTTGGTGTAAATGACAGCACAAGCTGCAGCTCAGAGAAGAATCAGCCCCACGGAATGGAGGAGTTGGTAATGAGCCTTATAAATCATTTCTTTCCTGGAGATGCTTTGGATACATCTGAAGTCAGTATGAAAACTAAGGCAAGCCCTCCAAGGAAGGAGGGCTGGATGCAGTTTGCTCCTGGATGTGAAATAGCAGCCAGGCAGAGCAGAGTAAGAGGCAGTGTTATTTGTGAGCCTGTGCTCTTTCATTTTGTACTTACTGTTGAGGGTCCTGGTGATTATATTTTTATTACAGTCTGCCTAACCTTGACTAGCAGCATTAAGCAAGTGTGTGTTTCAGTGGGTACTTAACCAGGAATGTGATCTTTTTTATTTTAATACCAGATAGGGAGCAAGTACTGCAATTGTTCACAGCAGAGTTCCAGAAAATTACAAAATCCTTCATTAGCACAAGAGATTGCAGCGTGGTTCTTTCTCATAATTAGCTGAGTTCTTGAGTGCCTGAAATACTTTTTTATAGTGAAGAAAGTTGCAGACATTAATTCACAGGGGGGTGGAGGGGAAAGGCTGAGAGCAACAAATCCTGAACCTATCTCCAAGGCAAAAAAAGGTACAAGCATGCGTGTTTGTCCTTGTAGGATCCAGCCCTGCAGAACATTTTATAAAAGCTTGATAGATGTCCAAGTTACTGATGTGATTTGTAGCCTTAAGGCTATGAGCCCATCACCAAATTGCATATGGTGCAGAAAAGCATGCAGAGGGTTAAAATTACTGCTGGGATTAAGTGCAGTGTAAAACTGCACAACTGCAGTGCCCTCTGGATGGGGATCTTTCAGGGCTTTACTTCACCTCATTGCTTCCCAGAAGTCTGGGGGAGAGCAGGGTGCACCCTCCTGGGCTGGGTTTTCTTTAATGAGATCCCTGCTGGGGCCCTTGCAGCGGAGGCTGCACCTGAGCAGCCTTGTTCCGAGTGGGTGTTTGCAGGGGAGGCAGGCAGCTTGGTCACGTTAGTGCTGCGTTTCGTATTCCAAACAGGGCTGCAAAGATGAGAAAGGGATTTTCCCTAAAGCACAGAGCAAATCAGTGGCTGCTGCAGCATCTCTGGTTTCCCAGCATCAAGCAACCTCGGAGGGAGCGTCCCCTCCTCTGCAAGGACAAACCCCTCATAATCCTGCAGAAATTCATACCTACGTGTGTGCCTTTTTAAAAGGCAGTTTCCTTGTTGCTTTTTCAATGGTTGCAGAAAGGGCTCAGTCCTTAGTATGACAAGGCACTGCAGTCAAAATCAGTGCTGGTTGGGGCCAGCTGCACTTGTAGGATCAGGTCCCCCTGCCCTCCTGACCCCACTGCAGTGGGCTCTGCCCTGCTGCCATACACTCAAGGAGGGCTCCTAAGCAGCAGAAATTCTGACTGCCTGGAGAGATTTTCTTGCTGACTTGTTCGTCTAGCCTACTGCTGTTTCTTGTGTTATTTTTAAATCTTCACGCTGTAGTGGTGGTGGGGGAAAAGGCTGCCTTAATTACTGCAGATAAAATAAATCAGGGAAATCTCATTGCAAATGCAGGGAGACGAGACATGCCCAACTACAGCTCCCTGAGTCATCCTGCCAATAAGGCTATTAATTCTCGTCTGAGGGAACAGACTGCATCTTCAGAGGCACTGCTAAGAGGTATTGCAGGCTTTCAGATCTCTGGGACGCTTGCTCCCATGCTGATGGCCAAAGGCTCCAGCCATGATGTAATCCTCTCCAGGAGGAGAGCTGCCAAAATGAAGAGACAATGCAAGGAAAAGTTCCTGGGCAGATGATCTCAAACCTTATCTTCCTTTGTGGCGAGATTGATGGAGGGAGTCTGTGATGTGCATATCTTTAGGGTACCTATTTATAAGATTCACTTACTGTGAAGTGTCCATCCTCAGATCCCATGGTGTTCTGCTAATTTGGGTGTACGTGTAAATGAGTCAGAGGCAGTATAACTCGATAACCAGAGCACTGACCTTAGAAGTAAAGGAATCTTGTGTTCGTTCCCAACTCCACCACTTAGTAAGTCACCTTCTTTCTCATCGCATTAGTTCTCATTCTTCTTCTTTCCCTCTGACATCATTGTAAAAACTCCTGGAGACTCAGCAGTGGGCCTAAATGTGTCCTTGAGATCTGGCACTTGGCATGTCCAGAGCACGGAGGGACTTGTCTGAGACCTGGCATAACTTAGTTTCTGTGCCCAGCAGTGGGTTAATGGATCTGCAGCCTTCCGCTTCGTTGCTTTTACAGTATCAGCCAGCAGAAGGGAAGATGCTTTTGCCAAAATGATCCCTAAATTTTTTATGCAGCTGAAATCTAGGACCAGAAAAAAAGCAATCTGGGGCAGAGGGGGGGGGGAACACAAAGATAGGAGACAGCTGGTTATGTTAGCACAAGAACTACACTGGCTGCTTTAGGAGAAGTTGCTGCTGCAGGTATGAGAGCCCTCTGCTTCCAGCAAGGGCAGCAAAGCCCAGAAGTCCCCTGCATTTCATAAGATCCTGATGTGCCTGAGAGCAGGCTTCATGGACCGCATCGTTCTCTGTGCTCCCATGATACATGCAGATGTAATTTCTGCTTGCTCATCCATCTGTGGATGCCTTCTTGCCTGGTGCTATTGTGGCTTTTGGTCTGTTTTTTGAGCTGGTTCATAGGTGAAAAGTGTCAATAATTTTATTTCTAGGTGTTCCCCCCCTCCCTTCCTGTGGCTTTCAGGAAGCTCCCTCCCATCTGCTCTCACCATATGTTTTTGATGGCAATTTGCACACTGGATTAGAACATGGGGCTGATCAGAACATAGCAGTTTTTAAAAATAATTATTCCTGCTAAAAAGACTTTGCTGCACCTAGGAACAAATACATTTTTCATAATCCTGCCCATTTTTCCCCACACACAAAATCAGCAATCAACTACATTAAAAATAAAGATGAGGAAGATTTTAATTACCATTATTTAGCTATAAAGGAATAACATCACTCTCTGGGGCTCCAGAAATCCAGACATCAGAAATAACCTGGTTCAATCCTAGAGGCAGTGAGCAATCACCTCAGCTGCTTTAATTGCAATCATCATTATAGCTCTAATTTTCAAAATACTTCATCTAAGGCCCAGAAAGCGAGAAGGCTGGAGAAGCAGTTTGGTTTACTCTGACCATGTTTTATACCTGCTGCATCACTCCAGCAGCATCTCAGCAAACATCTATCACAACAAACTATGCTGAATAACAGTGCTCCTGCAGTGCTTAAGCTTGTAAAGATGTTCTGTTTGCTCTTAAGGAATGTTTTTTATTTGATGCTGGGGATTTGCTATTAGTATTTACTCTTTTTTTCCCCTCATTATATTGTACTGTGGATTTGTTTCTTTGCTTGCACTCTTCATTGTTTTGTCTCTGAAAACAATGTGGATTTATGTGCACTAAAACCACAGTGATGGTAGAATTTACTTGGAACACAAAAGCAGCGTGGTGTCAGCCCATTAGTTATTATAATTAGTGCTGCGCAGTTATTAACACCACACAGTCCTGCCAAGAAATTCTCATGGACTCGGATCAGTCCCGAGTGTCAGCAAGTGGTATTCTGTGGGGGAAAACAAACACCAAGCTCTGTGTCTGACCCTGCTGCTATGAAAGCTGTGCAATGCCTCTGCATTGGTGCAAATCAATGCTTTTTCAGGGTCTTGTGGTATCAGTGGAAATGTAAAAATAAATAAATAAATAAAATTAAAAAATAAGTGTTCCAGTTAGAACCATGAAATCCAGGGAGTGAGGAATGGGCACTTGACATTGCCTGAGGGAGAAAGAGCAAACTCTGCTTACCTGCTCGTATCTTTACTGGCAATGCCTTTGGCTGCCAGTCGAGTTCCTAGAGGGCTAAAAACTTCATTCGGTGCCTTTTGAAACTGATGGGACTTTGTGCTGACAAATTCTGCACCGTGCCCTGCAGTCACTGATATTCATGGTGTACTGCTTTCATTTCACCCCATAAACCAAACACAGAAAGTTCAGAGAAGGGCAATGAAGTAAATCAGGAGAACAGAGATCTGGATCTATGGGGAAGCTTAAGTCTTAAACTAGTGAAATCCCTGCTTACTTAGCCCAGGAAAATGAAGGGTAAGAAGGGAGAGAAAAGTGATCTCTATAGAATAGAAGTTAGCAATTGAGGGGAGATGGGGAAAAGAAATTTTAAGGCCGGGAGTCACTTACTCACAGGAGTCCTTACTCTGTGTCAGAGAGACCTTGTTCTATCTTCCAAAATTTGCTTTAGATAAGTGATTGGTGTGGCTCATCACCTGGGGACTAAGTCCTGGGCAGGATATCTGGTGAGTAGCCAAGTCTGAGCTTGTTTGAGGGTTCTGGTTTGTTTTTCTGAAAGGCCTGATGAGGTGTCACTGCTGAAGGGTCTAGAAGCTGTGTTCAACTTGCATAGCAAACTTTGGGAAATGCAGTCCCTAAACAAACAATGCAGGTTTCTGGCTAGCTAAGGACACTTGTGTCCCTCTCATTTGGTGTAAAAACACAGCTGTAAAGATTCTGCAAGACGTCACAAGGGTTGTGCCTTATGCCTGTGGTCTCCCAGAGTAGGTGTTATAATGTGACCTTGCATCTCTGCCAAATGGTATATTGAGAACTTGAAGCAATAAGCACTTTTTTTTTTTTTTTTTTTTTTCCAAATCTGCCAACTGGTCAATGGATTTAGTGGACCAACAGCTAGATCTGGCCTAGACACTCTGGGTTTTGAGGAGGCAATTGTACTGTGTGATTGAGACCACTGAGAATCCAGGTGAAGTGGCAGGAGGGTAATATTTATAAAGGGGGAGGAGATGTGATTGCTTTGCACCCAAGGTACTGGATGCTCCGTCCACTTCTGTACCCCAAATGTGGAAAAAAAAATGAGTCAATCACACAAGCAAAACTGGATGTTAATCATTCTCATAATTTGCCAGTCCTGGGCAAGGATATTTTGGAGAGGGCACATACCTTGGTGTTTGACAGGCTGACCCTGACCTGCCAGCTTTAATTGATAGCTCCATGCTCACACAGCTTGTTTGTATAACCATCATTTGGGTAAAGCAAGACAAACAACAACAACAAAAATACACGAATGCTTGAAAGAACTCTGGCAAGATTGTCCTTCTTTGCAGAAGGCACATGTATGGGGTTGCTATACTGTGTAAGCAGGCTCTGTTGTATTCCTTGTGTGCTAAATGCTACCAATTAAATTTGAACCATATGAATGGGAATCAAAAATATCTCTAGAACGATTTTTAAAATGAATTTGCATAATACAGGTCCAATTTAAGTAACTTTCCCCAAGGCACAGCAGACCTGTGAGCTCTCTGGCTGGGCAGGGTGGTTATATCTTTAAATCTCTTCATTCTCCCGTAGATCTTTTTTTCTCCCCATATAGAAAACCCCACCCATATCTCTGCAGTATCTGCAGCATGAATTAGGAAGTCCATTAGGACATCTAGGTCAGCATGAGCAGATCTGACATCAGCCTGCAGATTATGCCCACAATCAACAGTGCTGCAGTTGTTTCTTTCCTTCCTCCCTCCCCCTCTTTGTACTAGGAGAAAATTATTCTCAAATGGCAATTCTAAGAAACATTAAGATG
Source organism: Aythya ferina (assembly GCF_964211825.1). Taxonomy (NCBI): domain Eukaryota; kingdom Metazoa; phylum Chordata; class Aves; order Anseriformes; family Anatidae; genus Aythya; species Aythya ferina. The sequence goes on from NC_140310.1 coordinate 3,539,366, forward strand.
GCTCTGCAGACGCTCTTGTCAAAATGCCACTCTCTTCATCAGAAAAAAAACCCTCCCATGTCTTGTGTGTAGAGAATTTATATAATCCAATAATGTATATTTGCTAATGCAGTATTGACTGGGATTCAGAAACCCAGCAGAGAGAGAAAAAAGGAAGGAAGCTGAAAGCTGATGATGGTGCAGAGAGGAAAAATGAAGCTGGTATCTGATAAGAGTTTTCACAGCAAAACTGGTGGCCAGGTCGAGAGCCTGGTTGCACTGCTGTCTAATGAGATTTCCCCGCTGGCTTCAGAGTTGCTCCACCTACTTCCATAAATGAATTTGCCCCACGTTGGTAGGTCTGTACAAAAAAATACCACTTCTTGCTTCTGCCCGCTGTCTTCCAACAAGGCCCTACCCGTATTAATTCCAGCCCCCATGCTCCCTGTCCATGTATTAAGATATTCTTATAAATTCTTCAATTTCCTGTGTTTTTTACAACCTCAGGGTCTCTCTTACATCCTTGTGCTATTTTTACAATACTTTAATTATACTGGCCTCCATGGAATTATGCCTGATGTTTCCTAGGGTAGAACTAAACTCAAACTCCCCGATTCTGAGCCTGGTTATACATTGGTGTAATTTGGTGGAATTAACCTTAATTTTTACCACATTGTACCTTGGGACAAAGATGGCCTCTAAGGATGTGAATAAAGCAGCTGGGAATAGTAGCATTCACTTATAGTTTTTTTTTTCAGGTATGGTGAAAACCTTAAGGATTTCTTCCTTACGGAGTTGGAATTTGGATGATAATTCCCCTGTGGGTCATCTAAAAATGGAGCGAGGTAGAGACATCAGGCCTACCAGCTTGTGGTTTAAGTAGAGCTGACGGGCAGAGACTGGGAGAGGAAGGAAGCTGCTGCACAAGGAATTTAAGGGATTTGCTCAGGGTCCTTCTGCAGGTCAGAGGCAGTTCTGGAAATACAACTCATTTAGTGTCCAGGTCACGCGTCCTATTGGAAGAAAATCCTTTTTTTTTTTTTTTTTTTTTTTTTTTCCCCATGGGGAGCTTTTGCACACCGTAAGTAACGTTTCCCTTCTAATGCACAACCATGATTTTCCAGTATGGGAAATATGCAGGAGAAATGCCAGGATTGTACCCTACCTGGTGAATATCCGTGTCCTTTCAATGAGCTGCAAAACTGAGCCAGCGTTCCTGGTGACCTAAATGCTTGGGATGGGCCAGTAACTCTGCACCTGGGTGCCTGAATTGGGGCACAATAAAATTCTGGGTGACTTCATGTCAGTCTGTGGAATAAGTATGTCTTATTGCAGCAGTATTGATTATCTGGTGAGGTATTTTGGTGTCTTTCCCTGCTGCTAAATGCAGATTTAAACTGCAGAGAGATGCTGCTATGCTTATAGTGGGATAAATAATAAATCAAAGCTTGATGGGATGGCTTTTTCTTAACCAAAGGCCAGTACCGATCGGTGCTTTTCCATCACATGAATGGTGGCATGCTTGTGTTGCTGTCCAGAGGAGCCTTTGTTCCCCTGCAGAGTCCCATTAACTTCCCGTGGACATAACGGTCTGTCTTTGAGGAGTTGGTTGCAGACTTATCTTCTGCTAGAGATAACTATAAGTGCTTTCTTTTATTATTTTCCTGACTTGAACACCTTCCAAGGTTTGAATGCAGTAAAAATGACATTTAGGGAACAAATTAGGACATAATTCTAAATTCTGAAGTATATTGGAATAGAAAGCTGTGTAGAAGGACAATGGGGGAAAAAAATCCTTCTAAAAACCATAACCTTTCCATCCTATAAGGAGACAAATATTTTTAAGCTTCTCTGCTGTTATAAGTGCACTACACTAACTTTATTCTTTTTTTTTTTCCATCTTCTGGAAATTTCAGTGTAACATTAAATGTTGACAGTGAATGATCTGTTACAAAATTGTTAATACTTTTCTAACCTCTTTTTTCCTAATTATGGATCAGAGGGGGAGGGGAACAGAAGTCTTGAAAGTGATCTTGTATAAAAGACATTAATATGCTTTGCTTGCGATGCATTGCACGTTACATGCCAGTAACAGAAGAGCAGGAAGGCAAAAGTTGGTACCTTGATGTAGCTTCTATATGCCTAGATCAATCAGGAAGCTGTCTTTAATTACTTTAAGTCCTTCAGCAAAAAATGTAGATTCCTACGCTTAAATGTGAGGGTTAGCTACATAGTTTTTATAGCAATAGTGAGCCCAGGAAAGTAATAATTCTGAGTGGGGATGTAGCTGTTACTGATCTGGGTAACGAAAGAGGAAAAATTACAAAAGAGGAAAAGATTTTTGGGATAAGGATGAGTGAAGAATAGGGGATTTTAGAAGAGAAGTCTTAAAATAAGTGGATTTGTAGCCTTGCTGGAAAATGTTTCTATTTAAGCACGGTGTAATTCCAAGGAATTCTGACTAGCAAGTAATCTGATCTGTCTAGATCAATTTTTCCTCTCAATTCCATTAGCATGCAGTTGCTGTCAGGTTATTTTTGTCCATGGTTTCAAATTGGGAAGAAAGTGGTTGAGCCAAGGTTCAGCGCTTTCCACTTTGCAAGGTAACTGCTTTTGAGGCCCAGGAAGCCAAATTTGTGCTCTTCTGGGCACTGCGTGCATCTCTAGCTGCCCCTCACACTTGTGCAGAATGATTACTCCTTTTAAACCCACTTAGTAGAGGAATTAATGCTCATGTGGAGCAGAAGATTAAATGGTATCATGGTCACGTGGCTTGTTGAAGAGAATTCTATAAATCACTGGGACCTGCAGACATGGTGCAAAAGGTGATGTGACTCACAACGTTTAATACCTTTGAATCTGTTCTAAAATATTTGGTGCTCATAACCTCTCTGGAGCAAACCACTTCATATTGATTATTGGCTTCATGCAGCCTTGTATCTGATATCAGCTGCGAAAGCATGGTGACTTCCTCTTATAAAACCAGGACCAAAATGTACTATTAAAGGGGTGGCTACCCTGTTGCAGAGTGAGTAGGGATGCTATCATAGCAAAGCAGTCTCTCAGAAGTGGTTTTATATATATGCTTTTCTCTACGTATGCTACAGATTTGCTGGTATATTTGAAATGGAGCTGCCTCTGGGTTTTTATCGAGAGCAAGTGATCATTTTTGAGACAGCTTAATGTGTGAAGCTCCTCCCTGAAGGGTTAAACAGAGACCACTAAACTCTATCTACCTGCAAGCTGAAAGCAGATTGCCCTAAGGACTATATATACTCACAACACTTGTCCTATCCCAATGTACGTGGGATCTTACGGAGCCTTTATTCAGCCAGCAAGCACACAGGTATTGGAGTTCAAGTAGGCAAATTCTTGAAGACCTTTGCTCCCTCTGCAGATCAAAGCTTTTAAGTGAAGCCACTGATGCTGCATGCAGGTGGATGAGCCTTTTTGCTGGTTCAGCTCTGGGGCTGTGAAAAGTGCTAGGGTTGTAGATCTGCAGTCCCTGCAACAATCCATATCTCTTTTTAGTTTTCCCCTTTAAGGCTTCACTCTATGAATTGAGTAAGAGTCATGGGACTCCCAGGCTTTGGGTAAGTTTGACCTACAATTAATATGGATCATCTAATTTTGCAGCACCTGTTTAATTGATGCAATTAGAACAAAGTGCCTGGACTCACCTGGTGCTTTGAGCCCTGCTGGGAAGCATTTGTATTTGCTTTTATTTCTGTGTGACTTTCTTTTCCATTTTGTATTATGCAACTTCATTAATTAAAGTACCTTCCTCTTACAAATGCAAAGCAGCTTTCAGTGCTGAGGGCCATTGGGCTGAATGTGCCCAAAAAGATATTATACCAACACATACGGCATTAAGGACCTGATGAGATTATTAACAAGTAATGGGTAATTTTCTCCCAATTAGCATGCTGTGGCTATTATTAAACCTTCTACTAAGGGACTTCTGCATTCCAAGTCACAATACTGTTCTTATCGGCCATTTCCAAGCTCTGACAGGTCAGTCAATGCTTTTCTGACAATAATGGAACATTAATTCAGTCTCTCTTGCCCCTGTGAGTTGTATTTGGCAAAGCCAAGGTGCAGTAGGAACTGAAAATTGACATTTCAGAATCATCTGAAGGCAGGACTCAGGACTCCTAGTTCGCAGATGTGTCCTGAGCATACATGATGCACAGAGGGGAATTAAGCAGCCATCTCATTCCAGGATCTTGAGCTTTTTTATGTGCTCAACCTCTCTCTTAAGTTCGTATCTGGAATTATAATGAAATTTAGAGTTGACTGAGCTGGCAGAGAGGCAAAAAAAAAAAAAAAAAAGCCAGCTTATACCCAGAGCTGCTGTGGGGCTGACTCCCAGCCCTGCTCACTTACAAGGTAAAAACAGCCACACAGCTTAGAAATAAAAATTATACCAAAGAAATCCCTAATTCCATGTGAGTTTAGTGCTGTCCCTCCGTGCTGTAATCCAGGTCCAAACTCCAGGGTTTAATCATTTTGCTTCAAGAGCCATTTAACAGGAACTGGAACAGTTTGACATATAAATAAATAAATCTGTGAGATTGTTCTTTCCTTGGCATGGAGATCAACTCTGCTGACAGAATGCCATTAAAAAGAAAAAAAAAGCAATAAAGAAGGTGGCTGAAATGTGCTCAGTTATATTCTGAAGGACGTTAAGACCGTGTCCCAGACCCTGAGGATTGGTATATGAATCTGGAAGGTGCACACAATCCCAGTTCTGGAGGTGACGTGGCTGTCCCTTCCATGCTCCTAATAGGCTGCACTGATGCCTTGCAGGGCCAAGAGGGGAACTGTGCTAACTGATAGCATCCACCTGTGGTTTCTATTTCTTCAGTCACTTGATTGCTTTTTCCAGCAACTCACCATTATAACCAGAATGACTTTGAGCATTGTATTTATCTGCAATTTTAGAGGTGAAAATAATGAATTTTGAAAGAAGACTTTTTCCCTGGACTCAGTCCCTTAGCAGGTAGCTCTGCTAACTCGTAGAGCTGTTCTTGTACAGTCAGGGCAGAACTAAGTGCCAAGCAGTAAGACCTCAACTACACTCACCTTTGTGCAGACAGTCCCTGACACAAGCAGCTGCAGGACTGAGCAGATGGAAGGGTTGAAAGGAAAAGGTTAAAGTTAGTCCTGAGCAACACAGTGTGCAGGGACAGAAGCCAGAGCTTGCTGCTTCAGTTCAAGGCTTTAGCCAAGCCACAGCAATGTCCCACGCTGGCTGATTGTTTTGGAAGTGACATTAATTTGTGGTTACACTGCGCTCTGATTTCATCACTGCAGTGCTTGTAACAAGCATGTTCCCCTGAAATAGCTGATGTAAAGCTCGGCCTCTGTATTGTCAATTCAAGGGCAAGTCATCTTAAAACAGTACTGCCACTTAAATTGCTTTGGTTGTCATGTCGAAGGCAAAGTGACGTGAGCCTTATTCAACAATAAATTGAATATATTATCTGTTTGAGCTAAAGTTTATGAAGTGAAGCGGGGGGGACGTCAGTTGATGCCAAAATATTTGGGATCGTCTGGGCTGGTACTCTTGATTTAATGGTTATTAGGGCTTAACATCTTAGTGTAACAAGATTATGTGGACCTTGACCCTTGAACTTGATTCGTGCACACTATTATTTTTGTTTTAATGGTGGTTTTAGATTCCAGCCTAATAGATTAATTTGAATCTAGTCAAAAATCCAAGATCAAAAGGAAGCCTAGTGTCAAATAAAATCTTTGGAAAAAGGTGATGTGAAGTGATATAGCTGTGGTTCAGCAAGGTTAAATGCCTGCAAGAATGCATGGGTTCTACTCTGAATAACAATAATATATCTGGTATGAAGTGTTGGGAATGATCTGTGGAATATGGATCGGCAAGAGCCGCTGTGCTATAGCTAAGCTTCCTTACTTATTAAGTGAATAGCTGAGCTTGTATTTTTTTCCTTCTGGCTGACTTTCACATCTTCCTTAATCGAGACAGGCCTAGCTGCTCTTGCATTAGTTGGGCTTGGCTGGCGTGACTCAATTATACCAATGCAAGGCAGCGGCGAGCCAAGCCCATGAAACCAAACCTTCATCAAGCAACTCAAGTCAGCATGTCGGAGCACAGGGGCCAGCTTCTGCCCTCCAGTGTCTGCCTGCAGGGTTCTCTGCGTGCTGACATCCAGCCTCCAGATACAGTGATCGATTTTTAAAAAAAAAAAAAAAAAAAAAAAAAAGACACAGTTGCAGAGAAATTCAGGCTGCCTAGAACGTTGTGTTCTTTCCTGACAAATATTGTCTCATTAAGGAAGTAAATGATGATAACATCTTAAAACTTCAGTTGGGATGTGCCTTTGAATAAGATTGAGTCCTGACTTTTTTTTTTCTGATAAGCTTGGAAAATCTCCAGAAATAACTAATTGGCTTCCTCTGAATCTGTTGAATTCCTCTGTGTCCTGAGCAAGTTTATCTTTGGAGCACTGTAATAATGTACCAAATGAACATTTTCTCCACTGATTCTGTGAGTGAGCCACTGCTCTGTCCAGTAACTTTTACATTTTCAAATAGGAACTTTCATTAGGATTTATTCAGGACACAAGGAAAGTATAGGTAGCTTGTGATGCAAGTCCCTAATACATGTTTTGTGAAACCAGTGAGCTGCTACAGTTGATGATCAGTTTATTTTGAAGAGGAGGTGCACATCTGCAGGGGATTGTAATGCTGCCTCATTTGAAGGGGACAATTTTTATGGCAGAGGCAGCCTGCAAAGTCGTGCTGACATGCTCTGGAGTCCAACCGTGGCATTTCCACTTGGTCATTAGCCTGCAAGATCTTGTACCTCACCTCCTGTTGAATTGTCTGACTTATTTCAGGACAAATCATGTGGAAGGCTATGAGATGGTGCTTCAGGACTGCAGTTAGCCATCTGCACTAAGGGGCTCTGCAAATTTCCAGTGCTCCCGTGTTCCCTAAATATCCAGCTCCTTGGTTTGTCTCAATGAGCAAAGCTTTGACTTCAACAGAATTGGGCTAGGGAAGGAACTAGTGCTAAAAAAACTTCTTGAGGTGGACTGGGGACCCCAGTGAATGCAGATGAAAAAGTGAGACCTAAGGTGCCTGTGGGCACTGCACAAACACGCTGCACAGGGAGGAGTTCTCCCCTAAAGGCTCGGAAGATGAAAGGAGAGTACAGGGGAGAGCTGCGTTTAGTTTAGGGGGAGAGATCATAAATGCTGTGCTATCTTATGATGTGCTTGGAATAATTATTAATCGCATGATTAAGTGTTTGATGTTCTTCATAACCAACTTATCAACATGTTCAACATTAATTTTGCTTGTACTGCTTTATGCAACTTTCATGCCCCATAAAATGCATGTTAAGTACTAGGGATGTTTAATAATGATGTTTTTCACTTGGGCATGATTGTAAAACTCCCTTGGGCTAAAAAAAAAAAAAAAAAAAAAAGATGAAAAATAGCTATGGCTAAACTTTCATTGACAGGTTAGGTGAGGAAACAGGCCAGTTGCTATTTGAGAAAGGATCTTGAAACAGTGAAGGTAAATGGTAAAGGAGCTTTTATTTACTCTGTCAGTGGCACAGATTTGAATCATCATCTAAGTCAAAGTAGTGACTGGTTTTCCTTGCATTAATATTAATGTGATATTAAATAATTATACTAGGTATAATTAATTACGTGAAAAGCTCATTAGTGGTGAATAATGAAAAACCTGATTTAATAGGAACAGATCTTTTTAGTTATCTCTTCAAGTTGTGTCCTGCTTGCCTGTGATACAGCAGGAATGATTTTCTTTGGTCATTTTAGGATGTATATATTCATGTATACACTTAGCATTGGCAGATGTTAAGTGGGTAACAAATGGATACAGCTTCCTTTGAACTGCTCATTGACAAAATGAGATGAGGAAGATTCTCCGCTTCAGAATAGCTGCGGAACATATAAAAGCTTCAAGCGATGTTGTTTCAGATTATTATGGCAATTTTATGGGCCAGTGGAAAGCAAAAAGTCTATTTCTCATACTCTGTTCCTCAGTATAGTAAATCAATAAATAACTAATGGCAGTCACTTTAACTTCATCCCTAATGGATTGTTGTCCTGTTATTAAATGTGAGCAAATTGAAAATCTAACAAGACTAGAGGAAAAACGATCTTGTATGAGTGTTAGTTACCCCAGAACTGCTGGGAAATATGAAATATAATTCAGGGTTATTGTTTGATGTAAATATTTGCAATGCAATCCAAACATCAGTAGGAAGCACTGGAGAGAAGAGTTTGAACGCATCATAGTGCTTTATAATAATAATAAAAAATTGAACTGTAAGCTGGTTTGCCTTGAAGTCATGCGAAGGGCAGCTGTTGGCATAGGTGAGAGTGGGAAATGGCCCTTGGGGTGGCCAAGGAGATATTAAAATGAAAAGTAGAAAAATGAATTGCAGATCTAAATGCTGAAGCACATTTATTCTGTAGTTTCGGCTAGGAGTGTAACTTGCTTTCACTTCTGGCTGTAATTTGGTTTTATGCATCGTTATTGAGCAACTTCTTTGTTCTAACCTACCTGTCACTTTCAGCGTTTGATAGAATGGTTTTCTCCTACTATGTGGTTTACACTAAGCCTTTGTTTGTAATGTGTTGTTTTATAAATATCCCTGATGTATTTACAATGTGCTAAAATTAGCTGCAGAAAGAGAGCATTAATCAATTGTTAGCTATGCCTGATAGTTTACTGCACCATCTCTCAAAGAAGCAGGACTGTCTGCAAAAACTGCAAGCCATTCCCCTGAACTGATGTTTTAGCTGACTAACCTTCCAATTCTGATGACTTTGTCATAGAGAACTGCCTCATAACCCACTTGGCCTAAATGTTTTCCAATTCAGAGAATTTGTTCTTTAAAATAAAAATGCCATGGGAAGTAATCCTAATTTGTCCACATCTTCAAAATGTTACTTATTTTTGCAGAGAGTGCCTGTCTTTCACGTATTTCTACTCTTACAATGAAAACAGTTCAAAAAAAAAAAAAAAAAAAAAAGCCAACATAGCAATAAAATTCACAATTGATACTTGTCTTCAGCAGGGTCGCATCTATTTCTCCCATTGGCTCAATCTGTCTTTGAGGTCGCCTTCATCTTTCTTCCTAGCAGGGATGATTGTTCTTCCTGATCCCCTGCAGACAAAGGGGCTATTGTCTGCACAGCACAATGCAGTGCCAAGCAAGGATAGCTGAGCTAGCTTTAAAATAAAATAATAAAATAATAAGCTAGTTTACTAGATGCATGTAGTTTCTCCACTGTTTGATGGTTTCTGGTATCCACTACAGCTTTGTTAGAATGTGATTTTTTGTGCTTAGCTCTGTATGAAGCCAGTCTTGCCTCGTCTAATTCACATGGTAGGGACTTGCAGGTTGGTACTTAGTAGGTATAATTGAATTTAGAGTGAAATCAGTGTACAACAGAATGAACTTAGGAAGGAGGAATGTGATTTCACTGGCTGAACATGCTAGGTCAACTTTGCATGGTAATTTTAACAAATTGCCAGATTGCTTACAAGTGAGAGAACTTTCACGGAATAATTTAATGTATTTGACAACATTGCAATATGTAAAGGTTTTGTTCCTGCAACTGAGACTTTATCTTGCCGCAGTGCCAGTACTTATAATTCATCTCTTCCTGTACATAAGGCTGGACCTTCTGTCTAACACAGATCTCTTCAACCTTCAAGAGCTTGTCAAGAGTACCCAAAAGTAGGACAAAGCCGAGCACTGTCCTAGTAATGTGTTGCAGCATTTGGTTTCAGTTTCCTGCCAGTCGAAATCCTGGTTAGATGCATAAACATCTCTTTGCAGTCGTAGTAGCAAAGTGTCACTGTTTAACTGCATGCAAATAGAGTGGGTTGTTCCTAGGAGCTTAGGAGTCAGTGTCATTGCTGGGATGTTTCTCAAATTAATTTGGTTTCAATGCTAGAAACTCCCATGTCAGAGAGAAAATAGCTGTCATTTGGGTTGTACATAGCTTTGACCTTGCTGGCTTGTCATTCAGAGGCTGAGATGTCTGTATTTCAGTTCTAGCTCAATAAATAGTTTATTACTCTGGCATCTATTTCTTTGGAGACCCTCGTTTGGGGAATGGCAAAGATTTTTCAAGTTTCTTGATGTGGTGCATGTAGCAAACTTCTTGCAGTTGCCCTTCGGGTGACATTTCCTTACTTTCCGGAAAAGTTTAGTATAATATAATACTGTTTTACAGCATTAGCATACTTAAAGTAGTTTAATAAAATAAACAGAAAAGTAAAATGCTGTAATATTTTATCACTTGCAAAATCTAAAATTACGTGTTTTTTTTTTTTTTTTTTTTTTTAAGAGATCAGGGAGGGAAAAATTTGGATATTAAATCAGATTATCAGCAAAGCCAGCATCTGATGCTTGAATTCTTTCATTCATTCAGCCCATCGAGTTGAAAGGAAACCAGAGACCCAGACAATGTTTCTTTATCTGGATCCTGCTTCAGACAAACTCTGTGAATGAGTGGAGCTGGTGCAAGGGAGTTGCCTACTCTAGCCTGACTGATTTCCCAGTTCTCTGTAAAGACAGGAGACATTGCCAGTGTCTTTGCAGCATGCTATGAAATTAAAAGTATTATACACACAAGGAATTTGAGAGAACTTTCACAGTATAAACAAATCTACATTAAAATTAAAATCTGATTAAAAATAAATATTTTCTAGTTTTCTGCACATTATGAGGCTTCCATGGTTGTGTTCTCCCACATCTTTCCATGCCTTTCAGGGACTTCAGTATCATAGCTTGTACTTTAAATGAGCGTTTGTTTTCAGTATAGTAAATACTGATGTATATACGATGTGCTTGTGAAAGATGAAACAGGAAAAAATCTAGGAGGAAGCATTTAGGTAAACTTAATGTCTAAAGATTTAATGAGCACACTCATTTTCAAATCATGTATTTTTACAGCAAGAGAGATTAGGCTGTGCAATTGCTGTGGACTCTTTATTTGGTAGGACTCCAGGCACTGTACAGAGGGGGGTAATGATGTTTGCTGCCTAGTTAGAGAAGAACATTTAGAAGGTAAAATGTTGATTTTTTTTTTTAATTTTTTTTTTTTTTGTCCTGCATACTTCACTGTCTGTTCTTAGGCATTCTGGAATACATTCTACAGCTGCATTCATGAACTTTAAAATATTAAAATATTTTTGTGCTTTTTTCAGAATTAATATTTGGTTATTCATAATTAACCTCTCATTAAAATGCATTGTTTCTCAATCCCATTAAGAATATTCATAATTAAATGAGCAGCTGGAGTGGGCTGCCTGGAGTTGCAGGCAGCAGCGTAACGAGTTATAGCAAGGATTCAACTGCAATGCAGAAGTAAATTCGGGGTGGGTGGGGAGTCATCCACAATTTATGACACATAATTCAGAATTAATTTACATTGAGTTATCTTCCCATATCTTCAAAGCAGAGTATTTTACATTAATGTATGGTTTGGATCAGTAGGCTTCTTCGCCCCTCTCCCTTTCCTTCTGGGAGAAGGAAATGCTGTCCTATGAGTCTGAGTACAGTAAGGGGTTTAGGAAGGTCAGGCTGTGAAAATGTGACGTCATTTGTCCTATCAGCATGGGGGACAAATGCTGATGCCATCATTTAGCTGGTGAATTGCTGTATCTCTGCCTTGCTGAGATGGAGTGGGAGAAATGCAGCGAGATGAAGAGTGTCTGAGGGTGGGTGAGATAAGATGCTGATTGAGTAAAAGCTAAGATGCTACACTGACTTCTGAGGCTTTTAATTAAATTGACCTGTGTCTGCTTTCAAGGTTAGGATGTGGTTGGAAGGAGAAAACCAGTAATTCCCAAGAAAAACGATGTGTTGATGGGAAAATCGGCTAAGAGTTTAAAAAATAAATCATACTAACAAGCAGTGCCAGGGAATTGGGACAATATTTGCAACCAGTGTTTTGCATTTAGAACCCCAACACAAGCAAAGCCCTTACTTCTAACCTCAGTCAGAGGTATTAAAGCAGGTAGGGTAGTTGTCATTTCATAGGCAAGGCATGGCAGATGTAATTCAGATAAATGACTTATTTTTGGACACACACTACCTGTGACAGAGTTGCATGAGTTTCTGCATCCAGGATCTTTAGTTTAATTTCCCTGTGTTGCCCTGTTGAATGAATGCATTCCCTGGTGATCACGCTGCACTCTCCACCTGCAGGTACTGCCTGCTTGGAGGTGGGAATACGGAAATAAAATTAAAATCCAGCCCTCTAATAAGAGGCTAGGAGGCTGTTACAGGCAGAGGAAAAAAAATAATTACAAACAATTTATATACTGCAGGTTGCTTTTTTGCTGTAAGCAAAGAAGAGGTTCTTTAACCATGGCTGAGTTGAAAGAGCTTTGTGGTAAAATTGCTGCCAATTAAGTAGGTCTTTAAAATAGAAATGTTAGGCAACATTTTCCATTTGTCAGCTGAGTGTCCGCATGCTTTTGATTAATGCATAAAACAAAACAAATGTTATGGGAAAATAAGCCTGCTGTGTTTATCTATGTAATTCTTCATCTATCACTCCACGCCGTGAAATCAAGTGCCATCAATTCTCTGGACGAGGTAATCAGAGTGCAGTTCCATTTAATCCATCCATTATTTTTAACCTTGACGTGAAGTTTCTTGATGCTGCTTTTTTCACCCTTTTCTGTTAGTTTTTCTTAATTGCTTGTCTTGGCAGCAAGACATTTCAGCTGTCCCAGTGTAATCTACAATACCCGCTGGGAATGCTTCAACAAAGGTTTCTGCAGAGTCAGCCTTTCTGAAAATAAAGCAGATACTGAGGTTAACATAAGAGGTGCATGCCTTGAGGTCACATTGTATTATTTTTTTTTTTTAAACAAGTATAGCAAAGACAAGATTGCCTTGAAATCCTGTCTCTCCCTGCGTTCTGTGAAAAGAAAAATCTTAGGTGATATTAAAGTGTTGCTTGGCTATTTGGAACCTGTTTTTTGTTTTTCAAACTATGATACTCATGTAATCTTGAAAACTAATCAAAAATTTCACACTGAGTCATGAGTTATATGATAAGTAATGTTCTGGTCATTTTGTCCAATTGTTCCACTATTTGTGTTTTTTAAAAAAAGTGCTTTTAAAAAGGCAATTCCCTATTTTAAAGGGGAATGAAAACCACAGCTTAGAGCTGGAGATGTTCATACTGCTCAGACACACATGATAAATTTCACAAAGATTAATTCTTTGAAAGGAAGCAGCCTGCTGTTCTCAATGGAATCCAATACCTGCCGTGGAAGGGCTCTCATCAATCATGCTATTTTGAGACATTAATAAAGACATTTAAGGTGTTACAGTTCATCTCAGGCCTGGAGCAGCCTGCGATATATGTGTCCTTTCTGCAGCAAGTGTTTTGTTAAAGACCAACCTTCTTAAGATTTATAGGACAAACATTCAGCCTACTGCTTGCAGATGTACTTAAAAGATAATATTACTTCTCCTGTTGCCTCATTTCAGTGAAGTACTGAGAATTAGTCCCTGTATATCTACACTTTAACATCTGTCTTTGCCGAAGCTGATGTTCTTGATGTGTAGGATTTCTTAGGCATCAATTTTCCTTCTGTTGAGATTTGTCAAGTTACTGTAGAGATCCAAAACTGCTCGTAGAACGGATGCTAGTTTTCAGTGTGCATGCATGGAATTAAAATAATACTAGGATTTAAAGTTTGGAGTCCTGCTTGGGTGCAAACCCATATGTGTTGGCTGCAAAGCAGTCAGGAACTGGAATTCTTTTCCTTGTCAGTGTGTTACTGTCAGCAGTGCTCCTTGCTGCTTCTGGAGATGTTGGGCTTGGCTGCTGCACGTGGCTGCAACCCAGGCTGGGTAATTTGATGGAGAGAGCGGCTCCCACCTCACCAACGTGCTGGCAGTGATGCTGCATGTGCCACCCTGAGGTGGGTGGGTGAAAACGTGTCAGATGAAGCAATGGATTTTAAATTCTGTGTAGTGAAGCTGTGGGGTTCGTTGCTGTGTGAAATCAAATGTGCTTGTATTCTAAATGTACTGGTATTCTCATGCAATGTGTGCTAATGTAATGGTAAAGGATGTAAAGTAATTCTCTACAGTTAAACAATTCTCATCCCCGCGTACAGGTTTATATCACTGGATTTACTTCTTGCTCTCTAAATGACCTGATCCTATAGTATTTTTGCCTCCAACTCCTTCGAGGATTAAGTCTTGGATCTGCACTGACAAACCTTATTTCTAAGCCATCTGTTTCAAGCCCTTTCCTCCCCGCTGTGCCTGATGTGTTATTTCTGTAGAGGTTGAAATATCTGCCAGAAGAGGTGTAAGGCTGCCTGTGAAACCTCTATTTTCAGGTGTTCCTGATTTAAGTGCTTTTTGCTGAGGCAACCCTCTCGTTCCAGGTTTGCTCAGCTACTAACACTCCTTTCTCTGACAATATAATCAGTGAGAATGTGGAAGGAAGTTGTGTCAAATCATGCAGTGATGTAGTAAGGTTGCACAAGCTAGGAAATGAATTTTGTAGTCAGATGAGTCCTGTTATGCAAAATAAAGCTGGTGTGTGCACCCCCAGATCTGGGTTTAATTTGGTTGGAGGCACTCAGAAATGATGCGATGCTGTGAGCTGATACTAATCTGACAACGGTCTGTCTTTGAAAGGATGTGGTCCTGTACAGGCAGTTCTGGGATGATTACCAGTCTGAATAAAGGCTGTAGCGGCCAGGGAATTGCAGGTAATCCTGGCCTCGTGCTTGGACATCTCTCCATCATCAGCAGAGCACTTAAGCATGCACTTAGCTTTGTGATCTGAGCCCATTTGGAAGCACTTTGACAAACAGCAGTCACCGAGAGGGTGCCTCTGCTCTCATTTCTGAGACATCCGAGGTTGGCTCCCTGCGGCGTGATGCCCTTAGCTCAGCTCTGACAGCAGATAAAGCATCGGGGTTCAGCACAACGACATGATATCTCCTTGTGCACTGTGCAGCACTCTTCCTTTTTTTCTGTATGGAGATACTTACAGCCTGAGTTTTGCACGTATTTACTCTTACAGGGATAGCACGTTGTGTATTCCCAGTAAGTCATTACTCATAATTCCAGGCATTCGTAAATATTATGATAATTTGCTAATAACTTAATAATGTGATACTAATAACATATAAGATAAATGAATAGCAATGCAAGCTGCTCCCAAGGATAACCGATGAGAAAACATAACTGATGAGAAAACAGCACTTAGTTCTCTTGCTCAGTTCCTTGTCTGTCAGATTCCAAACAAAAAAATTCCCTTTTCTACTGATTTAAGTGATTTTTAGATCAGCCCCACAGTGAGACAAATTCTTTTTTTTTTTTTTTTTTCTAGACTAGGGGATACCACTGACAACTTGTTCAAAAGCTGGTGTCACAGAAAATTACCCCCTTAATTGACAGCACGGGCAGTTTGTTAGGTGTTTAACTGATGGCTTGAAAGGTCGTGCCGCTGCTGCTGTGCACTTCAGCACTTCTCCAAAGAGCTGACCTTACTGAAAAGCACCCTCTCGTCCTGGGCTTGGAGGTGAACACAACACCAGGAAAACACCCAGCTCGGCATTTCTTTCCTGCAAAGCAAAGGTTTTTCTCAGAGGCCAATGTTAACAACTCTAAATCAAACTCAGAAAGCAAGCACCAGCACAGAGCAGCCTCCCCGTTTTTAACAGATGTGTAGCTTTGGGAATAGACTATTTCCTGCAGACCAGGAATTTGGGATTGTACATGAAAGAGGTGAGGAGGCTGCCTTGTGAGCACAGATTGAGTTTGTACCAAAAGGTTTTGTCCTCAGGCTGCACAGGGCATTAGTTACAGAAAGCTGAGGTTTAACACCTTTCTGTTTTGCCCTTGCCAGCTGCTTCCCTTGTGACTTTGGAAAGATTGCATAAAGTTGCTGCCTCACTTTACCCATCTGGAAGGCTGCAAGGCTAAACTCTACTGTGCTGACTGTGCAGGCCTATTTGGGGGATTAGTTAGTGCTTTCAAAGTGGTTTGTAAATCCCACGCACTAGTCAGATAACACGAAAGCAAGCAATAATCTGATTTTTTCAGTATGCTGCTCAATATTGAGTTGTTTTTTTTGTTTGTTTGTTTTTGTTTGTTTTTTGTAACTTTACATCTGCCACAGTGCACAATTGTTTCTACTTCTCTTCACATGCAGTTTGTGCTCCTGTTTGTTGGACGTGAACAGTGCATGACTCCAAAGCAGTTCTGGTAGGTTCCTCTCACTGAATCATCGCTTCAGAATCATCACTTAATTTCCAGAGCCTTCTCCAAAAGGAGACAGACATCCCTCCATATGCAGAGTCCAGCAAGTTTTCTATGCACCGTGGAATCTGACTTTCAGCTCGAATCCAGCCCGTGTGGAGCTCAGGGCAGAACCAGATCACGTCTGTACCTATTACCGCAGGCACAAGTTAATGAAATTCCTGAGGTTGCTCCAAGTCAAATCCTGAAACCTTGCAGTGTGGCAGGTACAACTTGTCTAAAAGTCACTCTTGAGACCATTTAGGCCCCATCCATGTGCAAAATGCTCCTTCATACCAGAGGCTCTTTGGGGGAGCAGTGCTCTCTGCAGCCTGGAGTCTGATTTCCCTGGCTTTGGGAGTGATGTGCTCTGCTGGTTTGTGGCACCAGTGTGCTGGACCGAGGTCTCACAAGGCTTACGTGTGAAGCAGTGCTGCCTACTGCCCAAGGATACTGTCAGCACGGATGGGAGATGACAAGCTGGCTCACGCAAGAGAAGCTGTCCTCAAGATGTTGCAGCTCATGTTGTTCTTACAAGCTGGGGTAGCTTCAGGTACTTGCAAAGAGATGTTACCTTATGTGCACTGAAGGTTTTTAAATTGAACATGAAGGTGCAGAACTTTAAGCTGCATGGGGGGAAAAAAATAAATAAACCTTTGGTCTAGTCCTAATGCCTTACAGCCAAGGGTCTGCCAGTGCTTTGGGTGTTGAGGAATGGGGGGCCAGATTGCCTGATCTCTCTCCTTCCTTTTCCTCTGCAGACACACCAGCAATCATAAAGACCTGTCTAGTTTGAACCTACAAGTCTGACTTATTTGTCCCTCTTTATTTAACTTTTGGAGTCACAAAGACAGGTAGAAAATTAGCTGGTTCAGTTTTCTATTGGGTGAACAGCCCCAACCTTAGTCAAAGTGCTTCACATCAGTGGTTCCTCTGCTCCCTTAGAAACTGGTCCCTTAGATGCTCTGAAAGTAACTGTTCAAACTATAAATACAGTCTGAGATAAATAACTTTTCTGGATGTCCTAACCGTAGTTCTTAAAGCTAGCAGATGACAATGAGGGGAAGTAACTTTTTGATGCAGCCATCCTTGCCATATAACTCACGTAGCCATTCCTAGAAGTCCTTGGAGCCACGGATTGTACATCAGTCTGTTGGTGAGTGGTAGTTTGCGGGCTTGGAAGCTCATTGTAATGTGTGTACTGAGGTTGGGTAGTCAAAAGTATCTAAATATTTAACTTCCATGTTCATCTAAATAGTGTTGATTTGGGTTTTATAAGACTCGTGCTATTTTTTTTAGCTGAAATAGGTTCTACTGTTTGTAGAATAACCCCCCTTCCTTCCCCACAGCCTTTGAATTATTTATTTCATTTTGCATGTCCTTTCAAAATCCTTTCTAAAGAGGCTTTTTGAATGTATTTACTTTTCAGGAGTCTGTCTCCACCTGTGTTTAATAAAAATTTACTCTCTGTCCTTGCTGACTACATTAAGCAGTCTAGGGTGATGGACTTTTTAATAAAGTGAATATAGGAGACAGATTTGATAAAAGACTTGCCACATCTAATGATGTTTAATGAAAATAAAAGCTTTTGGTTTTGGTGTCCTGCCCATTAACTTAAGTGTGATTATATTTATTGTCTGTCAGGCAGCTCGACGCAAGCTCAGTCAGAAAATGAAATTTTAGTGTTACAGTATAAATAGAAAACAGGAGCGTTTGTGAAGGTCATGTTAAATCTATGAAAGCGTTGCCACTGACCTCTGCAGAGATCGAACTGGGATGCAAATATTGCCAGGGAAGCAGTAAGAGTAATGTTACAGATGTTTCTGGTTATGGTTGAAGTTGTATGTGTGGTGTCTAACAGCATCCTTATCGCTTTCCCTGATGTCACAGTTCGAGGAGCTTTGTCAATAAAAGGGAAAAAAACGGCAAAATCAGTGATGCTATAACAAATGAATGTTTCTTATCTAAGTATGTGCTCAAAACTAAATATAAAGATTGAAGGGTGCTGTTTACATTGCAGTCCTCGTACCCTGTGCAAAACACTTTGCCCCAACCTGAGGAATGTGGCACAAAGACACCGAGTTTGTGCTTTAATGCCAGATCTCATACCTCTGCTTCCCTGTTCGTAATGTGGAAGCAAATCTGTCTTAAAAAGCTTCTAGAGATGGCTGGAAAAGCATAAAAGATTTAGGGAATGTAGGTTTTTAAAAATTCACTGAAAAAATATTTAGAGCTTTCCATCTGATGTAATAAAAAGTGATTATTTCATGGAGGGTAGAAGAGGTTGGTTTTATTCTTTTTCCCTCTTCTCCTTTCTTTTCTTTGTGTAAAATAAATTAAAAAATCAGGACTATAAGTACCAAGGAAAGGGAAATAAAGAAGCCTGGAACAGGGAGTGAAACTACTTTCATTCTTCAAAACAATAAAATTCTGCAGAGGTTTAAAAAAAAAAAATAAATCAACAACCATTTTGAAGATGGACCCTCCCCCCCTTTTTTTTTTTTTAACTTATAAAAATCCATGGCCCCGTTAATTTCAGAAATACCACAGGGTGAAGTACGGTTTGTCCAGCTGAGCACAGTGATCCAAGTCATACATGCAAGGGAAAAATTAGTAAAGAAAACTACCTCTTCGTTTTTTTTTTTTTTTTAAGTTTAATTACTATTTCAGCTGCTCAGCAGTTTTAGAACTGTTTATGGATTTTATTCCATATCTGATTTACCTGAAAAACAATGTAAAATAAATTCTGCTGAAGGGTTTTTTTAAATGTCACATGCAAAACACACCAGGCTCTGCTGGCCATCTATCAAAGGATTGCCTGGAAGAGATATTAGATGACTACAAAGGTTGGGCTTAACAGATTGAGTAATACTTGTGATGGAAAGAAATAAGTTGGCCCCAAAACATAGTGATACATATATATAAAATTGTAATAGTTCCATGTTATGTTAAATATTTTCTAAATGAATATCTTCTCTACATGTAGATGGCATTAAATGGCCAGTGCTCTGCACTCGTATGCACATTTCTATCTGGTTTATATCATAGAATGATTTATCTATGTGTCTTTAGCACTTATAGATGTTTATGTAGCAGTTTACATGTGCCTTTACATACCGAGTATTCTGGGTATGAGCACAGTATTCTTCTCATGCTTTCCATGTATTCTTAAAGACTACAACTCTCCTCCTTTGTTCCTGTCTCCTTCCAAGCCTGGGCGTATGCAGCCCTCTCCAGAACACAGTAACACTCATAAATTATAAGAGCAGTACTCATGATTTATTCCATGAGATGATGGCAGTGAGTGTCTCTGTGAATGCAGACCTGGGGGGTGAGCTGCCTGGGACCACGGGGCAGGATGAGGCTCCACGCCGCATTTCTGGGCTGCACAGGACAGGTGCTTTTCGTGGGGAGCTTGTGCAATGAGGGGCTGGCTCCTGGTACCCTGTTTTGGGGAACACAGCAGCTTGCGGGGAGCCCTGTGCTGTTCCAGGTCATTTTTTGTCCATTGGCTTAAACCTCTCTTGTGTGCAGGGAGGGCACAGCCCAGCGCTGGGGGCTCCGGGGAGCAGTCAGAGGTTGAATCCTGCACGTGGGGCTGAAAATTTGCTAGGAGACAGTTGAGTGATAACTTCTCTTTTGCGGCTAACATTTTCAGATAAGATGGGCTGAGTCAAAGCCTCACAGCAGCCCTGCTCCAGGTTTGGGTGGATTCACAAAGCACACCCTGGCTGAAGGCTCTGGGATGTGCCATTAGCAGCAACGGTGGCTTGCAGGGAAGTGAGCAGCGATAGCAGTTCCAGCCAGGGTCTTGTTTCTTCCCAGGCTCACAGCGACAGGACACGCTGCACCACCCACGCTTTGCAGCAGGGTCGAGCACCAGCAGCTCTCACTTCACGGGGAAAAGGGTGGTCCAAATCCCAGCTTTTGCAAAACCTCCCACTATCTGCCTTCTGCTGCAGCTGCTGGGGTATGGTTTGCATGAACACAGTTTGCTAAACATGTCAAAATCAATCTGAGGGAAAGATGCTACACAACTTTGAGATGGTTTCCTCTACCCGGGATTGTATCCTCTCTTTCCTAACGAAACGTGGTGTATAAATTCAGTGGGCCAAATATATCCACCATTTTTTTCACTTTGAGTAACACTTTCTACCAGGTTTATTCTTGGTGTAAAAATGCAACTGCTGGCCCATTATTTATTTATTTTTTTTAATACTGGAGCTTCTACTTTCCTCCCCCACACCATGGGGTACTCTGCAGATGCTCAGAATTTGCACGTGGATACCTGCTTTTTCTTCCACTTTCTGTTGGGCATAATTCAGCATATATCTTAAACATCCATGCTGCTGGGCACGTTTTAAATAAGTAATGAGAAGGCACTACTCTTCTAATTGCAGCGCTCCTAATGATGGCAGTGATTGAGTAAATGACTCTAACCCTGTGTCAGGATGGCTTTTAAGGCAAGGAAATGGTAACATGAATAAGGAATAAGTGTAAAATCAGTAATATAATCATTCAAGGGAAACAAAAAACATTATGGTGGTATGAATTAGCTCTTGCTTGTTACTGACATAGAGGTCTTGTGTTTCCACTCTGGTTAAATTCAAAGAGTTTGGGGTCAGCTCTTATCAGTGAGAGGGGGAAGTCTGCTGATTTACAACGTCTAGACAGCTGCCCAGAGGTACTGATAAGCGCAGAACGAGACCCATTCTGTCCTCTTCTCTGTGCTTTGTCTGCCTTGTGACTTGTGCTGCTCAGCCCCACAATTTGGGAGGACATACCGGGTGTCAGTACCAGCCAAGCTGTGGTGGTTGAGCCCCAAAATCGCCCTGTGAGGCTGAGCTAACCCAGCTTCCCTGCGTGGTGCACCCAGAGCAGCTGCTGCATGCCCCAAAACCTGGAATCCATCACTCTCCCATCCTAGTGCCTGCGGGACAAAGTCTGTTATTTTAACTCACTTGTTTTAGACGAGAAAGGAGCAGTTCTAGCAGGCTATCTAAGGTTCCCTGTCCTCGTTTATGGATCTCTTCCTGCCTGCACTCTGCTGTGGATCATTAATATTTCAGGTTTATTTTCCATTCGGCTACGTGCCTGCCGCACACAGCTGATTCTAGCATGAAAAATTCACAGTGAATTACAGCTCTCTGGAGGTCTGGTGATTGCCGGATGATTCAGGCTTGAGGTCCCCACTGCGTTTTCTGCCTCTCCCTCACCCTTTTTGGGTGCTGGGCTGCTGCAGCGTGCCTGGACCTAGGCAGAGTTATTTGTTATCCTTCTCAGGGCTTCACCAGAGGGATTCTCAAAAAAGATCTCTCCCGGCAGAGTGGTGTGTCAGTAAATTGTGTGTTAGGTGGTCACATCAGTGGTTTTTGATATGCACCTTAGCATGGTTACTGCAAGCCATTCTTTTTCTATGGAAGATCAACACAGAGCCCTTTGCATGTGCTACAGCAAACACCTCAGAAAAAAGAGGAGAGGGGATCCCAAAAGGCATGGGACACAGCATGAAAGTTTAGATACCTGGTCCCAGCAGGTTCAGCCCAAAATGGAGCTGGGCATCCCCTCTGCAGCCTGCAGGGGCGAGTGAGGGCCTGAGTTTGGAGAGGAAAGAGGAGGTGGTGTCCTCATTTTGAACACGTGGAGCTGAAGCACAGGGAACTTAAGGCTGGAATTGAGTTTCCAGGTGAGTGAGCTTGATGGACTGGGTGTATAGGAGATGCTAAACTCTTCTGAAAAGCCAGCCCTCGACTGCAGCTGCTAAGTGCCAAGAAATCTGACCGCTGGCATGGGAGCCAGTCCCTCAGCACCTTTGGAGAGTCACAGAGGGAACGGTGCCTTGAAATCTGGTTGTAAGCTACATGAGCGGTGTCATGCTGGCAGTGGGGATTTTCGGGCTGTGCTCAGGTGTGTGTAACAAGAAAGAAGGCATCAAGGCATCGTATGCAGTGTGAGAGCTGTGGACTCAGATGCCCGCAGCCAAGTATGTAGGAGCTCAGTCGGCATCTCTGCAGGGGGGGAATCTTATTCATCTGTTCCAGCACCTTGACTGGGAGACTGTGCTGTGCTTTTTCAGTTTTCTCGTCTGTTCAAGTCATCCCGCGGGTCTTCTACTGTTGTGAAGCCTTATCACGGAAGAGGGCTGGGTAGCGGTTTTTTTGGTGTTTTTTTTTTTGGAGGAGCTAATTTATAAAACATGTTTAGCAATTCGTCGCAGCACTTTAACGGGAAGTACCCGCTGATGGGATTCGGGGACATGTCTGTGACAGCTGCAAATTGACATGGAAAATACATTACTCTAGTGCACTTAAGGACTTGAAAAGATAGTTTCAGTGCATGGTAGGACAGTTGTTTTCTCTCTACATGCATGGACGGATGTAAGAGACCTTTTCTGTATTTGCAGCACAAAGTAAGCACACACAGACTGTCCTCACCTGTACTGGGGCTTGCTGGAAAAATTCTCCTGTCTTTCACATCACTTTTTGACCCCTGAAGAGGGGAAACTGCTGTTCCCAAAGTCCCATTAAGCGGTGCTATTCCTTTTATTTATCTTGCTGCTTTGTTTTCTGTACTCAGATCTATTTCAGCAGGCATATGACCAACGTTACCCTTTGGTCCTGGGTATCAGCATAGACCAATCCCATGGCAACTGCTCTCCCTTTTTTAATAGCTCTTGCAGACACATCTATCAATATTTCAGCCTCCACTTTTTTTTTTTTTTTTTTTTCCCTAGACCTTCAAAAGGCCGGGGCCATGCATTATGCAGAATTATTTATGGATCTAATGTCAGTAACAGCCCATTAATATCTGTGCCACTTTTCTAAAGATTGCTTTAAAGTGATCCGGGGGCTGTGGCAATTGCTGGCGGCCCGACAGACATCCCTGCTCCTTCCCCAGGGCCTCCCATTTCCCCGGCACCGGAGGAAGATCAGAGGCATCCAGTAATGCTGTACTTGGGAAGTTATTGATAAACTGACGATTAAAGCCTGGCACTTCTCAGCCCCTGGTAAATAATACCAAGGAGCTGATGGTTGGGGTTCACACTTACTGATATTACCCGTCAGTGGCAAGTGACATCGTAGGGAGAGACATTTTCTTTGTGGCACTGGATAGCCATTACCCCAGCTGGATAGTAGAAAGACAGAAGGGCCTGCATTTTCAGGTTCTGTCAGTTAGGAAATCTGCAATATTTCTATGAATTTTGACTGATTTGCACATCAGTAGACTCTTTCTGCAGAAGCTATGAAAGATCTACTGGCATAAGGAAGCAAAAAGAGGAGAAAATCTTTAATTTCATGTTATAAGTGACATTTGCTATTTGTTTTGATAGGTCTGATTCCGAGTTTGGACAGTATTTTATTTTCTGGTCAGTAAACCCAGAATCGATTAGGTCTGCCTCTTGCTGTGTGGAGCTCAAAGCATGTACTGTCTGTGGTGTCATGTTAGGGCTGGGTTGAGGCTATTTATTAGATGCCTGGTGCCTCCGTGTCTGAAAATCTGAACGTACTCCAATCTCCCCACTCTTCCTGGCTGATGGTGTCCTTGCTAATGTCTCCGAATCCATAGCTCAAGGTCAGAGGATGTAGTAAATTCAGAATTGATTAGTTTGAGGTGATAGCAGTCATCCGATAGCCAGCCAGAGAAACTTCTTTTCCATGTCCCATTGCCCTCTAACGGCCAGTGTTGCATTTGCACATCAAAGTGGACAAGTAAGAGAGCCAGACGAGAAATACTGAGGAATCTGCTCTGTTGTGATGGTCCAGTGTTTGCCTGTTTCCAATAGTCCTCCAAAACTATTAATAATGAAGGTCGATTTGGGGGTGTAAGAGCAAAGGGCTTCTGCTTTCTTGGTAGTGACATCCTTCAGAGACTGAGGGAGGGAGAGAGGGAAAAGAGGGATGAGAGAAGATGGTAAATTCAGAGGTCAGAGAGAATCAGAAGAGAGACATTTTGGGGTCCCTGGGAGTAAGGGGAGACAGAGTGCTCATTCATACAGACGGAAGAAAGGAACAACAGTGTGAAACGGCTTTGCTTTTGCACTGGGAGCAAGACAAAGGTGCTGCATGTGGTCCCTGTAGAGAAGATGCAAATTCAGCCAGGGCCAGTTCTCTGAGGGTGACTGTACCATGCTCAGGATCCCTTCTGCATCCTTCTGCATGATGCCAGCAGATGGCTTGCTGCTCTCCTGCACCACGTACATGTGGCAGACCGTGCTGAGCAAGGGACCCTTAGCCAGGAATAAGGGGACAGCTGGACCCAGATAAACTACTGCAAGTCAGCACAAAGTGTGAGAGCACAGAGGGAAAATCATCTGATAACGCAGTAGTCCTTTGGGACTACGTACTGCGGGCTCTGGACAACTGGAGCACTGTAGAGGCCTTCACTTTTCTTGGGTTCACTTTCCTCTTGCAGTAGAGGCTTTTTGACAGTAGATGTCACGTTTGCATAACAGAACAGCAGGCTGTACGTACAGTGAGTGCTGCTGTGCGAGGCCTGGCTGGGAGCTGTTGGCACATGCTCCTGCTCCGTCGCAGAGGATGCTATCATCCTTTTTTTCCATTGGATGCTGGGGCCAAGAAAAGCTGTAAATCATAAACAGCTACAGGTGTGTTCTGTAATACATTTTCCTTAGGTTTCTAGTGCTGAAGATGTTTGATAGCAGCACAGCATTTGTGGTTGGGTTGCAGTCTCTGCCTATTGAAAGTGTTCAGATATTAAGGCAGTTTTTGCCCATGCAGGTCAAGCACAGTCAGCAGGAGAACGCAAGCCCAAGCTGCATGGTTTGGGAGTTGGGTCTTGGAAAGGTACTCACGCGAACACACGTCTAAATTTCAGCTTGCTTCAAATCTCTACGTCCTCGGAAAGATCTTGAGTACTCACAAAGTGGAAAAGGTTGAAAACCATGGAGAAATAGGTTTTAAGTAGGTAGAGAAAATGTGATGTAGTATTTTGTCAACCCAGCTTTACTGGATAAGCTGGCAGGGATTTGAAATACTTGTGAATTATCTTTTTGGTCCAAACTGGGAGGTTTAGGGATTTGGTGATTGTTTTATATGATTCCACTTTACACTATTGTCAAGTGTATTGGATGCAAATGATTGTCATTAAACTGGAGGTAGTTGTTTTGTGATAGAACACTTTTAATACAGAAAATATTGTAAATACATTAATTACAGTTCATAAAAAAAAGTTCTAAATCTTTATAACAGAGTCAAATACGGATACATTAAAATCCATTTTTGACTAAAATAACAAAGCAATTATACAAAGCGGAAGAAAGCCATGCTCTTCCAAAAGTACCTCGCTCCTCAAACTGAAGACGGTAATTTCATCACAACTGTATTTTGCAGGGTGTACCATAACTGATTGGCACTGTCAAAGCACACCTAGCCCCAAAGAAAAAATTGAATTTTATATGTATTTCTGTCTCAGAGATGATGCGTCTGCGGTAGTGATCACAGTGTGTTAGGAGGCTCTGTTTTTAAAAAGTGACTGTCCCGTCGTGTGGCCAGCACCAGAACAAGATAATACGGGTTGGGATTTCAGCGGGTGTGAGCTGGTTGGTGAACATGAATAGAAGTTCTTGCACCCTCTGAGGATCAGGCTTATTTTAAAATTCTAACGTGTGCTGGGCAGAGCCAAATCCAGGTACAAGCATGCACAGTGCTGGCCTGAGGCCCCAGATTTTGTTTTGGCAGTTTGGCAGCTGTGCCATCTTCTCTGGCCACTATGCCCAAAGGCTGGAAACTGCACAGGCACAGTGTAATTGATTTGGAAAGCCAAAGGACTGCTCTGATTTTGATCCCCATCCAAACACAAATCCAGTTCAAACTGGAATCTCCATAAAATCTTGAGTACTTTGGGTCGAGGACAATTTTGTTCCCTTTTTTTTTTTTTTTTTCTGGTAAAAAATTTTTTATTCCTTGAAAAACACTTCTGTGTGCTTTAACTTAAAAATATCGATGCCAACCACATGAAAGGTATTGGTGCCAACGGTAACAATAGCATCAGTGCCAGCACCCTCACAGTATTATTAACAGCAATGCCAACAGTATCATGCAGATCTATGCCAGCAGGCGAAGAGTGTCAACAGTGTGGATGCCAACAGGCCAGAACGAATGAAGAACCCCTCAGTAATGAACCAGTGTGCAAAGCCTCATGCTGCACTGCAGTCCCACAATAACAAACCCCTGTGCCCAGCCGAGTTCTCATTAGCAACTTTACAATAACACACCCCGATGCAAGAGCAATTAAACGAAAACACCAAGGTGTGTATACCCTGGAAGGGAGAAATATCCAGATATTTCTGGAGCTGAGGGGTGAATAAAATTAACGATTAAAGATTTTGTTGACTGCGCTTTTCTAAATTTTTCTGTCCAAGTGCAATGATGGCAGCTGGAGCTCTTTTTTTAAGCTGGCACAGCCTGAGCTCTGGGAGCGCTTGCAAGCAGCAAGCGGTTTGATTCCCGCGTGCTTTGCTGCTGAGCATAACTCCAGTCCTACCAACTGAACAGAGGAATCCTGTTTAACAGGTAATCTAAGGATTAATAAGAGTATCTGATCCCAAAGGATCCTTCCAGAATCAATTGGTTTCCATTCTGTATTCTTATTATTCCAAGGCTTGTTCAGGCCTCAGGGTCGCAAACTTTTCTCCGAAGGGCAGGAAGGATTTTTCTTGTTCCGGAGGTTGCAACTTTGCACGTGAAGCAAAAGATCTGGTCTGTTGCTGAAGAGAGGGCTGGCAAAGATCCAGAAATGCAGCAAATAGTTTTTAATTTACAAAAATAATCAGCGTACCGTGCTTTTCCCTGACTTTCTCAGGTCTCTACAGAGAAAAGCAGCGCATGTGCAGGTATCCCAGTGCAGCCACTTCTTGTGGGGGTGGCCTAGGAGTTGGGACATTAAGCAGCTTTTGTAACGTACTCCTAGTTTACACCTCAGTGCAAGTAGCAATTCTGCTTCGTTTCCTTTCAGACAGCAGCTTGATGTCATCACCAGAGGGTTTCTTGCTGTTTGAAAACCAGACTTTTCATTTCAAAGCAGCTGTCAGTAAGCCATTTTTTTTTATATATTAAAAAAAAAAAAAAGGAAGCCTTTACCAAAAGTGGAGGAATCACTGGACATTTGTGATATTGTCCCTGAACGTTTCAGGGACCTTGATCAGCCCTACTTCGGAAGCTTCATACACGGGGATTAACTGGAGGTTTTAAAGCCTGCATGAAAAAGAATCAAACAAATGACTGTGCCTGATGCAGTTTCACCAAATTACATCCCAAAAGATTTGCAGTTCACATTTAAACTCGGGTTACCTTTGGTGGAGGTGGAGGTTTGCCTTTGGGAACTGGGAGGCAAGCAGGTTTTTTCTCTGGTGCCTGTAACAAAAATGTAGTTTAATAAGCGTTATGCTTTCATGTCTAAGCAGCTGCACAACCTCCTCAGACCTCAGCTGCTGCTGCAGTTATCTCGTATTTACTGCAGCATTTTCCTAGTGGAAAAGCTCGGGGTGAGTCAGGTTAATCTGACTGCATACAATAATATAAGTACACAGGGGATATAGATATACTGCTTCAGAAGAGCACTGGGCTATTCTCAATGTGTAAATTCATCTTTATCAAGTAGCTGTGCTCAAATAAACTACTCAGGAAGCTGAAGCTGGTTGTGTGCTCAAGGTACATGTTGAAGAAAGCATCTCTGAAGACGGGGATTCCTTTAATCATAGTCAGAAACTGAAAATACTTGTTGGTGTCTGCTATTCATCTGCAGCTGAGATGAAAGATGTGAAACATTGTAGGGTTATACTTACAAACAGCTCTTGTGTGTGAGAAGAGGCTGGCTTGGTGGGAGGGATGGGAGGTGGGGGACCCTTTGGTCTTATGATGGGCTGTAAGAGAAGAGAGTACAAAAGATGTTGGTCCTATATACGCATCTCGTACGTGTGCATCTGTATGGTCCATGGGAATGTGTGGGCTTGTGTTTTATACAGAAAGTACATTGCTGGTGGTAAATGGATGTATTCATTTCAGAAATAGATCTGGGATGCTTTATGCTGCCTGGCCCTGAGAAACATGCAGGGCTTTATCTAGAGTGCAAAGATTTTCCCTGCCCTCGGGATCAGATGGTCACTGCAGGTCTCCACGTGAGCTCCTGTGTGCTGCCCTGCCCAAAACCAACATAAAAGCCAACACGTTCTCTCAAAGTACTTACACTCCGAAGCTGTGGTTTGTTTTCCTGCGGTGGGGGTACAGGAAGGAGAAGTTTCTTATCGTTCATCTGAAAAAAAGGGAACAGTTAAGTCTGATGGAGACCTCATCTTGTCTTCACATGCACCCTTTGCCACAGGCAGGTCAGTTAGGGGCTTTTCTTAACGTCATGTGCTGTACCCGCTTCCTCCCTGTGCTGGGACTCACAGCACGCTCCTCTCAGCCCTAAACAAGCACTTTGAAACCCTCCTGCAAGTGTAGGCCACTTCAGCTGGTGAGTTTTCACATTTCAGCCCCTCATTTACAGCAGAGAGGCTGTAGCTGACCCAGCACCTCCCTGCTCTTACCTTCTGGGCAGGTATGGCCAGGCCTGGGTGCTCTCCGTGTTCTTGATCCACAAAGACTTGGTTTGTAGCTCCAGGTCCCCTTCTGGTCTGCCTGCTATGTGAATTTACAAATAACTGTAAATCTTACCCTGTCTGAAGTGGGTTTTTTTTGTTTTGTTTTGTTTTTAAATAACAACAGCAAAAACTACCTGCTAAAGTCAAATACCTGTCTTAATCCTACTGGTCTGTTATAAAGTCATGTTTTTTCTTTTCTCCCTCCCACCCACTTTTTTTTAATTACTGCGAAATTAATCTTGAGTGCCACAGATTCAAGTTTGCAGTCCTCTCCCAAATTCAGGACCACTGAAGCAGCTCAGTAAAGCTCCTTGACCAACTTCCGTGGTTGTCTAAGGTTTCCTTCACCCACATTGAAAGCCCCAGCTTAAAAACTATCGAGGAATTGCTTGGTTTTAGTGTTGTTGCTTTTTTTTTTCTTTTCTGTATTTTTGTTTTTCTCAATAGGGTAAACACTTTACCTCTTCTTGAATACTCGGAAGTAGATAAGTAACGCTGCTGCAATTATTGTGACAGTAAGGATGACCAGCACAACAGCGATGATAGCGAAACCTGTCAGGAAGACACAAGTTGTTATTTCTTAAAAGATGTGCTATTACTAAGCAGATTCCTATTGGCAAAGTATTTTTTTCCTCAAGGTCTAGACACTATTTATCTTAATAGTTGCTCAGGCTTATAGCTTTTTCTCCTATCACAAGTAATCATTAAAATAAATTTGTTTCTGCTGTTTTTGAAGACTCTGGTTATTGCTTGGGCTGTCTTTCAGCTAAACAAATCCATCCTCAAAGATCATTGCGCTGTCATTCTTCCTCTCTTTCTTGAAGGGTGTTACCAACGTAGGCACAGCCCTTTAGCATAGCATACAAGTGAGGCTTCACAATTTTCCTTCAACAAAACTACTCTACAGCCTCAACCAAGACTCAGTGTTGAGAGCTGCTGGTGCTTTAGTGAATGTGAAGAGAGGACAAAGATAATATCAACAGCTTAAAATTCTTTCCTTAAATCTTTTTTTTTTCTTCCCCTAGACAGTTGGGTATTTGTACAGAAGGGATTTTCCCCAAGAGGTAGCTCAGTTACAGATCAGCACCATGTAAATGCTAAAGCAATGACCCTGACTGCCTCCTTCACAGCAAAGCCTCTGGGAGCTTGGCTCCACTGAAATTTGACAGCGTGTGCTTGTTATCTCAGGACAGAAAAGGAAAAAGCTTACCACCCTAACGTTATAGATACACCCAGGAGATTATTTAGAAGAAAAAATAATTTCCTCCAGTTGTTCACACAAGCTTTAATTACTGAAAGATGCACAGAAATCAGAGACCTAGATATGCAGTATTTGCAAAGAAACAGTCTGACAGCCAGGGCAAGTTGGGGCTGTTTCACTGGAGTTAAAGAAGGTCTCGTTTCAACGAGTTGATGGTAGTCAACCCCATGTGTGGACATACAGCACTTACTGGTAACAGCTGATGAGCTGTCACAGGTCGGTGGTGCCCATCCTTCCTCACACTGGCATTGCAACTCATGGTCGCATACCTGGGGAAACACAAGGATGGAAATAGGAGTGAAGGTGATGTAGTAAAACATCATTGGCTCAGGAACAGGGCAGCATTAAGCTTATTACAGTTAGATCTGGAAACCCCCTCTTATTTTGCTTGGACTAAACTTTAGCACTGGGAGTAGCAATTTTGCACAGGCTTGGTTGTCTTTTGCAAGTATTTTTACACTGGAAGCTATAGCACAAAGCAGCATCTTTGGTCTCTACATCTGTAGCTCTCTTAATGTTCAGTTGTGAGCACAGTTATCTTCACAAAACGGGAGGAGACCTGAACGTATAGGTGTGATACTGGTTCAGAGGCAGGGCCAGGCAGAAACTGTGTCAGCCTCCTGTGAGCTCCTTAAAAATATTGGTACCCTATCAGGTTAGATTTGGTTTTATAAAAATATAAGAAGCTTCTGACTTTTGCAAATTCCTATTCCAGTAACTTAGATACTGGCATCAACAAGGTCTATAGCTGGCGTGCATTATTATTATTATTATTTTTTAAGTTAATAGCATCAAATGCTTATATCTTACAGCATGTCCTGGACACTTAGCAGAGCAGTCACTTGATCTAAAGACATCTTCAGCAGAGACACATTCTCCATTGCTGCATACCTGCGATGTACAAGGCAAATGTCACCGAAGAGATTTATAGCTTTCAGAAAACACAGAGCTTGCACATTATTGTGTAAAGGTATGAAGTGTGAAAGGAGGTATGCAAATCACTTAGACTTATAATAGAGTTTGATATGTTGACAGAATTTTTCATTTGACCTTTGGATACTTTATAGCAAGGGAGTGACAAAGATGTAGAGATATCATTGTTTTCCTGTCCTCTGAAATCCTGTTTTTCCCTTAATAACCCTCCCAGGTAAAAATATGACAAAGAAATTGGACATAGCACTCAGTGAGGCCTAACACATCCATTATAGAAATTATTAAAAACAGTAATCTATATATGGTCTTTTAACTTTTCAGTACAAAGTATGTTTCTTCTGCCACATATATTTTTGTCAGTGAGAAATTAATAAAATAGCAGTCAAACAAAAGGAAGTCAGAAGGACAGCAGTTCCTGTTTGCTGCTGATTCATGCTAGATGTAAGGCAGAAGTTATGGCAAATCTGATCAGAAGCTCCACATCCACTTCAGCCTTTCTGGTTTAAAGTCCTTGTCTGGCAAAAAATGCTAATGATATAAGCAAGACTGAAAGAGGGAAAAAATAAGAAAAAAAAATCTCTACTAACCATTCCATCCCCACACTTGGTTCCATTGAGGATCATCCCCAAATCTCCTTCTCCATCCCTAGGAAAACTTGCTTTGCAGGACTCAAAAGTCACCAGGCTCCCATACGTAGGCATCTCCTGCCCTCCGGTACAGAACAACTTCCCACACATTATATCTCTGGAAGGAGAACAAAAGCCACTAGAACAATGCACAGCAAAACCCTCTGAGCTGGTCTGTTGCACAGCCTGAATTTGCTGTGGCTATATAGGATCTCCAAAGAAATAACTGCAGGTATCAGTTTTGTTTCGTGATGGTTTTGGGGTCAGTTTGTTAGTAGACTGTGGCAGGTCCCTAATACCTCTTGAGTTTATTAGGGAGCCCATGGGAATTTGCAGAAATGAATACTTAGCTGGTCTGGCTCAACTTCTGAGGTTCACCTCAGGTTACCTATTCAAAAATCCTTGCCCAGTCCTTACCTACACACACACACGTGCATGTACACAGTCATCCTCACAAGCAGGCTTGCACACATGCATACTCTTGTTCATTCTCAGGCTGATCTTGAGATAAATTACTTTGCTTCTTTCCCTGGATAGGATTACTACTTGGAAATTAGATTTCTTAGAATTATATTTCAAATGGAATAAGAAACAAAGACTTGTAGACTTATGTGCCACCTAAAATAGAGCACTCTTTGCTTCGGTCTCTTAATTCGGATGGGAATGATCTCTCTTCACAAATTCTAGCAAATTCTGTAACAGTGCTTACTTTTTTTTACACGGGATGTGACTACCACTTTTTTTCTTGCAGTATCCGTAATATACCCCTCTCTCGTTCATCCGGTAACAGGAAGCTGCACCTTCAGTAGCCTCTGTTAAAGAGGAAAACAAGAAATGCAATGATGCAAAGAGCTTAGGAGAGGAGCTGGGATTAGTTTAGGTTCTCTGCCTGCAAAAACTGTTAATACTGCATTTCCTTTATCTGTTTAGGATATGGCCTTTTCCAGTAAAGTTACCCATGAGCCTAAATGACTCACTGACACTTCATGCATTAATTCTGTAACAGTAATGTGTGCATTCAGCAGCACCTATCCCTCTGTGTTCACTGCCTAGTACAAACCGATGGACTTTGCTAAAGAGAAAGGACATAGTCAGGACTAGGAAGCTGGTAAGCCACCACTCCTCTCGAAATACAGATACTTCCTCATTTTATCAAGTGCACGTTGACTGTATCAAAGTCATCTTAATGTTGTGCAAAAGAGGAATATACTTATGATTTCCTATTTCTCTAGAGGTATACTATATTATATGCCGTGACTTTCAGTTTGGGTGGCGATAAACTTTTACGATGTAAATATAGAGCTGATAAACTACATGGTATGAGCGAGAACTCAGCTATCTAGCTGTGCTGTTCCTGATTTCCAAAAGAGCTTTGTTGGGTTGCTCTCAGGCAAAGCCTCCTATGTCTCTCTCTTTTGACCTTGACAACAGTTTTTCAATGCCAGCTTGTACTTACGTGGTCCGAAAGCAGCTTTGCACTGTTGTTCCCGGGTGGGGCAGTTCCCCATGTAACAAAAGCCTTCTCCCTCGTTGCAAGGATGTCCATTCATACGGAATCGATCCGATGGGCAATTCCCAGAATAACCGGTGCACATCTCAGGCAGGTCACAGTCATCCTTAACTGCTCGGCAAACAGCTCCTGCTGCTTTATACTGAAGTGTGGGGAAAGCAATGCTACACTTAATTTTCTTCCTTGCCATTTAAAAGTCACACTGAACCAGAGGGCTAAAATTAGGGGAGACAAATCCCATCCTCACTGTAAAAATTGTAAAAATTTGGGGCCAGATCCCTATCTAATGTAAAGTTGTTTACATCAGTTTACAGGATTTTGCCTGGCTGTGCCTGAGCTTTTCTTCCCAGGAGAAAATGGGTAATCAAAAGGCTCATTTCTCCAGGGTGAACTGGGTGTACTGGTTGTTGTGGTGTGCATTGGGATGGGCAAAATGTGCCTGTAATTACAACGCTATGTCAGTAATTACCAGTAACGAGGATTGATTCTCTTGAGAGATGTATCAGTGCTTTCTCAAAGGCAGAAAACCCCTACCCTAGAAAATATGAGGAGACAGAGATGCAGAGGAGTCTTACTTGGCAATTCTCACAGCACTCTCCATGAGCACACTTGGATCCCGCCGTCAGTTTGCACGTCTCGGGGTTGCAGCAGGTGTTTGTGCACTCCTGTGACAGAACAGGCAATCAGCTCTGGTACAGCACGACGTGTTCTTGGTCCCCTCCTCACTGCACTCTCAGTGAACCACCCTGTACTGGCTTATTGAGGGAGGGAGGGATACCTCGAACCTGACTTTGCTTCTCTGAAAACCACTGTTTCTAGAAACCAGACCAGACATCATGAGAGAGCACAAAGGACGCTAAGTGGGATTACAAATGCGCCGACAGAAGTGGGGAACTTGCTTATTTCCTCTGAGACAGTTTCGAATGCATGTTTTTTCCCCATTCTCAGTTCCTGTGTCGACACAACGCAAACCATGCCATCATCTTTCTCATCACGCACTTCATAGGCACGTCTGTAGTACGTATAAGCAATTTGATGACCAGCGTTCCTACAGAAGTATTTCAGCTAGCTTTGAGCTGGCTACCTCAGAAACCAACTACTCTACAGCCTCAATAAAATTGTTTGCCTCTTCCAGGTATTATTTTATCCCCAGTTATGCAGATACCTCGGCAGTACCACAGTCGCATTCCTCTCCTTTTTCCACAAAGCCATTTCCGCAGGTTGGAGGTGCTACGATGGTGTTTATATCTGGGATGTTGGTTAAGCATTTTGGCATGTCATTCAGCATGTATTTCTCAAAGTCTTGGAGGCTGCAAGAGCTGAATACCTTGGGGATGATCGAGCTATATTGAGAAAGGAGGAGGACTCGTATTAGGATCAGCATAGACAAGGAGAAACAATACCCCTCAAAATAAAAAGGACACAAAAAAGTAAGCATAGTCCAAACTACTGGGTGCAGCCACTTTTCCAAATGTAAAAAAAAAAATACTAAATATAATGGCTATCTTCTAGCAAGAAAAATACTGGAAGCAAATCAGAAGAAAAGATGGGGTAAATGTAAATATATTGCACGTAAAGAATCCTACACCTCAAAGTTTTCAGCCCGGTCTACACAATTTGTGTCTGGATGCTTCAAGCATGAAGAGGTTTCCCTAGGGCTGTCCAAATCAGGGTATTCAACTTAAGATGAAAATCAAATTAAGCCTCTACCAATTTAGTATTTATTGAAGATGACAACATTCTGTGTGTTTTTTACAGGAAATATTTTCAGGGTTTATAACAAAAAGATATTTTAGGTAAGTCTTGGAGAAACTCTGTCATCTGAGATAACCACAACAATTTCATGCTAACAGTTTTAAGGAAGTGATTGCTGCAATTTATGGCATAATGCCAAGGCCACAACAATGCATGCAAAGCAAAGGTCATCCAAAAGGGACTAAAGATTATTATTTTGGGGGATGTCTATCTAGGAATAACTAAGAAGGGCCTGGAACTGAAAATGGGATGCTCACCACTTTGTGGAGTTTCTTCCTTTTTCTCTTTCTGTATAATTGGAATGAGATAATCTTAAAGGACAAAACTAATGACTTTTCTATTTTGTGAAGCTTATCCAGAGCCCGTGCTTTACTACCCCTGTTCATTAATGCACTTGCCCTTTTCCAAACTCCTACCTGACGGTATCTGTCATGATACAGATTTTAGCACTACATATGCAGGCTTTGGTGTCATGACTCATGCCGAGGTTGTGTCCCATCTCGTGTGCCATGGTAGCTCCAACTGCAATTTCATTCCTGCTGTGATCCTGTGGAAACAAGAACCACCTATTATTTCTACGAGCATTTTAGAACAAATAGGAACATCAGAGAAGCTGTGTGGCTAAGAAAAACATTTTTTTTTTCAAGTGAAAACATCCTTATTCTGCGTAATGTGATAACATTGGTCTGTTCATGCATTTATTCCAATGTTTATGCTGCATTCTGTGTAACAGCAATGAGATCACACCGCTAACCAACATCAGTAAATTGGTGTAATTAGTTTTTAAATAAACATGAGGGAGTTAGGCAGCCAAGTAACAACTGAGCGTTAAGGGGAACTGAGCATCTCAAACCCTTAATCCTCTCTTTGGATAGCTGTCTTGTGCTTAGGGTAATTATGTGGGTGTGCTATAATTACTGCTCATTACACCAAGTAACCGTTGTGTACACTCTTGTGCGTGCACAGAAGGGAAAGGCAGATGCTGTGCTCCATCTTCGCCATTAGCCTGGTGCTATGGTGGGAGGGAGGAACGGAAAAGTCCCACTCTTTGGAGTGAAATGCAGATGTTTAAAAGCAGCTGGCAGAGGAAATGCATAAAGCATGTGATGCAGTGTACTGGTCGTGCTCTTCCAGCGTGGCATGGCAAATCGTGCTGCTAAAAAATGCATCTGCCCCCCAAAATAACATCCTGCATTTACAGTCATCCTAGGATTTCCTTATGGTGTGGGAAAGCTGGAATTTCATGTGATGGGTTGTTTCTCTTACCAACAGGCCCAGCCTCTGAAGCTGGGCACAGCAGACGAGTTCCCAGTTCTGTTGGTAAAGTTTGGGGTCTATGTTCCTGTTTAGGCTGAGGCTTATTATAATAATTTAGGCAGTGGTAATATAGTGGCTAAGTGCTATGACAGGCACAATCAATTCCCCATTTGTAATGGGAACCTTAAGCTGGAGGCATGAAATCATTTATTTTTCTCCTTTGACTCTACAAGTGTCTGGAGCTCTAAACACAGGTGTCAGAGTTTGATGTTGGCATTTAGATAACCCAACTACCATGCTTTGTTTGTGCTTTTGTTACCTCTGCACTTCATTTAAGATAAAGTTTGTGATTGTGGTTTCTGCAGCCTGATCTAATAATGATATGAACCAGACAGAGAAGTGAAAATGTTGTACACCACCAATTTCCATAACCATCCTTTGCTGGTTGCATGAAAACATAGAAAAGCTTTCAAAAATTAAACAAGAATAAATCAGACCTGAATTATACCTGCAGAGTATACATCACTGCATATGGATTTTAGAAAAGCTAATCCAATTGTTGTCCCCTCAAAGTCATAGCCCCTGTAAGGAAGAAGAAAGGCAGAGTGAGATGAAGTGTTATTACAAGGGAGAACATCTGAAGGCAGCACCAGCTCCATTAACCAAGCAGAAGGCTTGAAGCATGAACTCATTTCCAGCTCTGGTTTGCATCCCTGATTTAATAAAATGTTTGAGGACATGCTGAGGATCACTGCAAGCCAGTAAACAATTAAATACATTTTCATTTTATTTTTTTTTACCTAAATTACATTGCAGCTCATGAGATCTGAGCACCTGTTTGGGTGCAAAGTGCTTGATGAAGTGCTGTAAATGCAGCAAAGTGCTTGGATGAATCAGGGCCATTGAATGTGAGCCAGAATAGTGAAGTGAGCGTTGGTTTGGTTTGGCAATCTGCATTTCCCAGCCTTTAAGCTTCATACCGTGGCTCTTCAGGCTGTCAGACTATGCTGCAGTCCTCAGGACGCCCAACTGTTGTGTGACCAGAGAAGGGAAAAGGAAAGATAGAGATGTGACAAGTCATTGCCTGGCTTTGCAGTGTTTCAGGTAGAAGGGTTAGATAACATGTCCTAACAGTACGTCCTAGGAGCTAATCTGTGCTCCATGAAGAAAACAAAAGCAAGAAATGAGAGCCTGCATTTATCTTTTTGTCCTAGAATTAGTGCAGCTGGGTGCTGGAAAGGATGAAATCCAGTTCTGTACAGACAGTGTCTCTGCTGGGTTGGTGACCAATTTTTTTAAGAACAAATTCCTTTAACACGTTTGGACATGCAGTTAGAAAACAATGATACACACGTGATTAGCTGAGCATTGTCGTTTCTTTTCCTCTTTAATAAATCTGAGTTACGCCACTTTGAGAAGCTGTCCAGAGTGAATCCTGCAGTACGACTCAAGAGGCATTTATCATTATCTGTCCAGATTTCTAGGCCAATTAGAGCCACGTAAATATTTATGGCCTTATAAACCTGCAGCAGAGAAACATTTTTGCTGTAAAAACAAAGTACTTTATGAAGACTTCTGAAACACACTCAACTTGGTAATTGGTTCCCTTTTGTCACTTGCAATATGGTCCACTCCAAACCTGATTTAAGCTTTTCTGCACTTCAAAGTTACAATAACAACAAAAAAAGACCAAACAAAACATAAAATCTTATTTTTCCCCACTTTAAAACCATTTTTATAACTGGTTTAAAAATACTTGAAAAATCCTTAGATTTAAATTGTGAAAGAAATCAAGAATCAATTCATTCTTTGTGAAGTATTTCAATCATTCACTTTAGCAGGTGCTAAGAAAATAAGGTATAAATCTTTTTTAATAGGAGTTTATAAAAAAAAAATCCAGTCTGAAGGCAAACAACAGGATAATACAGATGTGTTAGATTTGTTATAAAAATGACAATTACATTACAATTTTCAAACAGTACATTTTTCATTCCTTCCCAGATGTATTAACAAAAAATCATGACGTTTGTAAAAGTAAAAAAAGTATATATAAATCACATTTATTACAATTTCACTTTGTTGTTTTTTCTCTTACCACGTTGATGTAATTGACTATTCCAAATATCCTTTGTCTCACAGTTTCAACATCTTGGTTATACTTCTTATACTAAAAAATTAAATATATGATGTCAGGAACAGGAAAGGAAAAATAAATGCTTTGTCGGAGAAGAAATATCCCAGAGCAGATTGCATTGCAAATCACACCGTACATGGCCTAGTTTTATCTTTTCTACTCCTTATTTTATCAGACAATGTATCACAAAGCCTGGAGGAGAGAGCTGGGAAAAAGTGCAGGCATATAACTCCACGTTATAGAGATTCTAAGCATAGGGGAATGAGTTGCATGCGTGATAGGGAGAGGAAAATGTGTCTATTTTTTTCTCCATGTTCACTCCTGAGCTTGCCAGGCAGCGCTGGATGCAGGGAATTAGCTTGCGTGGGGTTTGTGCATGACACTGAGGAAGGAGGGAGCTTGGGTCTGTCAGCACGGATATGCATACCTTACCTCGAACAGTTTTGTGTCTGTTAAAATAGCCATAAATCTCTGATTTGGTAGCATCTGGGACTGCTTTCAGTCCCAGCATAGTGTAGCACTGTAATTGTGGCAGGAGCCCAGAATGAATAGCACCGGCTTCAGAAAGCTTATCTCTAGCTGATGAAACGAGAAAAACTTATTTCAATACTCACCATAGTGTTGTCTGCGACTATGTACACTTCCAGATACTTTTTTGCTTTCAGATATGCCTTCATCTAAAGAAAGGATAAATTTTGATAAATATTAAGGCTTGTTTCAGTCTCAGTCTTTGCAACTTCACACCTACGTATTGGTTATTAGGCAATTTCTTTCAATAAGTAATTTATAATAGGGCTTTCTAAAATGATGAAAATTATTAAAATGGTGAAAGTAGGTTAGATATTTAAAAGTATTTAGCTGTTTGAAGATGCACATGGGCACCAGTTAGCACCAGTTGGACAGTGATTACAAAAACTCAGATCTGTGAGATTCTGCACTGGTTGTTTAAGGTTTGGTTATGCCCCACTGTTTGCAGTTGCATCTCTCCTAGAGGTGCCACCAGGCAGTGGGACTTGTGCCACTCATGCAGCTCTGCTAAGCCCTCAACTTCTCTTCTCCTATGTACTTACTTCTGGACTGTTGCTGGATTTGAAGATGTCACTGATGCGGTATTTTGAATGAACATCCCAACTACTATTGACTACACCGCAGGTTTTTATGGGCTCATCTTCTCTGAGTTTCTCATACTCGTAGACCGCGTGTTCGTCTCTGTCCGAAGATCCCAATGGTTCAATAAGGTACTTCTGACCACGGGTCTCAAAATACCCACTGTGAAAATTTTCTCCAGGTTAGACTGTGATCTTTTAAATCTAGAAGACTAAGTCAAGACAGCAACATTATCTCTAACAACGTTTTGCATGTTTGTAGGGATCGTGGCACACATTGATGCTATGGAACGTGGTTTGACAGCATGCAGGCAGAGTGTGCAATGGTTTAAAGGCAAAAATCAAAGGTCTTGAGTAAATCTGAAGCTCTGGCTGGTCAGGTGAGGTCTCTTGAGTAGGAGACTGTCAGTCAAAATGAAACTGGATTAGGAATGAATTAGTTTTATGTTTGGGGGTTTTGTGCTTGAGAGGGATGATTGAAAAGTGAATTT
Organism: Aythya ferina; assembly: GCF_964211825.1. Classification (NCBI taxonomy): domain Eukaryota; kingdom Metazoa; phylum Chordata; class Aves; order Anseriformes; family Anatidae; genus Aythya; species Aythya ferina. The sequence goes on from NC_140310.1 coordinate 3,579,337, forward strand.
CAGTTCATTGGGGAATTCAAATATAAGTTCTAATTTTCATTTCAGATGAAATTTTGAAATATTGAAAGCAATTTAAAGTTTTGTGTCATTTCAATCAGTAAGCGTTAAAATAAAGCATTCAGTGTTAACACGTAAACTGGACAAGCTAAGAACTATTCACAAAGAAAGTCTGCTATGCTATGATTTATGACCAGATCTAATATGGAATTAGTCACATAAATTTGACATAGAAATTCCTTTAGCTTCTAATTTGTAAACTCTGAGACTGAAGTAGCAAAGTAACCTTTTTTTTTTTTTTTTTTTTTTTTTTTTTTACTTCTTCCCCTTGCCTTTGTAAACTAGTTTCCTCATGAGCATAAACAAACAAAAGATGAAATCCATTTATCTATATCCTGATTCTATTTACATTAGAAAATATATCCTCACAGAACATGCTATCTGTGCCCATTGGAAACCAGAGCCCCACCTACCTTAAACCTGTGCAAGCACTGATGCTTGCTATTGAATCAGCATCATCCTGAATATAACCTTCATAGTAACAGTGATCCTGTATAGAAAAAAATAAAATCCTTGTCAAATTGGGCCAAATCTCACTGACTGCAATGAATTGGCCTAGTGATTTCAGAAAGCCATCTGAGAAGATCTCCCATTAGGGGAGATTCTTAAAATGAAAACAGCTGGTGACCGTTTCCATATTTGCTACAGTACTATTATTGTTATCCTTCAACACAGACCCAGATGTTGGTAAATCCAGTTAAGGTGGGTTCTGGTTAATACAGAACACAACATGAAAATAAGAATAAGCAGATTTAGTGCTCAAAATGAAATGTAAACTAATGTGCTCTGAATTGGGCTGAATTTGGCCCATACGGAATTATTTCATCGTGGCCAGAATTCAGGGAAACACCCTTTAAAAAATAAGAGAAAAAAGTTTTGCATTCCAAACGGTATGGATTAAAACACACAGTGTGACATTGGACAAAAAGCTTCAGGTGAGAGCTTTTTTTAAGGATAAGACCAGTGGGCAGATAGTTAATTAAAAATTAACTAAAATGGAACAGCCACTTCCTCTGTGTCTGTATCTGAATAACTGATTTGTCATGGCTCAGAGAAACCACCTGGGGTAACCTGCAACGCGTGGGTGATAAGGTGAGCCAAGGAGGAAATCTGTGTTTATCGGAGCCCATGATCTCACTGAGATTAGGGTGTAAGAGCAAGTCACCGAGTTGCACAGAATGAGCAAAGTCAAATGAGCAGGGAAATGTTTGGTCTGTCCTAGCTCCACTCCCTTTCCTGACAAAAGAGAGAAGAAACCCAGCTCAGCAAGTGCATTCATCAAGCAGTGAGCTGAAAAGTGACTGCCTGGAGTCACGAAGAATATCTTCCCCTGACCCTTCTGAGGCATCCAAAGTTTCAGCGTATCTTGATTTAAAATCTTTTCTTTCCATATGATTTGTGCTATAATTTCAGGGACCCGTGAAATCTCATATAAACCTCAATACTGCAAATACAGGGGAAAGAAACCTTTATTACCTTGATCTGAGGACTCGTTGTTATTTGTTGACCATCATCTGAATAAACTGTTTCAGTATAGTCTTTAGCTAATAGATCTCTGCAAAGAGTAAAGTACAGTTATTATTCAAAAAAAAAGAAAAAAAAAATTAGTCATCTAGAAATGAGACAGTTGTGTCACACGTGAAGTATTTAGGGAATTCAAATGATTACTCAGGTTATGGTTAGTATCAAAAGACGGAGGAAGCAAAACTGCTGGGTGGGGAATTCTGCCTGTTTGTAATCCTTACTCAAAGAGACATTTCTAAAATAAGAAAGCAATTAAAGTCTACTTATTTCGTCGGTATAAAGTAGTCTCCTAGTAGATCTGAAAGTAAACATATATAAATCCAGTATTTATTCTTTTTTGGCCTCCAGTTTATGCAGACATTTCCAGCACTCCACAGTGGTACTGTTGTGTTCTCCTCCTGGTTTACCTGCACTAAACTTTAATAGCCAAGACAGAGGTCAGTGGAAGAGCTACCTTGTCTGCTTCACACATGTGTATGCGTGCACACAGAGATACTGCTCAGAGATCACACATACGTATATTTCCAAGATTGGTGCCACACTTAACTCAAAACCAGGGCTGCTGAGCTAGCAGCAGAGCACTACTCACTTCTGCGCAGGCAGCTACCCCCAAATCCCACAGCCCAAATTCTTTTTAAAGAGTGGGGTTTAGTGCAAGCTGATTTCCCTTCCCTCCTTTCAAATACCCAGATTAGATTTAAAAAGGGGCAAACATTGAATTATAATAAATATTTGACATCAACTGATTATAGCTCTGTTGTATTTACACAGTCATTAGAAAAGAACCTACTAAAGCTGACTTGTTTGATACGATGTTAAATATTATGGTGGAGCCAGCAAGCAGAAAATCACAACTGTGCTTTATTTTGCATTTGCTCTGTACAGTTTGGGGTTTTTCTTTGTATGCTTTGTTCAAAGCCCACTGCTTCTCCGCACCTTCTTCATGGCCTGTTAAAATGTTGTTAATCTTTCCAGCAGAACAGGCAAGCTCTCCTTGCTTTCAGTTTCCATAAAGCATTTTGTTGATGCCCGTGTTTATTACACTACTCAAAGTTCAACAGACATAGTGCTGAGGTAGGGCATGCTGGAAGCCTTTTCTGAGGAATACTGCACTTCTTATTAATATTTTCCATTTTTGAAGCATTTATAGAGCTAACACAGCCCCGTTTTCATGGATGTTTCTCTGGTTCTTCTCTGTATTTACTACCAGTATAGAACAACAAAAAAAAATACAACCCTGAGACTACCCATAGACACAGAAATCTTGTGAAATAATATGACCATCTTAAGCATTCAGTGGATTTAGCCATTTAAGGAATAAACAGGAGAGTACGGTTAGCGGTATAGGCAAGTCATTCTGTCATAGTAATTTTGCATGCCTATGTGGTTATTTCTCATTACCAAAACAGTGACATGATGTTTTCTCTTCCCCTTTCTCTCTTAGGACTGGAAACCATTATAATCCATAATACCTTTATCTTATAAGAGCCCAAGTCCTGTTTCTTTGTATTCTGCAGGCCCTACAAACCCACTTACAGCGAGGATTAATGTTCAAGGAAGGAGCTGAACTGAACATACTTATTTTTTTCGAGGTGCAGTATGACTTCCTCTCCATTGGCTTTGATTCCATACTCCAATGTGTCATCGTATTTTTTCTGTAAACAGATTTAAGTGTTAGAATATGGACTGTTACAATTTCTGGCCTCACCATGAGCTGGCAGTTGCTGAGTTGCCAACTGCATTCTTTTCTTCCTCTTCCCACCAAAAATAAGTGCTCTGGCAGTTACAGAATAAGAAGGAGGTCACCTTGTTTCATACTTTTTAGTTGGAGGAACAAACTTAACTTTGCAAATGCATTTCTACCATCACAAGCACATATTTGCACATTCAGTAAAGTGCTGAAGTGGATATTGAAATTCAACCATTTTCATAACTCTATTGAAATATGGAAGAATGTGCTTAGTTTTAAGCATTTGATTTAATTTACTACAAATCAGGATGCGCACAGGTTATTCAAAATCTGAGTACTATCAAAACCTACATCTGTGCAGAGATACAAGTACAGAAGATGCACTTACTGCATACAGGTACTTGGCTGCCCACTGAGCCCACCTCACAGTCTATTTTTACCAGACATGGAATCACTCTTCCAGGTTTTCTTTTTCCTTCCTCTTTTGTAAGATTAAGTGTCTGGCTCACCGTTTTCTTATCCTTGAAAGCCAAAAGTGCTCTGACTCCAGAAAACCTTCAACCTTCCCCATCTCCCAGAGAAGAAGAAAAGAAAAAAAAAGAGTAGTTCTCTCTTTTAATACCTCTTTGTTTCTTTCTACATCTCTTTTATGTACTGTGTGCAATTTCCGTGGATAAACTATTTCATATTGCTCAACTCCAGGTAATATCTTGCTTGTGCTTCCTAGGGAGAAAGAGATGTATATTTATGAACACACAGCGTTAACTTTCTAAACACCATATTTCATGTCTGCCATGACTGCTTCTCTGGGGCTGTATAGTCATCGATCTGTTGTGCCACTCATTTCTCATGCATTCTCTGTTCTGGCTTTGGTGTGTGGTCATCTGCTCTGCAAGGCAGTCCCCTCACAGTGTGAGCTAACAACGTTTGTACAGCCTGGATTTTGGATGAGTTGCCATACCTGGCAATTTCTTGGTGTCAAAATATCCTGTGCAATTCCCTCTGGATTTCTTTCCCCAACACCAACCAGCAGTTTCGTGTACCAACACGCTAGATCAGCTACGCAAGGTGCAACCTTCATCTTTTGCAAATGACATAACTTAAGTTGTATGGTTCTGTGAAATTAATAACCTTCAAACTTTATCACATAATGACATACAAGTTAAGACTGCCTCGATATAAGCAAATAAACTCATACAGTTCCCCACAAGTCTGGAACAAGCCTAGATTTCTGCTTCAGAAAGCTTTTCAGCTAATCTTCTCACATAAATACTTCCCAACAGTTCTTCAATAGACTTGCTCTTTTCTATTGAATCAGACTGAGTGACAGCAGAAAGACTGGAGAAGGCATTTCAGCAAGGGCAGGTGAAATAATAGGGGATGACGAGTAAAATGGGAAAATCTTGAGGGTGGTAAGGAATCCAGATTAAATAGCTCACATAACCAATTTTTATTGGTCTTGCTTATGAGGTGTGATGTCTGCAGTGGCTATAAAGAACATGGAAGAAAAGGTGCTGATGAGCAGTGTTGCATTTTGTTCTCTGGCTTTTGAGCATGAGTGAATAATGACAGAAGTTAATTTGTGGCACGCTTTGCAGGGGTGGTCAGCACGCACTGCAGCATTTGAAGTTAATGACAGCAGCTGGTGTACAGCACTGGGGAGAACAGGATCCTACAATGGATGTGTTAGTTTCCAACCAGTCAACGGGAGGTCTGTATGCTTCATAAACTCCTAAATCTCCTACAAAAGGTAATTTCACCTGAATAGACAAATTCTTGAGGGCTCAAGCACAAGAGACTGTGTTAAACAACAACAACAACAAAGAGAGAGTGCAACTCCCATTTTAATTGCCTGCCTCAAGGCCAGATTTTTACAAGAGTAGGGCATCCCATTACTGCAATTTTCTATAATCCTTAATCTCTGCAACAGCAGAGTACATCCTCATGCACATTGTTCCAGTAAAATAGATAGATTAATTCTTCAGAACTGGTTTATTTGATTAAACCCTTTCAAAAAAAATGCAGAATAAATGTGGCTGTATGTAGATAAAGTTGAATGCTGGAGAGAAGGGCATGATGGTATGATGGTAATAAATCCTAAGTTATCTTAGATCAGCAGAGCAATTACAAAGTACACAGTAACTATCCATGTGCATGCTGTTAAAGAATAAAAAATGCAAGTCCATTACTGTAAATAACAATAGGGCTTTATATTTTAGTTTAAGCAGCACTTTTTTTTTCTTAAAAAAAGGGAACCTTTTTCTTTGGAGGCTTGGTCTTCCTATGATCTTAAAGCATGTTCTCATGCAATGATCAAAGTAATATTTTAGGCCTCTCAAGAGCTGAGTTCTGTGCTCCAATTTTATCTGCCTGCTCCCTTTTACAAGACCAACTGCAGCCCAGATAATTCAAGTCTAGGCTGGAATCAAATAAGGACTCAAAACTAAACTGGTGTTTCTCCTGCAGAGGGATGCAAGTCGCATTTCAAGGAAAACAGTTTTGTTCTGGAACAAACAGTTTCTTAGAGGTCATTTTTTAATCAACTCACTGCATTGCCTTTGGCTAGCTTCAGCCATTGTCTTGAGTCAGTAGCTTTAAGGAGGAAAGAAATTCCTTAGGCTTTCTATAATGGCTAGAAAAAAATGTTAATAATGAGCAAATAATTAAGTAATTTTCCAAGAGCCTGAACCAGGAAGAAATATCATTAGTGAGGATTTCATTGATGATGAAGGTTTGATTTTTTTTGAGGAACTAAATATATAATGCTTTAAGCATTAGTGCTGTACACATTTTCAGATATTCTGTGCAAATAACGAAATCAAAAAGATACCTCCTGAGTACAAATTACGTGTGTAATTATGTGTATAAAACCTGTGCGTGCTTGTGCATGCCAAGGTCTGAAAAAAAAAAGTTCCCTGATGACATGAATTGAATGAAACAATGCACATTGGGAAAAAAAATATGGTGTGGTCTGTTAGGTTAAGCTTCTCTACTCACAGCTTGAAGTATGCCACAGATAGTGAGGGTGGTAACTGTTTTAATTCAGGTAATGTCATTAACTGAACTCAGATAAAAGTGTTTTCTTTTATAGCCAAAAGGCTGTCAGTGTAATCCTTTGCCCCAGTTGGATAAATTCTCCAATCACTTGCAGAGGAAGCACATTCTTAATTGGCTCACAAAACTAACCTGTTCTGGGTCTGTAGCCAATGTATGGCGAGTGTTCACACAAGTAAATATTTCTCTAACTAAATAGTCACTTTGAACTGAAAGAGAAAAAAAGCAAACTCCCCAACTTCAGTAATACCTTTTTCTTAAATGGCTTTAATTCACTGTTCTTCAGTGTCATCTTCATGTTAATGATTAAAAAAAAATCGTAAAAGTTATACAAAGTTATTTAAGATTACCCATAGTAACCACTGATAAAGGATTTAAAGAAATAGACATACCTTGATGGAGAAAACATAGCAAAAGGACAGAAATCAGAACTTTGTTTGTCATCTCAGTCGCAGTTGTCTGGCCGTGGTCTCCTCGGGCTGGGAAAGTTGGGTTCCCAGTCCCTCTGCTTTGAGCAGTCCTCTTGAGCAGCGAATGAGAAGGAGTGAGCTGCTCAGCTTGTTCATGTTCCTATATGAGGAAGTGTTTACTAAAGGTGTTGCACAATTTTCAAGTCACAGAGTGTTACAGCAAGCGGAAGTTCCTGCTGGTTAGTTAATGTCACACAAGTTGTGATGTATTGAATACCTCTTAGGAATAAGTTCCCTAAAACTGCTTATCAGGGGGAAGATGGGATACTGAAGTTCTCATAATGTCTTTTTTTTTTTTTTTTTTTTCGTCTGGCTGGTGAAAAGCTAAAATAGAAACAGCCACTAATTTTCAGCTGAGTGTGTAAACTCAGGAATTGATACTGACAAGAAGCAAGCACCACTGGTGGAGGAATGGGGAAGTTTGCAGGAGGTCTGGGTTAAAACAGGTGGTCAGGGCTGGTGATACAGATGTTTCAGTTTCTGCCAATTACCATTTAATCTGTATGGAAGGGATGGGTTTAGAGCACTGGTATAGGTAATTCTAAGTCCATGAGTCATAGCTGTGTTATAAGCACAAAGTGCGTCCTATTCTGCCCCTTCTATCCGTATTAATAATGTTTGCTTTTGGTTCATGTGACAGATACCTAAATAAAAGGGCCTGTAGACAAGTGAGCCATCAAGGTGATTTCTGCCAAATAATATCCTAAATGTCTATGCTAAAAACTCATTGCATTAATTTAGCCAGCTGTAATATAATAGTACTGTGCTCTTCTCAGGGCCACAGCTATCAGTATAGAGCTGCTTTATAGAAGAATAACTTTTCATATGCTTAGAATAGGTATTGCAGAGCACATAGAACTAGAATGGATCATGCTATATACTGCAGTGCATGAATATGTATTAGTGATACCCATTACACAATAATATATATATTATTAATTTATTACATTCATTTATAAATTAATAATCATTTCAGTGTAAATCTACAGGACAATTTTTACTGCCTTAACCGGGTAAAAAATGTTCATACTTCTAATAGAAATAGTTTTGCAATAAAATGTATATCCCAAGTCTCAGGTATGTGTTAAGAAGTTCTGATTTTTTGAACTTTGAAATTGCAAATGCCCACTTTCCTCTTAGAATAAGAACACTTCCTAAATCTGCAGACATTCTGCAGACAGACTGGGAACTTCCAACAAGCAGACTCTGAGCTTTCTCTAAGAACAGTTAATAACATTTTATGTCCACTGCTAATTGCAATAAAGGTGTAGAACTGTCAGCTGAATAGTAAAACTTGATTCTAAGACAAGAGAATCTTTGTCTTTATTTTGTTTAGCCATTATAGCGAGGCAAAGTGATTTTAAAATGGATGTCAAATGCTGCTGACTAGAAGCAGGAGAGCTTCATGACTCTTTGTATTTGCTTTGCAGAGATGCAGGTTATTGAGGCTGTATTCAGAATACCTGTCCTATAATCCCCTGTGCTAACATCGCACCCCAAACGCATTGTTCTGGCTTCAGTTGCTCCGAGGGATGCTGGGCTGCATGCACCAACAAAAGCCCTATGTGTAGCTTTCCTTGCCACCTTGCTCTTGGGTCTTCCCTCAGCATTTGTGTTTTATTTATATTATTATTCTATTTCTATATTTTCTGTATATTTTATATCATTTATTATTATTCTAGTCAACATAGCCTGTTGAAGGCTATGGCCTCTGCTTTGGCAGTTGCGTGACTTATTTACAGGGGGTGTGGAAATGTAAAATAATCCTTCACAAGAGTAAGTTTAGACCAGACTCATTGTCTGGCCTCCAAGCCTGCTCCAAGATGTGTATATGCATGTGTGCTTACTGTGTTTTTCCTAAATAACATTGGGTTTGAATGGTTTCTACAGGGGCTGGAGAGCCCCTGGAAGAGTTTAGTGGCAGGAAGAGGGTCTGAGAGAGGAAAAGCACATCTGTTTGCCAGCTTTGGTAACAGGACTCAAACCTTTCCTCTGCTGTAGGACTGGAACTTGGGAGTTTTGGTAAGCTGCAGCAACAGTGTCATAATTCAGGTCAATATTAATATTTTCTCCCCTGCTAGTGTAACAGCATTAATTTTAGTTGGCACTGTGCTCTGACAAAGGACATTTTTGTAGACTTCCCTATCTCTCCCCATTGTGACCGCAACCTGACACTCCTGGGACAGAAATGTTTTGGTGGCAACTTCCTTGGGGCATCATAGCCAGGAGCCAGAGCGAGCTGATTTTGCTCTAAGGAAAAGGGCATACCATGCCAAACCATGTCGCCACCCTGGGTTATGAAAGAGTGCTTCAGGCAAGGAATTCATAAAGTGTCCTCACTAATGGTATGGACATACCCCTGACAAGGTGTTCATTTCAGTTGCAGAGAACATCAGGGTTCTGTGTAATTTAACTGGTATTTTTTTACCCAAGTGCTATCTGCTTAATTAAAAGAGGGAAGCGGAAAAGGGGGAAATTCCCCCCTACACTAAGGGTCATAGAAATCCTGCCTGTGTGAGGTTAAAATGTGTATTAAAAGCAAAAAGATAGTAAACGCTGGGGCACTGGGTTGAGCTGTGCTACTGCCTTGTCCTAAATCTAGGTCACTTTGAACTAGGTGTGCAAACATGTTAATGCACCTAAGAGGAATTTTCAGGCGTGTGTAAACAATGCAGGTATGTGTTTCCCCTGCGCTTCAGTGGATATAAGCTCAGGCACGGCAGTAAGGAACACCCATGCAACTCCTACAGCCAGGGTCAAGAAGTTGAGAGATGTTAACTCTGTTCTTCCCCATATCTCCATTTGTTCTGCTCTGCTTTTGCCCCATCTAACCCTGGGAGAGCTTCAGCAAACAGCTCGGTAGCTCTGCTTCTTACTACAGAGCAGTGTCCACATCCTGTTCCTTCTGGGAAGGCTTTCAGGGAAAGAATGTGGTATTTCGCACTCAGCCGTCACCAGACCAACCATGGGTCTATTGCTTCAGCTCAAACAGTAACCTGCCTTCCACCTTCCTCCATTTTCTTTTCCCAGAGCTTCAACCCAAGCCAGCTTGCAGGTTATTTTTCTCTGACATACAAACAAAACCATGTGGCTTTTGCATCTGCCTTCCAGCCCTGTGCTCCTGTTTGCTTCCTCTGTCTCTTCGCAGCTGCATTCCAGTCTCCCCACAACCTGCCTCTCCGTGCCAGCCCCAGGCCCTTCCCCTCCATTTCCAGAGCTGATCCAAAACCCATTGAAGTCAACAGAAGACCTTCTATTGCTTTCCAGGGCCTTTGGATCAGCTTTACAGTTCCTCTTTAAAACCTGATCTTTACATAAAGTATTTTCTTGTGTGTGTGTCTGTTGTCTCACACAAGGTGAATTATCCTCGTTTTCCTCAGCTACCAGTCTTCCGTGTTTTGTCCTTCCTTTCTGGGTTTCTGTTGAAAGACATAATCAGATTAGGCTGCTAATCAGAGTATTTGAACATTTACCTCCCTTCCAGCTTATAGTTGCCTGTTCCTTGGCTTATGTGCAGCACTTGGCTATGTTTCCAGGCTTTAACATAAAGTAAAATGCTTTCAGTAAAAATGTAATTGAAACTAGCAGCATCAGCTGAGATATTTCTCAAGTGACTCTAGCTAGATCACCATCTTTCTTCTGATTCATTGTAATGAAACCTCATTACAAACTTTTTACATCTCTCATCCTGTGTGCCTTGGAGAAGTTAGACATATATGGTATGCTCCAAGTATTAAGCTTCTTCCTTCTTTCCTTCCCTTTTTTTCAAAATAAATGATGAAAAAGGTTACATCAACTTCCTTTTAAATCTCTTTGTTAGCTACATTTTGCTTAATTCTCTTGCAGCCGGATAATGTGGTATATATAGCAGCAGTCTAATGCAGACTGTAGGTGGCCAAGTCAAGGTACATGATAAAAGGTGATTTTCCTAAAGGCTAATACTTTTCAGAAAACACACAACCCCACTTCTGGCTGTGCTATGTGTTATACAGTTGTGGGCATGTGCATGAGCTGTTTAATGTTCTCTGCCTGCACAACATGAGTGGCAATGCAAATCATTGCAAATTAAGCACCATGGCCTTAGTTCCTTTTGCTTTTTTATTGCTTATTCTTGTAGTACCTAAGGCCTAGCTCAATTTTGCCAAGGTTTTGGGGAATCCTGCACTATACAGCATGGTATCTACAAGAGCATCCATCTGGGTCTAGGCACAAGGGCGAACAGTAGCTCAACTCTTTGAGCTGGGTTTTAGAAGAGAGAAGACACCACCCAAGGCTGTGGGTAGGCTTTTTAGGCTGTGTTAGATCTGTACAAGGCAATGTGTGTGCATGACAAAGAATAGGATGCACACCATAGACCTCCATTGTCTGGACCTCATTTCTGCCCATCCTCTCCCTCCTTCACCCCACAATATTCATGGAGGGCCTTGCACCTGCCTGCCACCCCGGCTCTGCCACAATCAGGCCTTTCAGCTCAGCTCCTTCCCTCCTGGGGAAGCTGGAGAAAGGCAAGACACACAGCTTTTTTTTTCTTTTTCTTTTTTCTTTCTTTTTTTTTTTTTTTTTTTTCTGGCAAACAAATAAAGGCGAAGCAGAGCTATTTTACCTGGATGACCTGTCCTGGTGCCTCCAGTCTGATGGACTCCAGTTGCTTCCCACACACAGAGTACATAGTGAACATTTTATTGAGTCATCCCATCTCTGCACTTGAGGCAAAAACACGAACAAAGAAGCAACTGTCCAACCTGAGCTAGCCCTGCAGCAGGAGGTTTTTCCTGGCATGGGAAACTTGATGTAGTTACCGACAAAAAGCTCCCAGTGTGGACATGGCTGTCCACCAGCCAAGCTGTGCTTTGGACCAGCAGAGTAAAGATGCCTTCTGCTCGAGTGAAACAAGCTGGAGTACAGCTATGGTGTGTCTACATTAGGATGCCATGTCTAGCACAGGGTATCTTTACCCCAATTAACATCTTTATGTGACATAGACAATGTAGTGAAGGTAGTCAAGGCTTTGAGAGCAACTGTGGCTTCTCTATCTGTAGCCTAAGCTGCCGCCTTGGCTTGGTCTGCTGCCTCAAAAAACAGTGGGTGGGTTTGGTTCATTTTTAATGAACTTTTTAAGGCCCTGATCCTGCCAAAGAATTTCCCCCAAAACACTTTTAGACTGCTCTGGCCTCCAACATGCAGGTTTTGCATCCCAACGGTTTGAGAAATGGCTTCAAAAGACACAAAGCAGGCAAAAATCGAACCCATTAATGACCTCTTTGAAGCCAATCTGCTCTCCGTGACCTCAGCGACGTTACAGCGAGCAGTTAGGTGTGCAGCACCTCCAGACAAATACAGGCTGGCCAAATCCCTGCCCCAACATCCCTGCCCCAACCCACTTAATGCAAGCAAAAAAGAGGAGACACATGTGGAAATAAGTGCTTGGCAAGTTCTCTACACCCCACAGTCATGCTCATTGCACAACGAGAGACACCGTGACCTGCAGCGAACAAGCACGTTCTTTTGTTGAGATGAAAGCATGTGTGAGGTGGTAGCTCGGGGGGGTAACCTGCAGGTTTACCCCATACCTTTGCAATAACAGTTGTACGTGCATGCTCTAAGGCTGCTGAGAAGGCAGGCTGGTGAGAAGGGAGCCAAGTTGCAGGCCATCTTCTGCTGACCTCCTCGTGGAAGTGCTTGCTGTGATGAATGCATACCAAAGCAGCGTTTGCATTTTGTTTCCTGTTTACCGCTTCCTCCTTTTGCTTCCAGCTACTTGGTGAGTCTCAGCCCAAGAGAATGACCAGGCTGTCTGCCTAGACAGGACCTCTACCCACGTGGGTGAGGACCATAGCTTTCCCTAATTATCTCTAGCCATATTGGTCTAGGCTAAAAAGCCTGTAAAGCAACAGACATGGCTGTGACTGACCCCAGATATTCTTTGACACCGTCCTTGCAAGGTTAACATTTTCCCATCTTACAGGTGGGAAAACGTGGGGCATACAAATTGGGTTGTTTGTTGCAAGTCTGTCAAGTCTGGTGGCAACCTTGTGGACCAGACATACACCTCTGGGCTTGTTTGAAACTGAGCTGCAACTTCTCGATGAGCTATCACACCTTGAGAGAGAAAAGGGACCTTGTTTACACTCAGGGCCAGATATTTCTCATCTTTTTTTTCTTTTTTCTTTTTTTTTTTTTAATTGTTTTTATGTGAATGACCACACTGAAAACAACAAAGCCAAAAAAAGCACTGATGAGCTGCATCATCTGTTGATATTTTGGCTACGGGGGCTTGCAGTACTTCAATGTGTTTCATTACTTCTTTTGTCCTCATTAGATGAGCCTTGAAAATAATTATTTAGTATTGCTGACAATAGGCAACCCCTAATCAGTGCAATAGACTAACTCAAGAGATTGAGCTGTGCTGTATCCTTAAAGATGAATTCTGCTCTGTATCCATATCACCTCTTTTACTTATTTAAACTGCTCTGCATACCACAGCTGTGCAAGCAGTGGCTGAACATTTTCTTAGCTAAGAGCATGCTAACAATGTGTTTGAAATGTTGTAGTATGTCAGGGAGTTTTGATCCCATTGTATTATGAGTGGGGTGTATGAGAAGTGTTACTTGTATAATGATGTTCACGTTGAGATGAGTCCCTGAAGTCATAGCAAAGTAGAGGGACAAGGCAGCTGGGGACTGAAAACCATGGCTTGTCGGGGGATTTACAGCGCAAGTGGTGAGGATGGTGCCAAAAGCCCTGTGTGATGAATGCGGATGTATCTTCCTTTGGAGAAGGGAGGACCATTACTAACGATGGCAAGATAGAAATTATAAATCAGCGTGTTTACCTCAGCCTGGTAGGCATGAGACACACAGTGCCTGCCAGCTCACATGGTTTGTGATGAGTCTCAGTGTATTTATTGTTTTCCTAAAATCTTGATCCCTGGAGTCATGTGAATAGGTCACAGTCTCAGTTTTCAGTGATTATTATTTTCCTTAAAAAGAAAGCAGTTTTCTAGGTCTCAGGGATCTGGGCAAATGCTTGAAAACATGAAGTTGAGCAACACAAACCTGAGAAAGCAAATAATAAGAATTCCAAATGACTTTTTTTTTTTTAATCCATGTGTTTTTATGGGTTTGTTTTGTTTGTTTTCTTCTATTTTTTTTAGTCCTGACTGATGGTTTTGAAGGCTTGTAGTTGGCAGTCTGAAGCCCTGATCTGAGCCATTCCCTTTTCCAAAGAGGCTGTGAGCCACAAAAAGACAAAAGGCAAATTAAAGCATATATTTAATCCTACTTTACAGATGGCACACTCTCCTGCTTTGGAGAGTTTGAGACTAGGGACTCAAGGTCTCATGGGTGGTCTGTAGCAGCAAGAAGAACTGATTTCACATCTTCTAAGTCTCAGTCTCCCCTGCAGCAAAATAGGCCAGGTTCAGCACTCTACTAATGATGCTGTGTAGCTTCTGAGCAGCTCAAAGTGAGCTGTTCCTAAGGTAAAAAAGATAAAATATTGTGAATGGTCCTTGGTTGGGTATATGGGAGCAGAGCTCTGGTGATTTTGTCATGGAGGCATTAGTTCTAACAGGAATGTTCCTGGACCCCAAATCCAATTTAGTAGCAAGGGATCTCTGCCCACCAGCTACCCTCTTCTGATCAGGAACTCATTTTACATGCATCATGTTTCTCCTGCCATCCTTGCCACGCCCGTGAGAAGGACAGGCACCGAGCATAGAGGAGAAAGAGCAAAGGCAAAGCCTGGTGTGGCTGTTTACTTAACTTCACGCGCTATTGTCTTCCATCAGATAAGCCTTGTGGCCGTATGGTGAAGCATTTCTAGATCCAGATCAGCCAGAAAAAGTGAGATCAGAGACTAGGACACAAACACCAGACCTCTCAGGTTTCTTCTGTCCCAGGTGTGTACCTGCCCCATCAAGTCATGTGATGGAGAACTGGTTGTGATTCTCGTGCAGAGATTGCCTTCTAGTTTCATCCTGCTCCAAGGTGTGCCTGCGACCTGTGTATGGTTTCCAGCACCAGACCTGTCCCACTAGGCAGGGTGAACTGTGTGGGGGGATGGAGGAAAAAGCGCATCTGCCATACAGAGGTGGACAGCTGCCCTAAATCTGCAGAGATATGAGATACAGGAAGGGTACAAGAGAGGGATCAAGCCTGTAAGTGGCATTTTGGGTTCATGGGGCTTGGCAGGCAAGCTTTGTGTTCACTGTCCACATCTTTGGACAGAGGCAACTGCTTAGTCCATCGTCCTCACCTATCATTACTCAGGTGTAAACGTCAGCTAACTCAAAACTCTCTGACTTGAGTTTGTTTTTCTTTCTAAGCTGGAACACGTCCAGTTTTTAATTGATATCATTCAGCCAAAACTTATTTACCACCTTTTCCTGGTTTCTGTGTGACTTTTGGCCTGTCTGAGTATTTTAATTGGAGGCAAAGTAAAGGCTGCTTTAAAATTACATTTGTACAGGAGGAGTTTTTAACCGTCCTGTTTAAAGAGGACATTTGCTGAGCGCCAACCCAAACGTACACAGGTACATTAAATAGAAAAGGTCCTTTCAAATTATTACCTGCAAAAGGTAAAATGCTGAAAATTAAATCAAGTAAAATAAACTTCCAAATGCATTTAATTGAAAGTTAGTACACTTTGCAGAATAGTGTACATTTATTAGCTGAGTATTTTTGAGCTGTTAATCCACACTTTCCTGTTATTGTTGCTGTTCTGACACTCAGAAAACAATGAAAACTCTTTTAAAAGAACAAACTTAGTAAAATAATTCCTAGGAATTCAGAAAACAGCAGTGATGTGCACTCCAGCTTAGCACAGCTCGCCAGCGCTGTATGAAATATTTCATGTTCAAAATGGCAGTAGTTCCAAGGTTAACACTGACAGGCACTTGCTGTAGGGCAGCTCTAGTTGTCAGGGTCTTTCCTTAGCAGCTCCTTGCTTTGGTTGACTTTTCCTATGCTGCTACTCTTCATCACCTCATTTATTTGAGGCTCTGACAGGACTGATAGGATCGGTAAAGATTCCCCACATTCCCACACCATATCAATGTGCTGTTAGCAATTACTTAGGTTAGCAAACAGTGCCAGAGATATTAAGGTATTTGCTAATACCATTCAAATATAGCCATTAAAGTGTTAATATAAATGTGAGATAAGAGCTAACCAATTTCTTTTTCACTGCCCCGACTCCATTCAAATGAAGTGATGGCTTTAAATTTCCATTGCTTTTGAGAAGTAAGGAGAGGATGTTTTGTGTATTTTGCTAAAGAGCTACACCTCTTCCCTGTGTGCCACCAGCTGCAGGCATCACTGTCCCTAAACTGAGCATTTCGTTGGCTTTGTAGTGCCAAGGATGAACATCCAGCACTTGTCTTCCACACACAGCCAATATATTATTATTCACATTGGTATTGCTGCCTCCGGGTGTACAGCTATGGGTTTAGCTCATGTGCACAAATGAAGGAAGAATACTAAAGCTAAATACTAAAATAAATCACACAAATTAAATTCTGCTGCATATTCGAACAAATGGCTCCTCACCTGAGTCTTCATCATGGATATATTGTGTATATTCATTATCTTCACCTAGAGTCTTGTGCTTCCACATGTGCATAGAAAAGACAGAAAGAGAACAAGAAGAGGTATAGAGGAGATTACAAAATCTTTAAGTAAATAACCCACGTAGACCCTGCTTTTGTGTGTGTGGCAATTTCTCTGGTGGGTTGAGTTAAACATTTCCAAGTGCCTTTCTTAAAATAAGTTTGGTAGACATTTTGGAGCTCTGATCTGATGCCTAGTAAAATTAATGCTTTTTTTTTTTTTTTTTTTTTCCCCTTTTTGTTTTCAAGCATAAAAATTTGGAAAGGGCATAGTAACCTTGGAAGCTTGCTAAAATACTAATCTGGAGCCAGATTATTTTTTATTTTTTATTTTTTTTAAACTTCATAAAACTTTGGGGAAACATTTTTTTAATTTTTGTTTTCTTCAGAGCATCCTGGCCTTGGTCATTTCTGTGCAAAAAAGTGCCAGAATGCCTTAAGAAAAGCTGATTTTGCACTATTTCCAAGTTCGCTAGTGCTGTGAAGTAGTAAAAATTCATGAGAAAGAAATGTTACAAGATTTCTAGAATGAAAAGTTTGGGGATACAATTGCCCAATTCTTCTCTTAAAAAAGCACCCTAAATTTAAGAACTTTTGCTGGTTGTAGAACAGAGTACGAAATTTAATAAAAACCTTCTGTGTCTATTCACATTAAAGGTAAATGGTTTTACAAGAGATTCCAGGGCAAGTCCAATAGGGATATGAATAAAAATGGGGAAGTGTAAAATGTAATAATTTTATTGAATTGCAACATATTCTTGGTCTCTTCTATATAAATAACATCCACGGATATATTTAATCATTATACCTTTTCATCTATTCGGTGTTCAAAAATGGAAGAAGACAAGAAAAAAAAGTCTCTGCTTTCTGATTTTTGGAGGGCTTTGAGTTACTGCTAGAAGGGGTTTGGTGTGCAGCTCCTGCAGCAGTGTGTACTTGGTTCAACCCAAAATCTCACAGGACACTTGTGCTCCAAGGGAGCAAGTTGAACTGAGAGTTGACTTTTGTCTGCCGTTCTTCTTCGACCATGCAAGAACATACACAGAAATAAATTAAATAAAAAGAGCCCAGGGCTAGTCATCTACTTCTAATCTCCCATAATACGCTTCTTGTTGAAGTACCTGGCTGATTTTAAATAATCCTGTGTTCTGGCAATCTACCTTTATCCCACGGAAAGGATAGCCCTTTTCCTAGAAGAATGAGTACTCTAATGCAGCATGCAAAATGCTGCCTGTGTTCCGTATCTCCAGTAATAGCTGCAAAATTTAAACAAAAGCTCTCCTGTGATGGGTGAGAAAGTCTTTTCCTTGTGGTGGCATTTGGATAGTAAATATATGGCAGCCTAGCCCATAAACAAATCAAAACAGGAACATCCCTGGAGCGAGATCCTCTGTTCCTTGTGCTTTTCACCCTGGTTAGGGCAGGAAATCACCTGCAGATCTTGCACTGTTGATCATTTTTAGCTACTCACCATCTTGCAAGGCCTGAATTGGCATCCTAGGGGATGCTGCAGCATGACCTCAGCCAGTTACAGATCCCCTACAAGCCGTCTAGAGGTGGCATGGGACAGAGGACAGGCAGGACATGAAGCTCACCAGACTTGTAGCTGTTCAAGAGACCTCCCTTTCATTGCAGGGAGGGATTTACTATCAATTCTCATTGACAGAAATGCCTTGGACCGTCAGCCAGCTTCTGATGGGAGGAAGAAATCAAGAGCCAGGTCACTGAGACAACTGCCAAGATAACAGCTTATTCAAACAGTTCTGTTTATTCTGCAATTTATTCAGTAAATTGGCCTGTCCAAATGAAATTTGATGGGAAATTATTCCGGACATGGAACATAGCTTACATGGCAGCTGCCATGTATCTCCCTATGCAAATTAGAGCATATTTGATCCTTAGAAGATGTTATTTTTAAAGCTGAAATCTACTTAGCACGTTTCAGAAAATCTGTCCTGCTGATAAATGCCTTGAAAGCAAATTTCTACAGTTCAGTGTTTGCCATAGCTTTAGGCTGTGAGATCTCTGCCACATCACTGTTATTTGTGCTCATCAGAGCCTCACTACATTCATATTTCCTTCAAAAGGTTCTGATGGGAAATTAAACTATTGCCATAGGAGTTGATGCAATGAGTCTGATAGTCTTTCAGTTAAAATCTGAAACTTCAGTGTAATCCCCAGAATGCCCTTTTTAAAATTAGCCCGGTGACTTTATACTTTTAAAGCTTTGGATAACAGGTAGAATGAATGGGGAGAATGAAGCCCTAAAAGGGTTTCTTGTTGCAGTTCGGTAGCCAGTGCTTCCTGACTTGTCCATATAAATACTGCCCAGAGATACACCTGCCTGCATGGTACCAGCAGTTCCGATGCAAATAAAGCAGCTCTGCACTTTAAAATCCATTTTTGGCTGGGATGCGTTTCCTGAACATTTCCTTCCAACTTCTTGCTCACACACAATGCAAGTATACATGAACACACATTTGCTCACTTATTCATTCACACAGCGCTCTGCTTCTCAGACAGACTAAGCCTCTTTGCACCACTCTGTTTGTAAGAGGAAATAAAGTCACCATAAATCACAATAATTTCTTCCTTAGCTCTACATCACTAACGGCCACGGCCATAGGGGGTTGGTTAAACGAGATGCAGTGCAAGTGAGCTTTGGGGACGTATGGAGAAACACACACACACACATCTAGGTGCACAGAGACAAGCAGATGTCTGCGTGTTTACGCAGAGAAGGTGTTAATCTTCTTGATAAAGATCTATTTTCTAAGAGAAAAAAATAAATAAGGCTTTTCTTCTCTTCCTATTCAGGAATATATATTTAATCCCTTGTTTTATAATAATTTTCTGTGGGTGCTCCTGAACCTCTTGCTCATAGGATCAGTTATTTTAGCCAAGAGAAGTCAGATGAGGATAACAGGTTTTACCAAGGACTCATTGTTTTACTGGGAACACTCTAAATGTGAACTTTTGTTACTACACTGCACCTTTTAAAGACGTGCTTGCTTTTGCTGTAACACCAAAATGTTCATGCTGAGCTTCTTAGTTTAGTAAATCTACCTTTGTGATTAATTGCATGAGCTTGTGTAAGTGTTTTGGACCAGCAAAGCTGTGTAAATGTTATTAGCTCTATCTCACAGGTGGAAAGCAGAAGCTACTTGCCTGAGTTATTAACGGTGTTATTGTCAGGGCTGGGGATGGGCTGCAGGGATTTCAGTCCCCACAATATTCCTATACTGGGATGGGTAATGAAATCCAGAAGCAAGTACCAGGGGTGATCTGAGAGTGAAGATCAGCACAGTTCATTCTCCAAGCTCCCTGCAGTTTTGGGTTCTGTTGGTCCCCACATTATTGAAGTTGGAGGTAGCATCGAGGTCTCTGGAGGCAGTCTACTGCGGAGGCTCAAACAGCTCAATAAAGCTTTTATGTTCTGTTGCTTCTAAGAGTCCATGGGAATACAGCTCCTAAATGCCAATGAGATGGAAATCAAGTTGTAATGATCGGGAGGGGAGGAAAGAGTGAGGAGAGTCACTTCTCTCAGTGAATTAGAAACCACATCATCCTTCCATCCCCACAAAGTGACAAGTAGGATTTTTGGCTTCTCAGTTGCACATTACTGACAGAAATGTTACCCTTGGAAACTATGGGCATTTAGGACTTTCAGTGATACTCGAGCACTTTAGAGAGGAACAGTTTCGCAAAACTGGAATTTACATTAAATTATTCTGAGCTTTTTAAAAGGTGCTCCCAGCTGCAACCTTCCTTTTGTAAATGATTTTCTTCAGTATGCACCATGACAAAGAAAAACAGAGAGGGAAAGTGGAGACTAAGACTCAGAAGTGATTAAAGAGTGCGAACAAAGTCAATTCGCCCGCTCTCTATAGCTCTAAACATTTTTTAAAAGTACTTAAGATAAGGATTTATTGCTAAACAGTCGGTCTATCCTTTGCCAGGTTTCACATCGCTGACTAATGCAGTTTAGTTGTTACAAGCCAATGACTTTACATTTGCGTCATCAAAGCACTCAACCCAAGTAAGTGTGTAGGAATTAACACTAAAAAAAAATTCAGTGGAAGACCTTATGGAAGGGAAGGGAAACTTCTATTTTACTGAACTTTTTAAAGCTGTCCTTACTCACATTCTCTCATACCTGCAAACTCGAAACCACCAATATGTATTTGTCCAAGAAGTCTGGGCAGGATTATTACTTGTGGTGACACAGAGAACAAAGGATGGCAGCCACTGTGTCCCCATTACATCTGCTGCGTTCCTCTTGAATGGTGACAATGAACCGGGTTTTGAATAGGTCTTTTATACCCTTTTGAAGCCAGCAGTTATTATGGCATGAAGAATCTTGTTTACTTCACTCTCCCAACATCTTAGGCAATTACCTTTTGTTTCCTTGTTTTGGGTATCTTGTAGCTACAGGCTGTTTTCCTGTTAGGGTAGGAGGAAGAGGCATGGTAGGTACATACAATTTTCTTTTTTTTTTTTTTTCTTTTTTTTTTTGCTATCCTCCTGTTATTGAAGCGTGGGTCTTCTGCTGAAAATTCATCTTGTGTTCTTGAGGTGGAAAATACCATCCTTGGTGTTTGCCAGCATAATTGCTCTCAGTAGATGCCATTCTTTTAACCCTTGCTTGTTATTTTTCCTGGTGCTTTCATGAAAGTACACCTCCATTCATGCTTAACTCTTCCATATCTCAATAGTTCTGACACTAAACTCTACAAGTGTTACTTATAGCTAGGCTAAAAACATAAAAAGCACCGGGAAATGCTCTGGTGACTACTGAAAATAGAATAGTCAGGAGAGAGGAAGGATGTGGGAGGAGAATTAAGATGTGAGGGAGATTCTCAAAGCTTTTTCTGAGACTTTTAAGCAGTATCTGTAAAAAAATCCTGCAAAACAAGAGATGATAGCACCTACTCAGGTCTGTAGCAACGTTTCCGTTTTCTCCGAGATGAGTCACTCAGAAAGTGATATTTGTGCCCTCAGGTTTAGAGACAAGTGAATCAGTTCTGTTAAGAAAAGCTCAAGTACCTGGGGCCCTTCTGGTCCTACTTTCTGTGACAACTTGGAACCAACGGCGTTTTGGAAACTAAGCGAGTACAACTGATGCTAGCTAAGTTTCTTCTCAGCCTCCCAGTATGCTCCTGGGTTTCACATTACGGAGGAATATTTAAGGCACTCTTAAAACGTCACTTCTCATTAAGATATTTCAAGCAGAGAGAGATGGATTCATTTGCTAAAGGCAAAATTTTGACCATTAGGTAAGAGCAGAACTCTTCCATACGGATAGATTTGGGAGGAGTGGGTTTTGCCTTAAAGCAACTTAAACGTATCAGAGAGCTTTGATCCTCATTGGAGCCATTACTATTATTTCATTTCTTCCTCAGTTTGTACTGTCTGGTGTTTGTGACCAGAGCTAGATAGAAAACTGCTGATTCCATGTAACTTCATGTTATACAAGCCTTCCCAGAAACAGTTGACAAACTATGTTTGAAAAATATGTGTGGAAAGCAAATTATACATTAGTCATATTTAGTTCAGCTGCCTTGGGGAAAGGAGAATAATAAAGCAGAGATAATTCCTCTCTGCAATTAGCTGTGTGATGCTAGTGTAAGACCCTTGCAGGTTAATGTTTGTGGGTTTTTTTGGTAGGGAAGGGACAGGTGATGTGGTTGGAAGGTGAGAGTTGGAACTCATACTCTTAGAGGTTGCTTGACAATCTCTTTTTTTAATGTCATGCCTGTGCAGTGTAGGTATGAGGTCTGGATTCACATTATACTATAAATAACTGCTTTTGATAGTGTATGTATGAAGTTCATGAGTTGTGTTCTTCTTACAGTAGCTTTGCATGGGAAATATAGACACTCTCTTACCCCCTTCGATTTAATTTCTCATCACACTAGAAACAGGTGTGATGGTTGTTTGGAAAGTGTCAAAGCCATCAGGAATCACAGAGGCAAAGCAAAGCTTTCTCATTCAGTTGAATTCATGCTGGGGTGCCTGTCCCCCTTGTTCAGGCAAAGAATATGAATTTACACCAGTCAGCATTGGGGCCAGGGCTTCTGTGTTGTGTGTTGCTGCCATCCAGAGCTCACTGGAGCAAGGTGCATTTGAAGATGATACTCCGCTAGTTCTAGTCATGCAAGGTAAAAGGCAATAAATAATAAATGCCATAAATAAAGGATGATGTTCCAAAATAGCTTCAGTTTCCAGTGAGAACTGGAAGCTGTATCTACCACATCTGGAACAAGTCTGTTTTCATTTCATATTCAGGCCATTCTCTCTTCCCCCAGAGACTGGTTTCAATGAGAACACGATTGCTTCAAAAGAACCTGCAGGGGCTTAGTGCTCATAGATTAGCATTTCTGTAACCTTATTCAGTTACTCTTAAAAGACTCTTGGTAGGTCTGTATAGAATATAGGTGTAATTTTGGGTGCTGCTGATTATGGTGAAGTTAGACATCAGAAGTGAAGAGAAGTGTGAATCTATCGCTTGCGTTACTGCATGAGGCCTTCTGAATTCTTATTGTAAAGAGAACAGAAACCTGAGAATTGTATCCCTGCGAAAATTGCTGTTGGGCCAGAGGCAGATCTAAGAACTGAGGGTCTAGTGTTGTGGCCTTCATTTCAGACACAGCAGCTGTCTGAAAAATGGTCATTTGTCCAGATATTCTTCTGCACTGCGGAATGAGGGGGAGAGGGGTTGACAAAAAACATAGCAGAGTTTATGGTTTTCTGCTTGTGTGTCTTTGTGAGCTCTTGCAATGTTCATCATGGTTGGAAGAAACCAGCTTCTAGTCCACTCCAGGTTGTCAGGAGACGCTTTAATGTTGCTTCTTTCTTGCTTATTTTTCAAGTGTTGGTTTGAAATCTAGAGAGTGGAGATTGTACGGTAATTCCTATACACCCAACACACTTAAATTGGTGTTCTGTTTTTCTGCTGCCCCATCCAAATGAAAGAATTGGCTTCCATGGAAGGACTTGGCTGTCCAATTCTGTTGAAATCAGTGCAGGTGACCCAAGTATCTTGCCTGGCATGTTTACTTGTAGCATTACCAGATTGTACTTGCCCAAAGAGGCACTTGTAACCCACTGTTACTGAGGCTTGCTGGTTAATTTTAAAACTACTGATCTGGTGTAAGAGAAAGTTCAGCCGTTTTACTGGAGAGCGAGGCTCGGTTGCGAGAGTGTGCACGGGGAACGGGGAGCAGAGGCAGAGCAAGCAAACAAATACCGAGAAAGTGAGTCATCCAGCTCTTTACTTGAAAGCTCCACACTCCCCCTCTAGCAATATTCCAGCTCAAATCCAGACTGTAAATCACTACCTGCGTGAACTCGTGAATTACTCATTCGTCATGTGTCCGGCCAAGCCATGCCAGGCCCCATTGTTTGAAGTGGTTAACCCCCTCGCCGAGGCTGCCTGAGTGCAGTCGGTGCGAGCCCGTGGGAGCTGTCAGAGCTCTTCTGCTCTCCTTGGACCCCAGGGAACTGCACAGAAAGCCTAAGTCTTTGGTTAATATGGGGAAAGCAAAGCAGAGCCCTAGTAAGGGTGTGCTGGTCACTGCCGAGGCCTAGTTTTGTTGTACAGTAGGTGTCTTTGGAGTGACAGCTGAATAATACATAACTCAGGCAGACGGTGAATTGGTGGAGCATTACTGCTTCACTTGCAGTTTTAAAGCAGTCAGTATGGTCTCATTTCAATTCCATTTAAATGGGAAGAAACGCAATAGGAGGGATTGTCTGTGTCACACGGAACAGAGTCTGAGAGATTGGTGTTAGCCCAGATCTTTTTCCCTAGGCTGATTTTGATGAAAGAGCGATCCAAAGCTGTGCAGAGCAGAGGATGGGTACAGCCATGAGGACACAAAGCCTTACCTGACTGGTGGCAGTGCCAGGGATTTAAGGACCTGCTTTCCTTCCCTTCTCCAAAGGCTGCCAGGCAGGAGCAGGTCAGGCTCCCACCCTCGTAAGGCTGCAGAAGGTGCTCAGCGCCACTGCTCCGTGGGTGCTGTGTGAGAAGCAGAGCGATGCTGCTGTGGGTGGCTGCATGGCACCGGGCCTGGAGCGGTATCACTCATCCGAGAGGCTGATCCGAGCACACTAACTTCTTCTGGTAGAAGCAGGAGAGGTGCCAGGACCCTCAGCTGTGGTGTTCCACCTGGCCTTGGTCCTTCTCCGCATCTCCAGAGCAACTTGGGCTCTGCTGCCTGTTCTCTCGGGGTGCTTTCTGTTCTCTACTCCCTATCTCAGAGGCCAAAACCTCACACTTCTGAGGCAGGGATCAAAAAGCTTCTTAACTGCAGCACAAACCAAGTTTTACAGGGCTGTTGGAGCAGTGCATGAACTCTGTGCTGCAGATGATGACTTCAGGCCTGGTTTGTGAGAGGAAGCTGGCAAGCAAGGAAGAAAAGTTACCGAGCTTTCAGTCATCCCTCTGTTCTTCACCAGAAACCACTAGAAAGTGTTGTTTGTTACCATGCCACAGTGGTATGATGACATGGCCTGGGAAAACTTGAAGGGGAAAACAGGTCCCCACTTCCCTCCTTCCTCTACTCCCCTGCAGGCAGATAAAACATCTGAGCTTTTCTTGCTTAAAAGTCTTTGGACAGTCCTTCCAGCCCTCTCAGAGTTCAGGTGAGACTGAGCTGTCCAGACAAGGATGGGTAATGCTAGCCAAGGTGTCCTGGAAAACCTCCAAGAAAGGCCATTTCAGTTCCCAATCCAGAAGGTTGTGGTTTTATACAGGGGCCATACTTCCCAGCCCCATGCAAATATCCTAGAACCTCAAATGGCATTAGCTATCTATGTTCTGGCAACTGTTCTTGCACCCCCTAAATTCCCTTTTTAAGCTATAGAAACAATGAATCTGGTACTGGACATGGTTAGTCTCCTGTAACAAATTATTAACAGAGAAGAAAAGGGATGAGGTTCGGAGGAAATTTTCCAAAAACCCAGGGGAGAGGTATCTATATCGCACAGCAAATGCTGCTACCTGCACCCTCATTATTTTTGTGCTTGCAGAGAAACTGGCTGGCAAGTACACCAGCTCAGGCAATTAATCCTGGGGATCGGGGGGGGGGGGGGGGGGGGGGAAGGAAGGAACAATTTTATGGATTGAGCAACATAGAGACAGAATTAAGTTGTTTTTTTTAGGGTTGGCATGATACATTTGCCTTGCAGTGGCCTAGAATTTTTGCTCTGTGGGAAATCTTCACAGAAGGGAACAGGGCAGAAACTTTGATTTCTAGTTCTGAGGAGAGGAGCTCCCTTTCCCAGCAGTTGTTTTTATTAAATAAATAACAAGAACAGCTAACAAACAGAGTTAAAACTCTTTGAGTTTACCACATTCAGTAGCTGGATCCTGAATAGGAAATAAACCTGGAAAGTACTGTGTCAAACTCACTCTGAGAGGTAATAGAAAACTACACAGCAAAATTCAAAGCCAGTAAACTGTTAACCTGTATTTACCCAGGCAGTATAGCACTAAGACACCTCTTACGTACTCTAAACAGAAATAGTTACATGGTTTGGATCATTCCTGCACAGTTCTCTTGTTTTAAAACTGCTGTGTGCCATTTTCATGTTTCTATGACATTGTTGGTAATGCCTAAGCCGAGAAAAATCCTTGTTGGCCAGGTGAGTACAAGGCTCTGCCAAGGGCAGGGTGGACTCGGCTGTAGAATTAGCTGGTATAATTGTCTGGTTTAAATCAGATGTTTTGGAAGATGAGCAACGCTGGTGTCCACAGGAGGGAGCCAAATACATTACTCTCAGAAGAAACACCTTTGGTTTCAGTGTCTTTATCTGCTGTTCCTGTATGAAAAGGAGTAAGGCCAATGGCATCCTCAGTACATAGTGATGGAGTCTGATGCACCATGGCAAAGGGAACTAAAACTTATCCAGATTACCTCAAAGTATTCAGGGAAAAAAAAAATAATGTTGAGATGTATCTTACAGCTGTGATACCAATGTCTAATGATGGAGAGGAAAAGAGTCCTTTCTTGACCAGCAGTAGACCTGCTTGAAAGAAATGTCTACTGCAATTTTTTACTGCTCTCACACTGAACTGGAGAGGGCTGAGGCTGTTCCTCATCTCCCTTTTGTTCTGGATGAAAAGCCACATGGGTGTTTGTGTCTCTGTGGGCTGATCTCTTCTCTCTGGTGACCAGCAATAGGACCTGAAGGAACGGCATGAAGCTGTGTCAGGGATGTTCAGGCTTGATATCAAGAAAAGGTGCTTCACCAAGAGGGTGGTCAGGCACTGAAGTAGGCTCCCCAGGGAAGTTGTCATGGCACTAAGCCTGCTGGGGTTCAAGAGCCATTTTGGACAAAGCTCTCAGATGTAGGGTTGAATTTTCAGATGGTCCTCCTTGGAGCCATGAGTTGGATGTGATCCTTGTGGGTCCCTTCCAACTTGGGAGCTTCTATGATTCTAGTTCCTCCACCCTTATCACAGACCCACCTGCCATCACATATCCTGGGGAATGGTGATTTTTAGATCAAAAAGATGTGGAAAACCCTCTTTAAGGAAGCTGGGCCCTTTGTGGAGTGGCTGCAGGAGGGCCGTGTCAGAGGCAGTGCCCTTGCAGGGAAAGCAGCCTCAGATCTGCAAACCTCTTCCTGTGTCTTGTGTTTCTTTTTTCCCCCTCTAAACAAAACTTCAGCTTTGGTATGTGGCCTGTTGCTGAATGAGGAAAACATAACGAAAAGAAAGCTTTCAACTGACTAAAAATAAACAGTGTTTTTTATAAATATGCTGGCAAATTTCACAGAAGGATGGGATTTCTTCATCTTCAACTTCTTGAGAGACACTGGGGGTAACTTTTCCATATTAAAAAGAATTCATTATTATTATATTTCTGGTATTTGTTAAATTCCGTGGGTTTTTGAGCTGTTTGCTGACATCTGACATTGTTTTGGGATTGCACTTGGAGATGAGGTAGTGTGCACATTTGCTTTTGCTTTGAGAAAGGGTGACCTTTCTCAGCCCACTGAGGCCTGCAGCCTGGTTCCTTTTATCTGCATCCCAAAATGGTAACAGCAATAGACAACACATCCTGCCAGTCCACAGTCGGGCTAACTGCTGTCATGCACGAAATGACCCGGTGCTGGTTTTTTGACCGTGACAGAGGTGGATAGGGTTGGGGCCTGTAAGTTGGCAAACCTGGTTCGTTGCTTCCTAAATGCTTCCAGAATGAGGTGAGGAATATTGATGCCATCTCTTCTCCTTCAGCTGCCTGTATAATCCTAGTAGGAGCTAATTAAAAATGCCGGTTTTCTTTAAATGCCTTTGTGCCTCTTGCGTGGATGATGCTGGTTAAGAGCAAAACCCTATCTCCAAGCGCTTATCAGTAGTATGGGAACACGGTGCTACAGCAGGATTCTGAAGAGACAAAACAAGTGGTATTTCATACAATTGCTGGATTAATGATAAAGAGAAAAGCGTAGAATAGCCAAAGTAGTCGCCCACAAAAAGGCTAAAGAACAAATGACGGCTAAATAACACTGTATATAATTCATAACAGCTACGGGACTGAAAAGAAAATAGATATTTCGTGCAATGTTTTTTCATATGTTAGAAGAATACATTCCTTTCCCCTGTGCTGTAGTTATGAATTTGTCAGGGTTCACGTTTTTCCTCTTATTATTTCCCATTGTTAAAGGTCATCAGGCTTTAAAAATATGGATAGCCTGCGTCTTTTCTCTAATCCATCTAATGTGCTGTATCCAAAGATTAAATCCCTGACAGAACAGTGTCGGATGAATCCTCCTCCTCTACCCCCAAGCTCTTGTGTGAGTGGCAGGATGGATTCTGGTAACACCAGGATGGAGTTTTAATGAAATACAGGTTATTATTCACAGTAATTGATTGTGAGGCTTGCAAGGAACAGAAGCAATTGCTTAGCTTTGTCCTGCTGTGACTCGGGCTGTCTTTGGCAAAACAGCAGAGACCAAAATAGCAACCCAAAGCTGAAAGGTAGAGCTTCCAAGCAGGACCCTGTGGCTGCAGCTGTAAAAGTTGACTAAACCACTCTTGTCACTGATAGCAGTAGATGGCTTCAGGGAAAGTGCTGTGAACGGACCGTATAATTTGAGTGGTGGCCATGCAGAATCTCTTTCAACCCTGCTGACTTTCTGTAGGTGTTTTACCTCTGCTGGGACTAAAATGGATTTCAGTCTAAGGCCCCATCCTTTCGCAGATTTAATAGTCCTACAGTCATAAACCAGGGCCACTTATCAAGATCTTTTTGGTGGTGGCTGTACCTTGGCACTGATTCTCCACTGTTTTTATTCCAGTATGACACCAGGAGTGTTCCACTGGCTTTTTCAACAGACCCAGTGGGGGATGAGGCAAGGATTTTCAGGAAAATGTGTGTGCTTTTTGCATCTCAATGAAGATCAAACTTTCCAAAGTGCTTGGGTCCTACTGTGTACCCGTTGTACAGATTCTGGTTGCATCCCGTCCCTAAATAAACTTGGGGTAATACATTTCTTGTTCCTTGAGTCCAAGAAGACCTCTCCCTTGGCTATGACGAAGAAAAGGGTGTAGTTTGATTGGACTTTTTATTTTTTTTTTAGGTTGGTGCAAGCAGTTTATTTTTCTTTCAGGTACCATCTCCCTATTCAAAGCTCTTGTGTGTTGTGGCTGACACCACAACAGTACCATTTAGATTGGGCTGCAGATAGCTAATTGAGCTTTGGGACACCTACACCAGTGTACCTTCCATTCCTGTAGGCAAACATTGCTCTGGTTTCAGCTGAGCTGGCCTGTGATGGTACAGGGGGATAGTATATTTTCCAGCATGGTCTAAATACGCCCTCTGGGACCCTGGCATCTTACTCTGTTTGCTAAATGGAATCTTCCTAATGAAATCTGTTCTGTACTGTCCTTCACTTGTTATTAATAAGCTGTCTGACTCAGAGCTTATAACTTTGAGTCTTTACTATGACAACAGATAAAGTGACAAGCTTTAAAGGAAAGAGCTTGTGTAAGAGGAGGAGGGATTTGTGAACCTTTTGGCCAGGCAGTTCGTTGAATTGTCCAAACTATTGTTTTGTACCAGAAACTTTCAGGGAAATGCTACCTTCTGGCCCGTACCTCTGAGAAGGCTGGTTATGCACAGATACCCTAGCTGAAAGCTAAAGCCCATACAAGTGGCAATGCTGAAATCACATCTTAAAATGCAAAGTAGCAAAACGCAGGCTTCATCGTAAATCTACAGGCCCAGGATTCTCCATCTTGTTATGATTTACATACCAGGGAAATACAGACTTGGAGAGGGAATCGTATTCATTCGAACGGCATCATGTTTGTTATTGGAAGCCAACTAAAGTATGCTGTAATTCATTTGTTTTATTGTTCTATTTTTTGTTAGTTTGCTGTTTGTTGTTTTTGTTGGTTTTTGTTTTCCAAAGGAAAAGCAAACACTTGCACTGCTGTGTATGGAAATGAGAATGTCCTGTCCTCTGCAGGCACAAGTAGGACCGAGGTTAAGTTTGTACTAACTCTGCAGAGCCACGGTGCCATGAGATGGATACAGCTGGGGAGCCTCATTGTAGCCACCCAAGCTTTTCTCCCAGCTTGTTTATTAGCAAGGTGTGTCCAAGCCTGAAGCAGCCATTTCACTGCACTTCTGTGCAATCTTTTGTGTGCTAGACCAAGAAAATTTGCTCAACACCCCACTGCGCTTTAGGATTTACTAGGTACCCTCCCAGAGCAATAACTGTAGGACTTGCTGGGCCTAGATATTGGGCAATGCAGTAAAACAAAAGTTTTGAGGGTATTGTACACTCTTGTATTGTTATTCAGTGCTTCCTGGCCACTACACAGAGCCCTGTGAAGCACTCTACAACCAGAGCTTATTACTCCCTTGACCCTAATCACATCCCTTGCACGGAGCATGAAGGGGGTAGAAACTGCTCCATAATTTAGCACACATAGAAATTGCTTTGGGACAGCTGAAGTAAACCCTTGTGATTGCTGTTCCTAAACTGTCTCATCCCCTTTGAGCAAATGCCCCACAGAGAGAGCACGTGGCTCAGCTTTTGAATAAACTGCCAATTTTTCACACATCCCCCTTGTAAGCAGCGTGGATGGTAAAGAATATCAAAGCCAACTTTTGGTTGATGGCAAACTGCCTGTAGTCTTCAGTAACTTAAGAACTGGCCCCAAAATATTCACAGCTGAAGAAGAGATTTGAGTTGTAGTTACCCAGGGAAAGTTATTGGCTGAATCTTAGAGTTAGTGCTCACAGGGGCTGGCAGAGCTGATGAAAATGCGTCTTTTTCTGCAGTATGAACTCAGAAATGGGGTATCCCTTTCTGTGTTGAAAGGGATAGACTGGACTTAGGAAGCTCAGATGTTTGCAGTGGTGTGGGTGAGGCAGAGAGAGAGGGAGAGAGAAGCTTCTGGCCCCCTGTCATGTCTTGGTGGAACAGTGGAGGTTTTGGCTCTGGGGTCCTCAGGCTTTCCCTCTCTTTCTGCATCTCTCCTGGGACCTTGCTCTGCTTTAAATGCAAATGTGCTATGGAGTTGGCACAGTTAGCGTGGCATTCATACCACAAGCCTTCTGGAACCTCACGTCTGAAGATTCACAATGGTTTACCTTGTTCAGGCTAGAAATGCATCAAAATCATGTCTCATTATTCATCGTCCACTCTGGCAGCTCCTAATCTACACCTGCTAATAGAGGGGCCTCATAACTTTGAGGAATAAAATATCTTTTGCCTAAGGATCTTTGCCACCCAGCCCAGTATATTTAGGCTGACAAGGACAAAACTTTCCCATTTCCAATGGGCACTGAAGTGCAGGGAAGATGACTTAGCCAAAGTCACTTAGAAAATTAGTGTCAGCAAGTAGATTCTGATACATTTTTTCCCCTTCAAATGCTGGTTTGAAGCTGGTAGAGCTCTTCAGAAGTTTTTGTTTTGCTTTAGAGTTTGGGGTTGGGAGAGGGTGAAAACTGGGAAGTAAATGAGGAGAGGAAAGGGTAGTCCTGCCTAATTCCCCCCATATAATTTCTGTCCTTCCCTGGGGGTTTTAAGTACTTAGTTGAAACAAAAAGCTTTTATACTAGAGGCCATAGTGTGAGATATAAAGATGATCCAAAGCATAAAATAAAGAGAGGATGAATTAAATAGAGAATAAAAAGGAAAATAAATGAAGAACTTTTGTGGTTAAGTGCTAGGAGCTTTGGAAAATAATGCTCAAATTAGAAGCATGTGCTCTAGAAAGTTACAACATAGGTATTGCAAAAAATGCATTCCTCCCAGAGGATGGGGATGAATTAGGATTCGAAATTATGAAATAAGCTGGGGAAGAGATCTAGCCTCCCACATTAGGAAAACAAAGTTTAGATATAGATCAAATGAAGCTTGCTTAGGTAATTTTGAAATGCAATAAATAAAAGAGCAGTACTTGTGGAACTGCAGTGGACCCTGTGGTATCCACTGATATTAAATACGAAAGAATGTGAATAGAAAAGGCCTTGACGTCAGGACTCAAGGGGGCAATTCCTTGGCTTGTTAGGTCAGCTTAGAGGTTAAGAGACATCCACAGTTTCATTTATCTGAGAAGATGTCTTTCTAAGGATAGGAGCAGGTGCTTTTATGCTACCAGCACAAATGAGGCTGAAATGATTGCGGCTGTTTCTTCATGTGTTCTCGTAGTTATTCCTTCAGCCTCCTGTTTTCAGCAAACTTTCTGTGTGTGGATAGAGGAGGTGGACTAACGGGGCAAGGGAAAGAGTTTATGGCTCATGGATCCACGTCCTGTGTCTGGGCAAGGGGCCCTCGTTCTATTTGTGGAAGAAATGGCCAAAATCTTTATGTCTAGATCCGGGACAAATTCTTTACTGAAGTGTGCAATGAGCTGCAGCAATTTCCCAGTTGGAGAGTTAAAGGAGGAGAAGAGAATTCAGAGCTGGAGTCTGGAGATGAAAAACTTTAATTAGAAACCCCTGCATTCAGCTATCTCATCCCTGCCCCTATATGTAGAGCTCAAACAGATGCAAAATCTTTATTTGTGTGTCTCTGTCCAGCATTTCTCTAGTAGTGCTGATATTCTTGCTGTGCTTTAACAACCAGGCTTCTGAGATATTTTGTTTTGTTGTCTGGTCTGATCCTGCACTCTGAAGCCTTCAGGAGCTCACCCATCGTGCTGTAATATATAACCTTGGAGCGTAATCTTCCTGCAGGGTGGACAGTGTGCTTTCCAACTGGCTCATTTATGAGAGACACAACACAGAAGGGAGATGAGTGCAATTCCAGCCTCAAAGAGCCAGCTGAGTTTGAGTGAATAAGGAATAGAAAGCATCGTGGACAGATTTGCTGGATAAATGTACCTTAATATATATACAGACAGGTCATCAGCCCATGTAAATCAGCTTTGCTCCAGTGAAGCCAGCAAAACCGGATTTACACCAGCTGAAAACCAGACCATACATTCTCACCTAAACTAAGTCTCAAAAATGCAGCTGGTGGAGGTTTGTTGAGGAAGAGACAGAGAGAAACGGGGAGGGATATACTGTTCTATACTGGTAGTATTAAGGGGAAAACAGTCATTCATTTGATTTGCAGATTCAAAGCTTTTCTTGAACTACGCACATGGAGTCGCAGATCGGACATGGTCACGCATCGCTGCTCAGCACCGTGGCTGACAGCTGGCATTAGGTGCAGGCGTCCTACTCATGTAAATTGTTCCACCTGCACCTCCGAGAGCAGATCCGTTGGTGATGTAGTCTGTGAGCGACTGTCAGACCTCTGAGTCCTGGAAAAAGAAAAAGGCCAGGAAATTGCTGTGGTTCCTGTTCTGTGATGGCTGTTACTAACACTGACATCAGTATTCATCCCACCAACTGCAAGTCCTAAGCCGTGTATAGGTCTTTCTAATTTTATCCCTGCGGAATTACTTGAAGCCAGATAAAATTGACTTTCACACAAGAATCTCCATTGTTTACACACCAGAGTTCTCTGTTTAGTCAGTGAAACATGTTTTTTATTAGATTTCCCTTGGAAAAAAAAAAAAAAAAAAAAAAAAAAAAAGAGACATTTTAAATTAAGGGAAAAGATGTTTGTTTTGTTTGGTTGCTTTTATTTTGTTTTGTTTTTGTGAAAATTGGGGTGGCAGTGGTGGTGACTGAAGAATCCTAATGCAGGACCAAAGCTTTGTTTTAAAATTCAAAGATGTTATCAGGTATTTCAGAGCATCCTTTGCTGAGGAGCACAGAGTTATTCAGGTGGGAAGGGAGCCGTGGAGGTCTCTGGTCCCGCACCATGAACAAAGCTGCAACGTTAGCTCAGGTTAAAGTTCAGAGTCTGAATTTCTTGTGCTTGGGTATGACTTGTGCTATAGCTTTAACTTATAGCATAGTTACTAGCTTCCAGTTAATGTATTGTTTAATCACTGTAATGTAATGTTTATCTGTCTAAACCCATATTAAACAGTAGGGTATTTCTGTGGCTGTTTACAGACATTTAAAAAACAAGGATCGAAGAGAATCTTCAAGGGTATGCCTGGCTATATAAACTAGCTGTTTTTTGGACTTCATGCTACGCTTGTAAACAGAATTCACTCATTATTATCAGGACAAAATGAATATAGGAAAGTGCGCTTGAATCCTGTTACACTGGTGTAAATGAGTACTGAAGTCAGAAAGCAATAAGGGGGATCGAGTCCATTAACCCTACAAAGAATAAGATGGGGAAAAAGGCTAACATACCCACAAGATTACACATGCATATATATCCTGACCTGATATTGGAAAGGGCATTGCTGTTCATCTAGGACATGGATTTACTGTGGGCAGGTTTCCTCATGGTGGCAAAATGGACTTGGTCACTGCTGTGTTGGAACTGGAAGCAAATACTTACTGTATAGCAAGTAAATTAGCTGGGTGGAAGGCAGGAAGGAAATGAATAGAATAATAGTACTCTAGTAGTAGATCTAAAGTCCATGTAAACAAAAATGCAGTTTGTTTTAAATGTCTGCCCTGGTGATTCCTATCTGGGCTGAGGGAACGTTACCCGCATTAAGGCTTCATTATGGGAGAGTCAAAAACGTCACTTTTCTGACATTAGAACCCAGGCAACTAAAGATCAATTACCCATGTATGTCTAATTGCTGGGGTCATAGTCAACTCTGTGCTTTAATTTTCCACCAAGTTGTTATTTCTGTCTCCCTCTCTCTCTCTCTCTCTCTCTCTCTTTTTTTTTTTTTTTTTCTCGTTTAGCAATGACATTTGCATTCCTTTTAGCAAAATACCAAGGTTAAACTAAAAATAATTCTGCCCATCAGTTTTAGATTAGGACTAGAGCAGGCACAGATTTACTATAAATGTGTATGTAATGATTGCTGCATGCACTGCCAGGAAATTGCTACAGTCAGACATTTGAAGAATTAGATTAATTTTTTTAACATAATCTGAAGTTGTTTTTGATTGCCAAGTGGTAACTGCTATTAATATATGTGTGAATCCACCTTCTTTCCCAAGAAATGAAGATATATAGAAATTGTTTCCTTTCCTGAAACCGGGGAGGTTTGAAACTTGTGCCATCCTCACTGCATGTGTTCTGTAAAAGATGGCAGCACACCCCTGAATCCCATACAGCCTTGAAATCAATGAGATAATGCTTATAAAACTACCTTCTCTTTGCAAGGGTTTTATCTCTGGTTGTGAACTGTAGATAGCTAATGCAGTTTTCTAAATGTTCTCTTGCGTTTTGCTAGTGAAAACACAGATTTGGTGTTTTGGAGGTTCTGCTTGCGTGTTTGTAGGGCTGGACGCAGGATACCATGCAAGGAAATGTTTATCTTCCCTTTTCCTAAACACGGAGCTTTAAGGGAGGGTGATAGGACATGTTATCCCACATTATTATTAGAGCCAGCTTTAATTACAAAATCAGATTCTCCTTCAAAGGCCTACTAAACCAGTTGGCCAAAGAAATATAAAGTAATTGGTTTTGCTGTTGCCTTTTCAAAAGCTCATAATATCCAAAGTTTGAGACTATTTTCAATCCCTACAGTTGACGTAAAATTGTAGCTTTCGTTGTCATTTGAAAGGAGTAAGTAAGATCACCAGTGAAGTCGTTTCCTTTTTTTTCATTGTCTTTTCCTCCTCACTTTATCCATTGACTGTGTTGTGTTCTGCTCAGGAGCTGTGAGTTGGACAAGCTCGTTTTCATGAGTTGGATAAGCTCCTTTTGATGTAATGGAATATAGTGAAGAGGATCTGTGTGGGATCTTGCTGCTCTACCAAGATGTCTTTTAGGCAGCCTGCCTGCGTGATCCAACCTCTTAACGCCATGTTAACAAGAAAAGACACCAGCCCAATGCATTAGCTGGAATTAAACAATATTCCCTTGACAGTGTGTGTGTTCTTTTCTCCAGAGAGACATAACATTAATTTCCCTAAAAGTAGCAGTATACCCAAAGGACAAAACCAACCTCTGAACAGATGTTGACTCTTTAGGATTGAATGGGATAAAGCACTGCTAACGCTTCCACATTGTTCTTGCCTCAACGTCTTAAATTTAAAGAGCTTCAAACGGCCTGAGATTCAAGAGTTCTGCTTGCTCCAAGCAAAGACTCAAAGCTTTAATTTGTAAGTAGCAATGGTTTATTCTCGTGTAGTGGTGTGGGCCCTTCCATTCATCTGTCCTTCTGTTTAGCATTCCTACTTGACTGCATGGATGACTCAACTCCCCGCAGAGCTGCTACCAAATAGCCACAGTTGGCTTTTTGGCACAGGTCAGTGCTCCTTCTCCCACCTTTCTTTGCTTGCTTATAAACTCACTGAGCAGCTGAGCTGTACCAGAAGCATATCTGCTCTAACGTGCCTTCAGCTTGAGTCTCTGTAGCTGTCCCTACTCATTAATTGGAGCCATATGTAGGAAACACCATGACTTCACCATTCAGTGGCCCTGCCTGTAGCTGGATTGCTAGCTGAGCATCCGTCCCTCTTTTCTCCATCTACCTGAGTAAGATGCAGTCTCTGGAGTACATTAATGAATGCTACAGCATTGTTTAGTAATTGCTGTGTGTGATTCAAACACATCAGATGTCTTCAGACCCAAAGTGTGCAAAATTGCTGAGAGTGCACATGTTGCAACCGTACAGATGGGTAAGTTATTGGGTATCTGAGAGAAGTCACCATTCTCATTAAAGGCCTGGGTTCTACTCACTATAATTTATTGCAAACCTAAAAGACAGACAATAAAATATGTTTGACGTTTACATTTATTTGCATGGCTATAAAACTTCTATTTTATTTGCAATGGTTTTAAAAGCAATGGATATTTCAGATAGAGGCATGTAGTTGGAACGAAGTCTGTGAGATGTTCTCTTGCTGTCTTGTTTATTTTAAGTCTAC
Organism: Aythya ferina; assembly: GCF_964211825.1. Classification (NCBI taxonomy): domain Eukaryota; kingdom Metazoa; phylum Chordata; class Aves; order Anseriformes; family Anatidae; genus Aythya; species Aythya ferina. The sequence continues at coordinate 3,616,123 of NC_140310.1, forward strand.
TGAAGTCTTAGCTTTCTTCACTGTAGGTGGTAGAATATTTTTACACACACTTGCAAAAGATCTGAGTATTTAAATTTTTTTTTCCAGCGTAATGGGGCCATGTGTAAATTTGTGAATCGATTTCTTAATAAATAGTACTCTGTAGACTAAAAAATCCTTGTATTAAACTACTCTACGGATTTGCCTGGAGACCAAGGGGTTCTCCTTCCTTCTGTCATTGATCTGCTGGTTTTGTGTCCTCCATCTGGTTTGACTGATCGGTGACATTTGTCTTGTAAAACTCAGTGAATAATGATGCCAGTAAGGCCTAAACCACATAACTAAACTTCAGCTTTCAGTGTTATTCTTAAATATACTTGGTTCTTATTGAAGATGCCAACTCTTGAGAGATCTTACTGCATAGTTAAAAGGCCCCAGTTATCAGGGAGTTATCAGAGCCAAGCTTTACAGCAGGAGCTTACTCTGTGTCCTCCAAACAAAAGTTCTTGTAAAGGTGGGGACAAAGCCTTTTCTATGAAGTTCATAGTAATATTGAAACCTGGTTAGTGTCCAAACACTCAGAGCCAGGTTCCCAAGTCAGAGCTTTTCTTGGGAAGATACTAGGCTTCTCCAGGAAGGCTTTGCAGTGCGAGATGATGTATTTAAAGACAGATTTTGCTCTGCTTCCCAAGAGTTGGATGATTCATTGCAGCTACTGCTGCTCTACTCCGCCATTTCAGATCAAATAAGACCATAGAAGACTCCACTAAAGGCATAGTTTAAAAAGCCCCAGGATGGAAAAGCAGGCTGAGAACCTAAGAGAGGCCTGAGCGCAATAAAAAGGTGTGGTATGAAATTTACCAAAGCTATGGCTGTAGGAAAAGAAATCCTTGCCAGAACCAGACCAACATCTGATTCCATAATTTCCAGCAGGCCTAGGAGACTATTTCGTTTCAAAATTTATTTCTCTTTTTATGTGCTTTATCTCCTATCCACTAGGAATTGGTTCTGTTTGCTACCAAAAGAAAAAAAGAAAGAAGATGTACTGTACAATTATGTGCTGTTTTCACAGGGGAACTAGGTTTAAATAATGTCTTTCATACTTCGTATTTTTGATGGATTATATATCTGCAAACCTTGATTCATATGTATTGCTTCAGGGTTGCTTGCTTGCGTTCTCTGATTGCACTTGATTGCGTGCTCTGTTATGGATGCTCCTTGTGCCGCATCTCCTTAGTATCTTATCCAGTCCCAGCCTCTAACACTGCTATCACAGCTCGGTTATTTGGAGTTACAAAAACACAACAATTCATATCGTATCTTTGTGAGCCTCTGCAGGCTCAATACTTACAATGGGTGTTTGTCATCCAGAACTTGGTAATATGGAGAATTTATGCTCCACTTGCACATGGCTCATAGAGTTAAAGGAATGCTGACAGTTGATTGACTACTTTTAATGACTTAATCCTGTAGGGCAATTAATTATCTGCACCAGCTAGCAATGCTTCCAGCAACGTGTTTATGATCGTAAATAATATCTTGAAGGGACGTGTTCTTAACCTGTGATATATATTGCTATCTTTAGCGGGCTCATCTTCAGTTATTAACCTTTTGCAAACCACTTATAAATGGAAGTGTAATAAAAAATATGGCTGAAATTATTAGCAGTCAAAATGACCTCCTGGAATATGTCCTAAGAGAAGCTGAAATATTCTACTCTGTCAAACAGAGCTTGTAAAGAATTCCCCACTTCCTTTGGCTTTGAGGAAGGGAAGTTGTAAATTTGATTTTGGAGTTGTTCAGCTCTGGAACTCTTTAAACATTTACTTAAGGTTTTAAAAAAAGGTTTTGGTATAGAGCTATCATGATTGCTTTTACATACACTTGCATATGTGTGTTTCTTCCTTCTGAGTACAGAATGAGGAGCAGAGAAGATACATCATAAAATTAGTTTATGTTTTCAAAGCTTTTCTCCCATAATAGGAGCACAAAATGTTGACCTTAAAAAAAAAGAGTCCCCCAAAAGTATCTGCCGAGGAAAAAGCTTTCCATTCATTCAGGATTCAACATATGTTTTTTTCACTTATCGGCCCTAGCAGCTGACTTTATCTGTGAGCTAATTACCTACTGGCACTTAATTGAAACCTAAAAAGAGCCCAAGGGGCTAAAAATAATCACAAACCAATTATTGAATGTGTAGAATTTGTAATGATCTACTGATTTTAAAGTATAATGTCCCAAGTCAAGCGTAGAGAATGGATCAGGGCCCATCATAGCAGTACCCATCAGCATTGCTCACAAAGGTTTTGGTTACTAACTTGGCCAAAAGAAAGAGCAGAGTTAGGAATAGTATAACCAGGTGGTTCGATTAGAAGAACAGCATTCAGATTTTAGGTCTTTATGTGCCTTTCCTAAAAAAAATAATACTGGAGCTGTGGCAAAATAGAAGTAGATTGTGTAAGAGCATTTCTTCACTTACTGTGATGCTACCTGTAGACTTTTGAGAGCTGGCAAACCTTTCCAAGAAGTCTGGTTGTTGATCTGCCCTACATCTTGCCTGTTACATTTTACCTACTATGCATAGACAAGTGTTTGTTTCCCATCTCCTTCTCAGTGACATTACAGCAACTAAACTGACAGGAAGCGATGACACACAACGGCATCTTCTCAAGAGACACCACCTGCTCTCTGTTACACCTTTATGTTTGAGACACTCAGAGCACATCGGGAGCTTTATTTATGTGAGTGGTACTGTGAGTTTCTGCAGGATATCCACTGCGTCAATATTTATTTTTTACATTGCCTGCTTTTACACGTTCTCACTGCAGAGCATGAATTCGAAGTGCTGTATATTGTAGGAACATAAATCAAAGCAGCAGCCTCCATGCCAGGGAGTTTAGCTGCAACAATGGATGGCAGACAGAGAGAAGCAGACAGAAAAACACAAGGAAACAATTGTGCACTGGTGCTCACATCTGATGGACAGTGGTCTCTGCCCAACAGCTGGCTGGCTGGCTGTAGGAGAAGAGCTACTTGCCTGCTTCTGTATTTGCAAGGTCAAGGCCTCCCTTCTCAAAAGCAGCTTTCACTCCCATTCGCCCTGCGAAGCCAGCTCCACTTGAGAGAGAACCCCTCAAGGCTGTTCTAGTTCATGGCTCTCCGACAAACAGCATCAGCAAAGTTTTGATCATCAAACACTCTCATTTAGTAACAATAGAGATGGAAAGACGGCTGTTCTGCTTGGGCAATGATTGCTCTGACGGAGAGGATGTGATGCAATTGCTATCTGATTTGTAAGCTAAACCAAGGAGATCTGGAATTACTGAAAAAGGATAAATGTGGATGGCCCTGAACAGTGCTTCTTGTCTGACTATAACCAGCCTCAGTGCTAAGATCCCCCTTTCAGATGTATATCTGGATACACAAAGCACATGTAGAAATGGAGCTGAGAAGGAAATAGCTTTCCCGTTCTGCAAAATTTTTTAAGATTTTGAACTTTTTGTGTTTCGCAACAGGATAAAACAAATATTTTGACGTGTTTCATGGAAAAAGCTGAGAGATTCCAAAATAAGAAAATAACTCAGTGATTACATCACCTGGGATGTAGAGAACCCACATTTAAATCCCTCTTTTGCCTGAAACACAAAAAACTTGAACCTATGCTGTTTACATCAGAGGTGAATATTCAAATTCCTAGCCTACATGACCCATTAGTCGCCCTCTTGTGTTGAATCCTCCTGACTTGTAACAGCAAAGGTGCATCCTTATCGTGTCATTTGTCTGATGATGTCCTTTGCAGTCACTGTGGATTAACTTCGACTGAAAAATTTCTACTAAAAGGTGAGAGATTATCCAATATCAGGCTAAAGCATCCACCTTGAATCACTCCCTCTTCAAAAATTGACCATGCTTCTCTGAAAACCTCTGTCCTTAGACACATGTCATGACATGGACCTCCTGTAATCTGTTGCCTCTTAAAATCAAGAGCTATTTTATGCTTGTGTCTGTGGAAATATCTTTTGCAGTAGTTAGGCAAATCAGTGGATCCAGTGGTAGCAGAAGGGAACTTATTAAACAGGAATTTATAGGTATCATTTGGGCACAGTCTCGTACAAACACCTTCCCAAGTACAGTCTGAATAAAAATCTGAATTATATCTGAACTATTGTCTATTCCTGAAGGTATTTATTCTGCAAACACTTCAGTCTGTGATACAGCACACAGTCGTATAAATTAGGCCCCTCAGGATGACCTTGACTGGCCACCCGGTGGACTGAGCTACCTTAGGAGTCCAGAGCAGTGCCATAAGAACGAGTCAGTTTTTCTGTCTCACTTGGCCTATTTCATCTGTGGTTTGTAGTTTAGGATAGGGACAAGTGAGTACTTTGGTTACAAGCATTCTCAAACCAAAGGGAATAAAATGTAAGAGTAAAGTTTGTTAATCCTATAGAACTTGTTACTTCAAGATAGCATTGGTTAAAAGACCAGGCAGTGACTGCAGGTTAAGATCCTTAAAACAAAGCCGTCAGAAGATTTGCCATTTTTAATTTGTCTAGTTGCCTGGACTGAGGATTAAAGGGCCTTCCCTCCCTTATCACTGCTTGCTTTGGGTTTGCAAAAGGCAGCATTCTCTTTACAGTTAGGACATCAAGGACAAAGGTCCAATTTGAGTTATTTCCTTTTATACAGCATCGCTAATTTTATAGTTTGCTCTGAAAACAATACGCTTTTTAACTTGATCCACAAAGCAGCTAATGAGCTATAGGCATGCAATCCAAGCAATCCTGAATATGAAAACCAGACACCCCAGTGGAAGGCTCCCAGGATTTCAGGCCTGCTGAACCTATTTATTCCTCTGAAACTTATATTTACACTTTACCCATCTGCCCTTCATCCATCCCTTCTGCAAATGAAAGGTATATAAGGGCTGTATGACCCCGTATGTTAGGAGTTAGATGTGGTTTCAGTAGTTTGTGATTCCTCTGTTGGACCTCTGCAAAGATAATAATTGCCCCAGTAAAGCCTAGTCCAATCAAGTGGTAGTTAATGAATGAGCCTTGGACCATTTCCTTAACTGCCTTTGGTTTTAATTCTTGTCCAATTTTTGAGTCTGGTCTAAGTCTGAAACCTCAAGGTCTCTCTGACTTTTCCCATTGCCTAGTAATTAGGGAAAAGCATTAGCCAGGATTACTGGAAGGCACTGATTAAATACCCCAGCCCTTTTTGATGCCGAATACATCATCAGGAGAAGAGAAAAGAAAACATCCTGTCGTCTGGGATGAACATCTTACCCTGTCTGCTGCTTAAACGTGGAGCTTGGAAGAGATCCTTTTTGTATCATGACCTTGAATGCAGATAAATGGCAGCTTATTTCTGGCAGACTTTCAATTCCTGCATTCCCAAGCAGAACATCCCCTTCTGCGTTAAACACCTTCTTGCAGGTTTGAATTTAACACACGCAGAATTTCATCTTGACCGTGTCAAAACAGCTCTGAGCTCACTTTTACATTGCAGGCCCAGGAATTCTTTGGCTAAAGTCTTGGAGACACAAGGAGTTATCTGAATTCTTCCAAGCTTCCTTTATATTATTGCCTCCGGATTCAGGAGAATAAAATTGGTGTCCAGTTTAGAGATCCCATATGCCCCAGAGTGTTAAAAAATTGTAGGTAGTGTAATAGAGCACCAGGCATGTGCCTTCCAAAGCAGAACAGGCAGCCCTAGGTCATTTTAGCCTACGTCCTTTGTTAATTGTTGTTTGTGGATCAGATTTTCATTTGCCCATTTCTCTGCGGGTTATAAGAATGGCTGGTATCTCAGGCCCATTTCTGTCAGCGTCTGGCTCTCTCTATTCAACAATCCAGATGTTTTTTACCATAGACATTTTACAAAAGCCTAAAACAAATAAATACACGGCCCTATCCCTTCACCCCTCTTGGGATTAAATATTCCCAGAGTGTTATTACGGCTAATGCATGTTTTCTTTCTGTTAAACAACAGCAGCAGTGAACAGCAAATTCACACAGACACCATTGCAGCCTCGTACATACCAGTGCTTGAGAATCACGGTCACAACACAGCCCGGAGCCGGCATCCTCTCTCCCACTGGGACCCTGCCCCAGTGGGCGTCTTGCAGCTGATGTAAGCGGACAGTGTGTCAGCAAGAAAACCGCTGCGCCAGGGCCCTTGACCAGGCTGGATGTGCAGCACGTAAAGTAAACAAAATCCCTCCCTCCCCTGCATCCCCTTCCCACCACCAATAACCAATATTTACAAACGAGATGATTTGTAGCTACATCAGTGGAACTTTAAAACAAGCATTTCCCTGGCAGTTTCATTTGAAATACCAAGTGGTTTTCTAATGGGAAAAATTAACCAAGAGCTCTTACATTTCTTTTCTGTTGTTGTTTATAATCACGGTCGACAGAAACGTCATCTTGTAATACTTCACCCACTTATCTTGCCACACGATTATTCATAACAGAAGTGGGGATGGGACTATAAGAGGCTTCTGTGATTGTTGTATTTTGCAACCTCCTCCTATTTTTAAAAGGAATATAGTCCAGAACCAAACTGTGTGTATTTAAATCTGCCCAACATCACCTCATTGCCACTTGAAACTGTTAATGCTCTTAGGTTCTGCGTGTAGTTAAAACATCTTGGGAGCTGTGCTGAATTATGCTCCTAGGGAATTAATGGTGCAGAACTCTGCCAGCCTTGCCGCACTTGGTTGCCCTCTCCAGCCATGCGGGCTGTGCTGAGAAGGGACGTGGCTGCTCTCCATCTTATTCCCACTGATGAGTTATTTTGCACCAGTTGTAGCCAGAGAAAAGAGTCTGGTCCGAGATCATCATGTACCTGATTGGCTTAGCTACAGGAGCAAGGCTGGGAAATTTAAACAGTAGGTTAGAAAGCCACAGAAATGAGCTAGGAGATAAAGGCAAATGTTTTATTAAATGTTGATGGATGTGGCTCTGTGACCACAATTACTTGCTTAGACAAAGAGCAAGGTGAGTGGTTTGCTGCAATAGCCCAACAGTATGCTCCAGAGGTGACCTTTAGGCTTGAAAATGTAGAGCCTGATGCATCCATATGTTGCTCTGTTGAATGTTATGCAGCCTCAATTCCTGTCTTTCCAAGATTCTTGGGAACAACCATTTACTGAGGACATAAGGACCTTAGTACACAATTCAGTAGAAACCCAAAGAGTAGCAAGAAGCCTTATACCCTGAACTGGGAATATAGCGATGTTGAATTGAGTCCTCAGTCATCATCTTTTTTTTGTTGTTGTTCTGTGTCTCATCTGGGACTAATGACCAGGCTACTAATTAGTGCCAGTGGAAGAAAAGAGCTTAAATGCAAATGTAACCACAAAGAATAGATTGCAATTTCCCAAACAAATTTAAGAAAAGCCAGCGAGTATAGACCGGTTGCTGGAAAGTTTAGCTAAGTTAATTGTGAATTGCTTTGAAGTCAGTGAATGTCAACAAACATATATACATAATTATTTACCACCACATTATTTAGGAATTTTCATGTGACAAAACACTAAGCTATTCAAAACACATTTCTTCCACTTTATTATTGTTTATGAATATCTCCTCGAGTTCCCAGGAAAAATAAAACCCCTGTTACAGAAGGCGTTATGTAAGTAGATAAAAGGTGCAATGCTCTGGTTAGCGAGGTGGGTATAACACGGGAGAGGAACAAGTATGGAGAAATGAAGTCACCAAGTTAATTAGTTGCAGACCCACTAATACAGCTCATTCCCATGAATGGCTTTCCACTGAGAAATTCTTCTTGTGGCTACATTTACAGACACAGGCAGTGCTGGAGCTTCAGCCTGTCGACTGCCATCACCTCGTGGAGTCTGTCATTCTGCTGAGCCAGCTGTCCTTACGAGTTCAAGGAGAAAGATCAGTTTGTGCACTTTGATATCTCCTCTTCAGGGACGGTGGTGAGACTGTTCCCAGAACTTGAGGGATTTGCGTCGCCTCTGAAAACCAAATAATCTCTGTTTGACTGTGTTACGAGGGTAACTTCTATGGGATTTTTTGCTTTACGCATGCAGATCTTATACCTCTGCAGATCCTGCAAGCGTACAGTCTCCCACACAAGTAACAAATTAGTGTTTCTTGCTCCAGGCAACCTTGGTTCTGCAGTTCTCATACACCTGGCAATTATCAACAGCAGCATCCGGCTATCTGCAGTGGGTTTTAATGTCTCGTGTATAAATCTATTCTTAAATTACACCAACCATCCACCCTGGAACAAGAAGTAAGACCAAGGCATTATCTGTATTCTGTGCAAAGGATGAAGTGTAATGTCTGCAGTGATACAGAACAGCCACAGGTCTGTCGTGCTACTGCACCAGACAGACAGGATTGGATTATTATTACTGGACAAGCAAGCAGGCAGAAGAAGGTAATTAAAGGAATCTGGAACAAATTGTCCCCATAGGAGCTGATGATGTGACGGTGACTTATGCCAGCAGAAAAGCTGGTCCACTGAGGCTCATCTAAGAAGTTAGGGTTATTGAGTTAAAAATTGCTAAAGGTGTATTTTTGCCTTCAGCTGATGAGGAGATGGATGCTCTGCCTAATTATCACAACTGGAAACCTTGTTTGGAATAAACAGATAAGCTTTCATAAATCTGGAGCTGTATGTGATATGATTGACACCTTGCACTTAATTGTGGTGTATTGGAGGATGCTTCAACAAAGCATACAGAACCAATGACACAAGGGTGGAACTGTGTTTTGGCAAAAAGAATTAAAAAAACTAGCCCCCCCTTCTTGTTTCCACCGTGGCTAATGGGATCTTACCTTGTGTTTCAGCATGAAATGTGTTAGGATTAAGGAGCTCAGTTCTGATTCCACCTGGATCCATTGCTGTTGATTCCAGTTAAGTTAATCCTGTTTCATATCAGGATAAGCACCATCAGAGAGCTGTTTCTAGCAGAGAAATTCAGAAATAGCTTTAGGACCTGAAATCCTGGTTTCCTCACCCGACCCCAGTTTCAGCTTCAGGGTTGTGTAGGAGAGGAATCACTAACAGACCAGACTCAGATCTGCCTTTAAATAAGCTTTTCCATTTCTAATAAAGCCTTTCAGTCCCAAAGCACTTCCAGCTTACAAAAAATCAGCTTGCATGCATGCACTGCAGGGGCTGTAAATGGCTGTCAGTGGCTGTCCATCATCATTCAAAGGACGTTTTTCTGGAATCTTTTTTCTTCCATCCACCCAAAATGGATTGGTCATTTATTTTGCTCATGTCACTTAAAAGGCTTTGCCTTGGAAAACTCTTCTAGCACTTTTGAATCAAACACTTTGAAGGCCAGATGGGTCCCTGCATCATGCTTCCAGGGAGCCTGGGTCTGCATCAGCTCTTTTAGGGATTTCAGTAAGCCAACTCTGACCTATAGCAACGTCTTCAGTTGGCAGGTCTGAGAGCTGCACCTCTTGCTCTCCAGAGTGTGGTGGATTTTCAAGGATTAGCTTTTGCACTGACAGGAAAAAATGCTGGGGTATAGAAAGTAAGGGCTCCTCTCAATAATCTGTAACTGGTAGTTCACCATTTTCCCATTCCATCATTATTTCAACATTTACCTTCTTCTCTGGGACAAAAAAGCAGCAGCTCATAAATTGATCGTTTGAAAGGAAAAAAAAAAAAAAAAGGAAAAACAGTGAGATTAAAAATGTGGACTGGGGTACTTGAAGCAGTGTGTTTCAAGCATTTTGAAATATCTTGCTCTGATTTAATAGTAAAAGATTTACAAACTTCTTTTAGTAGAAATTAACATTACTCAAGTTCTGGAGAAAAAGAAAATTTATGTTCAGTTTGAAAAACTAAAAAGAAAAAATTCAAAAATTCTGGTTTTCAGACACGGGAGTTAAATTAAGACAAGATTTGGAACCAGAGGAGAAACATAATAAAAATGTTTTCCATTATGTTCCCATATGTGCTGAAAGCCAAATTTCCTAGGTTTTTAACCTGAAGGAGACATGGTAAGTTCACAGTGTCCTAGCCAGTCTGTTATATGAATTCTAAGAAAGAAAAGGATGCTGCCTAGTAAGCAGAACATTCTTATTTCATTGGAGAGAAAAAAAAAAAAGTTGAAAAACCTCCTACAAAAGACATATGTTAAGCTTTTATATGCAATAGGAAACATTTTACTATTTTTAAGGGGGTTGTAGTGGCTGAGTGACAAAGATCAGTGAGTTTGCGAAGAGGCATGGGAGAAGATTTTTCCCAAATCTTCAGGAGGTTGTGACCTAAAGATTCAACACCAATTCCCTTTTATAAGGTGTGGCACTTGCTTTGTTTTGTCTAGTTAAATTGCAGCTGAAAAATTGGTCAGTCCTGCAAAGTTTCTTCCAGTTTCAATAAAAAGCTCTTGCTAGGAGGGTCGGGGCTGGATCTGAGCCCCAGCTTACCTTAAAGTAAGTTGCCACATGTGCTTATTGCTGCTCTTATGCACAGGGCCCTCTTTTATTTTTACATATAAAATAAAACCACAGCTCCCACCAATGGTCAAGATGCTGGTATCATAACCAGGGCTCTGAAGACCTGTTTAGAGTTGTATTGTATTTATTACAGCTCCTGTGCTTTTCCAGCAATGGGAATAGAATTCACTTTTCAACTCTTGCTTTTTAGTAGTAGCACCAACACGTGTCTTATATCAGGGAAATACCCTACTGTTTCCATTCAGCATTACTGTCTGCAACTGAAGATAGTTTTTGTCTTGGTTTGCATTATGGATTTAAACAACTTCATGGAACTAACAAGGAACTGTTTCTCATTTTCACTTCTGCCAGGAATCACAGCCATCTATCTGGAAGTACAGCCCGAGGAAGATTAGGGGGATCCCACATCATGAACTGAAACACTGGGGAAATATATGGTCATGCACAGTCTGAGAGGTAATGTTAAGATGTAGCTTGAGCAGATACCAAAAAATTGATTTTGCACTGTATACGTTTCATCAGTCCGACAAAATATGGGGATTTCATACTTTTATCGTTCATACTGAACTTGGTGACAATAGATTATGTGCTGTAAAATTAGCGTGCTCTGGTTAGTCTTTCTACATCTTCTACAACTTTCCCATGTGTCACCACCACCCAGGGAAAGAAAAACCTAAATTTAACTTACTACCTCCCAAAACAAGGAACTGAAATAACTACATCATCACAATAACTTTTTCAGAAAAAGAAACACTTTGGTTTTCTTTTTGAAGATATCCAAATGACGTCCAACTGATGTCTTGCTTGGAAAGGACAGCTAAATTTTAATGGATTTGTTGGCTACTTCTTTTCTGCCCTTCTGTGGTCTTAATGACCAAGGACAAATAGGTAGATCTAATGCTTGGGTGAGAAAATTCTCAACGAACTTCCCCAATTCAGAGGGATAAGTTATTTTTCTTTTTTTCCCCAATGCTATTTCATGCATCATATGACAAGACACATCTGTTCAGTGACTAATACAAAGGGAATATCCCATGCGTGTAAACGGCACAAGCCTGCCTCACACTCAACCTTTCTGAATTTTTTTCGAGGGCTGGTTATGCAATAAATAAATGGGGACAAACTCATCACGAGGAAGAACTTTTATTCGGCTTTGAAAGCGGCACTTTGGCTTGGAACAATATCCAACATCAAAATAATAATGAGTGCGTGTTACTGCTAACAGTCCTGGAGACAAGAATTCTCCATGCATCCAGAGCCAGCTTCTCAAGTCCTCTCTCCTTCATATCTTAGCTCTTACTTATGGAAAACCCTCAGTGAAGGGAGTGGGATGGGTTTGGAAGAGTAAATGCCTTGAGATTTGGCTTTTAGTGAACAGGAATGCCGAGCCTCAAAAAACAGCAGTGAGGACCTTGGTGGCTCCCTTCGCTATTTGCTTCTGTGGCGAGCCTAAGGGATACTACAAGGAAAAAGGAGAGTAGAGAAAAGGGGTCCTTGATATCTTCATCCTAATAGTGCCAATAAAACACCGAACATTTGCCTTTTGCAATTCATACCGCATTTCTGTAGGATCTCCCCGCAGGCCACTGAGCAGTCAGCTGAAGTGAATGGCATTTGGTCTGTGCCATCTGGAGTTGTCAGTTTAATGATGAAGGACTCAGGGAACAATTTAATAAATAAACCTAGCCAGTAGCCCTAGCAGTCCTTGGAGCTTTGCAATCCTTTGAAACAGTTGTGCAATAAAGAGGAAAATAAGAACGTATTGAAAAGGAGTATTTCATCAACAAGAAGCTGGGGAATAAATCAGAAAGAACCATGTACTGAAAGTAATGTATCTGCTAGGTTTGGCTGGACTTTTGGGATTGTTTTCCTTTTTTTTTTCCTATTCATAAATTGTTCATCAGCAAATTGTGGTCCGCAGCTCCAAATGGCGTATGACTGCATCATGCCATTAAAGTTTATGAAGCAGTGTCACCAGTGGAACTCAGTTACTTCCACCAGCTAAAATGTTGGCCTTGTGTATGTTTTTATGACCTTTTTTATTATTCTTAATTGTTTGATGATGACAGTATATTTCTTCCTTTATATAAGTCACAGGGTACATCTTTTGTTCTCTCTTGAGACAAATTGAAATTCAGAACAGAAGTAATCACTGCCGTGGCAGGTCCCTTGGGATAAGGGAGGGGAGTACACACCAGAGAGAGAGAACACTTAAACAGGCTTAGCTCATAGCTGGGCAATCTGCACATGAATCACCATCCATTGCATGAGGAATAGGATCTATGGAGTCTATCTCCACCGTCTTATGCCCTGCAAAACTGGTGGCACAGCCATTATGAGAACTCAGTGATCATTAGGACAGTTTTGCTAGTGTTATGGCAAGAGCAGACGACAATTTTTTAGTCCTAGAAGAGTTTAAGAGCTGTAGAATTTTTTTCCCCTTCCAAAGGTGAGGCAAGAAGTTAAGCGCTGAATAATTTCCAAATTACCTCTCTCAAATAATTTTGGGAGGTGTGTGTCTTCTCTTTACACAGGTGAGTTTTAATGTTCTAATCTGGGAGATATTTTGACACCCCCTGGCTCAGAAGGAGCACTTGCATATGATGACATTTAAATGGAATTTATTGTAAATAACGACTTGCTTTTCTGGACTTGTTTCGAAAGGGGAAATTCTCCCTAAGTGACCATTTCCCATTAAGACTTTTGATTTTTAACCAACTATTTTTAACAGTCTGCAACCAGCCCTAACGATTATCAACCACAAGTTGTAGATTAAGCAACTATGCCATTCCTGTTTTAGCCTTTGACTGAAGCTATAGCGCGGTTTTTACTGATCGGCACTATGGATTTATCCTGCTTAAACGCTCCTTTGAAGCACGCAGGCAGTCTTTACCGCGTCAGTGGAAAGATGAGGGTAATATTGTGAATGGCCGGGTTCCAGTTCTTCATAACTGAAGCCGTGGGATGATCGCCTTTTGTTTAAATGTCAGAGGATCATAGATGTCAAAGACGAGAAACGGCCTTTTAGATCATCAAATCTGCATCACAGCATGGAAGTCATAGAAATCCAAGGCAAGAGTAACACCGGGCCAGCGTCAGCGTTATCCCATTAGAGTGACTCTGAATTAGCAGCTCTGACTGACATCCCAACCAAACACAACTGATAGAGGGCCACATGGCATGAGGTATTCACTGAAGAATTTTACTGAACAACACATATGGCCATATTTTATATTTCACGGTTAAAGTAATACGAACTATGTAAGGAATTAACTTGAAGAAGCTTTGGAGGCCAAGCTAATCAAAATTCTTTAAAGTATAGGCAATGAACCATAACCTGGATATAAAATATTTCCCAATAGCTGTTATAATGCAACCAGCTGTACTCTGATTCACTCGCACTGATTAGCTGTTACCCTGAAAATAGCTTTAGGATTGGTGCTACTGCTGATGAAGGAAAGGACTGCTTTTGGTACAAACCAGCATGGCTCCATTGGCAGCAGCAGAATAGCATCCATTTCTACCAGCTGAGAATCCAGCCAGTACTTATTTAATATTAATACTGTTATGTAACCAGGAACAACTGATACACCCTTTTCCTTTATCTTGCTAATTACAAGCCAATAATACCTCCATATCCTTGTGTGCCTGGGCATTGCTTAAGCACATTGTGGTCAAAGAGTTTACTGGCTAGATTGCAAGGTTCAATTTGCTTCAAGGGAATTAAGACCTAAAGCAGCACTGTGAGTTTGCAGAGTTCTCCTGTCCCTCTTTGCGAGATTGCAAAAAGAAAGCTCTGGCGAGCATAGTTGATTCGGTTTGTGATTTCTCTGGCAGAGCAGGAAAGAAAAATTATTCTTCCTGACACCTTAGTTTACCCACCAGATTAGCCTCTCTCTTTCTTTCTCAAATTATTGTGTTTTTTTTTTTTTTTATTTTTTTTTTTCCCCCATGGGTTAAATTTTTTTTTTTTTTTTTCATTTTGTGTTCTTTTATAAATGTGCTTTGGCAGGAGTTGTGATTTTTTGGTTAGTAATCCACTTATTTTGTGGTTTAGAAAATATCTCAAATAACAACTTGGACACGTTGTTGACTGTCATTGTTGGCTGCTCGTGTGGCATGAGGAACATGCAAGGAAACACGTCCTTTCATGTTCAACCCCTACATCACAAACAAAGCAATGATCTGCTTCCTACCATGTATCTAACTGTACATAGCTTTAGGTTTGGAGAGGGGACTGCAAATGTCATATAAAAATGCAGGTATATAACCCTGACAGATAGATATATCCACAAACATATGCATGTCATTATGTCTTTATCTCTCTATTTCTGCCTTTCTATACATGTAGATGCATATCTCTGTCTTCGCAGTCAAGCATAAAAAAGTGCACTTATTTTCAGCCGGAGGTACATTTGTTCCTATAAATATGTTTGCCTGTTGTCTGCATTTTCATATACTGCAGCTGCCACGTAGCTCAACTATTGGTTAGATATAAGCTCACTTTTTCTTTCCGTTCTTTTCTGTAAACTTATGAACTGATGGGAGCATTTTTTTCATAACCCATAGATTAAGTCAATATGCCTTTGTCTCAGGGACGAGGGAAAAAAGCTGAACAAATAGCAGCTGTCTTTCAATAAAATGCATATGATGGCCGTAGGATGTTTGAGGATGTCAAATTTCATTGGAAATAACAAGTTTATTTGCATACGTTTATTAATGTTTGTGGTTACCAGAATAAAACTTGTGCTGAAGACGAAGGCTAAACTCTTTGAGAGCAGATGTATCATATAGTTGGAGTAAGCTCGTTGTATATATTTATGGTAGACTCCATAGGTCCCAGTCAAGATCTTGGCTCCCTTGCGCTAGGCACTGCATAAACAATTTGCGAGACTGACTCTTCTCCAAGGAGCCTAAATAGGCCAGGGAAATAGTATGACAGAGGAAGAATTATTAGTTCCTTTCCACAAATAGAAAAACAGGCAGAGGATGAGGAAGTGGCTTGCCAAAAATTGTGTAGAGCTAGGGTGACAACCTAGATTCCCCAAGTCCCAACCCAACGCTTTAAAACGGATCAGAGGAAATGGGTGCATATACCTCTATAAAGTGTAGGTTTGGAATCTCAGATGGGTTTTCGGTCATCTCAGGTTATGGGCTTGGAGACCAACAAAATTTGAGTGGGGACAGAATGTGAGGGATGTAGAAGTAGTCAGGTTTTATCGGCCCGTTGGAAAAAAAGGAGCCCAAATATTATTAATGGCAGCATCATTGTTGAACACTGCCTGAATAAAGACCACAGAACTTTAACCACACTTTCAAACCGCTGTCTGCACAGGCCATTGCAAACTGTTCCATGGAAGGCACGCAGCCACCCGCCATTAGACCTGCTTCACTTCCTCGCTCGGTACTTATCCATCAAAGCTATCATTCATGTTAACAGGTAACAGGGGAACCTCAAGCCTGAATTCATTATGAAACCCTTGGAACTGAACCAGCCTGGACAACCAACCTTCTGTTCAGCTGCTTCGATGTACATTTTTATTAGGGAACCAGTCTGGACTTCCTACAAAGTGATTCATAGGTCGTCTTCCCTAAGCCTGCAGTGATCGTCACAATGGGTTCTTGCTTTTTAACCGCATTCACTTACGGACTGTCATTCGAAGGCTAATAAATCTGGCTCCAGTCACCAGACTCTGCGGTATACATTAGACAACTGGAGGGTCTAAACTGTTCAACCACAGTCTTGTTTGGAGGCTGTTTTGAATGATGATTTTCCATTATTACAGGCTTTACTAATTATTTCGTTTTATTGCAGTGATGCTAACAAGGCCCAGTACTGAAGTGGGACAACACTAGGCAAACACACAGTAAGGAGTCTGTGCCTGAATCATGCCTAAATACTGTAACACACAGTGAACTCTCACAAATGAATAGAGGGCAGGAATGTTTATAGGACATTTTAGATCCAGTCGGACCTCACTGTGGGTCCTCTAAGAGATCGTCAGCAGAGGTGGCAATCTTCGCTTCAGCAGATAAAACTCTTAAGATTCAGAAGGAAAGCTTTCAATATGGTCTTGAAGAAAATCCTTACATTAGGTGAAATTAAGTTGGCTGAATGTTGTTCTTTCAGTTCTTCTCTATATGGAGACTGGTTTTAATATCACCTTCTTACAGATTCTGTAAGCTTTTGGGCATACACACGTCTTGATAAGTTGTTAAATATTAGAAGTCTTGAGCATTAGTCCTTCCACTAATGGCCATTTTTTAAAACAGAAAACGAGAGGGTGTTAAGCAGTGTTGTTGCTTGAAACCCCTCTCCCAAGTTTCTTTCAATGGAACGCTGCTCAGAGGTCAGGAAAGCACAGGGAAGCGAGAAGTGTCTGTAATAAAAACCTTCCTGTGATTCCCTGAAATGAATAGCTCACTGATGCAGGTCACAGTAGTCCTTATGCCAAGAAGCTGAAATAAGATCCTGAAAGTGTCAGAAGGATGTTCAGCTCCTCAAACATAAAATTAAACAAAATAAGAAGTCCTAAGGACAATATTCAGAAAGATAACCAGGATCCTAACTTCTTGTGGGTGCTATGTACCTAACAATTTAAATCTCCTACATCCAATATTCACCCGACCACCCCTCAGAAGAGTCATTTTACTAATGCTGCTCAAGATCCATATTAATAACTAATTTTAGGCTCTGAGATGCCTGTATTAGGAGCACAGTTACCTTTTTCTTTTCTGGCCGAGTGCAGTTTCTCAGTCACTCAACATTTCTCTCCTTATGCTTTTGATGAATTCTATTGGGCATCTTAAAATATGTGTTGTTCTAAATGGTTTGGGTTAAATTCAGCACTGAGAAGCTCTGAGGAATAGCACAGCATCTGCAGGGATAAACTGGGGGAAGTCAAGTGAGCTATTGCATTGCAGAAAGGCATTTCAGGTTTCGTACAGAAGTTCAAACAAATATTGTGGTTGTCGTCATTTATTGTAGAGGGATGTTGGGGAACAGAGGGAAGAAGTAACTGGAAGTGACTAAAGAGCCAGAGCTTAGAACTTCTGACATGGAGCTTGACGACCAAACCACCATAATATCCTTTTTTTCCATGTAAATAACATCTGATGATGAAGGCGGTGGAATTTTACAGTGGTTTGTAAGCAAACTAGATTTTCAGGTTCAGTAACATTGCAGATCAGTAGTTGCTGTTTCAGTTCCCAGGTTAATTTTATGGAATATTTTGCATTGTGCCAGACTTTAATTAATTCCAAATGATTTCTGCTTTCTCTTACTTTTTTTTTTTTACTTTTTTTTTCCCCTCCTTTCGCATGTTACTGTCTTACAAAGGAACTAAACTCTCAATTTTCTCTAAGACCGGTAATTATATGCATAAGCGATCAGAAATCTCAACTATTTTTCTGCAAACCAATTACAGACATTTAGGATAAGGGTAATTCGCTTCCTTAAAAATACGTTAAAAACTCATTTACATAAAAGTAAATGAAATAACATTGTTAAAGTACTAAAAAGAAATTTCGAGGCACAATTTTAGAGGAGACAAAAACCTTCCTGGTTTTCCGCATGACATTTTCAGACCATGTTTTCTAATATATCTCAAGGAATTGTGACGTTTTTTCAAAGCAAACTGCTTCTGGTACATCAGGTTCTTAAACTAAATAGCTTGCTTGCAAACTGCCTTGGATGAAGCACTTTGTACTTTCAGGATATGTTCTTCGCATTCCTCTTTTACTAAGAATGCTTAGGATAATAATCAGCGTCATAGAGACACTTCCTACAGTGCAAGGTTGAATTTTCAACAGCTTTAGCTAACCCTTACTGGTATCCACTTAACCTAAGTTAGACAGTGCCCTCTAAAACATCCAAACATGTGAACCTGTTCTCTTTTGCACTGGACAAGTAGGACTCAAGTGAAGACGAGCACTTGAAGACAGGGAGATTTGTACCAGCATCTCTGCAAGTCCACTGAGAATGACTACAGATGATTTTTTCTTCCCTGCTGTGGAGGGCTAAAGAATGCTTACAACTTCCGCTTGTTGCGAGTTGGCCCGTGCAAGAAAAATTGTCTTCCATCTCCCCACTTCATCACAACATTAATCAACCAGCGCATTGTTCAGAGTCTCCCTCTTCACTGCCTCCTCGGCCCTGCAGCTTGTTTTAATCACACGGTAACATGCTCAGATTTATGGAGCCCCTGAATCACAGGGTCCCTAAGCAGAGGGTTGAAGGAGTTGCTGGGGCATTTCTCAGGAGTAAAATGCTCAGCCTGCCCTTGTGTCAAGAGCATCAGCAAGCACACCAGGTCAGTCCTCTCATCCCATAGCGGCTGCTTTGGGGCTTGAGTGTTAGGATATATCTGCAGGAGGAGCCCAAGGGCTCTGCCAGGCTGCTAAGTCACGGGCTGTGGGGATGTCTCATATTCTGGGTTTCTGGGGTCACAGACCTACGAACAAGGGGGTCAAGGAGTTTTGCTGAAGGTGGTGCCACAGGGTTTCTAGGCTGCCTGTGCTCTTCTCTCCATTTGCATTCCCGTCTTTATCACGCCAGTGATTTCCTTTGCTTGCCTCATTTGTAATAATGATAACATTGTAAAAGCCTGCCCTTTCAAAGAGCAGGAGCACTTTGAGTCACAGACCTGCTCTGTGAATCAGAGCCCTTTTCTTCCCTTCCAATGCTGTCTTCTTCCCATCCTGCCTCCCTGTTCAGGAGCCCTGCCAGGTCCCCAATGACAGTGTGAAGCCTTTCTTTAAAACAAGACTTTAAAGCGACAAAGAAAAGAAAAAAAAAAATAAAAAAAAATCAGCAAGCAAAGGCTAGAAAAGCAAAGCATCGCCGCCTTTTTGTGCGCATCCTCCCCCCTTTCCCCCTGGGAGGCAGGAGCGGAATAACCAAAGTAAATGCATGAGACTTTAATTCGAACAAGTTGCTGGCATGGCTTGGGGCCAGCGCGTCCCCCCCCTGCGCCGGCTCCCAGGCCCCCAGGAAAAGAGCAGGGCGGGGGTGGGGGCTGAGTCAACAGCTCAGATGCACTTTCTCAGCAGTCAGCTGGGAAGCCCGTTCGGGTTAGTCTATGTGAGTGGGACTTGTGTCTCTTCGTATCGATCTGTTTTGGATACCAGGCACCAGTGTTTTCACATCCCGGCTTTGAACCGGGAGGCGAGAGGGGGAAAAGGGGCTGAGGTGAAGGAGAGTGCAGAGCAGAGCGCAGATGTCACAGAGAGGGATCAGAGCTGAATAGAGTAGAGCCAGAAAAGGAGGAGAAAAAGGAGGTGAAACTGCAAGGTGCAGGGCTACAAGGCTTGGTGGCTCGGGCAGGTAGCAGTGGCCGGGAGCTGGGGACTATCCCACATTGTGTGTGCCAGGGAGAGGCAGGCTGTTCAGTAGAAATTGAGCAAGAAGGAGAAGAGGACAAAGGATAAGTGGATGATGCAGCAAGGGACCAGTGGGGTGACGCACTGGTGGGGACAAAAGACAAAGCATTGCTGTATGCAGATGGAGGGATGGGCAAAGGACACAATCGTCAGGCCCGGAGTTGTTATAAACATCCTGCCGAGAAAGAATCCTGCTTTTTTCAAATCTCTCGGTCTGAAACTGTTCCAGCTAACCTCTCTCCAAATAACAAATACGGTAATGGATGTTTACCCCTGCTTCCCCCCATACACACACACGTTGTCAATCATTATTTTGGCTAAACAGTTTTATGACTATTCCCCCTTCCCCAAAGTCATGTTTATTATTACAGCTAAACACTGACTTTTCTAATAGCCTTTTTATGCATCCTTTTAAATGTCTTCTCTAATAATCCAAAGGAACTTCTCATAAACTCCCCCTTAGTGGGAAAGGGGCAAGATTGCTTGGGCAGATTAACCAGGCACATTTTCACTGCTCTATGTATTTTACAGAATGTGGTCTCTAATAGCTAATGCTGGAATGAAAAGCCACGAGCAGGATTTTCACTAGATATTAAGCTGCTAGGCTTGGTTACTATCAACATTGATGTGTTTATTTATTTATTTGGACTGAAATAGCACCTTGCTTTTTTATTATTTTTTATTTTTTATTATTTCCTTGCAACTTTCCGACAATGAAAAGTGTTTGCTTATAAATGCATGGGTAAGAGATCTGAACATCTAGTGCTTCAAAGCACGACCATGTATTCTTCTTTCACGTCACACTGAACAGTAAGTCACAGAAGTTTATCCAATGACTTCAAACTCGGTCACGACTGTTTGCAGTTTTCAGTAGGACTAATTATCCTTGTTTTTCCTACCTCAAGTAACATTAAATAGACTTTTTTTGGAGGGAGAAATGTATCCTGAGAGATTCAGCCACACAATATGGATGCAAATCTAGTTTTCAATAAGAAAGTAATAACAGGGAGAATTCAGCAAGACTGGTTGTAGACCACTTAAGGCATCTTGTAGTTTAGTGGCAATCACTCTCTAGAAGAACCTGCTTCTCCCTTGCTTCATACCACGTGGAGTCATTCGTACTCATAAAAACTGCTGCCTCAGTTTGAGTAGAAAATGCCCACGTTCTGTGTTCATAAGCCTGACAGTGTGTTTCCTGCCAGAGGTTAATAACAAGGCTCTAACCTACATGCTCAAAAATTGCAATTACTCTGCAACGTAGAAGAAATCAGAATTCTTCATCATGGGCAGCTTTGCTCCACAGTGAGAACTAAAGGTTCAATTAAGTTTGTGGTCATAGAGATGCCATCAGTCTCTAATCACATCCTGTTTTGACGCTAAATGTGTTTTGTTTTCCAGTTCTGGGAGCTGTGCACTCAAATCCCTTAGATTAGGCACGTTGTTTGTTCATGTATCCTTTGAATATTTGTATAGAATATTTCCTTTTGACGAAAAAACAGTAATAGTAACGATGATACCTGCATCTTAGATACTGCTTCCTACATGTAGAGTTGTAATTGTTTGATAATGCAATTAAAGTGACTTTAAACAAGTCACTGCTATAGACCTTTGTTCTCCAGGGCCCCAGTGCACAAATTAATGTGCAGGCTTATGCTGCAGCAAGAGTAGCTCAGGTTAACTATTTGGAAAAACATCCTAGCAATAAAGAAAGAAATTTTTTGAGAGCTTAAACTTCATAGACATTTACAAAGAACTTATTGCTTTTCAAGTGCAATTTCCAGATCAAGCAGTCCTTATGAACAGGCCTAAAAAGCTAGTTTTGGAAATGACATGGGCAAAACAGCTCCTGTCTTGGAAGAGGGTAGTGGACGGTGACCTAGAGTTCACTTCTGACTCTGCTTCTATGAATATCCCCACTCTATGCATGGGAAATGAAGGCAGAGAGCAGTGAAAGGCCATATCCAACGTCATGAAGCAAAACTGCAAGTAGAACTTAGGTCTGTTCTCTATGGGGGCAAGCTAAAAAGTAAGAAATAATAAAAAATAAAAATAAAAAGGAAAGAAATAAAAGTAAATAATGGGTTCATTGTAGGCTTTTTTCTGCCTCTAAGTTTGAGACTTTCCTTCATTGCTTCAACATTTGAAAGGAACCTTTACCTGCTGTTCAAGAGTAGACCAGTACATCCAGACCAACTTATCTTCTGGCTTAGCTCCTCAAAAGCTCCTTGTATGGACCAGAGTACCAATGTGTGGCCAGAGGGATGCCTGTTTCTGGGCCACTTCACCTGCACTTGCTCGACAGACAGTGTGTAGCATTTGTGCAGTACCAAGTCACACCAGCTCTAGGAGATTTCCACTGTCACAGCAGGCAGGAGCTGCCTGAAGATGAATGGTTTGGCCCATGCAATTCTTCCCAAGCCAATAACATTTCTTTGATTCTTTTCAATTTTTTTGACACTTTTGAAAAGTAATTAAAAACTGCAGCAAGTATACACTGAGCAATTAAGAACTAGAAAGGAATATTGGTCATTACAGTAGCAGTGACGACCATTCATTTTAAACGATTGTGTCCAGAGATTGAAACCAATTGCAATAGCAAAGCAACTTTTATTGAAGAACACTGTTCTTATTTTGAGGTTACAGTCACTGTCCTCTAATTTTAACATTGTTTAGTATTCAAGAACTTGAAAAGGATAGTGTTGATTTTGAAATGGGTTTCAGCCATTAAAATACAGGGGGTATTGGTGAAATTCTCAGCTCAGATGATAAATTATAGACTGCTTCTCCTTATGTTACCTTACTTATGTAGCCAAGCCTGGAATTAGTGTGAAGCTTATCAAGAATTCATTGTTGATATCAACCAAATCTCCTTCCCACTGAACCCAGGATTCTCTTGAATTTGGAGGGAAGAGCAAGAGTATATTGCATGTAATTAGCCTGTGGATGAAATTCTTACAGAGATAAGCCTGAATTAAACCCTGGATCTGTACACCCCTAAATGTACGGGGAAAAGTAAAAAGAGAGTCCCAGGCTGGTCTCCCATGCTGGATCTGGTTTCCCATCTAAAAAATGTAAGCACCCATTTAATGTGCTAAATCAGAAAAGTCAAGGCTTCAGGAATGGTAGAAAATTCTTTTTAAACTTTCTTCTCTCATTTTCTTACAGAAACTTGAGTTTTCAAGCTAAATTGAAAACACCCACAGAAAACATTTGCCCTAATTTTTCATGTTTCCATCAGAAAACAGCAAATCCAGTTTTATCTGCAAACAAGTAGTCTCAGCTTTTTGTCAAAAAATAGTAATCAGAATTGAAGTATAATCATTTTTTTATGCAAAGTCATAACTTTCCATGGGAAAACCTCCAAATTCCATTTAAGGGCATGTCTACATTCTAGACAAATAACACAGATACACAGAAAAGCTTTAAACTAGCTCGCTCCAGTACCAGTAAGAGTCTAGCACTGGCAATATCAACTCAGCATAGACTACTCTATCCACTTCTCCGACTGGAATCAGCTACATGCACAAGCTCCTATTCATGCCATGTTGGATTGTGGCTCTGAGCCTTTTTTTCCTTTGCCTTTGGCCAATATCTTTGGAAAAACATTAATGAGCTCAGCAATAAAAATGCAGGTCCCATTCTATCTTCAGTACCAGATGTCTGGGGTGAACACAGCCAGTGAAGAAAACTTATGGCCTTCACTGTTGGGGAGTTTTATTCTGCACCTGGTCTCTTCTCTACAGCTTCAGTATGGGGAAATCTGTAGAAGAAATGAACCACCAGTTTCGTTTGCTTTGTAACAGGGAGCAGCCAAGGTCCCTTGTTTTGGGGACTCTGAAGCTGAGTGATTTGTGGAGCATCAGGCGGGAAGTGTGTGAGGAAAGCCGAGCACAGGGCCCAGATCTCTGCCACCTCCCGTCACCTAACAACAAAGTGATATTTTTCTCTGTGCAGGAAATTGGATCTCAGTCTTTAGAGGCAAGACAGTCTAGAGAGCAATTGCCTCTCTCCTGGCCAGGCATATGCCAGTAAGTGTTGGCATTAGGCACAAAGAGAAAAGGACAAGAGATTTTCCTATTGACCTTTGCAAACTTGAAAAAGGCTCCCATTGGTAATGCTAAAGGCAACATACATTATTGTTCAAAAGAGAAGTGCCTCTAGCAAGTTCCTGATGGATAATAGTGGTGTTTACTTAAGGAAACTGGGTAATCACAAAGGTTATTTTTTATTGGGTGCCATCCTTTTTAGCATCCTCGTACACAGCCGACATCAATGTGTGTCATTAACAATGACTTGTAAAAGGATACAGCAGTTGCTAAGGAAACCTCTGTTGCACAGGAGCTAAACAAATAACAGCAAATTAAGCAGGGAGCAGAGGCCAAGAAGGGCCTGATTCTGCAAAACTTTACCCATGCAAGCAGTCCTAGGCTGCAAAAACCAGTCTTGGGAGTTTGCTAGGAGATGTTCAACCACTCACATGAGAAAAAGTTTGGAGATGCAGGTTGCTCGTCAGAGACTCCTCAAACTTTTGTACATTCACTAAAGCAGATCAAAGGCAGCATACAGTAGAAATAGCACACAGCTATTTCTGGCCTCTGAATATAATTAATTGTCATTTGAAAGCACCCGTGTAATCTCTGTTGTGATATTAATTTCACTGAGAGATGCTAGCAGGAAAGACCGATGTACATGGCCTTCAATCATCCATTAATCTTCAGGAAGTGTATGGCAGATGGGACACTTTTAAGCGTTAATGGGATGTGTCCTCAGGACAAACCCAGGTATCCCCGTGTGCTTCAGAGAGTCTAAGGGATTTTCAGGGAAGGTTTGTCTTGGTGGTAGGGGTTGCAGCTTTGTCTTAAGGGCTGGATGGGATAAACCAAGAGGACCTGTACTTGCAAAGACCCAAAAACAGCAGAGCAGCTTTACAGGAGTTCTGCAGAGATGCTCTGAATTCCTTCTGTCTGTGAAAGAGAGACAAGAATATCAGTCCAGCAGCAACTTTGCTCCATGAAAATCCTGTTGTTGGTTTTTGGTTTGTTGATTTATTATTTTTTTTTTCAGATGACAGGTAGTTTTCTCTTCATGGTGATTAGATGAGATGACCACAGGAAGAAACAACCACCATGACGCAGCTGCTTAATAGCTCCTCATGCAGAAGGTTCTGCAGCACCTCCAGGTCATTCATCACACACCACATTAAAACGAGGTTTGGAACAAAAAGCATGAAGTTATAACTTGAAGGCTGTGGAAACAAGTAGATTGGACAGGATGGTGCAGCCCTGCAGTGGCAGATATTTGTTACCTGCATCCAGATTAAAAAAATATATGGTCTTATATCTTTTGGAATTTAACACCAAAAGGAGTATTTCACTACAGAAAATACAAAGCATCTGACAGTGAGGAATAGTCTCATTCCACTCAAGGGAGTTAAAGCAGTTTATTGAAGTTGTGATTTTAAACTAGTGCAGTTGAAGGGTTGCAAATTGCTGAGTAAATGTTGATTCTTCAACTTCAATCAGATTTGTTTCAGTTCAGTTCAAGCCAGGAAGGAGAATATTTAGCCTATGCTGGGCTAAGCCACTGCAACCAAAATAAAAGTGACCATTGTAAATTTGTAGCAGTGAAGTAAACCAATGTGAAAGTCTGTGAGTAGACAGATTTTTAGAGGAAAGGACTCTCTTTTATACACATTTTCATTGAACCCAGGACAATGGGACCAGGATTACAGGGTGTTACCATGATACAAATGAGACACAGTATTAAGAAAAACAAGTGTTACCATAGAAACAGCTGATAAATGGGCACATGCAAAAAATTTGCCCTTAATTTGCGTGTTTAAATGGGAGGGGAACTATTTTGATCCTGCTTAATTGCAGCTGATCCTCTTTAATTGCATTTTTTTTTTCTACCAAGTCCAACATAGTGGCACAGCAGCAGGATAAAACTTCAGTGGTCTGTGCTCTTACCTCCTGCCACCAGGAAACTGAGGCAAGGACAGATGACTGTGCTAGTTTCCACCAGCAATATGGATTTATCCTTGCCTCAGTTTCACCCATCCAGAAACATTAAGCAGACAAGTGAAAATTAAAAAAAGGCCTGAGGGAAAAATCACCAGTTGCCCACTTCCTTTGCTTGAGTGGGAATAGGATCGGGTCCTATGTTGCAGAGAAGGGGGGTCGTCTTTTCCTGTTTGTCCTTTGCAAGGTGCTAATGCTGATTTTAAGGTCGCGGGAGAAAGAGCTCTGCATTTAGCAAAGCGGAAAAACAGCAGCTAAGTGTGGAGAATCGGAAACCTGATTTGAATAAGAGTAACCAGATTGTAGGAACTTTAAATAGAATGGCAACTAATGTAATTAAAATGAAAAGGTTCAAAGCACATTAAAGGGCATTAATATGCAATAAGGAAATTCTTAACTTGCTATATCTTCAAATGCACAGTCCTGAAGGTGAAAGGAGCAGTGCCCATAAAAGCTGTTCTTGCGGGGAGGGCATTGAGTTCAGTGCATGAGAAAGGTTCAGTTGCAAAAGCCTTCTGTGGAAAGTTTGGTTATTGCAGGATGTTTGGTGTGATAGAGCCTTGATAACAAGTGCTGGGCACACTCACGCCATGGCACAGATTCACGTGTGAGCTGAACAAACCTTTATCTTACAGTGTGATGCACAGTCCTTCAGTCTCTCAAGGTCTGCCAAGGCAGATAAATGTGTATAGATAGGACAGAGAAAGGGCCAGACTGGTTCAGTAGCCCAGTTGCCCTCATGAGCTCCCTTCTGTAATGGCTGGTACCAGTTGCTTCAAAAGAAAGCATGTTCTGCAGTGAACAGCTCTGAAACAACCAGCCTTCAGGGAATTTCCTTCCCAGACTCCCTTGTTAGATGTTAGCTTAAGTCCTTATACCAGATTATGGCCCTAAATATAGCTTCATTTCAGAAGCAGATTGTTTTATTTTAGCAGTAGAAATGGATGACATTTTTTTGGACTGTGAAACAGCATTAATAGCATCACTATTCTAACATTTTTCAAAGCTTCAGAAAACTAAATGAAAAATTCCCATTACATATTATCCTTTCTACATTGAAAGGATTAAAACCAGCTAGTCAACACAAGCCCTGCACGTCCTAATTAACTCCTTTTCTTGTAGCTTTAAATGATTCATTTAAGCTCCCTGCATAAATACACATTTCACTTAATGGAACTGGAATTTTGCCATGGATACCACTCAAAGCAGGATTACACCTCTGTGCATCAGAGTATCTGGGCAAATATAAACTCCTGAAACTCCACAAAGATAGCAACAAATGCTTGGAAGAGTAACAGAAAACAAGAGCTGATAGATGGCAAATGCTCCTTGTTGGGACCGAAATATTTTTGTCTGGAGGTGTCACAGTCACCACTGGGTGGGGAGGCAGACCACACGCGCTCACTCATACCTACACACAGCCTTTGAATATTCTCACAGGAACTATTCCCAAGCATATGCTGAACAGATTAGGTTTTACACAGTGTGTCCCACCTACAGTAACTGCCATATGCCAGATCTCCCAAATTAAGGACTTATATTTCTTTTGCACGATGACAACGCAACTTGTTCTCCTGCAGGAATCCTCATATTCCTGCTCAGGCTGTTGCCTAAGAAAGCTGCTAGACATTTTTTTGGACCTTGCATTTGTCAAGAGCTGCTAGGACATGCTGTTTTCCCAGTGCTGGTGTTTTAACTCAGACGTGCTGTGTGCTAACTGGCTGTTTTAACTATGGGGACAGAGTTCTCCTCCTTGAACCTTAAAAGAGTGCAGCTAACTGTATACCTCTTAAGTATTTTTGTATGCAATCTGATTTTTTGCCTTTTGAAAGGGAATCTTAAAAGAAAAAGAAAGAGAAAGAAAAAAAAAAAAAGAAAAAGAAAAAGAAAAAGAAAAAGAAAAAGAAAAAGAAAAAGAAAAAGAATATAAGACAGTTTCCAGTCCCAGTGGGAGTTGTTTCTTACTGAGATGAATATATAGACGTGACAATAGAAAATGTATAGGCATTGTAGCTACCTTCTAGGTATTGATGTTGTTACAGCATAAAAGAACTCCAGTTTTAATCCCACATAATTGAAAATGATCCTCCCAGGGATAATAATACTTAGGCAGGGACCGTAAGAGTCCAGCTACAGCTTCTTAAAAATAATAGCTTCGTGGTTGAAACCTCTGCTCTGGGATATGCAGTCTCTATTGGACAGCAGTTTTCTTCAGAAAGGACAGCGTTTCCCAGAGTAGAAAATATCTTCTTGCTACAGCAGGGAAATTTCTCCTTCCTCTTCCCCTTGGTTTTGGTTCCTTTACTGGAGCTCTCATGAAATCTGAATCGGGCAGGAAAGACAGAGAGAGGCTGTGATCAGTGAGAGGGAAAAGGGCCCAGGCACAGTGCTGCAGTGCGTGCCACGAGTAGAAGAAGGAGGGATGTGTCTCAGCATTAATAAATGACAATGAATCAGCACTGATGGGCGAGATCTTTGGCTGATGTACATCCATGGAGCTAAGTCAGCGAGTGGACCCAAAGGCGTGACTCCACATACACTGCTATTTTTGTTATATCTGCATCCGGTCCTCTGCATAATTTTTAGCAGTAAAACTGATTTTCTACTTCTCTCAGTTTGCCTGCTAAAGCTCCTATTTTATTATGTAATTTCATTGTCTTGAAGCAGGAGATGAATCCCAACGATTTTCATTCTCCTCCAGCTGCTATTTGCTATTCTATAAAGGAAAGCCAAAACCCAAACACAACCCAGATGCTAAAGTGAATTCTAGAGACTCTGATAGGGTTCAATATTATAGTTTTTAGCCGAGAAACCAGAATATTCTGAATCCAGTGATGGAAAAGTAACTGAAACCATTTCCAAAGGGAGGCACAATAACACTAAAAGAGTAGATAACTAGGAAGTTTTTATAATTGCATCAATTACAGAAATGACCACAGTCCATTTTGTATTTGAAATGAAGTGAAATAGATGTTCTGGGCACAAATATCATCACATACTGACTTATTACTTGATATGAAAGAAATCTTTGGCCCTGATGGCTTTACGGAAGTCTATTTGGGAGTAGTTGGGGTATTTGTTCTGCTGAACAGGAATCTAAGTGTATCTTTCATAGCCTAATGTGTAAAGATATAACATTGACTGGCCTGAAAATGAAGCTGACACCAGACTTCTCAGTGTCATATAAAGGAATGACCTGGATTTTACTACAACTACTGAGATATCAAAGGGAATATATTTGCTAATAATCAAAAGCCCAGACCATAAGTAAGAATCTTATGCAACAAAATAATTAAACCAAATTCCTCTGGGTCCCTGTGTGCCTCATGTCCCACCAGGCAGGAGCTTCCATTTTAATGAGCTGTGTTTGTCAGCCGGGGGTTGTGGTGTGTAATGCCATGGGAGTCAACAGATCGCTGTTCATGCCAGCCTAAAGCGTGTCCCTTCTCGGTGACACCGGAGGGTGAAGTACCCAGGCTGGAACAGAGAGCAAGGCAGAAAATGTCAGTGGAAGAGAAAAGGTGGCAGAAAATGTCAGTGGAAGACAAAAAGTTGCAATATTGTCTTAATTTTGACATGGAAATTTAATGTCATTCAGCTTACGGGGACTCTGTATAGAAATCTCAGTGGGACTGTAGTACTTTGACAATTGCAGGGTACTGCTCGTCAGGTGGAAAATAGGTTCATCGGCCTCATGTTTTTAAGTCGCATACAACTGTGCCTTGAATTAGCCCACTCCCTTCCAATGACCTTTCTTGCAGCATATTTTGGATATTAAGAAGAGCTGGATCTGGGGCAGAGCAGTTCATCCCTCAAGCCAGGAAGCTGAGATGCAGCCAACTCAGAGGAACTTTTTTTTTTTTTTTTTACTTTTTTTTTTTTTTTTTTGGACTGTGCACGTTGCCAAAAGATTAGAAATGACAATCATCAACACGAACGAGAGCCAGGCTAGGACAGGGCTGCCTGCAATAACAGAGGGAGCCACTCTGACAGTGCTGGAAATGCTCCTTCAGGGTTCACGGAGGCCAAGGGGTTCTCAACCCTTTTCGTAGGGTGGATGATGTTTTAGTGCTGAGATTCTCTGGTGAGAACATGATCCCACGGACCCCACCTCTCCTTCCATTGGAAAGAGAGACAGCTTCAGCAGTTGCTTACGTGGGAAGTGACGGTAATGGGAGAGAATTGAATGTAGCTTTAGCTGCCTTTAAATGATTTAACAGCTGGACATAAGGAGATGTGACTGCCACTAAAGTTGTTCCATTGGTTTTAGGAGCTGGACTGGCTTCCAAGCAAGTAAGCCAATTTAAGGGCTTATATATGGTGTCTGTGGAAATCCCAGACCTGAGCACCAATTTGGGACAGTGAGCTTCGTAAGGCCCCAAAGAGAAAGGGAGGTGAAGCCAGCCCCACCGTGCCCCCAGGAAAGTGAGGGCATGATTTGAAGCTTGAATGACATTGATTTTGTTATGATCACAGTTTGATTTCACATGAACTGCCGGAGAGATAGTCCAGCAGAAATACTATTTCAAGCTTTCTCTAGCACTACAGGCCACAGGGAAACAAGGTGGTACTCCAGAAAACCTTCTGCTTGAACCATGGCCCTTTTTTATATTAGCTTGTAAGTCCCAAACTGCACAAAACCCTCCTTGTTAATGTGCATTTTAAGTAGGTAGAGCTTTCAACCAAAGGTCTAAGCAAAATTGGGTGCTGATCCAAAAAAAAATGCTGGGTGTTCCTCAGGGCAAGAAGTTCTGGAACAACTAATAGTTAATAAGTTCATTAGAAACACTTCTGGAACAAGTGTACAAAGAGCATGGTACAGAGGGAAGAAAGCATGCAACTGAAGTTTTCATAGAAATCTGACTTTTTTTTCTTCAGAAAAATATCTTTGCATTTCTTGCATTTCTCTTTTATAAATTCCAGCTCCGTCCATTCCTTCCGGTGTGGGTAATCACAGAGCTTTGTGTTATGCTTAAGAGTTCAGAAATCTTTGTCCTTGTCTAAACTTTGCACTACAGGCCTTGTTTATGAGCTGTCTGGAGAGGATCTGAGACTCAATGGAGCATTGTTCAATAAATAATAAAAGCCAGACACAAGTAGGTTTCTTTTATATGAGGCTTTTCCCATAGGAGATACTATATAAAAAAATCTGATGTATAAGAACATGGATTCTTCCTCTATAGAATATAATTTAAACTCATCAAATTAACTAGCACTTTGACATTGTGTCACTTGAAGCAATTTGTCACATCACATATGAAACATAAAGGCACTTCTTAAGACAGGACCTTGTTGTGATTTAGATTCTTTTATTATCATGCCAGAGGAAGCTGTAATTCATTTGTGTGCCTGTGATATATAAGTGGCACTTTGCTTCATGTTTAATAACAAAAGAATTAAACAGGCCTTTCTGGCCCACCTCACTTGTGCTGAAGAGTCAGATTTGTCTTATGTCCATTCATCTCCTCTCAGTTCATGATAAGTATTGCATGCTAGAGCAAGATAAAAAATACCTGTGCTGTAGTCAGAGTTAATGTAGCAGCTGTTCAGATTTTATTTGCACTTGCTCAAGGCCCAGATTTGATAGTCCTGATAATTACTCCGTTTCCTTCTGGTCAGTAACACTTAGTTTCATCTTCACTGCAAACACAGTTGTTGAAACCAGATACACGATAAAGGCATTTCATGATAAAGGGAGTCAAGCCTCTAATCTTTCTGAAATCCTGTTACTAAGCAGTGCAAGTGGTGACAAACCCATTTGCTCTTCTTGTTCCAGGCAATTCCTGATTTTTTTTGAATAAAATCTGTATCTTCCTGAATCAAAGTAGAAAATTGCAGCCTGTGCTCTTGCATTATTGCTTTTTCTACACTTCTGTGACCCATCTGCTTATTGCACATATCCATCAGCCTCAACCTTTTCATTAGTTCATCTGTTTGGAAGACACAGTGATCAGGTACGAAAAAAGGCTTAAGATAACATGTCATCATCTCTTGGAATATGAGATAAGTGATATTAGTAGTGAAATGTTCCATAAATCATCTTTATCTGCACAGCTGGATGGGATTTAAAGGAACATGGTCAAAAAGACAGGAACGTGTCTTTACCTTTGCATTACTCAAAATGCCTAAGGGGAGACTGCAGCTTGCTGTAACACAGCTTTCATCGTGTTTGCTTGCAGAGCTTGTCCTGTTAGAAACACTATTACAGCCCTACAGTATCACTTCTCATTTTGAACAAAGATATACCATTGGACTTCTTTGTCTGCCAAAACTCTCTGGTTTTGTCGAAATTTTAGTGGCAATAGAAAGCTCGGGAGCAGGTTTCTTCCAAGCCCAGTAACTCACATGCTCTCTGTCATTTTAGGCAGTTCATTTTCCCATAACTCATCTTTGCATCCTTTTTATTCTTAGGAGGAACTAAACTGAGAACATCTGCAGGAGATCACGATACAACCTCACTCGCTTCAACTGCTCAGAACCACAAGAAGAATTTGAGGGGCAGTGCAAAGGTGTTGCTGAGGCTTTTCCACCCAGGCAGAGCTGCTGAGACACCCCAGAACCAGATAGGAAGGTGAGCAACAGGTAAGCAATGAGGACAGGGAGCAAATTTGACCTCAAGCTGGTCTTGGAGGAAATTCCAGGCAGCAGGGTGTTCATAGCCTTAGTTTGGGTGATTTGAGGATAGATACGGCTAAACGCTGGCGTGTCAGATGCCAGGTACTGTGGCCTGTGTAAATCCATGTGATGGATAAATCCCACCTGGAGCTTTAGCCTGTTATTTTCATTAAAACAGCCTCTTTCAAGGATGTGCCGGATTCTTAAAGTTAAGATGGCAAACATAATAAAATAGCTGGTTAAAAAAACACACAGTATCCCAAAGGGCAGTGAAAACAGGGGAACGATTCCTCTTCATTTCAATGAGGTTTGGATATGACCATTGCCTGGCCTGTGGCAGGGAGAGAAGTGGAGAGTAAACACAAATGAGAAGTGGGCAACCAGGTATGTAACTTCTGGTTGTGATTTACCAGTGAATAAGCCCTCTGTTTGGCTGGGGCGTTGAGTAGCCGCATCCACATGTCCACTCTTGTTTAGATCATTCTTGCAGGAAGGCAACTGCATATTTGTGGCAGGCTTAAGTTGGGAAAACTTCAGTCAAACCAGTAAGGATCTGTTCTGTTCTACCAGCAACACCACCAAAAACTATCTGGTACTTTAAGGAGCTTGCACTGCAGATTTCCGTATCTCCGGAATAAAATTGAGTCTTTGCAGGGAGAGGGGGGAAAAAGGAGTCTCAAACCAAAACATTTGGGAAACCACAAAAGGGAGGCTCTGTGGCTAGCATCTATCTTCTCAGCCCAAGCTGGATACGCTGGAGTAGCAAGTCTTACTCAAAGTGGAGAAATTAGAAACAGCCTGTCCTGACAGCTTCCCCACGAGATCTGCCAAGGGCAGAGAACAGCCCCATTTCCAGCTCTGCACCAAGGGGAACGTGGTTAACTGGTGTGGTGCTGAGCACGTGAGCACCAGGATGAATCAAAGACACTAAACAAGCTGCCAGTTAGGGCTTCAAAGTCCTTTAAGAAGAAGCCAGGACAGATACACATCACACCTCTGGTCTAAGGCAGAGTGCTTGAATGGCTGAGGCCGTAACCACAATGGGCTTTGAATTGAGCTTCCAGAAGGATTTACAGTAATGCAGCTCCAACAATTTCAGCATTGTGTCTTCCTAAATGAGTAGAAAATCAGGCCTAATAATGGAAACTTTTCTAAGCAACCTGATACTCCAGAGCCTCCTAAACACTGAAGTAGAGGGATAATAATGGTAATAAAATAAGAGCCATCCTAAAGGCATGATCCAAACTGTTACCAGTCTCATCCAGTCCCTTCTGCCTGCCGTTCACCCCAGATGACTGTAATTTCTTTTAAAAGGGGAGTGTACCTAGAAAGTACCTTTTTTTCTGGTGGCCATATTCAGCGTTTGTAAGGGAGCCTCCATCAGAGGAGGGTACCAGCTGAGACGGGTGAAATTTGAGGACTCCCAGTAAAATAGATGATGCCTACAGTGCATGAGGAAAGGTTCTTCATAGCAATAGAAGATGGCTCCAAGAAGCACTTTCATGCCTCTCTGCCTCATGCAGGATTGTAAGTTTAACTGATCCATCTTTATTAAGTATTTTGAGAGCCTCGTAGTTGCACAGCTGCACCGTATTTACATTCTTATTAAGGAAAGCAGAGTCAGTAAAGGAAGAAAAGGGAGTCTTCAAGACAGCAGCAAAGCGAAAGGAAAGGCGACTCTTTGCAGAATGTTTTCTCAGGTGTGAGAAAGGGGAAGACTGTTTCTAGCCAAAGATATCAAAGGCAGGGAACCCCCTCCCCAGGCTGTTGGGCTGGTGGGGTTTGGTTAGGCTTGGCTCAGCAGCCGAGGAGTGACTCAGAGTGACGGGGAGCGATGTTTTTCATGTGTAATCGGAATGGGTAGGAGCCTTTGTTTGGGAACCTTTGCTACTCCCCGAGCGAGTTCATCTCAGTGAGGTCAGCAGATAAAACATGCTGGAGACAGGTGCAGAAACCTCCCTGAGTTTTTAACACAAGCGTTTTAAATGGTCTTTAGTACTGCTTAGATAAGTCCTGCCCTGTGCCTGTTCTGAGCATGGTTCCCTTAGCAAGAGGGTGCTGAATGCAGTCAAATGGTCTTGTGGTTATGGTGCTAACTCATCCAGGACCCTAAATAATCCACTCCTTCCATTTTTAGACCCTCCCCTGCAAAATGGCAACACCTGCAGTGTCCCTGGAGAAGTGACTGCCTGGGTGTCCACCATCCCCAGCCCTGTGCTGATTTCACAAAGCCTTCAGAAGTTACTTAAGAAGTCAGAATACATAACAGTGCATTGCTCAATAGCTACGCCCCACAAATGTACATGGTTAGGAAGAGAATTTCTCTCCCACATGCAACAGAGCAAGGCTGTTTGGTTTGTGAAGGAGCTTCTCCCACAAGCTTCACCCGCAAGCAAGGTTAAAGAAATAGCATGGCTTGGGACACCTCCTCCTTATCCCTTCATTCTTTGGGCTAAGAGACAGAGACTGAAGGCACTTGGAGGGAGATAAGGAATTTTTAAGCGGGGCTGTGAGTTGCAGCACTTTGAAGTTGCATGGGCTAATGAAGAGAACACTTTGTCCTGGAAAATGGGAAGTCGGGTGGGACCGCTGGCTCTGATGACCTGTTGTGTAGCACTGGCTAATTTGCCCATTGTCTCTCTTGGCTATTTAAATCTGAAGCTCTTGGGGGCACCATATGTATTTACACAATGGGGCCACGATTTCCATAGCGCTCGTGCTAATTATCCAACACAAATAATTAATGGATGGAACAAGTTCTGGCTCCAGGGTTGAGCTTCTAACCACCTGCCCTGCTTATGACTTTAGGCCAACTTGATTGCCGCAGAGTGAACACAATGCCGTCAAGATAGCCCAGCAAATGATCCAACTTTTTGCTAAATATAAAGGCTAAATATCCAGTAATCCTAAACCGCATCAGCCCTTTTCTTCACCTAGGCTGGCTGCATCCTCCTGTAACTGCTAAAAGCAAATAGTCTAATCAAAGCCCAGAACCTTAATGCTATTAACCACTGCTGGATATTACCATGTTGCAAGAACAAGAGCGGCAGCAGCAAGCTCTTGGATCCGTGCCATCGCTTTATTACTTATTACTTATTTTTATATAGCCTTTGGCATGGCAAGAAGTCCTTCTTTAATTATAAACAGGAATGAAGAAGCCACAAGAGGAAATCATACAGTATTGTAGCCGGATAACTGGTACTGCACTGATTACACAGGGGCTCTTATCAAAGCTGACACAGTGCTGGGGCTGTGCAGATATTGTGCTGGAAGCCACAGGCTGTGCGTGGGAGAGAGCCTCGAAGCGGACGTAAGAGCAGTGTAATTCTGCTGAATTGAATTCTCCATGGAGAACTTTTTTGTTTCCTTTTTCTCTCTCTCTCCTTCTCTCCCCCTGCATTAAGGAAATAGGAGAAAAGTAAAGACAAGTCCTGGGAGACGAAGAAATAAGATAAATGTGTAACCTTTTCACTTCTTCTTTCAACATGTCGGGGAGGGGGGGGCGGGGGGAGAGAAGAAACCTCAGTTTGACACAGAGATGAGCTCTGGATAAAGACAGTTGTTTGTGGAGCCATGAGAAAACTCTTGAATCCCGTTTAAGTCTCTCCCGAGAAGTGAATAACTACTGTTTGTTTATCTTGCCAAAGCCTGCTCAGTTCTCTGGAAGGGCTCTCAGCCCCACCTTCTCCGTAGGCTCTAGGATCCTAACCCGTAGTAGCTTCAGCTACTGTTACTCCACCTTGGGCTGTGCTGCTCTCCGTGCTCAGCCTCACCAACACCGGAGGCTGCTCCGAGCGCTCCCGCAGGTCTCAGAGCACATTTGTCTGCAACTCAACAAGAAATCACCAAAGGGCTGCTGGAGCAGAGGCCATAAATCTGCTTTTTTTAATAGTTTCTCCACCAGTAATATGCTTGGAGACTGTGGAAAG
The DNA here is from genome assembly GCF_964211825.1 of Aythya ferina. Taxonomy (NCBI): domain Eukaryota; kingdom Metazoa; phylum Chordata; class Aves; order Anseriformes; family Anatidae; genus Aythya; species Aythya ferina. The sequence continues at coordinate 3,652,510 of NC_140310.1, forward strand.
TTGCCTTCTACTGTTCTGGATGCTGTTCTCTCCATGGGTAGATGCATCTCTGGGGAGAAGAAGAGCACAAGGCTCTGCCTGTCCCCCTTCAGCCCTGATTTTGTTGGAGCTTCTGCTGGGCACTGCAGTTGTTCACGCTCTCTGTGCTGCTCATTAGGGACTGCACTGGCCCGGCAAAACCTCTGACTGCCCCAAAATATGGGAAAATGCAGGTCTGTCTTCTCCCCTGCATATTCTCTTGCTGAGCAGAAGGCTAATTTCAGCTCTTTGGCTGATAGACCCTTTTCTATCATTTCAGGCTACGAAGCACCTGTGCACTGAAACTTAGAGGTTTGTACCCATGCAGGCACAAGGCTTTAAGCCAGGATGCCTCAAGTGACTGTTACTCCCAATATGATCGATGATTTATGTTTTATTTTGTTTTGTTTGAGGTCAAAAATGAGCCCTGTCTCTGTTTGTACATTTAAATTCTTACAGTGATCTTGCAGCGAACCCTGTGGATGCCTACAGAGGGCCAGAAGCCCCATTAGTTTTGTGGGGTTCTGTATTAGCAAAATGAAGCCTTTTGAGCTTCATTGTCTTGTTTTTTTCCCCTCACTTCCCACTCTTGATTATTTTTCCAGCCAACGCTCATTGAAGGCCCATAAATAATCGTGTCAGAGCTGCAGACATCTTCCAACCCTTTTAATTTTTTTCCAAAAGCCCCAGATACCATCTATGCTGATTGAAGCCAAGCACTGTGGAGGGTTGGTGAACTTGAAGCTTTCATTGCCTACAATCTATAAAGGAATAGAAAGCCAGAACATATTTTTATTGTGCCCAAAGGGGATTCAGATCAAGGGTTTGGATGAACTTCCTTGTCTTTCTTTGCTCCAAGTACTTCTTTCTTAAAACAAAGTAGATAATTTACTAGTGATTTGGGTGATAATGTGGAGCCAAATTCTTGGTGGTTTCCTTCATTTAGTTCCCTCTGCAGAGAACTATGTTCTGGTGACATTTCAGGGCTATGAAACAGAGTCATGGACAGATCCTGCTGGGAGCAGCCGCTCGCACTGCTGTACCTGGGGATTACATCTGCTCAGGAGGGCTCCCAGCCCGTCGGATTGAGCGTAAAGGCAGAGGAGGAGAAAATCCTCCTGAAATTGAATGTGATGACAGGTAAGGGATGAATCACCTGCTTAACAATGGGAGGATTTCAACAGTTTCACTCTTTCTCTAAATCACTGAAAGGACAGTAGTTCTGTTATTTCTCCCCCTCGTTCCTGCATCCTATGTTTGGCATGGGGAGAAGGCAAGGACTGGCTGAGAGTCTCCAATAGTGAGCAGAGTAAAAAGGACCAGTTGGGCACAGAACGAGAATGAAATTCCATCACACATCACTTGCTACATATCCAGTGCTGGCTTGGTGCTGGGATGACGCTATTGCCCTTCTAATGATGTTCAGAAGCATTTCATCCGGAGGTCAAAGCACAACCTCATCTAGGAAGACTGGAGGCACATCCACTGGCAGATCTCCTGTCCTTCCCCTTTGAGGAATGTGCTGAGGGCAGGCCATGGCAGTGTCCATAAAGAAAACCAAGTCCAGGATCAGTGAAACACCTCAGTAGACCAGAGGAGTGCCCACGTGCATGTACCTAAACACTAAAGCAAGCATCACATGGGAAAACATAGCCACGGTCTTCTTTACCAACATACCCAGTTATTATGTAGCGTTCTTCCTCCATTTACATTCCCCAGATTTGTTAGCGATCTATCTATCATACTCCAACTTGTCTTGTACTCCCTGAGCAAAGTAACAATTTATAGTCTCACAAGATGCACTGAAATGAAGATCTATGAGGTTTAGAATTTCCCATTTTATTATTTTCATTTTTATTATTTTTATTACAGAAATAAAAATCAAGCCTGAGTTGCATTTCACTGTTTACCTGCCCTCAGGCCCTTTAAATTGGGACGGGAAAGAGAGAAAATGTGTTTCTGCTGGGGGAGCAGTTTGCCAGCTGGTTCCTATGGGCTTATATTCCCTCTAAGTGGTAAGTTTTCTGTTTGTTTCTTTTTGATCATTTTGTAATTTTCATTATTGCTCATCTTTTTATTCTAAAGAAAATGGTAGGCCATCAAAAGCAACTGCTCAGAGTGGTTTTCAGTGATATGCAAAGCTCTGTCTGAGGTTTTCAGGTGCATCTGATTTGCTAGCTGATTGTGTCTTTGAGTGTTTGGTTTGATTCACACAAGGAAAGAGGTGGTTTCCAAAAAAAAAAAAAAACAACTTGTTTATGGTCTTGGTTGGTTGTCCTGGCTGCCCGTGGTGCTTCTGGTGGTTGCTGCCTTGTCTGAGGTCTGGTATAATTTAGCCCTGAGCTCAGGTGGGATCTCTAAGAACTGTTGTAATACATTTTTTTTCTCTTGAGCAGCTTCAACTAAGAATAGACAAGATGGACAGAGGAAAGGTAGGAAAAACAGGGGCACAAAAATTACATAAATTGCCCGACATTGTGCAGCACAGCTAGAAATAGGCCATGGATCTCATAATGTCTTGCCGATTTGCTTGTGTCTTGCTCTGAAATACTGATTGTGAACTGTATGAATATTTATAGTCCTGTGGCTGCTGCGTAGTGTGGAGCTAGCCGTGACTTTTGCAGTGCGAATATTCTGGTGTATCATTTACAGGATATTTTTGTTTCCATGCAAACATTGGCTCAGTTTGGGAACAAATAAAATTCAATTTTCAGTTCAAATAAGTCCTTTATCCAAATTTAGTTAACCATAAATGTACAGTTAATGGGCTGGCTGGTCTTCAGATACTACATTTGCCAGAATAAGAGTGTGCCTCCGATTATGAAATATGTGTATCTTAATCACAGGAACATTGTAAGCCTGCTCCTGAAGAGAAGGCAGGTAATAATAACAGCCCGAGATGATAAAGGACTATTTTAGTCATTAGAGGAGATGTCAGCTGTGTTATCAGCAGGGCAGGGAGCTCCAGGAGTAGGTCATATCTGGAATTATTTATTTGAAGGGTCTGTAACTCAGCAAAATAAGGCAACAAAGCGGCAATCTTGCTTCTGTTCTCAGGCATGCCGTCACAGATACAGAACAGGAGCTTTCCAACCAAAGTCTCCCCTGCCACTTAAAAGCAAGTAATTGTTCATCTGAGGACTAACCCTGATACCTTTTATCTGTCCTCTGAGAAAGGTTGGGGGACCCACCAACACCCCGTGGTGTTGGCCCAAGGGGCTTCCAACGTCCCTCTGATGCCTCTTCCCCAAGGAGGCCTTTGGCTGGCATTGGCAGGAAATTTTTATTTTCCTGGTTTCCCTGGTCTATGAGGAGATGCCATGGGCTTCATCTATCCATGACATGGCCAAATCCAGCTGATGGGAGGGTGATAATTCACCTCTGAGCTGCCTTGGCACTGAATCAGAATGGCAGAGTCTCTATTTGATTTACTCTCTGCATTTTCAATTTTACTTTTTTTTTTTTTTTTTTTTTGCCTCTTCAGGAGATTGCTGATAATGGACTAATTGTATTACTTGTATAAAAAGAACCTCTCAAGCCCCAACACAAGGAGCAGCGTGTCCTAACTGCTGTGCCACACAGGCCTAGGTGCTGCAGGACGGAGCTGAAATGGGGCCAAATAGCCAAAATGGCAACGTGAAAAGGGACTCTCCCCTAACAGGTGGAAACTGAGGCAAACCATCTTCCAGGCCTGACCCTGCAAGCACGCACATGTGTGCTTAATTTTAAGCATGAGTGGTTCCTTAAAGTCTGTGATTTAAAGGATTACTCATGCTTAAAATTAAATACACATGTATGGATACAGGGAACTGGATCTTCAATCTCTCTGTGCCTGAACTGGCCGCTTCTATCTTGGAGGCAACAGCACCTCCTATGCTCATGTAGCTCATTTTATTGTAATTAACAAAATAATCTTATCAGCAATGTCTAGGGGATTGTACAGCACCTAGCACAAAGGACACCTGCAATTATTTGGGACCTCTGCTATACCAATACAGGAAAAGCTGAGTGCTAACCCTGCACTGATTCCATCCTTGTCATCTACCTGCACTTCTAGCATCTTTTTTTTTTTTCTTTTCCTTTTTTTTTAATTATTTTTTAATATTTTTTTAGGATCTGCTCCAGCCAAAGGGCAGAAACTTAGTCTCGCCATGTTTTATTCATCTGCCCTGAAAGAGCTTTACTTTAAAACCCTCCCATTCTGTCACTTCTGTGCTTTTTGTGTAATGTAAGCCATTGCATTGGGTCTGCTTTGAGGCTGGGAATAATGATTCCGTGTGAGATTGACAACAACTTTCTTCTACCAGTTAAGATGTGCTAGCAAGGAGGAGAACATTGGTGCTTGGCAGAAAATAGTACTCCTCTCAGCCCCCAATTATTAAAAATGGGTCTCAATTTGAAGCATGAGGGTTTTATGTTCCCTTTTAAACCCTTGCCTGGCTTAAAACTGCATATTCTTTATCTTTATTCATGTCTAAGCTCTTTTTAAAAATCCTCCTACGTGTCTTCAACAATATCTTGGAATAATGAGTCTAATTATGAAATATTTTTTCTCTCAAAGCTTTTTTTAAAAAAAAATCAAGAAAAGTTTAAAAGTTACAGCCCAACCCCACAATACCTCTGCAGCAAGAGCTCCAAACTCTGCTCTGAGCTGGGTGGTGCGTGATCAGCATCGTCCCCTCAGCACCAGCAGGGCCTTTACAGGAACCAAGGACAGAAAAACTTGAATAAAATCAGCCAGTCGCATTACCTGTGCTACAGGTGCACAGCAGTGCGGGTTCACCATTCCTGGAGATGTGTGCTGAAATGACCACGGCTTGTGTGGCAGGTGTGTGATTGCAGCAAATGAGCATATTGTAATTTTCCCAGCTTCTCAAGTCAGGCAACGGTGTAGGGTTTATCAGCAGGCACCATATCACCAGCATGTCTTCCAAATTACAATGTTCCAGCCTGCCTTATTTAAGCCAAGGAGAGGAGAACTTGTTCTTCTTGCAGCTTTCTCCATCAGCTAGCCTCTTCATCACTGAAATAATGTACCTAGCTCTGAATTTGTCTTCCTCAACTTTACTGTAGATATCAACCTTTTGGGGTAAGGAGAGACTCAGCACCTCCAATATTCCTGGAGGCTTTTCCCCTTTCTGCACCTCTGGGACCACAGACTGCCCTCCCCAAGCAAGGGGGAGAGGATCACAGTAGTTTGGGGTGCAAAAAGGGGATGGGAGAGGACGTGGAGCTGTTCAGAGGGGTCAGGACAGGGAGCTGGACTCAGGCTGGGTGTTTTTTTCTTGGGAGAGAGTCAGGAGCTACGACAGCAGCTGGGACTGGCTCCATCGCCCTGGACCACAGGTTGTGATTTCCACCCTGGGGACAGCAAATGCCATTTCTGCCTTTATCTCTTGGTGAAATGATGCAGAACAAAGCAGCAGCAGCTCAAGCTTGATGTCATCTCTTCCCACCTGACCCAGGCCCTCTATTAGGGCACACGCTTTTTTATTTGTAATGACCCTCTCAATTTCTTTCCAATCTACCTGCAGTGATGGGAGTGGGTCCCAAAATCCATCATTCCCTCTGCTTTAATTATAGAGATGAGGAGGGGCTGGAAAACCTCACGCAATCATCCTGTCTAGGTCTGGAGCTTGAACCGAAGCTCGCAGCCCTCTCCCCCTGCTCCTGCACAGTGGGATGCTGTGAAGCCCAGCGCCGCCGGTAGTGCCTAACAAGCAGAAATCGGCCGTGCTGCAGGCAGCGTTGTGTGGCGAGGGTTTTATGTAACGTGGGAGAATAGGGGAGCCCAGTGTCTGAGGAGGGAAAATTGCTTATTCCATAATGACTGTTCCGCTGCCTAGTACAGAGTGGAATAATTAGGGTTTCTTTTCTCTTTAATTAGAAAATGGCAAACATAGATTAATCAATTACAAATGCCTCTTTATACTGCAGTACACTGCAATTAACATTACTTAAACGTGTTAACAAAGTAGGAGGCCTGTATTTGTAAAGCAACTTCTTACTGCTTTTTCTTTCCCCAGTTTCCCGGCTTGCAACATGTCTGAACCTTTTCCGTTTTCCCTTTCTGCTCTTGCCCCTGTTCCTCCTGCAGAGATTTAAGTCCTAGATGAGATTTTTCAACCATTATATACTGCATAGTGGTAGCGAAACTACTCTTTCAAAAAAAAAAAACAAAAAAAAAACTTTTGGCTGGGCTCAGAGGGCTGGAGGAATTAACCCGAGGGAAGAAGCGGAGTCGGCATATTCACTGGGGTCGCACACTACAATAGCGGAGTAAAAATCCAGGAAATACAATAACTTGATTCATTGCTTGTTTCTCCTGCCGCTGCCAAAAGCGTGATTAAGTCACAAAGAGTTCGATTAGGGACACTTAGCAACAAAACCCCAGCTCCATTGACATGGTCTATTTTCAGAGTACGTCTAGTGCTTGTGCTCGCCACGACGGCCTCGTCCCCGGCCGGCGTTTCGTAGCCTCCACCACCGAACAAAAGTCGCGGAGGACGGAGCAGGATGAGAGCGACGGGAGGGCTGGGGAGAGGAAGAGGCTCGCATTCAAGGCACAAAGCCCGAAGGAGGAGCAGCAGCTCGGGACGGAAGGCAGCGGGGTCTGGTGGCCAGCCTCTTCTTGGCCTCTGCCTCGCAAGCGGAGGCCGTGTCCTGCGCCCGGCCGCTCACCTGGGGCTGAGGCTGGGTGAAGGCTGGGAGAAGCGCCCGTGTCTCCATGCATTGCTGCCATCTATTGGGAGGAAGTGGCTCGCTCTCGCCCTGATTCCCCCGCCGAGCTGTGTTTTGGGACCAGCATGGGATGGCCAGCCCCAGCTGCGGTGAGCGTGTAGGTATTACTGTGCCGCGGCCGCCCTGCGTGGGACCTCCAAGCCTGTGGTGCTTTAGGACGTGTCCCTTCTGCTCATGCTGCTCTGTTTCTATCTATGAGCAGTGAGATAGCCCCAAAACGCCCTTCTGGGCTCCCAAATGTTGCCTTGGGCTCAGGCAGCATGACATTGCTTTGTAATTCTCAGTTTTGTGGCAGAACAGTGGTTTTATGCTGAAATCCATGCAGTGATTGTAGCAAGTATTGGATCTACAGAAAGCCTTCGGAAACAAGGATACTTCAATTTGGATGCTCCGAAAAGTCTGGTCCTTGCACTGGTTCTGCTCTTTTGGATGAATTTTGGAGGTGGGGGAAGCGTGAGGTGAATGGAAAGGACAAACCTGTGGCCTCTGGGGAGGGAGAGCTGCGTGTGGACGTGGTTTACAGCTACAGCAGGCGGCTATCAGGTTTCTGTAGGTGGCTGCCTGCTCCTTTCTTCTCTGCTGTAATTTAAAGACACTTAGCACCTTGGATCGGCCCCAAGATGAAATAGGTAGAGCAGGGGACAGTATCGCTCACACGTTCATCACAACATGAAGCTAATGGAAAAACAGGTTTTGCTGTTAGGTCACGTCTTTGTCTGGGTGAAGAATAAGGCACAGCTCAGTGCTTTCCGCCCTGCCTGGTGGGTGTGATGCAGCGTGTCGTTTTGTCTTGCTGTGAGCCCTCCAGCTCAGGTAGGAAGGGGTGTTTATGGTGAACCAAACCTGAGCATCCCCATCTTGCCATGAGCATCCCCATCCTCTGAGAGGCAGCCCCCAGCCACCCCCCTTAGGCTGGCAACAGGTTGTCCCCTCTCGTACTGCTCTTGGTGATGGCTGGTTGCAAGATGCTGTCGTTTAGGGGGTGATGGGCACCGCATCAAATGAAACAGATGCTCCTTCCCAGCAAAATCTCTCAGGGACTAGCCAAATATAGCAGCAGCGTTCTGCTCTCTTGCAAAGCAGCTCCATTCAAATTCACAGCTGGTGTGTTTCTACCTCCCATGTCGCCACGCAGCCCCTCCGAGCCCCTCTCGCTTCTGCATGGAGGAGATGCACTCAGGTTGCTGCTGTGCCAGCATCCAGGGACTGGAGAGCTCAGCTCCAGCCCAAATTTGTCAAAGGGGAGAGGGCAACGTGTAGCGTGGTGTGTCTGCATCGCTTGGCTCCATTAAGAAGCATCGCATAAAGCAGAAATCATTTCTTGGAGAGCTTGTTGTACCCCACCTGTGTTTTGTCCTTTGTTGGCACGTTTCCGTAAGACCTGAGATAAAAACGAAGAGGGCTTTTATGTTTTGTTTCAAAAACTTCTAGAACTGATTAGGTGAAAAAGGCTCTGGCTTTAATGAGCTACACATGCACTGCTCGGTGGCCTGCCTGCCAAAATCTGCCCTACCCAAGAGGGAGGACACGTGCAGAGAGACCTTTCACGATGCGAGCATCGTCCAGAGAAGGACCTGGACTCTCCAGAGCCTAAAGGCTGGTGGAAATCAGGATCTGCTGTGCTGTGAGCCTGGCCCTTGGGAAGCAGTTGGTTTGCACCCGATGATGAAGCTAAGCATGCACCAAACTACCTGCTGAGCTGGGCTCCAAAGAAAGGATCCCAGTTGGATTCCCATAGTTTTTGTCTCTCTTTTTTTTTTTTTTTTTTTTTTTAAATGAGCTAATATGTGCTAAGTTTGAGATGAGGCTGATTAGGGTGCTCGCTATCAAGTATGTGGTTTCAATTTGGGATGTTGCTGGCCATCCTCCCGGGAACGATGCTTTGAACTGAAGCAGCGGCATGTGGCTTACCACAGCTCTGCTGACACAAGAGTCGCTGAGCCTTTGAGAGCAGAGGCAGGGAGCAGAGCTGCCTCCCTGCTCCTTTCATGCCGTTATGTTGTGCGGAAGCTGGGACCACAGAAACGCTCTGGGTGGGAGGCTGAAGTGCTGCCTCCCCTCCCAGCTATCGGCTGGCTCGGAACAAAAGCGCGTGTGGGAGGGGTTGCATCGTATATGCTCGAGGATGCAAAGGCAAACAGCTTTGTTATAATGTCACCGAAGATGATTTTGGAATTGATAAGGGCGAAGCAGCTGGGGCTTCCAGAGCAATAAGCAGCACTGTCAGGAGGGCGAGGGGGGAAGGAGAGGAGAAGTTGGGATGCCGGAGCGATGTTCCTGTGCTGGCAGAAAGAGGGATGTGGTGGTGAAATAGGGGAGCGGTGGGGATTTGAGGTTCTGGTCATGCCTCTAGGAAGGGATTTTCATCTACAGGTGATCATTCAAGGAGCAAGATGCCTCAGACCTCATCAAGTTCTGGTTATCTCTGTCCATCAGTTTTTCCCTCTGTAAAAAATGGGCAGAAGGTTCCCCTTGAACAAAGTTTATGAACCTTCACAAATTAAATACACTCAACGGTGCTGGGGGGAGAAGAGACACTGTCCTTTTTATTTCTTGTGTTCATGTTTTGCACTCTGTGGTTAAAATGAACTCGTCAGTTTGGCTTGTATTTATTCTCTTAGAAATAAAAAGGCAAACCGAATCAGCACGTGAATGTAAATAGGGCAAAATCAAATTTTATTGCATGTCCAACAGCACCATGTGCTTACCATATCACATAGCTTATGTATGTGTATTTCTCAAAAGCTGCTGTCCATCGTAGTGTTCATTTGTGTAATAACGTAGTTGGAAGTGAGTTATGCTTGGAGAGATTAACTTTGTAGTGATGAGTGCTTCCAATTTCCTGGAAACATGTTCGGTGCAGTAACTCCTGGTTAGGCCTCTTTTTTTTTTTTTTTTTTTTTTTTTAAATAAAAGAAGAAAAAAAAAAAGAAGCCGTTGCAGATAAAATCTCTTGAAGATGCATTTTAAACCTCTGATGTATGAGAAAGGCTGGATCTGACCAACATAAGCTGGGAAATGACGATTGTTTTTTCTGAGCAAGGGCACAGAGGCACTTCGTTGCAGGCATGTTGAACTAAAAATCTGTATGTTTCTTAAGCAGGAATCATTTACTGAAGAAATAACTTGCAACTAACAAACATAAATAGACTCGCACATAGCTTGAGTTCCAGCTTTGTCTTCTTTGTTTACCAGGAATTTGTCAGACAACTGTCTAGGGCTCTAATATAACCCATAGAGACTTCAGGCAGCTACATAATATATTGCAAGAAAAACTTTATGCAAGGCATCTCTTGCCCAGAAATTCACAGCCTGTTCTCGTGCCTCTTGTTTCTACCCGTAACTGTGCTGGAAAACTCACCTTGTTTAACAGATGACAAAACTTTTTGTGTTAAATGCTTTCTGATACTGAATAGGTCGCTCAGAGGATACCTGATGGAGCTCTGGCCGTGCGCTGTCCTGTGCTGTCACCTATTTTCTTCCCCTAAAAATGTGCAGGGTGTGCAGGGAGTACAGCTCCCCTGCATGGCGGTGTCTTGGTGAGTGTAAGCGAGCAGATTTTGTGATATTTAATTCTGCCGAGGACACCTGTGCTCAGCCTGTGCCAGGTCCCGTGGTATCCAGAGGTGTTAAGATGTGTTTTACAGCCGCCGGGCTGCAGCACCCGCTCCACCCACCCAAAAATGATCAATTTTGCTACGACGAGAAGCTTTCTACCATGCAGGTAAAGACCCTGCAGATGAATTTGGGAAGGGAGCAGGGTTGCCTGGATGCCAGGGCTGCTACTGCCTTTGCAGGGAGAAAAGTGCTTAAAAAAAAAAAAAATGTGGCTCTATTCAGCCTTTTTAATGAGGAAGCTGAGGCTGAGCGGCTGCAGGGGGGATGGGAAGGCAAGCACAAGTCTGGCAAATCCTTTGAACAGTTTGGACCAGCGACTGAAATGTATTTAACTGTTAGATATGAAACTCCAGCCTTCCTTCCCCCTCCCTGCCCCCCTTTTCAATTAACAGTTGGTCCCCAGGCTAACAGCCTGCTGATTCACTCACAGCGGCCATACAGCTGATGCTTCATAAAGTCTCTGTGTTAATCTAATCCCTAAATAGCACTGGTCTCCATCACAGCCACGGCGGCGATTTCAGTTCCAAATTGTAATTTTATTCTCGTAGCCTCTGAAAAAAAAAGAAAAAAAAAAAAAAGTCAATAGGTTCCTGGAGGCGTTGCCTGCCCGTCGGACAGCTCGGATGGAAAAGGGCTATTGTAAACCCAATTTAACATGCCCTTCGGTATGGACAGGGCATGACCCAAAGCCTGCTGAAGTCAGGGAGGCTTTCCGAGAGCTTGGAGTGGGCTTTCGGAGCAGGGCTGTCGCAGGCTATTCTCAGTTTCTGTCTATATATTTAGATGGGATTCTGTGCCTGTATTAGGGCCTTCCACTGCTTCTCATAACCAGAGTAGCTGAGCAACTCTGCATTCTTTGCATCCTTGCCCAAATTTGCACTTTTATTCCCGGAAGCCACGCTGAAGTGCAGAGCTGGTGTGAAGGGAATGAGTTTGCAGATTTTGCTGTGTGAGCTGGCTGCCTGGTGGCATTGTACACTAAAATAACCAAAACTCCAGGCTATTTTTAGAACTAGAGCATTCTCAAAAGCTTCCTGCCTTGATTTTTTTTTTCCCCTATTGTTCACTACTTTGGGCTACACTGTTGCTCCAGTAGCCCCAAAAGCATAATTGCCCCAAAGAAGTGATTTTTGGTTTCTGTGACATGGACTTGAGTATGACATCGGTGCACCCACCCCTCTAGTTGTCTGTGAAGGGCTATTAACAGGTTGGTCTTCACCCTGGAGCTTTGGGATGTCTTTGCTACCCTTGATTCAGGCATGGTGAGTATTTCAAAGTGAGACCACAATTCTTGCCTGTGATTTCTGGAAAAGATTTAAGCATTTTTCCCTTATTACTCCATGCTCCTTTTTCTCATATGAAAGCCATGTGGTAATTCAGAGGCTTCAGCATAGCTCTGAAATCCCTCAAAATAATACCTGCAAATACCTGTCAGCCAGCATAAGTTCTCCATAAGGAGAGACAATCTCAGCTGAGAAAGCAGGAGCTTTCTGGTATAAAATTGCTTAAAGCTTTTCAAAGATTTGGCAAACAATTCGGATTAGGTGCTCAGTAGCTATCCAGGGGTCACCATCATCTTATAGACCCCTTGGTAGCTTCCCAGCTAGAGCAATGTGCAACATCAGAGCTTTCACAGAGCTGCCACCAGCTGGGAAGTATGATTACTCTGGTGAAGGACAGGGTGTATTTGGGGAAGAATGGTACTTTCCAGATAAATTGGCCAAAAGGTGGAAGAATGAGGATAAAACTGGTAAAATCTATCCGCTCATTCAGCCCGCCCTTCTGAATAGCACAGGTTGGCTTCCACTTTTCTCAGGCTTTGTCCAGCCATGTCTTAAATATCACAAGAGACCAAGCTTCGGATTACTGGTGTATCATGTCCGGCCAGGTCTTAAATATTTAGATCTCAGTGAGTGGCTGGATGCTGCCATGGTGCACGCGGGGCCTGCAGACACCCACCCAGGTCCCTTAAGTGGGAAGGCAGCTGGCAGGAAGCGGGCCCCTTCCTCAGGGTACAAATAAGTATTTCCTTGAGCACAGGGATTAACAAAGCCTGGTTTCCCACAGATTTGTGTCTTGTGGGCAATTGTTAATTGCGATTGAAGCTTTTCCCACAACTGGGGCATTTGACATCTCCCTTCTCTCCCTTCCCCCTTCTTCCCCCTGGAGTCTCTGGTATCCAGTGTGGGGTGCTCAGATGCTGTAGGATTTGAGTGGAGGGGGTTTTTAGGGTTGTCTTCTAACAACTGTCCTTGCTAGCAAGTTATTTTTCACAAAGCTGGGGTGATGGGGAACTCTGAGGCATTTATGCCTCCATCAGACGCAGCTGAAGGTGCCCAGAGAATTAAAATGATCAGAAATGTGCTCACGCCTATGCATATGCAGTGCGTTTGTGGAAATGTCACCTTGTTAAATCAGGCTAAAATTACCAAGGATGGATTTGAAAATCACAGCAGGCTTCATAAATTCCATTGTTTTTTTTAATTAAGTTAATGGGTTTGGGATTTTTTTTGGAGGGTTGGTTATTTTGGGAGGGGGGGGAGGAGAGGGGGCTTTTTGTTTTACGTAGAGCCCAGTCTTGAAGTTTTGAATGAAAAGCATGCAAGATTAAATTCTGCTAATATTGAAATGAGGATTGTGGCCATTATTATCCTATCCTGGCTCATTTAGTACAGGCAGAGCAGGACCCAAATCCTGATTTTTTTTGTTCTGTGTTCTAGCTGAGACGTTAGCTGCTTGATATCCACCATCCACTTGTGGATCAGGCCTTATAAGTGCCTGTATCAGTTTCCCAACACTTTCAAGGGGATAAAAGAACTCCTTTGTTCTGTTTAGAATTAAAACTCTCAGCTTAGACAGTGGAGTTTCCCAGAAAAAAAAAATGCCTTTAGGTGTTTGTGATTGACAAAGCTGCTGTTCCGTGCTGGCAGATGTCAACCAGGAATCCCTGGCCAAATCTTTCAATGTGCTGGCTGGAGCAAATTCCCACTTCGTATGAGGCCTGTACGATGCATATTCTTAGGGCTGAACACCAGATAAGCGACAATTAGAAAAGACAATCAATTTGTGGCTGCTCTGGTTTTAGTTTCCATCTGATGCAACTGCAATCTGGAAGATGAATCTCAATTTAGGACTACAAAGGGATTGTTCTCTCAGAAGATAACGTGCTGCCGTCCAGGCTGTTATCTCCCGTGCAAATTGATTGTCCCGTTTAGTGATGTCTCTGCTTTCCCATAGCTGGTTTGGAAGGAGCTGCTGAAAAATTGGGGCCATAGGTGTTGGGATTGTGACTGAGAAAGGACCGTTCACAATCCCTTAAAATCCCACCTCTTCTCTCTCCGCCTTTTCACGCACCCTAAATTTCACCTGTTTGCCCTGGCATTGAGTTTTGTGGGGGAGATGGGGATGTTTGAAGCTCTGTCCTGGAAAATCCTCCACCCTCTCCCTTGTGATGAATGGTATGAAAAGGGCAAAAGCCTGTTTTAAAAGCACGGAGCTGCGACCTCTCCTGCATCACTGCGTGCCCCGTTAGGAACTGGGTGGAGGTGAAATTTCCCATGGCCTCCTCCCAGTGAGGGGACAGCCTCAGATCAGCTTTTCCATTGTCACCCCCCTTAGTGTCCTTTATCCTTTTCCCTTTCATTCAGTCTGCTCCCCAGATTGTGGTCTCTTTTAAGACACTTATGTCCCCAGACCTCCCTCCGCTAGCTGCTTTGCTAGCACCTTCTCCAGTCTCTAATCCTAATAAAGGGGCCAAAACAGGTTCTCTGACTAAGCTAAAAAATCAGGTTCTTCGCTGTTCTGCTGCTTACTGCGCTAGCGAGAAAGCTCGGAGCAGCTGTCAGATATTTATGCAAGCCCTTTTCCTCTTCTATTTTAAGTTCAGTTTTGATCAAAAAAGAGGATGGGGGAGAGAAGAAAAAAAAAAAAAAAAAAAAGGAATCAGCTTGGAAGCCACAATACATTATTCAGAGCTCCCTGCTTCTTTTTCCTGCTCGCTGGCAGGAGGTGTGAGCGGCAGGGACAACGCTGCTCGCGCCGTACCTGCTGGAGGAGGTGGCAGGCAAGGGGCTGGAGATGCTGACTTGTTTCTTGACACTACCCAGCCCTTCTCGCCGCCCAAAGTGTGCTGCTGAGTTCATCTGCGTCTCCCCTGGAGGCCAACCCGCAGCGAACTTCAGCCAGACAACACACGCGACTCCTCGCAGCCCTACTCGTTCAGCAACGTGCAGGGTTTAACATCCAAAGCAGCAGATGGGGAGGAGAGCACGCGCCGCGGAGGGCGGCAGGCAGAGCAGGGTTGGGAACAAACTGTTCGAGGCCTGTTGCTGCTTGGATTTAACCTCCTGGCTGAACTGGAAGTCATGCTACGCTCCGGATGCTGCTGGGGTTTTGCATGGCGAGCGGGACTTGGTAGGCAAAGCAGCCCAGCTCATCTCCATGCGGGGTTGGGAGCAAAGAGGAGGATGGTGCTGCCTTGCCCTCGAGTTAGCACAACAAAAATTAAGTGATAAAGCTCCCAAGGGCAACGAAACGCAGTCATTGTGCTTGAATTCTCGGTTGGTGAGGGTATGGGGGATGTCTCTCTTTCCAAGACCATCGCTGAGCTGGGTGTTTCTACCAGAAGCCCTACAAGGAGCACAAGGATCTGTACTGAGGATGTGGAACCTCAGGGAAGACAAGGAAAACTCTCCTGGCTTCCACCTGGGACCAGGACAAGGAGCATCCAGGGGTCTGAGCTTCGACTAGCCCCAGATCCTGGAGGCACAGTGATTCCAAGGGACCTCTGCAGCCCTGAGCTTGCATCGGCTGCAAGTCAGCCTCTGGCATGGGCTCCAGAGCCGTAATCCCCATGGGAGCTTTCCCATTTGCTCCTATATGTTTTGAATTACGCTCTCCTCACTCAGCTCCTCTTATTTAACAAGACACTGTGTTATTTAGGGCTTGGCAATTAATAGTTTTTCCATGAGAATAATTTTTCTAGCTTCTGAAAATCACGGGGAAAGAATGATTCCCATGTTAAATGTTCTTGTCAGTAGAGTAACCAGAATGTTTAATATACTAACTTTAGGATCTGTAACTTGTTACGGTAATAAAAAGAAAAAATACAAAATGACACTCTTGCAAAACAAATTCCAGTAACTATTGGCTAGAAAAGTTTCAAGAGACTTTCTCAAGAGTAAAGTGAGAATGCTGCCATGTCATTCCCTTTATTTCTTTAACAAAAAAAAAAAAAAAAAAAAAAAAAAAAAAGCTGTTGTGCAAATTGAAACGTATATTGCTGGCAGATTCCTGCCTGCCTTATTTCACACCTAGTGCTGAGGACACCCTGCGAGAGGCTGAGCAGGGAATGCTCTTGCCTGCCTGTAAGCAGGGGAAAGATCTTCACAAGGATCCTTCCACAGCACACACGAGAGAAAGAAGAAAAAAAAAAAAAAAAAAAAAAAAAAAGCAAATTCATGATTCATGAAGGCTCTGGCCATAGATCTTGCAAAGAAATGCTTGGCAGCTTTAGAGAATAGCTGGGTTTATTTTAACCTTTAAGAATGACACCAATTTCACAGCTGTTAATGCTATGTGGCTCCTACGCTTTCCAATGCAAATTGCACATGAAGGGCTAATGCATTTTGATGAAGGGGGGGGGGGGAGGCAGAATCTCCATATTAATGTGCCGATATCTTTGTTCTGAAGTGTTTAATTTTATGCTTTAATGAGAGATCCTCTTTCTGGTTAAGGCAAGCCTTTGCAAGAAGCTATTTGGATATTTGCTGGTGTCATCAGGCTCTGGAGCAGGGGGAGGGAAATACTGGCGGCAAGGCTGGGGGGTTGACTCCATGGCAGGCTGGGAGTCCCATGGAGAGCATCCCCAAATTAAGGTCTTGCCCGGAGCCCCTCACTATCAAAATTGGGATTAACACTTGCTGGGGTCAAAAGAACTTTGGGTTTTGGCTCACCCTCCTGCTGAGCTGCTGGCTGTGGGGGGAAGTAGATGTGATGGGTGTCCGACCACTCCAAAATTTGGGGTTTTCCCCCCTCCCTTCCACTGTGCCAGCATCTCTTGAGCTCTGGTTGCTCTGACTTGAGGTGAGCAGCTCTGCTGCTGTGTGCAAAACCTGGCTCTCCGTCTCCATTTGCATCCTCCAAACCCCATTACTCATCTGCATGAGGTGGGGTAACCTGCCAAAGCGTATCGCCACGTGTAAATGCAACTTCCTCGCCTCCGTGGGCCACGTCCCACTTCTGTAACTCCTCTTGGGTAGCTTTAGGGCTTGGACCGGGACTAGCACATCTACCTGCTGGCTGGGAGGATTAAAATAACCCTGGCTCTGAGTTCCAGGTACAAATCCAGTCCAAGCCGGTGATAATCGGTGGTTGGTTAGAGCGGAGTAAAGCTGTCAGCCTGCCACAGCAAAGCCTTCAAAGGGCTGGTTTTACCTTCCACAGAGGGGTTTTTTTTCACCGAGAAGACCGGGGCAAGGCACCACAAATTGAGTGCTGAAAGTTCTTTATGTCTCCGGTACGTGATGCACATTTGGGCTTAATCAAAATCCCATTGAAGCAGGCAGTCAGGATTTAGAGCACGGGATTACAAGTAATGCCGGGTTATTATTAATAATCGCTTTTCGTCATGCGTTGCATTTACAAGATACGGAACAAGCCTAGCAGAAATACACTAAAATACTTAATGCTTTTATTAAAAAAAAAAAAAAATCAAATTGTGCAAAGTGAATAAATCATGTAGTGCAGTAACATGAGAAGACCTTTAACTTGGTCTCATTTATGTCTGCAATTAACTCGAAGGCAGCAGAAGACAATAGCTGCAGCCTTGTGTTGGGCATTAAACAATCGCACCTTAAACAAACAGCGGTCACGACACAATTAAGCCTATCCTGACTTTTTGCATATAAACCGGAGGTATTAAATCCCTTTGTTTAATAGGAAAATTTTGAGCAAGGTTTTTTGTTGGTTTTTTTTTTGTTCTTCTCATTGCCAGGTTTGTGGAGCGAAGGCCAAAGCCTGGAGACGGCTCCAAGTGGCTTTGTTGGGGCAGACACCCAGGTAACTCAAATTGGATCCTGCCTCTTGGAACAAGTTCTGACATCACTTACTTCGGTGCAGCCGGGGTTATTCATTTGGGCTAAGCAAATTAAAAGGTTCTGCTTAGCCTCTCCCTTGCTTTGCTTTTATACTGTCAGTGTAATTGAAGCTACTCCTGGTTTATAACCCCACGCCGGGGAATATCGCATCCAGACAGCGTGTGGTGACGCATCGGAATAATGGCGAATATTGAATTCGGCGGTTATACTAATGTGCACCTGCTGAGGAGCTGGTCCAGCGGGATGTGCACGGGTGGCTGGCGAGCCGTCAAGGCCTCGAGACGGCACGGGTTTCATCCTCGGAAGGCGCTTGGTACATCCCATGCGGTTCGGCGCTCTGCCCCGTGCCGGCCGCGGTCTCGTCTCCGCACGAAGCTCCAAATTGCGGCTCCCTGCATCCAGCCCTGGTGCTCCTTGGCCGAGCCAGCTGCAGCGAGCCGCGAGGAAAGGGTGGGGTGGCTGCGTACGTGTGTGCCAAAGTGTCGGCAAGCCTTTGCCGGGGAGGAGCAGACGTGCGGGGACGACGCGGCGGAGCGTGGCTAACACCCGAGGTGACGCCGTCGCTCACGTCCCTCCGGAGTGCAGCGGATGGAGGGGGTCCCGTGCCGGGGACAGGGGGGGGGGGACAGGGGTTGAGTTACACAATGGCAAACAGGGGGGGCCCTGCCCTGCCAGCAGCTTCCAGGCAGGGAGCAGCTGAGCACGGAGAGGGAGGGTTATTGACTTTGGGTTCCCCTCCTTTATTTCCCTGCTTCACTTCCTCCTCTCTCCCCCCTCTATTTCTTCGCGAGGTTGGGCGAAAATCTTAACACCTTGGGAATAGGCTTGCAGAGGCACAATGGTGTGTGCTGTTCAGTTTAATAGGAGCCCTTGAATGGAAACAGCGAGAAGAGGCTGGTTCACTCAGGGCTAGCAGTGCCTTTTTTTCTTTTAGTCTTTTTTTTTTTTTTTCCCTTTACATGTATCAGCCGGAAAACAAAGGTTTGGGACAGAAACCCTTCTACTTCAGGGCAGCATTTAACCTGACAAGGAGGCTAAGGAGAAAATCCCTCCAGCAGGTTATGCTGAACCTTTAGCAATGAATAGTAGGACCTGCTTTTATTTTATTATTTTATTTTATTTTATTTTATTTTATTTTATTTTATTTTATTTTATTTTATTTTATTTTATTTTATTTTATTTTATTTTATTTTATTTTATTTATCTGGGGGCTTTTTTTCTCTCCTGGTGATATCTCACGGGTCCAGGCCAGCTCTTAACTGAGAACAGGAGGAATGAAGATTTTTAGGGAACATCTTATTCCATAGTGGGTATTCTTCTTGTGCCCCTAGACCTTCTAGCAAGAGTCCTGGAGATGCGACCCTGGAGTAAGAAAACCATCAGTATTTGAGGAGTTTTAGGACTCCTGGGCTGGTTGTTTCTTCTTCCCTTAAAAGCCTGAGTGCAAGAGAGAAGCCAAGCCCCTCTGTCATCACACGGTGAGAGCAGAATGGGAGTTACAGAGGGATTTTTCAGTACTTGTTGCCTTCAATATACAAAATAGCTAATGCAAATACACTCCGGTACAAAAGGACACAAATACCTCGCCTGTAAATGTGCTGGTACAAGTCCGCCGCCAAATTTGACAGCAGCTCCGTGTGGGTTCTCTGCTCTCAAATTCATTTTCCAAATTTCTGAAAGCAGTAATAAAGGTGCTGCCTTCCCGGGGGCTTTGTGGAGACTTGATAACGCTTTTTCTGATACTGTAATGTTTGCACGTGTCCTGAGCCAGTGTATCACACTGTGTGGTAGTGCCTGTTCCCATTACCGACCTGAGCCTCATCTTACAGTTAATCTTCTTTTATTGCAGTTCACAATCAGAACTGGTTGCTTTAAAAAAACCTACAGCAGGTACAAACACTCCAGCTACCATGCATGGCCCTAATAGAGTCAATCAGCCCTGGATTAATGCTAGGAGGAAGAACAGCAAATGTGCTGGAAGGATTTTGGTATCTATAGGAACTACTTGCTACCTTCTAATTTTTCCTTGCACTTGGACTCAGATCAGGATGTATACGTGCTCAGAGGGCCAGGACAACCTGTTTTGTTTTGCAAACGATTTCAGTTCAGATTGAAGCATTCAGAAAGACAAGTAGGAATGTTCACCTTGGGGGGGAAGGGGTGGAGGATTTGGGCTTTGAGTTTGAAATTCAATTTTGTGGAAAATGCAATGCTTCCACTCCAAACAGGACTTAGATAGAATGGTGATTCATCCCCCATTGAAGTCAATGCCAGAGTTGCTTTTGATTTAATCAGAATCAAACCCTATGGGATTATTCTCACTTGCAAACTGGACTGGTCCTATTAAGTAGAGAAACCACAGTGCTTTTGCAGGGCTGTTTTTTTTTTTTTCTTCTTCTTCTTTTTTTTTATTTAATTAAATTGGCTCAGTGTCACAAAACTGAGACGAAACCCGAAACCCTTCTGTTTCAGTGCTTTTTGAGTGTTCTTGGAACATCTGGCACAGCTGTTATTTTGACCCCAAGGCATGAGTACAACCTCGCTCCTGCTCCTATTCCAATTGAAGCTGACACCAAATATGCCAACACGGACAGGGCTGCACAGCCCAAACTGAGCTGTCAGCTCCCTCTCAGAAGAAATCACAGCTCAGGGATGGGGCAAGAAACCAGAGCAGTCCCGTTGTCACGGTCAGAGCTGTCAAACCTAGGCAAAAAAAGGACAGGAACGAGGTAAAGCAGCGGGCACTGCTTCTGCAGCCCTGCTAAGGAAGAGGCTACTTCTGTTTTTCTTTAAATTGCTTCCTTATTGACTTTTAAAATTAGCCACCCATAAAGCTGAATGAATGCCCACGAGATGAGGGGTTTTTTGCGCTTCCACTTAATGCAGATTTGTAGAATCGGCTCATCCGAGCCAAACACAACTTGTGTCCACGGATGTATTTATGAATCTGCTTGGGCTGTGTTTCCTTGCCTGGCACCACGGAGATGAGAGTCTTTTTTTCTCCAACAGAAAAGATCGTGGGGATGGCTGAGTGAGAACCAAGCACACTCAAGATGCAGAAGAAGCCATCTCATCCCCGATCAGTAATATTTGATGCCTAAATCCCTTGACTTATCCTAAGCTGCAGGAATTTGTAACTTTTTTTTTTTTGTCTGTAAATCTTCTTTCTCTGTGCACCTTCCCAATTTCATTTCAGCTCTAAGCCTTAATACCACTGCTTATACTTTCATCCCTTAAATACTCAGAGCCTTAAATTGTCTCTGCTATACAGGATAATCAGTTCTGTAGTGTGTTAATCCTCATTATGTGCCTATTAAAATAAGGACTAAATCAGGCATTAGGGTGCCTCCTCCCGTTATGAAATCTAAAAAAACAGAATTGAGCTGGAGGGGGGGAGAGGAAAACCACCAAACACCTAAAAATTCTTCCTCGAGCTTCACTCCGGAGCAGTAAGAGCAAGCCTGTGCTGAGGTCGGAGGTACGAACGCGTGATTTTATTACCATAATTGTGCAAGAGAGGGGAAGGCGAGGAATGCTGCGCGCGAGGAAGAAGGGTTTGGGGTATTTGCATGTGCCTACGTGAGGAGCAGTGTGTATGTGTGCGGGTTTGGGGCCGAGCACACGCTCTGGCAGGCGCTGGGTGATGCCTGCTGCCGGCACGCAGGCGGGGATGTCCTTTGGGGGCTGCGCTCAGGTGCGGGGCAGCGAGGCTGCAGTGAGCCCCCATCGGATGCACCGCCTGGAAAAACCCCTGCCAAGCAGCCGTAACCCTGGGATCACCGCTAACCAGATGGGAAAATATCCTTTCTTAAAAGGGCAGGTGATTTTTTTTTTTTTTATTATTATTATTATTATCATTTTGGGAGGGGGAAAGATTTAGGACTGCCCTGTCATTTCCTTGAGCTCAATTAACCGTAGGAAGTTCCCCCCCCCCCCCTCCTCTTTCCCTTTCCCACCGCCTCGCCGACGATTAACTTTTGGGCGATTGTTGTTTGGCAGGTACTTTTAATTGGCTGGAAAATATTCTTCCTGTGAAGTTGCAGTTTTCTGGGGCTTGAATGAGTCCAGTCTGCCATTGGCTCTGCCCAGCGCCTCGCGATTGGCTCGGCAGCCCGCGGGGGACCGATAAGGGCGGCTATAAAAGCTATAAAAGCCCTCGGCGCTGCTCCTGGTCCCCAGCGAGCAGGAGCCAGAGGGGCCAAGCAGAGCGGGCGGTGGTCCCCAAGCAGGCGTACTCCTCTCGCTCTCCTTGGCAGCACATCCAGCTCCACGTCTTTGCTCAAGCCGAAGTGGAAGAGGAGACGCGCACGCACACACACACACACACACACATAGACCAAAAAAAAAAAAAGAAAAGCCAAAAAACCACACTTAGCGGAAACTTGTCAGAGAATGCTCCTAAAGTCTGGTTTGCTGCTGCTGCTGGTGATCAGTGCGTCCGCATCCTACGAAGCTGAGCAGAATGACTCTGTGAGCCCCAGGAAACCCAGGGTTGCAGCCCAGAACTCAGGTAACAGCCGGCAAAGAGGGCTTTGAGCCTCAGCCCCGATGTGTTCAACTGTCTCAGATATCTCTGCTGCTCATTTTTCCTTTTTCCTCCCCCCTCCCTCCTCCTTTTTTCTTTCTTCCTTTTTTTTTTTTTTCTTCCTTTTTTTTCTCTTATAAACTTAATGCCTGGTAGGAGCAAGTATTAATTTCAGGGACTGGTTCAGGAGGATATTGGTGCATAGCCAGAGAAGAAAGCTTCTTCTTTCAGGAGCTGGGTCAAGGAACCGGTGTGTGATCTGCTTGCAGGATGTAATCCATTCTCCCTCCTCCTCCCCCATCTCCTAAATGAGTTCCATGTACTTTTTACCCCCTCCTGCTTGCATGTATCTCTCTCTTCTCCCATGGCAATTATACTTTGGTGTTAAATTCCTTGCTTTTTAGGAAGTTGATAAAATCCGTGGAAATTTGACTGAACCATTGTTCTGCCAAACATCTGCCTATTCAAAGAAGGGGAGAGAGATACGCGACTTTGAAGAATGCAGTAACCTAGAAACTGTCCACTGCTAGCATTTATTTTCAAAAACTGATTGCTATCAGTTAGATGGTACCATAAAAATACGTTTGTGACATTTAGCAAACTTGCTTTTACAATAGATAAAAAAATTGCTGGCAAGTCAGCACTGGATGTCTCTACTTTGTGCACTATAGATGCTCAGATAAGTTGCACACATTGTCTTGAACAATGGGAATTAAAAATCTGTCTTCTAGTATACTGAAAAGATATTAGGTCTCTAATTTGGAGCTCATTAACAGATGTCTTATTTTAGATCTGCAAGGCTCTGCAGCATTATACTAGGGTGTTTGCTCAATTTCCTTTTGTATTTGGTTGCTATAGAAACATAGGGTCTCACTATTGCACTGTGCCTAAAACAATAAAAGCTTAATGCATACTAAGTCTGCTGAAAGCAAAGTTATAATTTGAACCTGTGGAAACATAATTATGGGAATGACTTGTGTGACGGTGAGGTTGTGAACTGGGGAGAGGATGATCTTACCAAATATTTCTCCCTTTAGGCATGTAAGGAAGAGCGGAGCACAAGGAGGGGTTAATTGGGTGATTTTTTTTTAAATTTTCTTCTCCGGAAAGATCCTAGTTATGAGATCTGTCTTTAGGCTACAACTTAGTTCTTAATAAGATGTGCTCTCTTCCACTGAATGCAAATCCTCACTTTTCCTACACCTAGGATCTTGATGGGAGACACCGGGTTAGCATTTCTTCCTAAAGAATGTCTCGTAACATGAGCTGCAAAAGTAATGAATATGCCTTGCACAGACACATAAGGGGACAGATGTTCAGCTTACCAAAAAAGGTTAATCCCTACTAACTTCAGGGCAACCGTGTGGCAATACTGCTGATTCATTGTTAAAATGCACACTATCTGCACGAAAAGAGATGGGATGACATGGATACCCTCCTGTTCAGACCAATGACTGCCTCAAAGGTGTTAATTATGCATGGTCATCTCCATTACCTTAACTTTCTCTGCCCAAATATCCCTTCTCTTTGGGAATTTTTTGACCTGTCTTGGCTATGCTTGCAAATTGCTGGGTACCACGCTGGTATTTAGCACCAAATTCCTTGTTCAGGTCCTTTGCAGTACTGACAATTAACACTCAAACTAAGATCTTATTCCTAGACGCTTTACGCTTTTTGGAACACCGCAAATATTTCCAATGCTAGTGAAAGCAGCGCTTCCATGCTGCAAGACCCGATGTCATGCCAGCTTGCTGGTAACCACCATCACTTCAGACTCATTTCCAAATGTGGTTTATGAGCCAGATGCTGCCGAGCTACCCTCACCTCCCTTCTGAGACCTCAGGGACAACCTCGCTGCCCGTTATTCCTCATGGGTCCATCCTCACTGCTTCTGCCTTCTCTAGAGGAGCTGTAGATGCACACGGTCAGGATTAGGTTAGGATGGACCTCTAAGTCTCCATCTAGCCAAAGACTATCAGGCATGACATTTCTTTTAGTCTACGTAGCTGATGGAAGGTGTTGGTAGTTGCATTTTCCATTCCTCGATTTCCCACTGATGTGCTGGTGCATGGTTTAGGTTCTTAGCTCACCTTGGCCGTGCCTTTTGCTCTTCAATCCCTCTCCCTCCAGCCCCGAGGAGCAGTAGGGCTACTGCTAAGCATGACTTGGCTTTCTGATGGAGAAAGGCTTCATCAGCCAGGCGTCGGGGAGCGATCCATGCGTAACCTTGTGCCTGTGCCTCTCTCTGCAGCCGAGGTGGTTCGCTGCCTGAACAGTGCCCTCCAGGTGGGCTGCGGCGCCTTCGCCTGCCTGGAGAACTCCACGTGCGACACGGATGGCATGTACGACATCTGCAAGTCCTTCCTGTACAGTGCTGCTAAATTTGACACTCAGGTACGGCGCGAGTATAAAGGGAACGGGAATAATCGTTAGAGCTCCCTTGCCGTGCCCCGGTTCAGCAAAGTGCTTTTACAAGTCCTGCGGCACCAAAGCACGTGCGTAAAGGCTTTGCTGAATGGACGCCTTAATTTCTCTGTCCTCACAGAGCTGGGCTCAGTGCAGGCTTAACCCTTCCTTTCTTACAGCCCTTCCTGCTGCCTGGCCACTCCTCTGAGCCATGATTTTGGGTTTTGGCCACAAACGCATCCTTCAGGGCTATTTTCTGCACTACATTTTCCACATACTGGATGCTATGTGTGAGGACTTGGCAGGGAGCGTTCTGTGGGGCGGAGAGCTAAGTTTCCTCTTCAGGAGGAAATATAAACGTTCTTCTAACAAAGTAAGTCTTCTGACTGTGTGACCTGGCACAGGGCTGGGATTTGAATTGGAAGTCTTTGGGCCTGGGAATGTGCGGCCAGATCAGCCTCTCTGGAGCTGCAGGCACTCACAGCAGGGTAAATAGGATAATATCAGCGGACTGCGGCTCTGCCAAAAGGCCCTTTTCCTTCGTACTTTCTTCCCCAAATGTGCAGACACCTTATTCCCTGCATGCTTGATCCCAAAGACAAACTTTAAAGCTCTTAGGGCATCTTAAGCTCTGGCGAGCCAGATGTGTTAAACCCCTGGTATGCAGCAAGTGGTCCAGCCACCTCGCAGAGGGCAGGATTGGCCCATCTCTGGTGCTGGCCCTCCTAGGGCTGCTCACACAAAGGCTTCCTGTGCTTAAATCTTTTGGGAACAAGAGCTGGCTGTTCTCAGTGGACCTCATGCATCCCAACTGAAGCTGCTGCATTTAGGGTCCAATTCCCCGCCGTGCTCCATAAGGGACCTCCAGGAGGTCTGTAATTGCAGCAAGGGTAATTAATAGCAACCAGCCACAGTGGAGTTATCTGTTATTACATCCCTTTCTATGAAATTTGTTGCAGTTTAAGGTTTCTCTCCTGTTTCCAGGGAAAAGCTTTTGTGAAAGAAAGCTTGAAATGCATCGCAAATGGGGTCACGTCCAAGGTGTTCCTCGCCATCCGGAGGTGCTCCACGTTCCAAAGAATGATCTCCGAAGTGCAAGAGGAGTGCTACAGCAAACTGGACATGTGCGGCATCGCAAAACGAAATCCTGAAGCAATCACGGAGGTCGTCCAGCTTCCAAATCAGTTCTCAAACCGGTACGTGGAGCTTTCCTCAGCTGAAACGCATCAAATGCACAAATGTGAAGCACAGGGAAGGAAACGAGAGGAACCGAGTTGACTAACTTCTTACAGGTCCTAATACAGCTTAGCCTAAGTAATCCTTTCTGCCTTTTCAAATCCTTGTTAAGTTTTACCAGCATTCTTCTGATTCTCTTTTTGGTAAATACACTTATAAACATCTCCAGGGGAGAATCGTAAAATTAACTGGACATACATCACTTCAAAGCCTGGAGATGGTTGAAATGTTAGTTCTTTGAGTTTGAATGCAGCGTAATGGTAAACAGAGCTTTTAAATACCAAGCCAGTTTGATTATATTGCCATATTGACCACTTAGGAGCTTCTCAACCTACTGCAGCTTCGTTCTCTTCTTCAGATTGGGGCCATCTTCTTGGGGTTTATGGCAAATGAGTGAGCCCTTGCCCTCAGAATTATTGAGGTAATACAGAGAATTAGAAAGGCTGAAAAGGAACCAGTGGATGGGCTCCTCTATAACCTTATTCTGCCATGATCCAGTAGATCATATTAATAGGGATAGTGTAGTGTTCTTCATGGCCTCTTTCAGGGTTGTTTTCACCCCTGTTCCTTCTTGATAGCAAAGGCTGCCTGCAGAAATGGGCACGTCACGCTGCTCCCTGGTGTTTTATCTGAGCACAGAACTGCCCTGTCCCCATCCTCCAAGGACAAGGGACAGAGAGAGGCTTCAGGGAGCTGCTGCAGTCTGCGCAGTCACGCTGCAAGGACAGGGATTTCTTCTTCTAAATCCTGGAACAATCAGTGCTGAGTCTTGTGATTGGGATAAAAGGGATCTTTTTGAACACTTTGAGTAAATACGCTCTAGAATCTGAGTGCAAACAGACCGAGCTGCAATTTAACACGTTGGCTGGCTGCGGTGAAGGCTGGAGCTCCTCTGGGGTGGCTGTTGGACCTAATAGAAAGCATCTTAATCCTACAGACCTATCCTACCCCAGGTAGGCCAGTGGTATAGAGATGCTGCATCTCCGACCAGCATAATTTCATTACAAAAACTCTCTTGTAGACTATTACATCCAGAAAATTATACTTGGAGGAAGGCAAATCCTGTAGACGAGGAGGGAATTAGTATGTAACTGAACTCTCCATCAAGTCAGGAGGTCAAATGTGGTTACTTCTCCCGCTGTCTTTCCCTTCTGCCCCCGAGCGATGCTGGGAGAGGATTGCTGGGTGTTTCCAGGCTGAAAGAGCAGCTGGGGTTCACGGCATGGGATGAACCAGCCCTTGGCAGGGCTGCAGGGGCGTTGGGGCGAACGTGTTTGGACAGCGGAGCCAGGAGGGCGCAGCGGGAGCTGCGGCGATGTCGCACGTGTTCGGGACGTTCCTCTCCGGAGGATCGAGCCCGAGCCAGAGCCGCTCTCTCCCGAGGCACAGGGAACTCCTCCCCCACAGCCGCCAACCCGCCTTGAAGCCAAAGGATATTATGACATGTTGAGTAACAAAAGCAGCAGGATTTCCCAGCTAATAGTTTACATTAAGGTCTCCTAAAGCATCCTGCTTTCCCAGCCCCTGTCCCAACATAGCCACAGAATAAGAATGTGCCACTTGGCCTGGGACACCGAGGGGAAGTAGTTAAAGGTCATAGCATCTTCCTGTGATTTAATCTCATGGCAGGAGCAGAGGAAAGCCTCGCTGCCTTTGCTCTCAGTCTGGCTACTGCAAGGCGTTATCGAGCTGTGAGGTTGAAGCTATGAAAGGCACCAGGCTCTGTTTTACAAAGGAGGTGCACGGAGGACGGTGGAGGGGATCTTTTCCTTGTGTCCTACCAGCCTGGGACTGGTTTAAACTGGGAGCATGGTTTGCACAGATGTATTCACCATCTGTGCGTGCCTCTGACCTTAACGCTGCCGTGCTCCCGTGTGCCAAAGCCTGGTCCTTTTGTACTTCGAGTGCAGCAGAAACTTTTAACCTCACCTGACCTCCCCTGACTGCTCCAAAGGCCGGAGCTGCGAGGTAGGAAAGGAGTTTGAATGCGAAGTCTCATTTCCCTCTTCCTTCCCCTCCTCCTCCTGCAGGTTATTCTCTTCTCTGCTCCGGTGGAAAAATGTCAGGGTGACCTTAAAGGCTTAAAATAAGCTCCCTGTTGTCCTTTCAGGCAGAAGTAGCCTGGCAAATATGGGACGGCCCCCCTCTTTTCCCAACTTTCTCTCCTTAGGGAGATGTTTGCTTGTACGGTGAGCTCCGTGCACGTGGGGCAGGGCAGGTCCTGCCTTGGCCCTGCGGAGGCTCAAGCAGGGCTGAGGAAAAAGATCAGCACGATTTCCTGGCTCCTTTCTGGAGCAAAGAGCCTGCACTCGAGGCTGCTGGAAGGCAAAACTACAGCAACAGGCAGGGAACAGGGGAGAGCATAACGTGCTCACTGGTGGTTTCAGGCACGGTCAGCTTGCTGGAAGGGATGGTTGTCTGTCCTAATGATTTGTCCCCAGGGAGCACACACATCTGTCTGAGCCTGCTTTTCCCTCCTCCAGCCCTTTGCTACAGGAGGGGAAGGGAGAGGAAGGGCAGGGGACGAAGCCAGAGCTCCTCAGGGGTCCTGGGAAGCACAGGGATGGATTAATTTATGGCAAGGGTCCTCCTGGCCCCCACCAGTGCTTTGCTTAGTTTGGCACCCTGTCTGATGATGGGCACTATCTGTTGGAAAGATGTGGTTATTTTTCTTCCTAAAGATCTAGAAACACGGGTCTTAGCAAGGTAAAACGCACACATAAGCCAGTTACATCGACTTAGCTCCTCGCTCTCTTCTATTTCCCAATCCACTGGTGTTACACCAACACAGCTTGGCATTGTAGCTTTAGCTTGCAGAGCTGGAGCAGCTCTCATTTTGGATCACTGTGTTAGAAGTGTGGCCGGTTGTATTCCTTCCGTACCTCATGGGCACAACATCTCTGGAGCAGGGCATTTGTTAGATGCAGTGAGGATACACACGTTGAACACTGTCAAATTAATTTAAAACAGGTTTTGTGGCACTAAGGGACATGCTTTAGGGATGGGATTCAGTAGTTCAGGCTGATGGTTGAACTTAAAGTCATATCATTAGGGTTGGAAAAGATCTCCAAGATCACACGAACCTAGATGATTTTATGATTCTAGGACTTTAAATTTGAACTTTAAATCCTATGGCTGTAGGATTTAAAATTATTTTAAAATTTGTATCTCGTAGTTTTATTGCTTGGGCTGTTCGCCTGGCTTCGGATCAGCTCTTACCTTATTTCTTTGGTCATGCTGGGAGCTGCTTTTGGGTAACAGACACCAACTCTCACGCAGGTATTACAACAAGCTGGTGAGGAGCTTGCTGGAGTGCGACGAGGAGACAGTCAGCACCATCAAGGACAGCTTGATGGAGAAGATCGGGCCCAACATGGCAAGCCTCTTCCACCTGCTGCAGACGGACCACTGCGCCCAGGGCCACCCGCGCACGGACTTCGCCCGGAGACGCATCACCGAGCCGCAGAAGCTAAAACTCTACTTCAGGAACCTCCGAGGTGAGGGGTCCAGCCCGGCCCACGCGAAGCGCAGCTCCGCCGAAAGCGCGTAACGCCGCGGGGATCGCGCGCGGGTGTGTAAGGGATGCTAAGCACTACCAAAGCTGAAGTCTCTCTTCTAGAGGAGTTAATGCACCCCAAAACCAAGTGTACTGTAGCTAGTTTTAATAACAACTAGGAACTGGTTTTAGATTTAGTCATGGATATTTTCTATTCCTCTCGAACAAACTTTTGCATGGGTCTGTGTTCAGTGTCTCAGCTTTCCCGCCGTCAAAACGTCTCCATCTCTTTTCTTTCCCCCACAAAAAAAAAAAAAAAAAAAAAAAAAGATATCCCAAATGATCTTAGTCTTAAATAGCACCATAGAGTAGTCAGGCCTTCAGACGCCGATCTCTAAATGTACTGTAGCGCTAACACCGTTGAAGTCTGAAGCTTTGGCACCAAGGAGAATAGCTGATTCTCGCTTGTAGGAAGCTGGTAGGCGACAATAGATGCACTAACAACTATTGCACATCCTAAAGATGTCAGTGGAATTCGTGTTATGAATCTGTGCTGGCCATGGACGAATATGAATGTCATATTCCTGGTCTCTTAGTGTCATGCAGTCCTAATCCTTCCAATCCAGCTCTGTTAACCTGTTGATTAACCAAACTCACTAGCTGTGGGTGATCCTCGTTACCAGGACCTGGCACCTCAGTGCAAAATGAGCTAAAACGCCCCCCCCCCCAACACACAGCAAATCAGGAAAGGAACATTTTGTACTACGGAAATGATTAAAAGTGGTGCCAGTCTATGGTTAAAGCTAGTCAGAAGGTTACATAATCTTGCATTGTATTTAAAAGCTAACATCTATGTACTGTATTTAACTATCTAAAGCTTTAAAAGAAATCTAACAAAAACAAACCCTGTCTTAAGACAAGAGTATTAAAGGTCTTGCTCTAACTGTGGTATAAATAGTTTTAAAATCTGTCATGTACTGTACATAAATTCCATGAGAGTCTGCTTTAAAGGAGCAGAATATAATAACTTTATTCCATAAACTTAGTTTTGTAAGTTAGCTATTTTTCTTTCCTGGAAACAGTATCTCTGTCATATTCAAGAGTTCACTTTCTACTCTGTGGCCTTTTTATAATGGAAGAGAGACAAAGATTAGAACAGAAACAATTAAGACTTGGCCAGGAACAAACCTCTCTTCTTAGGTGAAATGAAAAAAAAAAAAAGCAAAATGGAAATAAAATAAATGAGTTCAGACTGGCCAGTCCTGCTGTGAGACCGTAGCTGTACCCAGGGCATGAGCGCTGCCGGAGAGCTGCTTGGGGAAGCAGGTGGCTGACGATGCTGCTTTGGGATCTCAGAGCTGCCACGGGGGAAAACATCCCTTAGGAAGGGGACTTGTGGGGAAAGGCAGGGGAAAAAAAATCCTTAAATTCCCTTAAGCTTCAGCAGTAAAACAATGTGCCTGCCTTTAAGAGGACACACGCATTAAGGCTCTCGGCTCTGCCTTTCCTCCCATCCATCTCTTCTGCAGCCTCTGCGAACAGGACCGCCGGTCCCGCAGCAGTAGCTGGGGGCCTCCCCCAAACGCCGCTCTCTGCACAGTAGCCTGGCCGGGCTTCGGCGAGCCAAAAAAAAGCCACATTGTGGCACGAGATCAACAAGGCCAGTTCCACGCTCCAAATCTATCCCGCTAGAGTCCGTCTGCGGAGTGGATGACTCTTGCTCAACTAGTTAGAGAGCTAATAAAGGAGGTATCTATTTTTCTTTTCAAAATCTAAAGCAATATAACTTCTTTTTTTTTTTTTTTTTAAACCACAAAGCCTTTAAACAATAACTTGCTGCTAATATATTGAAACCAGATGCAGTGGCAGCATTTCTGATATTGCTGTCTTCATTAAATGTAGCCCAAAAGTGCTGTCAGAAAATTGTAAGCAGCAAAAAATGTTGCTGACAGTAGAGGGTTGGGGTTTTTTTTTGTTTTGTTTCGTTTTTGAATACTCTGAATCGTGCAGTCCAGGGCAAACAAGATGCAATATTGCTCGCTCTTAAATCACAGTCAGGTATGTAGAATCCAATGCGGTAAAGTTTTGCAAGGTGAAAACCCAAGGCCCCTTGAATATCCTGACCCTAAAGGTTGGATTTTTGCTTGGGAACCGACCCCAGAGCCGTGCACGTGCTGCTCTGCGCCCTGCAGCATCGCGCCTTGCGTGGCGCCCGTGGGAGAGGGGGTTACAAATTTTGGCAATCTGCTGGGTGTTGTGCATCACGTGCATTTGGCTATTTGGGAAGATGGTTACCAAAAGGTCTTTATGTGACTTGAGCGCCCAAGCAGCCGCCTGGATGGCTCTGGGCTGTGCAAAGCAGCTCCCATTTTGGGTGCCACATGTCCCCATGGGCTCGCACCAGCAGGGCGCACCGAGGACTTGTAGGAGCCCCGACTTCCCACAGAGGTGCTCCTATTAGCACGTGGCTTCCCCATTGCTCTGTGCATCACTGCTGTGAAAACCCACAGAAGCTTTACAAAGTTGAGTTGAGGCTGGGGAGAAAAGCTAGGCCCTAACTTTTTGAGTTCTCATACTTTATTTTATTTTAATTCTTTTTCTGTCGGAATTTAAGCTTGTTTTCCCCTTAGCATGGGTAGGAAGATGACAGAAAATGACTCCCCGGTTCAATTCGCTCTGCTAGCACAGGTAAAAGTCCTCTGTGCAAACCAAATTATTGCCTCCCTGCACTGGTGCAGCTCCTGGGGACTCCCCAGATGCCCGGTGTTGGAGAGCCCATGAGATTTTTGAGCTGCTTAAGGCATCCCTTTGGTCCCTAGGCTAAATTAGGAAGGGAGCTGCAAGCACAGAGCCATAAAATCAAAGAGTCTGGGGTTCACCTTGCTGAACTTTTGCCTTCTAGCCTAAGCTGGTCATTTAAAGCTCTCCCTTAGCAGTGGAAGGGGGACATGGAGGTGGGGGAGGCGCTTCCCATCACCTGGGAAGGACGCCTCGAATTAGGGGAGAGATCCCCCTGGAGATGGGGAATCATTCTCAATATTAAGTCCAGCTATTTCACACTTTATTTAATCTCTAATGCTTTATTTTTTTAATCTTGCGTTCACTGCAGAAATGATTTCTCTCGGGGGCGGGGAGGGGCTTCTCTAGAAATGTTTGCATGATTCTCATTGTGATTTGTTTGCACTTTAGATGTTTTGTGCCATTATAAATTTGCATTATGTATTTATAATTTAAAGATACTTAGAAGGGGGAGAGAGTTGTTTGTTTTGTTTTGTTTTGTTTTGTTTTTGCTGAGTACTGGAATAAACGGTGAGCATATCTGGTATATGTCATTATTTATTGTTTAAATTACATTTTTAAAGCTCAGTGTGTTCATATAAAGGTTATTTGAAACATATCATAGTAATGAGAAAGATGCAAGTTATTTTCTTTGCTTATTTTTATAATTAAAGATGCATAACATAATGAGGCCTATGTTGGATTTTCTTCTGCAATGAAATAAAATGTCAAATTTAAGGGTTTTCAGTGTCCGACTCTTTCTTTGAGCCTTACTGGGACCGCTGATCCTGGTACTATCCAACAAGCACGTCTTTGCACCCACCTCCAACTGAGCATCATAGCTTGAGCACCTCAGGAAAGAAAGAAAACCATTTTCCCCATCATAGAGTCAGACTTGTTCAAGAGAACCAAGGACTAAGTATTAGCAATACAGCTGGATTTGAAAATAAATAATTAAATCTGTTCTTCTTCCTTGTTTTGTCCAGCAACTTAGAAATTACTTTCAATTTTCTTTTTTTCAAAACCTCTTTCCAGTCAAAAGCTAAGCTTATAATAAGTCACAGTAACCTACAAAAACTGGAACTGCTTCTCTGCAAAGAAAGGCTGGGTACAACCAGCTCTTGGGGCTCCAAATTTAGCGTGATGAGCCAACACACCACTTACTTAATGAGATGCTGGGGGGCTGGAGCTTCCTTGAGTTCCTCTTCACTGCTGTTAATTGCAGGTGGGGACAAACCACCCCACATCTGCTTCGTTGGTACAGGTCTGGAAAGCACCCCTGTTTCTGACTCCAGGTGAGCTTCATTAGTCCAGCAGGAGTTAATTGCTCAGGAAAAGGTGGAAAGAACAATTACTCCATCCTCTGAAGCACTTGGCTGTGCTGCCGCTTCAGCTGGGTTTCTCATAAACTCCTTTCCCCAAATGAAAATGTCAAAAGCAAAAAAAAAAAGGATTGCTAAGAAATGTCAGCATCACATCCATAACGGAGTGTCACATCGGCTGGGCTTACCAAAGGCACACAGATAGGGTTCCAGTCCATATACAAGCACCATTTGGTCCTGAAAATTTCCAGGGGGCTTCGAAATGGGTGACACATATGAATTTTCCACTTGTTTGCCATTAGTAAAAATCCCCAAATCATTTTCTGATCACATCCATCTATTCACCTAGCCGTAAATCACCAGCTGCTAAGTAACAAACCCACCCACCCCATTTTCTAGGAGTCAAAGCTGCAAAGAACCCAAAGAAACTGCCCCCAAAATTAGGGATAAACAGTGAATTATACATTGCTAGAAACAAAGCCAGTTGACATTTCTGCTCTTGCAAAGAGAGAGCCTTGGAAGCAGTACAGATGCCACACTTTTAAGAGCTGAGGTTCACAGCTATTTTGTCATTAATAACCACTATAAATAATTACTGTCAATACAGTGTATTATTCCCATGAAGTGTTCATAAATTTCGGTCTGTCTGGCTGCCTCGTTTGCAAACCACATCTGTAAAATGAAATTGTTCTTGGAGAATTTGAGGAATTTGCAGGCACAGGGCACTTCACCCCAATGTATGGAAATCTGGAATTTTCCCTTGGAAATCTGGACTTTTCTGTGAAAACTATACAAGAAATTCTGTCCGAGAGCTTCCTGCTATTTCAACATTTCCTACGAGGCTGGCAGACTTGCTGGGTAAACCAGGGCCACCAGGCAAGGGGCAGAACCAAGCCTGAATCTGGGGTCAGCTCACAAAATAAAACGAAATCAAAAAAGACAAGGACAGCAGCAGCATGCAGAGTCTGGGGGGCTCACACCTGCTGATGCTTGGCTGTGATTCAGGCATGCAAAATAGTTGTGGTTTTTTTTTCAAATTCTTCTTACCCCCAAAACAGCAAATCCTGATGGACAAAAATGGGCACCAGCAGCATTTCCTAGCTGGAAAGTGAGGGCAGGCTGGGCTCAAAGAAATCAGTAAAAATTAGTGCACACAGTCATCAGTGCTAAATCTTAAGCCCAAAATGAGAGGCATGAATTACACATGAGCTCTCTACCACGGTTCGAAGCAAGATCACCTGTGGTCCAGAAGAAAGTGCAGCATTAGAATACAAATTTTCCTTTCTCCTCCCAAATTCAAGACTTCTTGGAGGGTTTATGAATCCTATAGCTTAAAAATGACCATAATGATCTTTCGAGGTCCCTTCCAACCCCTACAGTTCTGTGATTCTGTGATAATTCATTTATACAGTGCATAAAGCAGGTAGTATGAATCAAGTGACGTGCTTTTAAAGAATAATCAAACTGTTTGAAGTTTATTATTATCATTATTGTAGGAAAATTCATTTCATGGGACATTTTTACCTTGCCATCCCCAACTACAGCACCATTTTGGAAATGCAACTATTTCTCATGAGTTACCAACAAAAAAAAATAAAAAGAGATCTGTTTAGACCAGTGCTAGTAACAAGTGCTTTGATTTTAAAACCTGCCAGCAGCAGGGGTCTAATCAAAGCAGCCACCGTGGTGGAAAGTCTGTGCAGAAAACAGATCCTAGGAAAGGAAATCTCAGCTCGGTGATGGAGAACGGAGTGCATTAAAGTCCTGGTTATCGTCTTCAAATGGAACAAACAGCCCAGGAGTTAATTTGATTTGGCCGAGGACCAAAGTACATGATTGACTGATGTTCTTGTCTTGTCCTTTTCTTTTTTTTTTTTAAGTTTCATTACAAAACAAGGGGAAAATCACTTCAAATTTTCCTGGCCCTCACCCTTCCTGCTTGCTTTGCTGTTCTAAGAAAGGGGAGAGAGAGAAAGACCAAGAGCAAGAGGGAACGAGTGTGATCTTTGGCACTTCAAATGACACCGTACAAAATGGCTGGGAGTGAAATTTGGGAACAGACTCCACTTCCTGCCTCCTGTGAA
Source organism: Aythya ferina (assembly GCF_964211825.1). Taxonomy (NCBI): domain Eukaryota; kingdom Metazoa; phylum Chordata; class Aves; order Anseriformes; family Anatidae; genus Aythya; species Aythya ferina. The sequence goes on from NC_140310.1 coordinate 3,687,831, forward strand.
CTTAGAAAAATAAAGAAGCAGAAAAAAAAAAAAAAAAAAAAAAAAAAAAAAAAAAAAAAAAAACCTTCCACAATATAATAAAGGGCATTGTCTTTGCCATCGTGATTCAGCCAGTGCAACCGGGAATATGAAAGAAGTTTAAAAAAAAAAAAAAATAAGTGAAGTGGGATGCTAAAAATATAATCAAAGTTCAAACAAATTGAATCTGTGCTGGTCGTTCCCATCGTGCAAGGTTAGACGGGCAAGATGCAGAAGGAAAAAGCCAAAGAAAGACAAATGGATGCAGGCTTTATGGGGTTATAAAGCGGGGAACACACAGTTGGGCTACACAAAGCCAAACGATATTTTTATATATTTTTTTGCAAAAAATATGGCCAAAAATTTTGGTGATGGATTTTTTTTTTTGGATCAAACCCCTTGAAATCCCAAGCTCTCCATGGGCTGATTGGAGGGAGGGATTCACAGCACCTAAGGCTTACGGAAAATAATCTTTAAGAGAATAAACAGGTCGCAAAAATTACTTTTGTTCAATACATTTTCCAAGAGGACATCTCATCCTCACTGCTCGCAGGGCACAAACGTGTTTAAAAGGCTGGGTCCCTCCTTGAAAAACCGAGCTTGGCATTAGAAGGAACTTTTACTGCAAAACCCACTCATCTCTATGACTGCGAGGAGTTGGAGAACCTTAGGCAGAAAATAACTGAGATAGGCACAGGCGTTTTATTCCAGCCAACAGCTGGAAAAACTAGTAAAACCTGCAGGAGCTCATGGGGGGGAATTATTTTCACATGGATGGGATTATTCTTTTAATTTTGCTCTTCTTTGCCTCTCGTTTTTTGGCAGAGGAGGATGCCAGGGTAGCTCAGGTTGGAGGGCAGGCCATGGGGAAGCAGGGGGCACCCACACGGGATGGTGCCTGGGACGTACATGTTCCTTTTTCACCCCAGCTGGGATGGATGCTGAAGCTCCTAGGAGTTATTTAAAGGCAAAAATTCATTTTATGGAAGCCGTGCTCTCTGTATTCTCAAGCCTGGAGAAAATTCCGTTTGGTTCCTCCGACTTTCCTTCGGGGTTTTGTTTCTCCTCCAGGCTCGGAGCATTTATTTATTTCTTTTGCTGCAAAACCCAATCACTGCTCCTCACTCAGCGGGCTGCTTGGCTCCGAGTAATCAGCCGGGCTCAATAAAATCATCAGCCATCCCCAGCCAGTCGTCCTAGCACGATTTTTGCTCTCATCTGGGGAATTTAGGCAGTCTGAACAAGCAGAAAGATCCCAGCTATTTATTTTTATTACTGTGCCGATAATTCAGCCTGGTAGGATTATTTTTTTTTATTTTTTTTTCAGGCGTATTTAAAAAAATCTATTTTCTGAGGTGATGTTTGCTTAACGGTTTCACATGTGTTTCTTTGACTCGCTTTTATTCCCTGGCTACGATTTTCATAGGGATGAGGTGGCCGTCTGCAGGCTTCGAGCACATGTTCAGGGCTAATTGGCTAAAAGAGGTCCCCTGGGTCTTCTCTGAAATGTGTTTTTATCCCTACGGCCACGGGGAAGAGCACGGCCCCATGGGGTGGGGACTAAAAGAGCCCCCAAAAATTTGATTTTTAAAAGAAAATTAATTAATCTGAATGAAGAAGGAGGAATGAAGGTGTCCTATGGGGGTTAGCACTCTGATGCTGCTCAGGGCTCCCAAGTGAGGCTGATCCCCTGCCCACCGCCTCCTACCATGGACCAAAAAGCCATGAATTCACCCCAAACATGGCTCTTTCTCCTTTTTGCTCTACTTTCACACAGAAAACCCCTTCCTTCCCCTCCTGCTGTGTCCTGGCCGGGAAGGACACGCTCCTGCCACGCAGCCACGGATCTTTCCTGCCCGAGGTAAATCTTTCCTTCCTCTGGGCAAAGGCACTGTCCTCAGGAAGAGGGGAAGACGGGCAGAGATTCCCCGCCGGCAGCCGGCAACTCGCTCGCGGAAAAGCCGGTGACGGTCTAGGTGGAGCTGCCCTCGGTGAGTCAAGAGCGTCCCAACGACGCACAAACGCCTTCCTCCTCGTCATTTACACGGGGACGGGACCCTCGGCGAGCCCCTCGCCCCGGCTCCGTTATGGGTTTGATTGATGGAGTTACAGAGGTTTTTATCGCTGCATCAGAGGAAAGGGCTCCGGGCAGATCCACCCAGGGGAGATGCACCAGCCCCGGAGCTGGATTCCCAGGTCAGGGAGCAAACTTCCCTTAAGGATGGGGAGTGGTAGGTTCTGGCCGAAAAAATGAGATTACCAGAAGGACAATATTGGTTTTTCCTCTGGTGTGTAAAGGCGTGCTGCTCTGCTCCCAGCATTGTGTGGCCGGATTCTGCCTCGGGGTGGGTTTGGAGTTCACGGAGCCTGCCACTCACCCCATCATTAGTCACTCACCGGAGTCAAGGAGGAGAAACCTTTTTGCCTGAGGCCCCTCGGTGCTTTGGGGAAGATCGGCATCCAGAGGAATTTTCCACAAATGCCCCAGGTTTTTCCCTTTGGGGCTGCTCTGGATGCTTGGAAAAAGCCCAGATTTCCAGCTCGCAGGTATCCAGCGAGCCTGAAAGAGCAGATCAACACCACCTGAGACCTTGCCAGCCCTAAACACTAACCCCACTCCATCGTAGAGGACCAGAGCCACCACCCCAGTCCTTTCTGCTTGCAGTGGTGCCACCAGGAGCCATGAGTATCCCCCAAATCTCCCTGCCAAACACAGCTAAAAAGGCACATTCATGCTATAAAAATCCTGCATGTGTTGGTACCTGGCTCAGCTTCATGGTCATCTACCCAATCCTGCACATTTTCTCTGACATCAGAATAGCAAATACCCCTTTCTGTATTCAAACCGGTATCAAATTTCATTGTTTGCCATAGAGAGAGCAAAAAAACCTTCCCTATAGCTTGAATTTCCAGCAGGCACTGGCCGGGAGGCACAGCCCACTTGTGGCCAGGCTCTGGCACGACGTGCCTGAGCTTTTCCAGCATCCCCGCATGTTCAGCTGATGGGCACGATACGAAGGGATGAATAATGCCGTGGTTTTCTAAATTACATGTGTACTCAGAGATGTGCTCTGGCTGCTTGTCACGCAGGCGGCATCTCCCATACCAGGGCTGTAAATGTTGTTTTAATGCCGTAATGAGCTCCTCGCACGCGGAGTGAATGAGCAGCCACGGATGTGCCTGTCGGTGGTGTAAAAGCAGCGTGAGCTTCTTGATGAAGCTGGAGAGCTGGGAGTTAAGGACCAGCTCTCTGCCACTTTCCACATCTCAAATTTTGGCTGTGTTTGAGCTCCCAAAATGCCCAAATCTCCCAATTCGCTCCAATTCGGGATAAAGCTACCCCAGCCAAACCAAGGAGAGGCTCAGTGGTGGGCTGGTTCACCCTCTGCTCTCCTCTGGTGAAGCATTTTGGGTTTCCAGCTTCACTGGAATTTGATTTTAAGACGCTTATTGATAAAAATCTCAAAAAGTCTGGGATTTGAGCATCACGGCAAAGAGCAAAGCCACAGCTCAGCACTAATCCCTGCTGAAAGCCCTTCCTGGGAAAAGGGAGAAAGCTGCGTCAGCCCTTGCACAGCATCGCTCCCAAGGGTTTCCCCTGCAGCTCCGGGGCTGTCAGGAAGCGATTAAGCAAGCAGAGGAAATAAAAGCAAGTCCAAGAGTTTTGATCCCGCTCGCCCCCTTCCCCCCCGGCGCTGACACCGGCGAGCAGGATCATGCAGGGTCCCCTTTGAAGCCACGTTTGCGTCAAAGGCCGGCACCTGGACGTGAGGAGCAGCCTTGATTCCAGCCCAGAAGCGGAGGCTGATTTTGGGAAAAGCCTCATCTCTGCAAACTCATGCCCAGTTTCTTTAAAAAAGCCCCTTTTCCGGGCTCACAAGAAAAAAAAATGGCCATTTCCAAAGGCGAAATGGGCATTTCCAAGAGGGAAAGGGGCATTTCCAAGGATGAAACGAGCAACCAAAGGGTTGATTTCTCGAAATCCACCCCCAAAAGCCAGAGTATTCTTTGCTTTTCCTTCCCAGGAGGCTCCGCTGTGTTTTCAGCTGCCTCACTCTGCACCTCCAGCCCCCATTTATGCTGGCAGCGCTCTAAAGATAGATCCGAGCAGAGATTATCGGCCTGAGCGGTATTAATAGGAGGCAGCTGCTCTTTAAAGAGGCTTTTAAATAATGTAAAGAAACTTGGTCATATTTTTAAAAGCCTTTTAAGTGAGCCGAGCTGCCCCTCAGACGAGGGCCGGGTGGGTTATTTGCTGATGGAAGGCGGCACACGGCGGTGGGAGCCCTGGGAAAACCGTGGGGCATTGCAGGATCCATCCCATAGTCCAGTCCCACCACCTTCCCCTGCCCCGAAAAATGGGGAAAGTAAGAATAAATGTGGATTTCACAGCTGTAGGAAGCCACACTCTGTAGGATCCTCCTGGCTCCTCAGCATCCCCAGTCCCCTGCTCTGTAATCTCATCTCCGTGCAACTGAATAAGAGAGGGAAACCTTAACTCTGCTGTGAAAATAAAATGCTGGAGCACAGAGCAGGCTGCGTGGGGCTGGTGGGACCAAAGGGGAGTGGGTACCACTGAAATCCAGTCTCTGGATAAAGCCAGAGTGGCCACACACCACCAAAGGGTTTTTTGGGGCTGGAACGTACAGAAATGGTGCAGCAGAGGTAGCAGACCTCTGGGGCTTGCAGGAACGGAGCTGGAGGGATGCAAGCACTGAGGGCATCAACCTGCTGCATCTCTGCTCCTGCTCCTTGATGTCTGGGGACGTGGCCCAGGTCTGAGGCCGAGCACCATGGAGAAATCCCACGGAGGAGTTTCCAACCCTGGCCACGCAGAGCCCAGGAGGCTCTGCCTTTTGGCAGCTTTTTTGTCTGAGAGTGGAAAATTACACGGCTCCCCCTTGGAGCCGATGGTTGTGTCATTCATTATAATCCAAAAAAAAAAAACTGAAAAAAATGAATTCCAAAGATGATGCCACCGCATGGGCTGCTCGGGGTGACCTCCGGGTGCCTTAGCACAGGTTTCACCCCATTCCCAGCATCTCAGGCAGCTGCGCCTCAGGAAGTTGCTCACGGCCAGTTTTATGTGTTTTAAGGGTGGGTAGGCTGACAAATAGGAAATCTATGACATGTAATAGCTGATAATGCATGATGCATTTCCCCCTGCCCTGTGAATTATTCGAGGCGGCGGTTGACTTCAATATCACCAAGCTGAGCGTTTCGGCACGCAGCATCCATGGGTGACATCAAAGAGAAAATGAATCAAATCCTCTTACTTTGGGAGTTTGTTTAGCTCAGATATTTGAAGTTGCTTTTTGGCCCGGTAGCCAAGTGCTTACTCCTCAACCTAAATAAATACTGTCTGTTACCAAAAAGAAAAGAAAAGAAAAGAAAAAATAAAATAAAATAAAATAAAATAAAATAAAATAAAATAAAATAAAATAAAATAAAATAAAATAAAATAAAATAAAATAAAATAAAATAAAATAATAAAATAAAGACACACTAACCAAGCACATGTGGCAAACCTCCCAGTTGTTCCAAAGCAGAAAGCAAACCCCAGCATGTCTGCACACCAGCCTAACAAAGCCAGTAAGAAGTTACACAGGTACAGCTCTTGATGTTTGCACAGTATGGGGTGGAGAGCAGTGGAGGTATAGGGGGAGCATGGGGCAAATAAATAAGTAAAATAAAATAAGATAAGGTAAAATAAAATAAGATAAGGTAAAATAAAATAAGATAAGGTAAAATAAAATAAGGTAAGGTAAAATAAAATAAGATAAGGTAAAATAAAATAAAATAAAATAAAATAAAATAAAATAAAATAAAATAAAATAAAATAAAATAAAATAAAATAAAATAAAATAAAATAAAATAAAATTAAATTAAAATAAAATAAAATTTATGTATTTATTTATTACGGAGGCGGCCGGAGGGGACCTGCAGGGCTCTGCAGCATCCCAGCTAAACTTCTGCAAGCTGCAGGGCCATGCACTTCTGTTTTTTTTTTTAATCCTTTTTTTTTTTTTTTTTTTTTTCTGTAGGCTCTCGCTCAGCCACTGCTCTTGTGCCACCTGCCGACCGAAGACCGCCTGCTCCGTGGCCCTGCCACGCCGCAGCACCCAAAATTCAGCACCCAAAACCTCAGCACCCACCTGGGCTGCTTGCACCCATCCCCTGCAGATGCCTCCTTCCCTCCCCACATCCCCCTCGGCTCTGTGTTGCAGGCATCCTCAGGGATTTGGCCAAATCACAGGAAAAAAAAAAAAAAAAAAAAAAAAAAAAAAAAAAAGAGCAAAAATGAGAAAATTTCTATCCCCTTAGGAAAAGTGATAGGCAAGGAGGGAAAAAATGTAATTTTTGTGAGTTCAGACTCCTTCCACCTGACAGTGCTGGGGGACACTGAATTATTCATGCCAGCTCACCAAAATAACCCCATTTAAAAATAATTCTGAGTCTGAGAGATGGTGAGCACACTTTTAACACCGACGGGTATTTTTATCCTCCTGGCATGGGCCAGCAAGCCCCAAATCTCAGCTGTCCCTCCCCTGCTGACCCATTCCCTGGTGGGCAAAGGAGATATTTTTTTTGTTATTTTTTTATATTATTATTTTATTTTTCTCCCTTTTTTGCTCGGCGTTGAACTTGGGCAGCCAAGCAAGCTGCACGTCCCCCGTGGCCAAGCAGAGGGCACTGCTGGCCAAGGATTTGGAGCAGGATTTTTTTTTTGCTGCAGAGATTTGGCATTGTAATCCCAGCGGGTTTAAGGCACCATCCATCTGCTTAATCCCGCTGGTGTCAACAGGTCCCCCCAACGCCAGAAATCAGAGATAAAAGATGGGGATGGGGAGCAGCCCGACAGCCCCCGAGAGATTGGGAAGCTCTGGCTTGGCTCAAAAGGTTCAGAGATGGGGAAAATTGGTAAAAAAGGGAGATAAATAATAGGGCAGATAACTGTGTGCTCCAGTTTGGGCTTTCCAGCCTCGTGCCCATCCTTCCTGTGCATCATCATGTGAAGATGCCCCTTCCACTCCAGACCTGGTTGCAGCCCAGCCTCAATTTCTGCACCACAAAAACTTTCTAAGGTTTCAACATTACTTTTGTGCCACAGATTCTGAAAAGATAAAAGTTTTCTTGATTTTTTTTCCCCCATGGTGTTTATTGGAAAGCTCTGCAGCAAGACTCTGCTTTCCCTCACCTGTCCTGCCACCTGCTTTCTGCCGTCACTTCTGTTTTCTCTGCTTTTTTATTTTATTTCGCCAACGAACAAGGATGTAAAGTAGCTGGAAAGAAGAAGAAGACGGAGAAAACCCTTCAAATCCACTTACAATTGTATCACAAAACATTGGCCAGCTATTCAGCAGCATCCACACACTTGTGAGCTTGCAAGCCCCTGAGCGTCCACCTCACTCATAATTCCCGTCTTGCTCTGAGTACAAAACCTCCTGGCTCAGGCACGGTCGTGTTTGCAGAGCTTTGGATGCTTTGGCAGCTCAGGAAGACCTCGATGAGTCCCAGCGATAGCAGCAGACATCGGATACTTCAGGAGCTGCCATCAGAAATACCCCACTTCGGACGAGCAGTGGGCCAGGAGCAGCTTTCTCCTGGTTTCATCTAACCAAGTTAACAAGAGCAGCGATGTCCCTGGGTGGAAATAACGAAATTAGCTCGCCAGTCGAGAAGCTGATGATTTATGGTTTGTGATTGCTCCTCTCACTGCCCCAGCGTTGTGCCAAGGCGCAGGGCAATGATGGGCTGAGCCCAGCCACCTCCAGTGGGTGCTGATATCAGGATCGAGCCCGGGACTGGGTTGGTTTGGCCACAGCTTTTGGCTGGAGATGATTTACAAACCCCACTGAAGCCTCTGGATGTTGCAGGTGAGGGAGGGCTGGACATGTCCCATGGGGCACACAGAGCAGGACGGGGAACAGGGAGCTCTCCTGGCCCACGGGTGCACTAATCCTGCCTTGATTTCAGCTCTGCTTTCCTCTCTTCTCCCCCAGCTCACCCCATCCAGAGCCTCCTCCAGCCCCGAGAGCTCGTCCAGCCAAACTCCATTAATCTCCGCGGCACGGAGTCATTAGGGGCGGATAAAGCTACTTACCCCGATTCCTTCCTGCTCGTCTCGATCGCAGCCAAGCATTTTACCTTGGCGCCGGCTGCCTCCCGCCATCAACAAGCCAAGGTGTAATGTTACTGCCTGTTTGCTCTCGCCTTTCCGTGTTTCTCCAGCCCCGTTTAGACGTGGCAATGAATCCAGCTGGGGATGAGGGCATCAGGGGCTGCAAGGGATGGGGTCGAGCACTGAGCTTTGCCCGTGGGCTCTGCCGTGAAGATGATGCAGGGCAGCAAAGCCCACATCCATGCCCAGCACCAAGAGGAGCCCTGTGGACCAGAGGAGCAGCAATTATTTTTTAAATGGGCTGCAGTATCGGTCCTTCGTGGAATTAGAAAGCTGGGGGGTCTGGGAAGCTATACACTGGTTAAAAATAAAAAATAAATTTAAAAAAGGAGGGAAAAAAAAAGTATTTCCAGGTGTTTCGCAGTGTTTCGCATGGGGAAGGTGAGCCCCGTGTGTCTCGTGATGGATTCAGACCCAATCCTTACATCACACTGGGAAATAACAGCACTGTGATGCCAGCACGTTGGCAGGGATGTCCCGGGGAGTGAATACCCAAAAAACTCAAAGCACAGCCCGCAGGGGATGGGAACAAACCCGAGCATCACGCAGAGAGCAGGACCGACCTGTGGTTCTGCGAGCACCTCTCTGGCCAAGCCACTGTATTTATTTTCCCTCCTGCTCCAGCCCCTCACTTCCTTGCCTGCGTCGGGGCCGTTTATTTATTCAGCCTCCCCTAATCGTCCCGTTGGGCTGTTTCGGTGGCGCGGGAGATGCTGCCCCAACCCAGACAAAAAAAAAGTCCCTCTGCTCTGTCAGGGCTATCAGCAGACACCAGCCCCAGAGGCCGGCCAGGAATTTTAATTGAAATTGCCGGTCCTGAGCCCAGATAAGGCCCAGCATCACCCCGCGGCCAGTGGGGCTGCCCAGCACCTCCCCATTGCCCCCCTCCCCAAAATGGGGCTGCTCTTTTTGGGGACCCTGACCCCACTTTATACCCTACTGGGGAGCTGCCAGCCCACCACCCGCCACCAGAACAGCACTGGGACATACTGGGAGGGCACTGGGATGGGGTGGGGGCTCCGGGCATCCCCCCGCCCACCCCGCAGGAGCTAGGTGGTCTGCGCCCCGCCGCCTTATCAGCCCTTATCTCCCCAAGCCGCTCGCTAATGTGACCTTAATGGAGCTCAGATCGGCTCGATTTGTTTTATTGCAGCTTAGCCCAAATCCCCCCCCCCTCTCCTCTTAGCCCCCCCTCTCCGCCCAGCCTCGCATCCCCTTGTTTTGGAAATACAGAGGTGAAGGGGTCTGGCTCCTTCCTCCCCACCCAGCCGTCGGGGGGGGGCTCTGCTGGGTAAAAGGGGGCTGCAGGGGGGGGGCAGAGCATCCCGCCCCCCCCGAGGGGCTGCGACCCGCCCTCCCCTGTCCCCCCCCCCAACCCAACCATCCCCGGGACCCCCCCCGTCTCCCTACCTGGTGCTGCCACAACGGGAGGGCAAAAGCCGGGGAGCGGGTCCCGGAGCGCACAGCCCCATTTTAACCCCCCCCGGCTGCCCCCATACCCCTCACACATCACCCCCCCGTCGGAAAGATGCTGCCCACCCCCTTCTCCGTTAAGGACATCCTGGAGCTGGAGCGGCGGAGCGCCCCCGGAGCCCCCGGGGCCGGGGCCGGGAGCAGCCCCGACGGGGGGGGCCCGCCCCCGCCGCCACCGGGTGAGTGGGAGCCGCGGGGAACCCCAGGACCCCCCCCTTTTTGTACCACTCCCCCCTCGGTGCCAAATACCGAGGAGCCGGCTTTCCCCGCTGCTGGGGGTGCGAGATGCCGGGTTTCCTACATTCCCCCCCCGTCTGTTTTTTTTTCACCTCCCTTTCCCCCCCCCCCTTCTCCCCCCACCCCTTTTTCTTCCCTTTTCTTTTCTCCCCTTTTCCCCTTTTTCCTTTTCCCATCCGTTATCCCCCCCTTTTTTATTTATTTTTTAAATTTCGGGGCGTTTGCACTGGCTGCACGGGAAGGGGGGGGCGACGGGGGGGGAACGAAGCGGACCCAGCTCGTTCCCCTTCCCCTGGGGGGGGAGCAGGGGTTGCAGACCCCCATTTCCCACCTCTCCCTGGCCATAGCAGCGCCTGGGAAGGTCCCGGTGTCGCCCTCTTTGTCCCCCCCCCGGGACCCCGGAGCCCCCCGAGCCCAGCCGGGTCGGTAGCGCTGGGCCTGATCCTGCCCAAGGGCACAAATGGGGGCGCTTTGGGGGGGGTGCAAAGTCCCGTTTCGATGCTCCCTAAAATGTCCCCGAAAAGCCGCCCCAAGGCATCGCCGTCTTCGGGTTGCTCGGAGCCGGCTGCGGGCACCGGGGGGGGCTGGAAGGGGGCGAGGGCATCCTCGGGCCCCCCCCTGCTTCCCCCCACCTAAATTGGACGAATTTTCCCTTGCTCACCTTTTCCTGATGCACGGCGGCTTCAGAGAGGAGAAAAAAAAAAAAAAAAAAAAAAAAACGGGAAAACCAGTAAGACCGGAGCTGGAGCACTGGGAGGCACTGGGATGAGGAGCCAGGGGGCTGGGGAGGGCGAGAGCACCCCGGGGGGGCCGGATGGGAGCCCCCCAGCACCCCATTGCCCCGCAGCCCCCCTACAGCCCCTGAGCCCCTGCTGCAGTTCCCAGGGGACCCAAGCACATCCCGCCAGCAGTGGAGTGATGCACAAGACCCCCAGAAAGAAAATAATAATAATAGTAATTTAAAAAACGAATAATAACAAAATAATAATCATAATAACTTTGCATCTTCTTGTAAAATTAATGGGTTTTCCTCCTTCATTCCCAGCCCCTTCGTTTTGGTCCTTTGGCTTCAGTTCAGGGCACTGCGAGGTGTGGGTGCTGGAGGTAAATCCTGCCTGGGGCTGCTTCCATCCCCGTGGGGCAGGATGTGGGGAAGGGGATTTGTGCTTTGGGGTGCTCAAACCTGGAGCACATCCCATATCCCTGTGCCCCTCCGGGACAGGACTGCCACAAAAGGATGAAATAGAGGCATTATCCAAAATTCGTGCAACAGTCACACCACTAATTCCAGCAATAAAATAATAATAATAATAATAATAATAATAATAATAATAATAATAATAATAATCTTGAATCTCCATTAAGCATTGCAGTAAAAATTCATATTAAATTTAGCAGCTGATAACCCTGCTTCGTCTCATTCCCAAGGGGTCCCACTCCCAATTTAACGCTCTCTCCGGCAGCAGAACCAGGCTGGGCTCTCACTTTGCTTTGGGTTTTTGCTCCCTGCAGGAAAACGTTTGCTCGCCCACCCCTTGGAGGCAGAGGAGAAGAAAAGCGACCCTTGCAGCCACCCCAAGCAGCGACACCGGCGAAAACCCCGCGTTTTGTTCTCCCAAGCTCAGGTGTTTGAGCTGGAGCGGCGCTTCAAGCAGCAGAAATACCTCTCGGCTCCCGAAAGGGAGCACCTGGCCAGCGTGCTCAAGCTCACCTCCACCCAGGTGAAAATCTGGTTCCAGAACCGACGCTACAAGTGCAAGAGGCAAAGGCAGGACAAATCCCTGGAGCTGGCAGCCCACCCACTGCCACCGCGCAGGGTGGCGGTGCCGGTGCTGGTCAGGGACGGCAAACCTTGTTTTGGGGGGTCCCAGCCTTACCCAGCGCCTTATGGCAGCCCGTGCCCCTATAGCAGCTGCTACGGCACCTATAGCAGCAGCCCCTATGCTGGGAGCTCTGGGGGGGGCTACGCTGGGGTGCTGGCACCGTGAGCTCGGGCACGGCTCAGCACCAGCCCACGCACTCGTGAGAGGGGGTCAGAAATTGGGGTTGGCCGAGGAAAGGGATGGGAGCACCCGGAGGGGTTTTGCCAGCACTGCCAGTGGGATGTGGTGGGTCTGTCCGGCCCCTCTGTGCAGCCACGGCTCTGCAAAGGAGATGGGGGCACCCCGAGGACCCCATCACCGAGGGCATTTATTTATTTGAATGTAAATGTGTCGGGGTCCATCCCGTCCCGCTCCCACGGGGGATTTGCTCCTCCAGGAAGATGTTGCAATGCTACGCAGAGGGCTGTGGACACTGGATTTCTTCCTAAGGACAACCAGAAAGCAGGGGCTGCATCACTGTGCCTTAACTTTTTTTTTTTTTTTATATGAATGCTCTATTTAATGCTTTGAGTTCCTCTGATCTTTTGGGATCCATTTCTGAGTGGTATTTCTTAATATCTTCCCAGCACAGGTGTTCATTTCTGTCTCTTTTATTATTATTTGCTATTAAAAAAGGGTGAAAGTGTGTGTTTTCCCTCTCCTAGCATTCCTCCTTTAGTATTTTAACTTCTCCCTTCCACAATTTGCATCAAAAGCTGATTCAAAGGGAAAAAAAATGTTAGTGCTGAACCAAGAGGTGCCCTGAATCAGGATCCATTGGCACCAAGTGCTTTGTACATTTACCTACCCTATACATATATTTAAGCTTAAGACTGGGACTTATGAGGTCTGAAGACATCATTTATGGCCCTCCATCTATTGAGAGGGGCTTCCCAAAATCCCAGGGTCAGGAGATGTTTAAAACCCCGGTGTTTGTGGGATCCCTCTGCCTCCTACCTGCTGGGTTGAGCTTGTGGTGCACACCATTGCTTTAATCCCTCCTGTTTTCTGCCCAAATTAGAAATTCTCCACTGCACCAACCACTGAAAAACAAGGCAGATCTCTCCCAAACTCACCCACACTCTCAAATCAGGCAAAATTTCACTCGAGACCAGCGGCGAATTCAGCAATGGTCAAGGAGGGGGGAGTTCCCATGCTACTTGCCACCAACGCCACATCCTCAAAATCCCTCTTTTGGACCCAAAGGCTCAGTTCTCACCAGCTACAGCTTATTCTGTAGCCAGCAACAAAAGGAAAAGAGGCTTGAGAAAAAGAAATCTGTGCAATGAGACTGCCCAGGACAGACAGAGGTGCTGAGTGCACGGACAGCATCAGGTGTCGAAGTCATGGCAAAGCAGAGGTGCAACAGCCCCAGCTCGACTTTATAGGAAAATGGAAAGGGTACGACTTGAATAAAAGGATTTTCTGGAAGGAAGGAGAAAGCCTAACGTCTGGGCAGCTCGCATTTTTTTTCACATTTTTTTCACATTTTTGGGCAAGAGCCCAAAACAGTTGCAAATGCCTGAAAAAAAAAAAAAAAAAAAAAATGCATTTTCTGACTCTCTTTGCAAACCTGCTGAGCTATGGGTTTTTGTTGTGATTTGGTTTGTATGAATTTATTGTTGTGGAAGTTTCTGGGAAATTTTGTTCTGTTCCTTCCATTTTTTATTTATTTTTTATTAATTTTTATTTTTTGCATTCAGCATCATTCCATGGCTCTTGGTCCACAGCCACCTGCACGGCACCGCTGAGGTGGGGGCATGAGGACAACTGGAAACATCTCTGCTGTGGGGCACTGCTGGGCTCCGATTGCTTCATAAATCTTGCCAAATTGCCTTTCCCAGCTGATAAGAGCATAATGAGGCTGAAATATTGAAGCTGCTGAAGTTTTCTGAGCGTACAGCTGCCGTAACCAAACACCTGCCTATAAAGCCCCAGCGAAGTCCTTGGGGGATTTCGGGAAATCTGTAGTTTCCCTTTTTTAGGGAAGGTTTTTTTGGAGACAGAAGCACAGGAAAAACAAGTGCAAATAAAGGGGGCTCTCAAAAAAATAATAATAATCAGTGATTAGGGAGTTCAGCTGTGTTTTTTCTTGGAAACAGCAAGATTTAGTTCTTTGCTGGTGCCTTTGAATGTAGGGTCTTACAGGACAAGTGGGAAGGCATTGAGATTCCTTAAATAAATGCTGTCCCATTCCGCAGCTGGCTGAGGAATTAGTCTGAGATTTAGGCTTAATTTTTCACATGAATCTTCTGCCCTTTTCTGTGCAAGCATTTACTGCTGGATCCACTCTCCCTGTCTGTTACATCTCCATCTCCCAGCCCTTCTTAGAGCAGCTTTGTGAAGCTGATGGAAATGTCTTTGCCATGTTTCCAACAACCTGAAAGCTCATCGAAGTGAAATGTTTTGAAGAAAACTCTTCAAAATACAGAGACAAAAAGAGTTTTAGGGATGGCCCTGGACATAAATCACGCCCAGAAGCCAGGGCAAGCAGAGCATCGTCCTGCTGGGGCTGTGGGGAGGATGCAGGGGATGCTCTGCTGGGCTCTGCTCGCCCACAGCACCCAACCAAGGCTGTGCCAGTGCTGCCCCTGCTCACCCCAAAACCCCAAACCGGGATCATTTGGATCCCATCAAGGATGAACTCACTTGGGCATCGTTCTCTTATCATTTCTAGGAGAAAGGCCACGGGGTGAGCTACTGGCCCAGGGGGAAGGTTTGGCAGATCAGTGTGGAAGGGCACCCCGGGGAGAGGCTCTGCACAAGAAGAGGGAGCAGCAAAAAGCCCTGCGGGAGCCAAGACACCACCGAAGGGCGTAGACTCCTGCCTGATCTCCAATCAGGCCCTGGAGGCTTGGCCGCCGGCCGGATAAATGCGGAGCCAGGAGGGTGGGAAGGCAGTGAGGTTGTGGGCAGCGGGAGGAGAAGGAGATGAGTGCTGGGGTGCTGCCCCCAGGGGGGCAGAGAGCCCCCGGCAGCCCCCAGAAGACCGTGCCCACCTCATCCAGACCCCGGACGTCCTTCCTCATCCAGGACATCCTCTGGGATGGGGCTGAGCGGAGAACACGGGCAGAGCAGAGTGAGAGAAGAGGTTTTGGCAGCCCGGAGGATGGGGAACCAGGGGCTGTCCCAGGGGACCCCCCCAGGAGCCCTCGTGCCCCAGGAGCATCCCCAGCCCAGCCCCAGGATGCGGACACAGGTAAGGGGATGGGAAGATCCCGCTGAGCCCTGGGGCTGGGAATGGCTCCAGGATGCCCACCTTTGGGTCAGCCAAGGGGCTGGATCCTGATCTGGCTTCTTTGGAGCCAAAAAAAATGTGCTTGAAATGCCAGAAGTGCAGGAGAAGCAGCAGCCGCGTGCAAAGCTTTCACCAGGTGCTTCAAATAAGTCCAAGGACTGGAGCTACCTGTAACTCTGTTTAATAAAAAGCCAATTCCTGTGATAGCCTGGTCCTTGGTGTAGCTGTCAGCACGGTGCTGCTGCTGCTGCTGCACTCTCTGTTTGCTTTCCCGTGTGCTCAGCACCGGTTGCAGTGCTCTGCTCCTGCCTGCAGCATCGCACATCGCGTGCTTCGTTAATACCCATCCCTCTCCTCTTGAAACAGCACTGCCAGCACCTCCTTCTAGCACACAACCACTAAATTTGCAGAAGCAGCAGAGCAAAAAACGGCAACGTGGCTTTGACCAGTGCCTCCCGTGCAGCAGGAGCAGCTCTGCCCTCCCAGCCTGCAGCGCCTTGCACGAGCCAGGCTGGGCTGCGGCGTCCAAAAAGCAACCGTGAACTCCCCAGTGCCTGGCTCTTACTTGCTAAAAGAGACCTCGCCAGGGGAATTTTGGCTTTACGTGCCGATTCTATTAAAAGAAACTCCGACGTAAAGCAAGTTCTGAAACAGCCACCCAGCCGGTTATTAAGAAAAATCATTAAAAGCCGTAGCAAATCTCCCAGAACGCGGCTAGTGTAAATCAGCACAGCTCCAGGGATTTCGGCAGGGCTAGGATGATTTACACAAGCTGGGAGTTAAGCCCATTGTTTCCATCCCGAGCATTATGTTCGCTTCTTAAGAAAATATACTAAGAAATGACTAAAGGAAAAAAAAAATTGGCCCGCTTCCACCGCAAGCTGGGTAATACACAGAGAAAGGAACTAAGTGCCTAAATAAATGCACTTGGGGAGCTTTCACAGCTACAGGTGATGCTGCCCAGGGAGGGGAAGGTTGCAGCTTGTCTTCTGATCCGGTTCCTTGCCCATAGAGAGCCTCCAGGCTGTGGGGTTTTAGCTAAAAAGAAGCAAAAGCTGAGCAAAGGAGGTGACTTGCTAGCTCAAGGATGGAAACTTATTTTCCCTTTCATGGGAAAGGGGATGTTTCCAAAAAGTGCCCGATGCCATAAAAATCCCAGGGCCATAACGCATGGAACCACAGTATCTTGAGTTTTTAGGCAGAGCTTCACCAGCAGTGAAAATTGTCCCTTTCTGGGTTTGTTTTTCCTTGGATGTTTGCGTATATGAATTAGGAGAGGGTGGTATTTGGGAGAAAACAACTCCCTTCTGTGACTTTAATTCAATAAAGTGGGGAGTTCACTCCATTAGGTAGAGAGATCTCCAGGGTAATGTGAGTATTTCAGTCTATAGAAAGGGATAGAAGATAAATAAATACATACATAATAATAATAAATAAAAATAAGAAAGAAGAAAAGTTTAAAAAAAAAAAAAAAGGCAAGGAAAGAAGTGATTTTGGGCAATTAATAAACAAGGAAGAAAGCAATTTGGGCAAATTCCCAGCAGGTAACTCTCAGCCCTTTCCTCCTGCAGATGCCACGGCGGAGACCCCCCTGTGCGACTGCGTCCCCTCAAAAAAATCTCTGCCCCGTGCCCCGCGAGCCTCCCCCCGACCAGCGAAACGCTCGCGGGCGGCGTTCACCCACAGCCAGGTCCTGGAACTGGAGCGAAAATTCAGCCACCAGAAATACCTGTCGGCCCCGGAGCGAGCCCACCTGGCCCAAAACCTGCAGCTCACCGAGACCCAGGTGAAGATTTGGTTCCAGAACCGGAGGTACAAGACCAAGAGGAGGCTGGGGGGATCCAGCCTCGGTGGACTCGAGCCCGGGCGCAAAGCGGCTGAGCCACCCCCGGCCCCGCTGCTGGCGCTGCACGGAGGCACCCGCTACTTGCCCTGCCTCTACTACCTGCAGGGCTGGAGCCCCACGGTGTGGTGAGCACGGAGGCAGGTTTTCCTCTTCAAATATTTAATTTTTCCCCACCCTGTCCCGCGCTGTTCTTGCTAATGGTGATTAGGAGATGGAGAATCTCAACCCTGGCCGCGGTGATGTTCAGCATCCTCTAGTTGCAGCCCAAGCCTCTCTCGTTTCTGTTATTTTTTTAGCCAAACGAAATGCCAAAAAAAAAAAAGAAAAACATAATCCCCAAAGCTTTTAAAAGGGGTCAATCTGCAGCCATTAAATAACACCTGCTTTTTTGGGGGGCAGAAAGAAAGAGCTGCTCTGTCCCAACAGCAAGAAATTGGCCCCGTGCATCCCTCCGTGCCCACGCACATCAATGGGGCAAAGCACCAGCAGCTGACCCCACGCTGCACCAAGATGGCCCCAGATCAGCTGCCTGGGCCCCAGCTGCTGCCATCATCTGATTTTCATTTTTTAGTTTAAAAAAAAAAATAGCCAAAAAAAAAAAATTGTATTTCTGCCACTGGTACCACCATTTCTCATGGACCTCACAGCTGTATTTTTTTCCAAGCTTTCCTTGTGCTGTCAGGCAGCACCACTCGTGGTAATGCGTGGGGTTTGGGGGGAGAATTAAGCCCCTTTCTGCTGCAAGCAACCAAAACCTGAAGTGCCTGATGGCCACAGACCTGCTGCTGGGGCCACCCGATGCCACCGGTGCCTTAACAGCCGTGGGAAGCCGCGCCAGGAACGCAGACAATAGTGCAATGACAGATGAGTTTTGCATATCCGGGTCTTGCTGCTGTTTGAACACCAACATACAAGCTATTTAAAATAGCAACCACTCAAAGAGTTCAACTTTTCTTAGAAAAAACAACAGTGCCCAGCATTTACCAGTGCCAAGGCAGCAGGAGGATGGTAACGCCTTTCTTGCAGAGTGGCAGAGGGTTTTTTTGTGTGTGTGTGTTTTGTTTTTTTTCCATAATTGTGTTGTTTCAGTGCCTGTTCTTGCAAAAGAAAATTAAAAATCACAGTGGTCCAATCCCTCCTGCAGCAGGGGAATGGAGAAAATTAGATAAGGGTAAGAAACTGCTGAGATCCATCCTTTTTAATAAGTTTATTCAGATTGATCTTTTGTTGTGCTGAGGGATCCAGAGCTTGCAAAGCTCTTGCATGGACGTGGCAAGAGATGAAGCTGGCTGGGGGCAGGGGGATGAGGCAGGGAGAGGAGAATGTGCAAAATGAGCCCTTTGCGGTGGATATTCAGTTGCTAGTGCCATAAAAGCCGTTGGCCCCAACTGAAGGACAACCACTCGCTTTCTTAATTATCCAAAAGTAACTCCTAATATCTTGAGATAAGGTTTTCTCCCAGCTCTTGCTCTCAGAGGCTGTTTTTCAAAATCCCCTGGCTCTGTTGCAATGTGTGTCCAGCTCAGCCCTGCTGCTTATCCACTTCGCTCGCCCATTGCTGGGAACAAAAGAGCCCTTGTGGCCTCGAAGCCAAGCCCCCCAAGCTCCTGGCACCCGAGCACTGGGGGAGGATGTCCTGCCCAAATCCACCCTTGGGATGCTGCAGAAAGCAACTTGGAGACGTGATGTTTGCACTAAATACACCGGGAGAAAATCTACAGCCACCCCCAAGCCAAATTGCACCCAGAGAGAGAAAAGGACGGGGCTGACCCCGCAGCCAGGACAGGATGGGGATGCTGTTTTGCTGGGAAGGACTAAACTGGGCCCCTTTTTCTTCACAGCTGGGAAAAACAGAGAGAAACTCGCCTTGCTGGACAGCTCTTTGGGAAAATGTTTGTAGCTACTTTGTTTTTTTCCATTCGTGGTTTATGACCAGTAAAGCACCCACTTGTTGCTTCAGCAGCCACCTGCTCATACTTAACTTTGCTGATATAAAGACCAGTGCAAATAGTTGCTATTTTTGTACATATTTTTTGATACTATTTTATCCAATGTGCATTGTCCTTTGGAATAAAGAACACAGAATCTTTATTAGGAACAAGCTGCCTCTGTTGGTTCCTTGCTCCGGGTTGGGATTTTCCTCTAATCCCTGTTTCTGCCATGAAATCACCCCGGCTGGCCCACCTCACAAAAATGCCACTTGCACCAAAATTGCCACTAGCAAATCCCTGCTCGTCCCTATTTGTAAGGCCTCAGCACCAAACCCTGCTCCATCTCTTGCCCAGCCAGATACTACTGAGCATCCCCTAATCTCATTTACTGCCTTATGTCTTAAATCTGATGAGCACAAAGCAGGTGAACATTTCCCCAAAGGAAGAGTTTATACAGCAAAAACACTTTCTTTACCACCCCAAATTACCTGCAATCCCACAATTTAAACACAATCCCCTACAAACACTGCCCAAAGCACCGGCCCCAGCTTTGATTTCTGGCCCTGTCCTCAATCCCTTGGGTGCAAACAGGCAGTGTTTGGCTCAGCAGGACCCCAAAACCCAACAGTGTTGCTGGGGAGCTGCTGGTGTGCATGTTCCCCCTCGGGACCACTTGTCACCATGCAGGGACAGCCTGTGGTCCTAGGGCTGGATGCCAGCTCTCCTCCCTGCCCAAACCCTGCCAAGAGCTTTTTTTCCCTCTCAGCCTCTGCCCTTATCCTCTGCAGTCTCCTGGTGCTTTCTTTACAGAGACTTACTGTTTGTTTTTCTCCTATATTTTTTTTTTCAAGCACAAAGCAGGAGGACAAAAAAAAAGGGCTGTAACATTTTGATAACCAAATAATCCAAGAGTGTGAAGCACTCCCCACAAGGGGAACGAGATGGCAGGCTTCCCCAGTGATAAATAGCCCCTCGATTAACACAGAAAAGAAAAATCCCACTCAAACTACGGAGACACGGAGTTTTAATCAGCCTTAACGAAGCAGAACTCCTGTTTGTGTGCGACCAGAAAGAGAAAGCATCATTTAACGTCTGCCGACTGGTGTCACGCTCCGCCACTAACATATCCATCAAGATTAAACGCTGTCTAATGCTGACATAACATTTACACTTGTTTGTGCCAAATCATTTACTGAAAGCTAAAAAAAAAAAAAAAAAAGAGAGAGAGAAAAATAGGGCTGCCTTTGGATAATGTAACTGTTGACTAACATTTGCATGCAATAAACCACACACTTGGCGAGAAGGCGTGGGAATGGGGCCAAGGAAAATCTTTGGCTTGACCCACGCAACATTTGGAAACCAGAGCAGTGGGAACGAGTTAGCTGCAGGGAGCTAAGCAGGGGATGCACCGTGCGAGGACACCCGAGGTGCCAGGCTGTGTAGGACCAGCGTTTCCCCCAGTTTTGGTGCCCAGGTGTCAGGAAGGTGCTGTGGAGGGAGGTGCCGAAATGCTCCCAGCAGCAAGCACCGCGATGGCTTTTGGGGAGCGCGGATGCTTCCCAAGGAGCAAGGACGCAAAGCCACAAAGCACAAGGATTTAGAGCTCTTCAAAACCCTCGAGGATTTTCAATATTTACTATTCTTATTCTGGATGCTCTCGCTGTCCACAGAAACACTTAAGCTCTCTCTAATCCAGCTCGAGCCTCGGCAGCAAGGGTGTCCTGTGGCAGGGAGTCCCGCAGCCCATTGCTAAGTGCTGCCCCGAGGCAGCTGCTCCAGGCCATGAGATTGCCACCGCCAAAACCCAGGGATGCTCTGGTCCAGCTGGCTTCACCATCCGCTTGGACTGGTTGCCCTGGGAAAACGAGAACCGCTAATAACTGCAGCAGGAGCGTTTTGGCCAAAGGGATGAGATTTCAGCCCGCCCAGAGGGATGCTGCCACGTGGGTCACGCATCTATGGGGTCCTAGATAAGTGATGGGTGTCCAGGAGATTTTCGCTGCAATGAAGAACCAAAGGGGAGAGAAAATGAAAGGGGAAAAAAAAAAAGGGGGGGGGGGAAATAAATGTATTTAAGTGCCCTTTGGAGATGTGGTGAAATGCAGCTTTCCAGATTGGCTCTTGTGGCATTCCCATGGGAAATTCCTTCGTTGCCTTTCACTAAACTGCAAGGCACATTCCTGCTCTTTCTTTTATTATGGGCTGGGCACCGTTTATTAAGAACAGCTGAAGGCAGGGAGCAATCCAAGCAGACAGGAGTGGAAGCGCTCCTGAAGACAACTGCCTGTGGTGATTTACGGCAGCCTGCTTCCAGAAGAGAAAGTCAGGAGAGAAGTATTTCTACAGGAAAAGGAGCTGAGAATGAAGAGTAAATGGGCTGGGCTTGTGTCGGGAAGCTCTGGTTTTGGAAGAAAAGTGAAAGGATAAAAGATTTCAGAGCCATGTGCCTGGTTCCCAGAGCTCTAGGTTTGCTGCTTTATCCCCAAAAGAGGAAAGTCACAAAAGAGGACACCACATGTGTCACCTGTGGTCACCTCACTATGGCTCCATCATGGATCCCAAACCTCAGCAATACCCCATGACCCTCAGGGACATCGGGGCATGCACTTGCACACAGCTCAGTGCCCCTGCAAAAAAAAAAAAAAAGAACAAAAGGCCCCCTCTGCTCGCAAGTGGTGCACAATAACACGCTATCAGCAATAGCAAAAAAATTGGTGCAAAGCCATCATGTCCTCTGCTCCATGCTAATAACAAGGAGGGGCGATAAGGAGCTGGGGGAGGATGCTCGTGCTGCTGCAGAGGCTGCTTTTGCCCAGTTCTTCCCCCACTTTCTCTTTTTCCAGCACTGCGATTTAGGTTTCCAAGAGCTATCAGCCACGCACGGGCTCCCCAGCAATTCCTGGCATTCAGAGCCTTTTGCAGTGACGAGATTTGCAGAAAAGCCAATTTTTTTAATATATATATTTTTTTTCAGCATCCTGTTGCTCGAGGCTGTGCAACCCCCCAGGGCTGAGCAGAGCCCATGGATAAAAGCAGGGAAAGGGGCAGCTCGGCACGGGTTCCCGCGGTACTTTTCCATGGGCAGGTGAACACAAAAGGGGTCCTCCGCGTGCCGCGGCGGAAAGCAGAGGGATTAGGGCAATCCCTCTGCAAACAGAGCTTGGGTGGGGGCAGCCAGGGCTCCTCGCCGCTCCCCTGAGAATAAATGGCTGGGCTAACCAGGAAAACGGGCCGGCCGAGCTCCAGCGAAGCAATTATTCATGTTGGAGCCACGTTCTCATGGTGGGGACAGCAGCGCCCGGGTGCTGGGTCGGAGATTTGTGGGGTTTACACAGGGCAGAACAGCTCTTGGGTACACCCAGCCCGACTTCCCCTGCGGAAGGATGTCCGAAAGCTTTGCAAACACTGCCCCAACGGCTGCGGTGCCTGGCGTGGGGCAAATGCCAGATTTTTCTCCTCCGATGTGTTTTTTCCCCACTGGGTCAGAGGCAAGCAGAGTGTGGGCTCCCTATATCCCAGCCAGGTAATATTAATCCTGTTCCTAGACTCTGGTGGCAGATCAAGCAGTCTCTTGCTGGTTTGGTGCTGAGTATTCGAATATATAAGAAAAATGATGTAACTGATGATGTAGGCATACAGACGTACCAAATCCAGCGTAATTCAGGCTATTTCCCATTGCAACCCAAAAGCCAGCCACTCATTGAGCTTAATTAAATTAATTTCTGGTGATGGTCACCGCCTCCCAGAGCCAGAGTGCAGCCTAAAGCCACGGCCTCATCCCCATCAGGACACGCAAAGGGGAAACCGAAGGTTTTACATGCTAATTAATAGGCAAAATGAGAATTTTAGGGCAAAATCTCTGAGCTGGAAACTGGGAGACTTCGTGGCACCTCTGCAAGATTCAGCTCAATTCAAGGCATGCTCCGGAAATTAAGAACCCAACATCATCTAATCCAGGGTTCTGGAGCTCATAAAATTCATAAGAAGGGCAAAGAAACTTGATTTATTCGTGACACCCACACCTACACACTCACCATCCAGATTTTGGGACCAGACCCTATACACCTCTTGCATTACTCAGCAAATGAGCCGTGTTTCACCCCTCCCTGCCGAGCAGCTTTTTGCTGGGTGCCAAGGGCACACCAAACCTCTACACCCAATATTTGCGTGGGTGAAAGGAGGAATTGCTGCAGTATTTGTCTATATATGCTCATCTCCACCAAGCAGCACTGATCACTGCACACTTCTACTTGCTGGAAACCCCACAGGGGCTTGGTTTTTGAGTAAACACTATAAAAGAAAGCGTTAAATTAAGGCCATTAATGTGCTTGGAGGACCCATTTGCCCAGTGGTCACCTAGAGGCCAAGCTAATCATTGCAAACCAGCATCTTCTGGAAAGTTCTTTTTTTTTCCAGGCAATAAGAAATAGATTTTGCTGGCCCAAATTTTGCAATATTCAGGTCTGGAGTTAATTCCTCTCCTCTACGGGTGCCTGCACAGCAATGCTCAACAGCTTGACACCTGCTGAGCCCGGCGGAAAACACTTACCTGCTCTCCAAACGGATCCCCTGGCTTTGAAAGGAGTTTAATCTCGTGGATAAATACAAATGTTTTTATTCCCTTTGTGGACAGAATAAGATAGAAGGTGAAGGTGTGGCCGGAAAGCCTTTCACTCCGTGCGCTGCATCTTGTCATCCAAGGTAAACACGCAGCTTAATGAAATTTCAAGAGGGAAAAGGTGAGATATTTGCCTTTATGTTCATTACCCTTCAGAGCAGAAACAATATTTGATGAGAAACAAAGAATCGGGCAAACTAGATGATAATCGCACGCGGTGAACAAACACAGCCTAGATCCTGGATTAATGAAGTGACTTAAATAAGAACCCCAAACTCTGGGGGTTTGGCAGCACAGGGGGCAGCACCACAGGGCACGTAGCCCTTAAGACCAATAGCAGCAGTATGGGAACATCACCACCATCCCCATTCAATATTCCACACCTCTTATTTTGCATTTTTCCCCTTTTCTGCTTTTTTTGGCATACCTACAGACCCCCAGGGAGAACATCAGTTAGGGACTTTATGAGACATGGACTGCATAGTATTTATTTATTAATTGTATTTATTTATTAAATTTAATTTATTTATTAAATTTATTTATTAAATTTAACTTATCTATTTATCAAATTAATGTATTTGTTCAATTAAATATTTATTATGAATATTAATTTATTTCTTGGTACCCACCCAAGATTCCCATATAATGACAGGACGGAGCAAAGCAGACACCCGCTGCCCTACACTTTGCTGCAGGAAATCCTGCACATTTAGAGTTTCCACGGTCTACCGGATAAATAAGACACATTTAAGAAATACCCTCAAAAGATATTTACACGATAAGCTGTACTAGTTCCAGAGAAACCATTAGTGTCAATTAGAAAAACAAATCCTCTCTGGAACGTGCAAGATTTTAAGGAAAAATGAAAGTTTTGTCTTGCAAATGGCCTATCAGGCCTTTCAGCTGCCTACTTGAGTGTTTTTCAGCTAAAGACACGTTTGTGACCCAGCTACAGTTGATACAGCACATGTGGCTTCCCCTCCCTCCGTGTCTGGGGGAAAATCTGGTGAAATCAGATAACCGTGGACATTAAAAATCCATCCCCTGCTCCCCATGGCAGCCCCTTCTCGTGTCTGCCAGAGCAAACTTGGGCTCAGCCCTTTCTCAGCTCCACAGCCTCCCCAAACCTTCCTAATGAGCAATATCCACCTTTTTCTCAGCACCCAGAAATATCCAAAAATTGGATTTAACATAGAAAAACATGGATGGTTTCCTGGAAACCATCCCCATCTGCTCCGAGCAAAAACCCCACCTCTCAGGGCTGCAGACACGTTTGCTCCAGGGGAATTAAATATTTACCCCACAACGCAAATAGAAACATAAAACAGCTCAAAAACATTTTGCTGGGCATAAACAGCGCTTTATCTCTTGATCTTGTCTCATCAGCACATCAGCCAAGCCTCCACCCCAGCACACCGATGGCATCTTATTGGCACTGAAGGTTAAAAAAAAAAAAAAAAAAAAAAAAGAAAGAAAACAAGGAAAAGAGAAAGTGCAGAGAAACACAAAGCTTTTTGGGGTGGATCTCTGTCCCTCAACTGAGCAGGAACCAGCACATCCAGGATCCCCCTTTTTTATTCCAGCACCCCCTGAGGACATCAGACTTGCGTTTTTATTTATTTTTTACAGCAGCACATCAGGGACAAGCAGTGTCCTTTGGAGAGATGTAGGCATGACAAGAGTTAATCTGTAGGGTTTCAGACCCATCTCCTGATCCCAGCATTGGGATCTCATTGAAATCACTTCCCGTCATTGCAAGGTGTGTACCTGAAACCTGGCATTTCTGAAACGAAACTGAAAGGAAACTGATTTCTGCTCCATTCCCTCATCAAAATTGTGCAAGGCTGCTCCCAAAACTAAATTTCCCAGCTACAGCTCCAGTTTTTAAGGCTGGAGATTTGCACCAGGGAGCTTTCAGGTCTTACTCTGAGATCAGAGATGGGGAAGGCTCAGTAAGCTGCAACATGGTTTTAAAGCATTTTGCATGTTGGGGGGGTGCAGCAGGGAGCCTAAATCCCATGGAGCCTTCTAAATCATGCATTCAGCCCTGAAATGGATGTTTCCTTGACCCCACAGCAAACAACCAGCTCCTCCCCATCCATTTTCTTGCAGGTGGGAAGAAAACCCCAGACTTTGATGTTTGCTCTGCAAGCAGGAGGACGTTCCCAAATGCTCTGCAGCACTCCTAGAGGATCACCAGCCTGTTATATGGCTCTAAAACCCTTCCCAGGAGGGTTTTCTTCCTTGAGCTTCACTCCCTTGGACACCACTAGAAGGCACCAACCCTCCAGGCACCAGCTGCAGGGCTCCTGCTCAGCCCTGTGACCCAGCCCCAGCACCCACAGCCAAAAACAGCCACACGCATTGAGCCCAAAAGGCCAAAAAAATCAGATTTTCTTTTTATTTCCTTGAGCTCCAGTGATACAACTGTAGCAGCATTTCACAACTGAACTCCTGCATCGTTAAATATAAATTTAAGAGAACACACTGAACTCCAAAGCAGGCAAAAAAATAATAATAATAAAGAACTGCGGACAAAGTTACTCATCCTCCCCCTTAAATACATGTGCGTTCGTTGCAGACAAAGCAGCAGTACATGTTTCACATACCAGGTTAAAATAACTTCAGACTCGCAGCAAAACTTCCAAACTGAACACAGGAAGAGAGGAGGAGCAACGGCTTTGGTGAAGGGGCTTTGAGCTGGGGATCCAGCATCGAGCACAGCAGGAAACGAACATTTATTGAACGGATTTCTGCAGTTTTTAGACCAACGGGGCATGCCCGTTCTCATTTCCAGCTGAAGAATGGGAAGCCGGGTTTTATCGAGTACGCAGGGTAATCAATAAAGAGCTCAATAAACATAGAAGTGCTCCTCACCCACTCTCAGCTCAAGGGAGAGCAAGTTCCCAAGAAAACCTGGTTGCTTGTGCTCGATGCCTTATGTGCTCCATGCTCCAGAAGGAACCAGACACTCATTTTCCTGGAAAACAGCCGAAATGGGAAGCAACACCCCCCTCCGAGCAGGGCACTCGGCTGCACAGCCAGGGCTGACCCTGCCCACCAAGCCCCCCAGGGGACACCGGGGTTTCCAGGAGCAGCCACCAAAAAAAAATAAAAAAAATCAGGATTATGACATCCCAGTGAGCAGAGGAAGAGGATGATGCACGGCTGAGTTTGACTCCTAGGGAAGCTGCACAAAAATGCTGCCGCCCTCCCCGTTACACTACACTTCGCCTCTCAGCATTAAAGTGACCCAAAATTTTCATCTAAGTGTTCACGCCCATCTCCGATGGAATTTTTTTGTGCATGTCTGGTTCCTCTTAGTGACTCTAGTTTCTAAAGAGAAAGGAAAAAAAAAAAAAAGATGCCCAAGCCCAGCAGCAAGCTCAAGGATCCCCAGCCTCGAGGACCCTGGCAGGCTGCAGGGGCTGAGGGCTTCTTCCAGCGGCCTCGAGGGTAAACGTTTTGCACTTTTAAGACAAAGGGTGCGTTGGACACAGTGATTCGTTCGGTTTCAGTGACAAAAAGGCATGGAGAGCCTCATCGTGTCATTGGCATGAGGTTAATTTACACAAGGCACAAGCAGCACCGCCCGCGGAGGTGCTCTGCGATTCGGCTTCTCCAAATAACGGAGCGAGAGGCTTTGAGCTCTGCTTAGTGTCATCCCATACAGCGTGCCTGGCTCATGGGACAACCCCAGTGATGTGTGCCAGCCATGCTGCAGCCCTTCCTCATGCCAAAAAACGAGCTGAAGCCTCATCTGGGGCACAGCAGAAGCTGTCACCAGCACAGCAGTGGGATGGGACCAGCCTGAAATATCTGGGTGCGAGATTTGCCCGTCGGTGTCCTCCAACCCCTAAAAAAATCCCTCAGTTTTGTCATTGGTTACTGATCACCCACATAAGTGGTTCAGGCACCCAAAACCCACTCCCCGAGATATCTCACCAAGTTTGCACAACTACCTGGTGCCATCATTGGGGCAAACCCGGCCCCCTCGAACCTGGGAAGGGCATTTTGGGGCTCTCCAGTCCCCAGCACAAAGGCTCCGCTCCAAAAATCTGCATTTCTACAAAGGCAAACACAAAGGATGCATAGGGAAGAGCTGTTCCCAGCAGGAGCAATAAGGCTGACACCCTTCAGAGCAGGCACAACATTGCTGAACACCACAGATCTCAGCTTTTGCAGCAGCGAAGCCAAACCCACGGCACAAGGAACCTCTCCAGGTTGTGGTTTTTACCCCTCCTCGAACAGAGATGAGCAGCAATTTATTGTCAAACACAGACCCAAAGGCAGCTCCAGGTCTGCAATTTGGACTTTCCCAAGGTTTTCGGTGCTGGCTGCTGGTTTGGTGCTGCCAGGATGCACCCAGCAGCTCCACGCACCCTGCTCCAAGCCCAGAAGCTCTCAGGATGCGCCCGGGTGCTCCTGGAAGCAGGATCGGGGCCTTAGTGAAAAAGAAGTACAAATAAATTAAAGGGAGGATGAAGCCTGTTCCAGCTATCACACACCATAAAAATGTACCTTTAAAAAAAAAAAAGTGTTTGAAAAAAATACTATTCTTTTAAAATTGACATTTTTAAGAGTCTCCTTGTAAAAAATATATATATATCCCCTCCTCTGCAAAGTGACCAGGCATTTTGGGGTGCCCCTGCTGGCATCCTACTGTTTCCCAAAGTGGTGTCCCCATTCCTTCTCCCCAAGGGCCCCAGCAAGTCCCAAGGGGTTACCAAGTCCCTTGACACCCACAGGAGAATCCAGGCCACTGTTTGGGGGCTAAATGCTGTGTAATTAAAGCCAATCTGGCTATAAAAATAAATGCTTTTGTGTCTTCCTCGCACACGATGGAAGAATTTAGCCCTTTTTAAACAGCTCAGCATCTAGCTGTAATAATATTTAAAAAAACAAACCAAACGCCTACATAGAAAAATAAAGGATAAACATTATCCATCTATTTTATATTTATATAAAAAGTTCTACCAGAGGATATTTTGCTTCTTCACCGTAAAAAAAAAAAAAAAAAAAAAGCCTAGGTTTCATAACCTAGGCCTTCTGATGAGGAGTAAACTACATCTTCAAACTTATCCAGGGAAAAAAAATACCAGTTAACGATTTTGCTTCTCCAAAATAAAGTTATTAAATATATATATTATTATAAGTCTTTATAAACTATTTCATCCTTTAAGCGACGAGGGGAACGGGTGGCTGAGGAGCATTTTGAGCCCTCCTTCCCCCCAGGGAGGGGGAAAGCAGACATCAGCTGTGCCCCCACCAGGACCCCAGCCTGTTTTTAGCAGGGACCCGGCGCCGGTGGCCCGCACGCACAGAAGGGACACCGAGCCTTGAATTCACTCCGTGTCCTTCCTTCAAAAGGATGTCCTTTTCTCCAGCTTGTGCTTGGTGAGGAAGTACTTGAAGAACTCATACACCGACCAGGCGATGGCCGTCGAAGGGATCTGGTAGATGACGCGCGCCTGCACCCCTCGGAAATACCCCGCGATGCCCCCCAGCTTGTAGACAGTCCTGAAGGCGTTCACCATGCCCGAGAGGTGCCCGCTGATGTTCAGCGAGCTCAGGGCCGTGTTCTCTTGAGTGTTGAGCAAAGTCTTGCAGACGTCCAGAGGGGTGGTGGCGGCGGCGGCCACGGCCCCCGCGATGCCGCCGGCGAAGACGTGGGACAAGGGGTTGTACTCCCTGCGGGGGTTCACCTGCTCCTGCATGAACTCGTAGGTGATGAAGTGAATGGCCTGGAAGGGGACGTTCATGGTGAGCTGCGTGGTGTAGCTGCGGTAGAAGGCGCCCAAGCCCTCGGTGCGCCGCACTGTCCTCACGCACTGCAGGACGGACTTGTAGGGGGAGTTGAACATCTGCATCCGCTGCTTCACCACTGCTCCGGGACGACCACCACAAGGGGAGGCATGGCAGGCAGCACCAGGCAGGATGGAGGGAAGGAGATGAAGGTTTATTAGCCGAGGAATGCGCTGCTTGGATATTGCAGCACCTGGCCTAGGCCCTGCTCCGAGCCCCAGCCACGCAGACCCAGCCTCCCCTTCCAAGTTTGACTTCTTAGTTTGAAGGGTTGTGACACAGAACTGGCATTTCTGCAGCAAAATGCCACACTTATCAAAATTTTATCAAAAGGATCCAAAAATCCCCCCCCCTTCCCCTGATATCCCTAAGAAAACTCAGCAGGGGACACAGTCAGCTCAGCCCTGGATTGATACTTCTCCAATTCCTTGGGTCAAGGCACCCCTTGAGCATCATTAAATCAAGCTAGAATGGGATTAGGACACATGCACGAGGACCCCCAGGTGCAGCTGAGGGGATGCAGAGCTTGCGCATGGAACCATCAGGCACACCAAACCACCAAGGTGGTTTAATGACTGGATGTCACCCTGGAGTGGCAGGGACCTCAGCATGCCCAACATGCTCAGGTGGAACAACCTCAGCTGAAGCACCAGGTTATTTATCCTGAATAAAGGGATTTTTAATATTAAAGACAGTTTTTTTTTCCTAAAAAAAATTGCTTTTGGTCCAGCTCAGAAGCTGAAGAGGTTAACACCAGACAGCAGTCCAGCTCGCTGTCTCCATTTTAGGTGCATTTTAATGTTAGCCCTCCTGCACCAGACTTCTCCCACCAGAAAGGCCACGCACCGGCCCTACCGGCTGCTCTACCTGTCTGACAACCTGACCGAGCTCTGCTTTGTTTTGGTAGTCCAGAGCTTCAGAAAAACCACAACCACTTCAGCAAAGATTTACTGGCAGAGCCGTGAGGGCATCGTGACTCAAGCTGCTGCTGGCACCGACCGCCTCTGCTCTCAGACCGAGCTGGAGCAGGCACAAGGGTGACAGCATAAAGGTGACACCAGTTTTCTTGTAGAGCCACGAAATGCCATGCAGATACTGCACAAGGCCCCAGAAAATGAGGGAAAAGAGCCAGAAAGAATTTCTCCCTTAGTGCTGGCCCTTCTGATCTCATTTAGAAAAGGAGCAGCATCACCAACACAAAGGGCTCACGGTGCTGAGCTGGCACGGAGCATCCCCAGCACCGTGCAGGGCTAACAGAGCACAGCAAGGGCCTTACCTTCAGCTGGATTCATCACTGCATCATGCAGCAAGGTGGCCACGCTCCCAGCTATACCTGCAAGACACAAAAGCGTCCTTCAGAGGAGATCTGGAGGCCTGCAGAGCTCAGCAGCAAGCCCATGGGAGCACCCAGTAACACAACTGGTTTCCAGTATGGAAAAACCCAGCCAGTGCGGCTCGACAGAGGGCAGGATCTGCAAACCAGCCCCGGCAGCACCCCGTTTGCTGCTCCCTCCAACAATTCACACGGCTTTGCCTACGCAAGACGCCACCGGCTTAACTCAGCTTGCACTAGACCGAGAAGTGAGCAACACTTAGAACTGGCTCAGTGCATCTATAATTAGGCATTTTTCATCCGTTTACGCAGTCTGGGCTTTAAACGCTAATTGCACGGATTCTGCAAGCCTCCATCCATCCATTAATGACTCTGCACTTGGCTCGAGGAGAGGCCTGGAGCCACACCTGCCCCTTTGATGTAAGTTTCCATCGCAGATTCTGTTGCCCAAACGACTTTCGGTCATTTTTCACAGTGCTTTTGCTTCCCAGCTGGTCCCGAAAGCCTGTAGCTACTTGAAAGGCAGACAGAAAAAGCACAATACGAGCAGAAAGCAGCAAGCCAGAAGGACATCGTGCCCTTAACTGAGTTGGTTGAGTCAAATCGAGTGCGTGCCATGCCCCATAAAGTCCCCTGCACAACCTCCTGCAAGCCCAGCTGCCCCGTTACAGGGTGCCTGCTGTTACAGCTTGATGCCTTGACCTGAATTTATTTATTATTTATTTATAAATACTGCAATTTTATATTTATAAAATCCTGCACCCTCCTGCTGGGGACCCACGGGGCTGGCACGAGAGCAGGGTGCTCTCAGGAACAGAGCAGTGAGGGCTGGCAGCTCCATGTGCAAGGCAACGAAGGGAAAAGCTGCACACTGCAAGCTGCTTTTGTGCAAAAAAATGAAAAATAAAATAAAATACCATTGGCCAAGTGGCTGTTTCCTCCGTGCTGAATGGTGTCGCTGAGACTCTTCTTAATTTTTTCGTAGCAGGCGAAGTACATGGCATGGGCAGGGCCAGCCCCCAGCATGGTGACGTTGATGCCACGTAAAGGCCTCCAGAAGCCTTCGGTCAGGACAATCTTCTTCAGGGCTTCGTACACGCTCCTGTACTGGGCTTTGGGGTCCGGCTGCAGGCTCTGCATCCTCGTCTGCAACAGAGCACAGCCAAGGGAGAGGCTTCAGCTACCTGCCCTCAATGCAGCACCCCCAAACCACAGATTGAAGCTCAAGACCCAAGATCCAGCACCATTAGATGGGTAAATAATTAATAAATTATTGAGCTGGAGCCCAAGGCCCACCAAAGCTTCAGAACCCCCCAAAAAAACCCAGTGCACCCATGCCCAAGCACCATTTATTCACATTTCTCCTGCTAAATCAGCCCCAAGAAGCCCACGATCCCATTGCAACACCAGAAGGAGCCTGCTCGTGGAGGGAAGCGTAACCTCTGCTCCTGTTTATGCCCAGGGAATTAAGGGCAATTGTTCAAAAGCCGAGGTGAAGAAACGCAGTTAGGGCTCTAATTGCCTCCTGCTTGCAACACTCCCGGCTCTGCCCCAGCTTGTTCCTCCTGCAGTCGCTCTGCTTTCGATACCCAGCGAGCAGGGTGAGTCCAGCCGACTGGGAAACGAGTTTCCTAGAAGGGCAAGCTAAAAAATTTGGGTGCCAGGAAGACCCTTGTGGATTATTTGCCCCTAGGAGCCTGCCACGGAGAGCCCGGAGCCATCCTAGGGCACATCATCCCCACATTTTAGGGTCCCCTGCACCCTGGGCTGGGAGCTTTGCACCAAGTTTTGAAGACAGCCAAGCTCAGGGCATGCAAAAATATACTTTAAAACTCATTCCCATCACTTAATTGTAATAAAAAAATTACTTGCTTGAGTTTGCTTCAAGCTTCTGGAGGCTGGTGGCATCCCTCTACCAGAAATGCTCACAGCAGTGAGCGCCCATCATGAACGCTGTGGTAGGGGAGAGGTTTCGCAGACACAATCCTAAGGCTGTTCAGGCTTTATAGGATGCCTTCCGAGGTCAGATCTCAGCTTCCTAATAACATGCCAGGGTGAGCTGCCACCAGGCACCCTGCTAAGGTCAGCCCAGTGCACGAGCACGGCTGATAAGAGGAGGAGATAAGGGGGTAGCCACGGATCCGTGCCCGCTCCACACTGCAGGTCAAGGCTTTGCTGTAATTACAGCCCCAGCATCAGCAACTTCTTGATGGGCACCTGAAATTAGTTTTAATTCCCTACAACTCAGCATGCTTCAGCTTTACAGGAGACAGACTACACCGAAGCCACCAGTTTGGCAGTGCAACACCTTGGGGTCCAAGTTTGAGGCCAGAAATACAAAACTGGCTTGCTTTAATCATGGGGTTAACACAAGAGCAGCCCTTCCCCGATCAATATTGAAAGCTGCAGCAGTGAATGCAATCCTCTCGTCATCCAGAATTAAAAAAACACATTTATTTTGCTTCTTTCCAGCAGCAGCGGTGCCCCCCAGCCCGGTGCCACCCTTGCAGGCAAAGCAGAAGAAGATTTTGCTGCCCGCTCCTTGGCAGCAGCTCAGCACCAGAAAAAGCAGGGCTCTCCCGTGCCTCCTCCACGCTCCTGCAGCAGGATGTGACCCTTGGGGCTTATCAAAGCCCTTCAGCAATTAACCAGGGGGCAACACCGCAGCTGGGCTTCCAGAGGAGATTAAACCAATGCGAGTGGGGCAGGTTTGGACCTTGGATTCCTCAGCGCACGCCGGTGACCAAAAACCTCCACGGGCACTGGTCTGAGACCAAGGAAGAGATTGGGGCTGAATTCCAGACTTTAACCAGTGCCCTAATTCAAGCTACTAAGGAGCAGAGAAATAAGCGGGGCTAATCCAAATAAATCACTGCACTTGTAGCAAATATCCTAAAAAAATAAAAAATAAATAAATAAAACAACAACTACATTTGCTAAGTGACACAGCTGAGCAGCTGGCTGAATTTCAGACCTGAAGCATTGCTCAGTCATTACAAGGCTTCACCCTACAGGATTTGCATCCCCTTGGCTGTTGCCTTTTTCCCTGCCCCGTGCATTGCCCAGCGCTGCTGCAGCCCCACGGCACGGTCCCAGCTGGACCCCATGCTGTGCACCCCGTGGGTGCCCGCAGCAAAAACAAGCTCCGTGTTTGGGGAAAGCTCCAAGGCCACCTTCCCTCGGCGTGGGGGGAGCAACAAAGCAAAGCTTCCTGCTCCACAGCACTGGAAATAACCCCAAAAGCGGAAAGCAGCCTGCCTTTAAATGCAGCAACAGCACCAAAATACCCTGAAAAATGCTTTAAAAAAAAATTTACAGCTCTCAGCCTTTGCTTGGCATGCACAGGGGTCTGAGACCCTCCGCTCCTTGGGTTTTGGCACCCTCCCAGCCCTAAGGGTGCAGAAATTGGGGCGGATTTGGGGCGGATTGGGCCGTGCCCTGCTGTCAGCGTGACTCAGCAGCACCCACCGGCCGCATCCAGCCGGGGGCCGCGCGCTGCTGGTTTCGACTTGAAGGCGTTGCTTCACTCTCGGACTCCACAAACCATCTCCATCTCAGCCCGGCTTCTTGCCAGGGAGCCGCCAGAGCCGGGGGAAACCGAAGCACGTGGCAGCATCCCCTCCTCTGCTGGGGTTACGGGGGAAAAACAGGGGAAAAGCACTGCACGGAGCAGCAAAGCACCCTCCTGGCACGTGGTCCTGAGCACCCTCCTGCTGGAAATCCAGCTGCTTTCACCCAGGAACACGTAAATACTCATTTTTTTCCCCGCTTCTTGCACTATCTGACCCGTTTTGGAGGGCTCCTGAAGCCAGCAGTAGCCGCACCCGACCCACGCCGCCCATTGCATCACCAACCCCGCAGCCAAACCCGCAGCCTGACACCTTCCACGGGACACAAACGGGCCAAAAAGCCCCGGGAGCAACCAAAAAAAAAAGCACGGCACACACAGATCCTGCAGCACCAGGAGCTGGGAACAGGCTGGGCTCTGCCCCAGCCGGGATAAGCTTATCGTGGCCGGAGCAAACAGGGTGCTGCACCTTCCGAGGCTGCCAGCGGATGATTTTTTGCTCCGCGGGTTTTCTGCCACTTATCTGAAGCCCGCAAGCTCCTCCAGGAGCTCCCGCCCCTGTTGTTCGCCAGCCAGAAACTCTCCTCCACCTCCTCGGGTTAAATCCTCGTTGCGTAAGGCAGGAGAGCGCCGCCGCCAGCGTCTCCGGGCAGTCCTGGTTGGAGCCCAGGCGCACGAAATAAAAGCAAAAAGGGACAGCTTCGGGTTCAGGGAGCACCCCGAGGATGCCATTCCCAAATGCAGCTCCCAAAATCCTACAGAAAACCCAGCGGGCATCACCCTCCGTGCTCCCATCCCCAACAACTCCCATCTCCTGCTCCTCGGGCAGCTCAGCTCCTCACCTGGGGCACGAAGCACGAAATCCCAAAGGAGGAAAGCTCCATGCTGGATCCCATTCCCCGTTTCAACCCCAAAAGCACCCAAGCTTTGCCAGCAGAGGCTGCACAGCTGCCTTCGACGTGCTGCCACCCTCCTTGCACGGCGTTGAGCAATACGTGAAGTTTTCAGATGCCTTCCCAGAAGCTTCCCAAGGCCAGCAGCTGACACAAGCCGTGGTCCCGGCCAGTTTTCTACCCAAAAGTGTTTCACCAACGCTTCTCCAGCTTCTCATTTTCCTGCCAAGCATCGCTAATTTGACGGGCAGCTGCACTAATTAGCTCAGGCACCTCGTTCCTTCCCTGGCTGCTCCCCCAGAGCATCCGTGTGGCGCACACACATACCCCAGACTCCCCACAACACACCAAAACCACCAGATTTTTACCAAAAACCACCAGTTTTTCCCCCCCCCCCCCCCCCCCCCCACTGACCGGGAGGAAATGCCGTTTTTCCAGGAATAAGTGTGATTAAAAGGCATGGATTTGGGGTGCACAGGCTTGGAATAACGCCTGCTGGACCCAGGCGTGCAGGAGGATGATGCCTCCAGCCTGGTGCACGAAGCCACCAGCCCCCAATTTCCCCCACAACCACCCCAAATTTCCCCCACAAGCCGAGCAATGCGCACAGAGCTCGGGGCATCCAGCTCCACACACATGGCCTTACAGCCATCCTACAACCCGATTTCCACAGCAAGCATCTGTGTGCTCAAGGAATGGCCCCAAAACCCATTTTTGGGGTTTGCGAGGCTGTTTTGCAGCGGGGTGCCTGGCTGGGGACCCCCAGGAGAGGCTGCCCAGGCTGATGGGGTGACCCCAAAAGGCTTGCAGCACCCACGCTGTCCCCTAAACAGGCACAACTGCTCCTGTGGCCACACGTTGTGGGTGCAGAGCCTTTCCCACCACCAAACCCAAAACCGAGGCGAGCGTCCTGACCCCAAAACTCGGGACCACAGCTCTGCCTTGCCCTCAGATTTGTGGGTTTTCAGGACTGGTGTTGCAAGCCCCAAAACGAGCCGGGCAGCCCAGGACGGATTAACCCTCGTAACATCCCTCCCCACAAGCTGTCCGTCCGTCCCTACAGACAGACAAACATCCCTGGCTGCCCTATCCCCAGCGGGATGAGGCCTCTCGCCCCTACAAAGCCACCATACAGCCTGTGTCCCCCTGCACCCCGAGGACGAGGAGGGTCCCAGGGGGGCTGCAGGAGCTCTGCCACCACCAGCAGCCCTGAGAATAGGATCCCAAAGCATCCCACATGCCCACAGAGCAGAAAAATCACACGGGGCAAACCGCTGCCGCCCCTAATAGGACAGCGGCGTCACGGCCCCGACCTCGAGCTGGGGAATTGTGCAAGCAGCCAAAACAAGCAATTCCCCAAATCGCAGCGTTTTCGCTTTCTCTTTGAGAGGAAGCAGCCTGCAGGGACCAAAATATTTCCTCCAAGGAGCACGGGGGTGGCCGGGACGCCCCCGGGAGAAGCTGCCCCATTGCTCTGCTCGCCAACCCTAATAACCACCAGGAGCAGGAGAGCTTGATTCCCTTCTGGAGGATGCCGGAGGAATATTTTCCGTGCTGAAGTGAAGGAGAGCTGCTGCTTAGAGCTTAATTAGCACCCGGTTCATTAAGCTCCACGGGGCAGCTCGCTGTATGGGAATTCACCGCAGGTGGCAGCTTCCCTATAGGACACCTCCAGCTCCCAGGAGCCGGGCACCGCTTTCGTTTTTTCTTCCCCCTCCCTTTCCCAGCAGAGGAAATGACCTCCCGAGCACGGCGTGACGCCCAGCCGGGCAGCGTCACTGCGAGGAGCCAGCTTTGGGGGAAAACCCCCCAAAAAAAGGGGTTTTGCTACCAAGTGGGACAGCCACGCGTATGAGGAAAGTGCAGCTCCTGCCACAGGTGCCCTTTTGGGATCTGGAAGGTGCTGGGGGGCAGCAGTGGGGCTGCCCCATCCCAGGGCTCGTCCAGGCTGTCACCGACCCTCAGCCCTATATTCCAACCCCACAAACCCTACAGGATTCACACCCCCTGCCGCAGCAGGATGGGGATGTGTGGCAAAAAAAGGGAAATTTGGCTGCTCTCTGCCACCCCAACAGCAGCTTCTGCACCTCCCTGAAACCCTTTGCAAGGGGGGGGACCCCAGTAAATCCCCCAAATTCTATAGGATCGACAAGCCCAGCACACCTGGGGCTGCCACTGGGACTCCGTGCCACTGGTATTCCCCCTCCTGGCTGGGATTAACCCCAAACTGGGAAGGCACGGGAGGAAAAAGGTAGGGAGCAGAGCTCCAGGGCCACCCCGGGGGCAAGCAGGAGGACTTTGCCTGCGGCCCCACACACACCTTTGCCCCTCGCTCACCCTAAAAGCCTCTTACACAGTTCCCCTCCCCACAGCCCAGCACAACCCTGCACCCCCAAAACAAATACACTTTCCCTGTTTGCAACCCATGCTTCCCCCCTCCTTTCTACCCCATACCCTGTGCACACCCCATTGCACCCCCATACCCTACACACACCCCCTTGTACCCCCCTTGCAAACCTACACCCCAAGCAGCCCCCCCTTTACACTTCACCCATGCAACCCCTTGTACCCCATACCCCGTGACCCCCCTTTACCAACCCCTTGCACCCCCATACCCCAAAAACACCCCCTTTATATTCTACCCACGCAGCCCCTTGTACCCCTATACCCCGTGCACCCCCCATACAACCCCTTGCACTCCCACACCCTGTGCAACCCCATGCACACGCTGCCCTTTAAACTCCCTCGAAGCAACCCCTTAAACCCCCATACACCCCCATGCCCTCTAATACAAACCCTTACAACCCCGCACAGGGCCCAATACGCCACCTTACAACCCCATACACACCCTTACAACACCACACCCCCCTACACAGCCCCATGTCCCCCATACATTCCCTAACAGCCCCATATTCCCTAATACAGCTCCTTACAACCCCCATATAACCCCTTACAACCCCATAACCCCCAATACAGCCCCATGCCCCCCCAAACATCCCCTTACAACCCCATACCCCCTAACACAGCCACATAGCCCCCCATACATCCCCTTACAATCCCATAGCCCCCCAATACAGCCCCATGCCCCCCCATACGCACCCTTACAACCCCATATCCCCCAATGCAGCCCCATAACCCCTCCATACACACCCTTACAACCCCATAGCCCCCCAATACAGCCCCATACCTTCCTTTACAACCCCATACCTCCCCTTACAACCCCATACACCCCCCATATACCCCCTTACAACCCCATACACCCCCTATACACTCCCCATATGCCCCTTTACAACCCCATACCTCCCCTTACAACCCCATACACCCCCCAAACACTCCCCGTACGCCCCCTTACAACCCCAAACAAACCCCATACACCCCCCCACCCCAATTTTCCCCCCCAACCCCACCCACCTTCACCGAGTCCACCGGGTACATGACGCTGTGCTCCATGATGCCCGCCACCGCCCCGGCCAACATGTGGGTGCCGAGGGAGGCTCCGCTGGGCAGGCTCTCGTAATCCTCCCCCTCCATCGGACCCACGGCAGCGGCTACGGGCGGGGGGCCCGGGCCCGGCCCCGGGGGGGCCGCCGCGGAGCCCCCCACGGCGCAGCCCAGCTCCATGCGCCCAGGGCCGGGGATAGGGGAGGGATTGGAGGGGGGGGGGGCGGCGCGCCACGGGCTCGCGCGCTCCCGCGCCCCCTCTTTAAAGCCGCGCCCTCGCCCCGCCCCGAGCCAGCCAATAGGGAGCCGCCTCCCCCGCCTGGTTGACTCCTATTGGGTGACGCGGAGCGCGGGGCGAGGAGGGCGGCGAATGGGGAAAGGGGGGAGGGATTAGGGGGGAGGGCGGGGCGGCCGCGCGCTGTTGCGGGAGGGGCGCGCCGGCGCGCCCGCGCGCGCCGGTGGTGGTGGCGGCTCCGGGTTCGGAGCAGGGGCTGGGATGGGGAGGAAAAAGGGGGAAAATTGGGAAAATCGCAGCCGGGACGCCACGGGGAGGGGATTTTTTGAGGGAAGGGGACATCAGCCAGGCGTTATTTTTGCAGGAGGTGGAAATCAGTGTTTTTTTTTATTATTATTATTTTTATTATTATTTTATTATTATTTATTTTTTTTCAGGAGTTGGGCATCAGCACGGTGTTATTTTTCATGTGAATGAGATGGAAATTTGTCTCTGGCACATGCACGCTCCACGTCCAGTACCCCTGCAGCCCCAAACGTCCCCTAAAATAAGCAGCGCCTGCGTGCTCTGCAGCCCCAAATGTCCCCTAAACTAAGCAGCTGGATGTGGTGCCCATGCCCCGCCTGGTCCTGAGGCTCAGCATAGGGAGAAAAGTTCATAGGATGGTGTAGGAGGGCATCGTGTGCTGCCCTGCAAAGGTTTTTGGGGAAGGTGGGGTCTGCGGCGAGCACTGTCCCTCGTTGTATCTCCCACCTTGCACATAATTACTGCTTCCTCCATCAAACCGCCCCAAACTGACTGTTTTTAGAGCCCTGAGGTGCAGATGTGAGGCAAAACCTGCATGGTGCTGGGCTGCAGCAACAGCCTGGCCTTTAAGGGATCCCTCCTTTCGGGATCCTTTGGAATTTGACCTTGCTGGGAAGGTGGCGTCACGGCGCATCGCACCCGCTGAAACCAAGGTTAACCATTTGCATGAAGGGCCGTGATAATGCCAAGCAATTTATTGCTGCCTGAACCTTCAGAAGCACGGCAGAACACCACGGGCCCCAAAGAGCAGGAAGAGCTGGGAGTTGGTGCTGGCAGAAGGTGTGACACGGTGTTCAGCAGCCCGGAGGTGGCATTTTGGAGCCGGGGAGCCACGTGCCCAGCTGCAATTGCAGCAGCTGGCACTCCCTGAGCATCACCCCGGTCTGCAGGACGAAGCACAGCCGTAAATCAAAGCACAGGAGCTTCCCTTTCGCAACGTGGCCTTGTACGAGGAAGCAGCTGAACTAAAACTCAAAAGGGAACACTTTCCAGTATTGCTCCACATCGTTTATCGAGGTTTCCTCTTCCATAAACAACAGCGAATCTCTTTCCAATGCCTTTGGCAGGGGAGAGAAGGGTGGAGAAATTGCAGTGTCACTCGCCATAATGAGCCCTTTCCCCCACACTCGTAGGTCTCGCTCCCTGATAAGAAATAGGATGAATCAGACTGAAATATGGAGCTGTTTCCACGTGGGAGAGGGTTATATTTTAACCTCAAGCGGTGTGGCCACGAGGAATCTCTGCTCCTGTTCTGCTGCCCTGCCTGTACAACCCGAAGCCAACAGACCTGGTGCAGCCAAGATGCCAAGGCAGAGATGCACAGAGCTCATGCAGGAGGGACAGAATTACTCATGCTCTGTGATATTTGTTTTCTGCACTATTTCCAGCCTGACACAGCAAAGAAGAGTCACCCATCACCAAGCATCAACAAACAGCGTGAACTCAACTTGATTTACAAAACCCTTCCTTTGACGCAGCTCAGCCTCGTGTAGCGACCCCCTTTTGGACACAGCTGGCTTGATCCCATCCCCAAATTCCATCAGGAGAGGGTGAAGCCTCCTGTGCTGCTAAAAGCCCGGCTTTGACCGCAGGCTTGCTCAGGGCACGCTCATCCCTAGCCCAACAAGTCGCTGCGAAATGCACCACGAATTAATCGGTGATTCAGACCCGCAGGTCCGAGGTCTCGCCCCTAACCTCTGCGCCCTGGGACAGCTTTTAAATGGCTTTAATCGAATTCTCTGCCAGATTCTTGAAGAAATGACCCGCCATCGGAGCGAAATGCTCCTTGCTTTCCTGCTCCCCTACCCAGGACAGCTGTGGACCCTCCCCAGCCCATCAGCAGCGCCCAGTTTTGCTTATCGGGGCAGGAGGCACAGGACCCGCCAGCTGCACCCATGGAGATAAGGCAGGAGTGTCCTGCTCACGGGCGGGCACCTTCTGGGAACCTGAAATTGGGTGTTATCTGCCAGATCCAGGCAGATTGTTGGTGGGTTTTTTGGTTTGGTTTTGTATTCTTTTTTTGCATTTGCCAAATCTCCAGCGGCCGAGCAGCGCCTCAAGGGTTCGGTGCTGCCCAAAAGGTGCCCAGGGTGGGCAGGGGAAGCTCCTCGCACAGTGAGCTGCCCTCTAGCAGCACATTACAGGATGCTGCTATTAATTCAGGTGTTCAACACGGTAATTGGGCTCGTAATTGTGGAAAGGAAAAGGCACCTTGTAGCACTGTGGCGCAAAGCATTCCCTATTGAAAAGGGATGCGACCAAACCTACCTCATTCGGGGTGAAGGTTTGCAATCTCATTTGCAAAAATCCAACACCGAGAAATCCCAATGGCTTTTATTTTTTGGCAGCATGCCTGCCACATGCCTGCCCTGTGAAAGGCTGGGTTTTCGTGCAGGAATTACCAGTTCCCCATCCCACATGGCATGGACACGGTGCCACAGCAGCGATGCGATCCCTGCTCCTCCTTAGAAAGGTTAAATGCCAAAAAATAGATTTTAAGCAGCACAAAGCCCTTTGGATTTGCACCCCAGACTTGTCCTTAGGTGGAAAAAATAGGTCAAAACTCCAGGTTTTGTGCTGGTCCAAACCTAAACCCTCCGTGTCATCCCTTTCTCTCAGACCTTTGAGCACAATGTGCTCTGGTTACTCTTTATTTCTATATTGGCAAATGGCATAAAAATAAGCAAATAATATTGTTGTGTCTCCGGAGTGGGCTGACCCACTTATTCGAGCATCAGCACGAGATATTCCCTGCTGCTGGGTGGGTTAGGAAGGGAAAATCAGCCACCCTGGGCACTAAATCCCTGCATTGGGCAGCTTGGGGCATCTCTTCTCATTGGGATTCAGCTGGTTTGTGTAGGACAGGTTTATATGGACCAGCACCGAGGTTGGTGCCAGCAAGGGGCATTGGTGAAGGCAAAGTCAGGGAGAATTGGGCCGAAAAAACTGAAATCTGAAAAGTCCGCAGGGGCAGATCCGGCCCCATAACGATTTATGCAACCTCGGAGGTGAAGGAGGTGTGGATGTGAGGAATTTGGCCCGTGGGTTTTGTTTCAGCCCTCGCCTAATCTGACCTAATTTACCATTACCTCGCTCAATGGATTAAGGTAACAGGGAGAGGCAATCCTGAATGTGTATAATTAAGCTCACTTTTTTTTGTGCTACTTCCTGGACAGAAGCTTTTCATCGACTTGCCTTTCTGGTTTGGAGCCCTGGGGAGACAATGGGAAAGGCGCAGCCCCACACCTGTGCTTTCGGGATTTACTGGTGGCAGCGGGCACGGGAGGCTGCCAGGATCC
Source organism: Aythya ferina (assembly GCF_964211825.1). NCBI lineage: Eukaryota > Metazoa > Chordata > Aves > Anseriformes > Anatidae > Aythya > Aythya ferina. The sequence goes on from NC_140310.1 coordinate 3,730,116, forward strand.
CACTGGGGTCACTGGTTTTGGGGACAGCCCCGGTGTTTGCTAGGAAAATGAGATCCCGAGGGGTTTGTGGTTCCAGGGATGAGCCCGAAGCGGTGTGGATGCTCTGCCACCAGCTCCTTGCATCGCCTCGCTGGAGCCTTTTTATTTTGGTGGGCAAGGTTTTGCTCCGTAGACAACCTCGAGACCCAAAAGGATGAAATGGGAGCTCTGCAAATGGGCAAATAAAAATGCAGCCAGCTTGGGAGACCAGGCTGAGCTCTGCAATAGGGAGTTTTAACCTAAAGAAAAAAAAAATACATAAAAATACAAGAAGAGGAGTGGTGACACCTCAGCCCCGCTCCTGCAGGACTGCTCGGGGCTGATCAGTGGGGACAGGACAGATGCTGCCCCCCTATCTGCCGGCCCCGGTGCCGCTGCGGGCTGATATTTGGGAGGGTGTGGGCAGGGTGGGCGCCGTGCTGCTGCCAGATAATGCACACACCTCACCGGGGTCGCAATTTGAAATGGCAAATGCCCCCGCCACGAGCTCTGGGTGTGCATCTGGGCGTGCACCACGCTGTTTTCCCCAGGTACGAGCGAAGGGCGCGAAATATGTTCATAAGCAGCTAATATTTTCCCCGTCGCTGCAAAGAGCGTGCATCTGGAAATAATTAGCATGCACAAAAACAGCTCGCACATTCCTCCCGGGCCTCCATTTTGTGCCGCCTGCAGGCTCTGGCATCTCCGGTCATGTCGGCCGCTCTTGGTGCTTTCAATATTTGGGGACATCCCGTACGGCCCAAGCCAACCTCCGACCAAAGCCTGCTGCAGAAGCAGAAGCCGTGCTCTGCCCTCAGCAAACCGGCACGAGGAGCAGCTTTTTCTTTGCATGCCTTGATGGCAGCGCTGGCATTTATAGATTTTTTTTTAATTTTTTTTTTTTTTGCAAAAGCCTTCGCCGCCGCTGACATGCTGCTGCTTGTGCCTTTGTCTCTGCGGATGACGGCAGCATCGGGCAACGGCTGCAATGAAGCCGTTCCCAAGGGTCCTGAGTTGCTTTTAGGTCAAGCTCAGCTCGTGCACACCCTGCAGAGCTAACGAGGGTGTACACCCACGGAGCAGGGTTGCAATGCTTCCACCCCATTAAAAAACTCCCGTTTTTGGGTGTCTTGGAGAGCTGCTTGCACCGAGTGAAAGGTGTTTCTGTAGCCATGAAGCCACGTGCGTGTCCGTGGGCAGGAGGCAGGGACGGGCAGGGTTTTGTCTTCAGTGCTTCTGGGGTAAGTTCATTAAAACCCTTCAGCTAATGGGGAAATACACACCGGAGGTGAGTGGCTTTGCTCTCGGCGTGTGGCAAAGCGGCTGCAGGGAGGCCTGGTGGGAAGCAGAGCCCCGAATCCACCCTGGTTGTTTGCTGGTAGAAGCTGGTGTGCAAAACCCAGTGTGCAAAACCTGGAGTGCAAAACCTGGTATCCAAAACCCAGCGTGCAGAACCTGATGTGCAAAACTCAGCTCGCAAAACTGGTGTGCCAAACTCAGCATGCTTAATCTGGCGTGCAAAACCCAGTGTGCAAACCTAATGTGAAAAACGCATCATGCAAGATTGGTGTGTAAAATTCAGCATGCTTAATGTGGTGTGCAGAACCCAGTGTGCAGAACCTGGTACCCAAAACCCAGTGTGCAAAACCCAGCGTGCAAAACCTGCCCTACAAAAGCTGCTATGCAAAAGCCATCCCACAAAACCCCGATGCAGAACCCAGTGCATGGGCTCGCCCCGGGGACAGCTCGGGCACCGTCGGCTCTGTGCAGAAAGGGGAAGCAAAACTCAAAACGCTTTTGAGAACTCCCAGAAGTGGCTCGGGAGGCGAAGATGAAAGGCTTTTGTGTGAGCACAGGAAGAGGAAGAGGACCTCGGCGTCGTCTCCTTGTGGTGCGACCGAGGCTTTTAAAGCCTGGGGCTGCTCTGGGTGCGCGCTGTGGAAGCAAAAATCTGGGGTGCAACAAGGTGCAATGGGAGAAGGAGTGTGAAGAAGCGGAGAAGCAGGAGCTGGGGAACTGCAGGGACAAAATCAAGTTTTTCTGGGGGGAAAAATAAATTAATCTTCCAGAATAAATGGATTTTAGAAGGCCAATGAGTGAAGCTATTCTTATAGCAAGGGCTCATCCTGCTCCTGTGTTCAGAAGGCGAATTATTTTGGACTAACGAGGGCTTCGTGGTACTTGTGGGGTGAACCTGACCTCCCCAAATCGCCCAGCACCCCGGAGAAGCGGCGTTTAACCCAGCCCTGCTTTATGCAACCTCCTCCAGGCCTCTGCCTGGGCACGCAGTGCTCACCGGCGGGGATTTGGGAGTTTTGCTCGCTTGGGTTCACCGGGACGAGCCGGGGCCGGGGCAGACGTGCGTCTGAAGCCACTTTTCAGCATCACGCTTTGCCCTGATCCAAAGCTCCCAACCCTCTCCATGGCATTTTTGGGGCCACCAGCCCATTTTGGCCACATTTTTGAACTCCCCAAGGGATCAGGGAGCACAAGCCGTGCTGCCGCTCGGTGGCAGCACCCAGCACGACCTACCAGTGGCCAAAATTAATTGTTTTTTGGAGGAGAAAGGAATTGGGGAAGAATTCCCACTTCCCATCTCTTTACCCACCCTGGGCTCTGGAGGGGGGTGACGATGCTCTGGTGCCACCTTAGCTGAAGGAGAGCACTGCCACCGAGGTGTAGGTGTGGTGACGATTCGGGAAACACCCCCAGGACTTTATGAGGGGTAAATTGAGTGAAATTGGGTCAGATTTATTTAATTTTTCCCCATAAATCCATCCAGGTTTGGTGCAGCTGGCCCCACAGCAGCGTGCCTCGCCGTGGCCAAGCAACTATCCGCGTGCTCCCACGCGTGCAATGCCGGGGACGCCGTTGGTGCCCGCCTGCCCAGCGCGGCGCGGTCATTAACCCCGTAATTGCAATTAGCGAGCGGCTCCCCGCTGGGTCCTAGCGCCCGCCCGCGCTCCCGCCACCGCCGAGGCCACGCCCACATGACCGAAGCCACGCCCCCAAGCACCCAGACCACACACCCCAGCGCTGAGACCACGCCCCCAACGCCGAGACCACGCCCCCTCCGCGGCACCCTCGCGACAGCCACGCCCATTCTATAAGCCACGCCCCTTTCCCGCAAGCCACGCCCCCATCAATCCCTCCCTCCCATCCTCACCTCCATCCCAGCGCCACGTCTGCGCGTGCTTGCGTCACGTCCGGCGGCGCCTCCTGGAAGTGGCGCTGGGGCCCGTTGCTAGGCGGCGAACGCGGAGGTGCGGGGATGGCGCCGGGCCTAGGCCCTGGGGGGGGGCAACGGCGGCCTCTGGGGGGGCTTCGGGTGGGGAACGGCGGCTGCTGAGCCCCGGGGGGAGGCCCCGGTATCTGGGGGTGCTGTTGGGGTCGAGTGGGGAGGGGGCGAGGCTGGGCCGGGGCTCCCCGGGAGGGGTTTGGGGGGGGTTGTGGGGCCGGGCCTGGGGTGTGAGGGGCTGTGGGGGGGGTTGTGTGGAGGCGGTGGGGGGTTAAAAAGGGGTGTGAAGGGGGTGGGGAGGGGGAGGCGGTTCCTGGCAGGGAGGGGGTGTGCCCAGGGGGTGGTGGGCGAGGTGGTGGTGGAGAGTTTGTCCAGATTTAATGGTTTTAGGGTTTGTAGCCGTGGGGTTGGGGGTGCTGAGCTCCTCTCGGCTTCCTGAGCTGAGCGCGGGGCAGCCCAGCTGGCACAGGCTGCATCCAGTCGGGTGTTATCTGCAGGGATGGGCCGGTGTTTGTGTCCAGCTGCCCTCAGGCAAGGATATCCCTAGGTTTAGGTGGAATTTATTGTGTTTGGGTTGGTGCCTCTCATCAGCGGGTACCGTTGAGGAAAGTGCTTCCCGCTTCTTTACATCCTTCAGGGAGATATTTGTAGGGGAGAGTGAAAACAATCCGATTTTTTGGCCTTTCCTCGTATGAGTGCTTCAGTTCCTTACTTATCTTTGTGGTCCTGTGCTGGACTTGCTGCAGTTCATCCAGATGTGTCTTGTCCTGAGGAGCTCAAAGCGGGGCTCAGCACTCCTGGTGTGGCCTCACGGAGGGATCTTCTCCCTCAACCTGCAGTGCTGTTTGTCACGATATCCAGACAATCACCTGTCTCTTCCTGTTCTTCACTTCAGGCCCAGAAGCGCAATGGCTTTGAGAGTGATTGTGCCGTGTCAGTCAGAGGTGACCGGCTGATGCTGGAACGCCAGCTGCTTGCTGCCCGCTGGTCCTGCTCATAGCCTGAGATGGGGAGGTAAGGATCCTCAAGGAACTGCCCAAATCTGGTGGTGTTTGAGCAAAGGACGGGGAACCTGATTGTGAATTCATGGCTAGTGATTAATTCAGAGGTGGGAATGTGGAAATAGTCTAAACTGAAGTCAGAGCATGAGCAAAAATGAGCTAGAACATAGCAAAGGCAGAAGCTCTCTGATAAATGTTTCCATTTGGCTCGTTTCAGAATGCTCTACACCTCTTTTTGGTAGCAAAGCAGATTATCCTCTCTGAATTTTAGGATCAGCATCTCGTGTTTGCTTCCTGCCTCTTGGCACTTCAGTATCTCCCCTGTGGGGTGTCCCCGCGTGCTCAACACGACGTTGCGGCAGATCGTGGTGATCGGGATTCTGGCTGCCGCTGTCTCCTTGCTGTACTACTCGCTGGTTGTCATCCGCAACAAGTACGGGCGGGCCTCCAGGGACAAAAGATTCCACAGGTGAGAGCTGAAAAGACTCTGGGAGAGAGGAAAAAAATGTAGTTTGGGCATGAAAAACAAGGCACTGGCAGAAAGTGTTAGTAAAATAAACAAATTGGGAAAAATGAGTAAAAATTTGTTTTGTTAATGGTATTTTCCTTCTACATTTCTTTCAATTTATCAGCAATTCAGCTTTCTAATAACTTCTTTAAAGTTTTTGTAGCAGGGTAGGAGAACTACAGGTGCAAGAATGTTAAGTGATATTTTTTTTCTGGAAGTCGCTTTTGGTATTTATTCTGGGAGTTTGATTATTATGGGTAGCATGTCACTTTTCTTCAGCATGCTACTGAAAGCTGTGATTCCTGTGATGGAAACTGTTGTCCTGTTTGGAGTCTGATGCTGGGAGAAGCTTCCATATGGAACTCGGTTGCCAGGTGGTAACGCCAAGTTTTCTTCTAGATATCGTGCCCGGGTAACCGACACCGAAGCTACAGACACAAACAACCCCAACCTGAATTATGGAATCGTTGTGGACTGTGGCAGCAGCGGCTCTAGGATTTTTGTGTACTGCTGGCCGAGACACAACGGTAACCCCCATGACCTGCTGGACATAAAACAGATGAGGGACAAGAACAGAAAACCGGTGGTTATGAAAATTAAACCAGGTACTGGAAAGAAATTATTTTGCAGTGATTTTTCTAGCTAGCTGCCTGTCCAACCTTTTGTTTTTTCAATCTCTATATTTAAAATGTCTGGGTAAAGGATACTTGCAAGTTGTCAGCGTGGCACTCCTTCAGATTTCTTTAAGTTTGCTTTGCAGACAGCTTTGTTCATCTTTAGAGCTTGAAACGTGACACTGACAGGCAGGAGGGAGAGGTTTGTCTGCTTACTGAGACAGTTGTCAGTTAACTCGGGCCTGTTTATTTAGTGAATAAGTAATCTGCTTTCTCTAAAGCAATCTGAACCAATTATTTGAATAGGTAATGTAGCCAGCACAGCCTTTTGTTTAATGTTTAGAGGATGATTAAGTGTTAGCTTAATTATTCATTTCTTATTTCTGCAGTTGATTTCCTGGGTTTGGTTTTGGTTTGTTTGTTTCTGCTTTGTGTGTTGGTTAGCAAGATTTCCCAGGCAGGAAATACCCAAAGCTTGAGTTGCTTCACTTTCGAATTTATCTGTTTCGCTAGGTATTTCAGAGTTTGCCAACTCTCCTGAGAAGGTCAGTGATTACATTTCTCCACTTCTGAGCTTTGCTGCTGAACACGTGCCCCGTGCAAAACACAAAGAGACTCCTCTTTATATTCTGTGCACTGCAGGAATGAGGATTCTGCCAGAAAGGTTATTGGCTGTCTTATTTTTAGTGTTTAGAATAGCGAGCTCGGTGTCTTTGGCTATTTTTAACTGCTCAAAATGTAATTTTGCAGCCAGCAGAAGGCGATACTTGAAGATCTGCTCACTGATATTCCTGTGCATTTTGATTTTCTGTTTTCGGACTCACACGCAGAGGTTATTTCAGGGAAGCAGGAAGGTAGGTTAATGTTGGAAAAATAATTTTAATCTTTGAAACATTTATTACTTTCCGGGTGCAACTTGGATAATTTTTTATTTATTTATGGCTTTTTAAAATTCTGGTTCAGTTGTGAGACCTTATTCCTCAGTGGCAACAGATGGAGTGTGGAGATAATCATCTGCTGTGATCTAGCTTGTCTAAATGTTTTCTAATTAGCAGTGAAAATAACTCATCTACACTTAGCAAGGATTTTAGTCCATTTTCTCACCCTTTGGGGGGGAGTATCAGAATAAGGCACAACATTCTTGATGAGGAGTGGGAAAAATGGTTTCTAAAGGAGCAGTGTTTGATTGTGCTTGACTTGCTAGAGGCTTAAAATCATTTTAAAGGCTAACGTGCTTTTCATGAAATTTTGACATCAAACTGTAATATATTGAATTGGGATTTTTGTCCAAATCTTAACGCAGAAAAGAAGCAGAATAATGTGTCAGGAATGTTTAACGTTTAAATAAATTTATTATAGAAAATAATGAGCAGTGATATAATAACTCATATGCAAAAAAAAAAAAAATCCTGTTTAAGATATTCCTGAAATGTCCAAATATGTTTTCTTATGCGTGTAGGAGTGTATGCGTGGATTGGCATCAACTTTGTTCTTGGAAGATTTGAACATACAGATGATGGTAAGTATCTTAACTGTGAATTGGATCTTCTGAAGGATTTAAGTGCATTGCTGTGCTTTCACTGTTGATGGTGTGTTTTTAGATAAAGATTTTAGTGAACTGGACATGTGCAGATGCTGATGTTTGTTTAACTTGTACATGAAAGTTAGTGATCTGCATTGCTACAAAATAAAAAACACTACAAATAGTGCAGTGCTGCTTTACACCTATCCTAGCAGTATTTTTTCAATTTTTTTTTCATTTTTTTTATCCAGAGGATGAAGCCATTGTGGAGGTGCACGTCCCAGGCAGCGAAAACAAAGAGGCTATCTTCCGTAAGAGGACAGTGGGTATTCTTGACATGGGCGGAGTGTCGACTCAGATAGCATACGAAGTCCCTAAAACTGTAAGCTTTGCCTCTTCACAGCAGGTTATTATCTGTGCAACTTTCTTCTTTTCATTTTGGTTTATTTTAATGCATTTTCGTTCTTTTGTTTTCTTTGGTTTGAGTCCTCTCCTTCATTACATCACATCCAAAACAAAGGCAAGAGAAGATGGCAAATATGAGCCCTTCATCAGCTAAGCAACTCATTTGTGTTTTTGTCACTTACTTCTAAGTTTAATTGCATTCTTTGTGTGTGCGTGTGCATGTGTGTTTATACAACTTGAAATCTGTGTTACACTTAGGAGACTGTTTTAGAGACCAAAAGTTTGATTTTTTATAAGAACTTGTGTAAGATATGTCTTTTTTCCTTTATAAGTTGGGTTGGTAAAAACCGAAGAAGCAGGGCGTGAGGATAACAGTGCAGTTTAAAATACTACTTACATCCTCAGCACAAGTTATCTGTTCAAGGAAGCAAATTTCTTTGCTGAAAGCCCTAAAGGGGATGTAATTTGCTCTAACTGCAGTATACTGAGTTCTAAGGTAGCTTCTGAATTTTTGAAGTCAGATAACCACCCATTGACATCACTGAGAAATTGTCTAAAGTCAGAAGAGCATAAGAGCCCCATGGTTTGACTCTCAGTGCACTGTTGTAATGAGATGCGTATTTTATATTTTATATATATGTATATTTTAAACCAAATTATGGTTTTTCATTATTACAGGTTTTAGTAACTACCCTGCCTTTCAGACAGGTGGTGTAACAAATAGCTTGGACTATTAAAAGTGTGGGCATTCAGATTCAGAGTGGATTGCCCTGGTCAAGTATTAATTGGAAAAAAGAGTTGCAACTAATTGATGACTTTTGTATGGCTTTATCTGAGCATAAGCTGATACAAAGTAGGTATTCTGGCTGGGGAACCTGTTAGGGTTCCTAAACAAAAAAGAATAACTGACTGTGGTGCTTACAGTCTCGCTGCTGTTTCTCATTTATAACATCTGTGGGAAACCCTGCAATGTTGTTCTACTTATCTAAGCGTGTTCTACATGAAGTGCTTCTGCTACACATCCCCTAAATATTTGGGAAGTTACTGCAAGCGACTGATGTATGGTATGTGGAAAGAGCTGAGTGACTGACAGAGATTTCCTGGAAACCTTGAAAACTTCCACATTGAAAAATGAAGAACAGCGCTGCTGGGTAGACCGTAAATCAGTAGTGTGGGAACTTGGTCAGAAGTAGTATCTTTGAGCTTCCTAGCTGTAGCACATCCTTTTCCATGGGAAAAGGTACTTCAGTATCCGTAGTAGCAGTTCTTTAAGTATCAATAACATCCAGTGCAATTGTCTATAAGTAATATGCTTTGCACTCCCTATCAAATCGAAGGTAATGTGGACCTATAAAAAGCAAAATAGATGTGTAAGGATTGATGTTTAAAGATATCAAGGGCGTCTTGTTTTTCAAAGAGCTCGTATCAGGTTCTGGTTCATGTTGTTTATACCTAATCTTAGTGATTCTGCTCCTACAGGAGGAAGTTGCCAAAAACTTGCTTGCAGAATTCAACCTGGGATGTGATGCTCATCAAACGGAGCATGTGTATCGAGTCTATGTCGCAACATTCCTTGGCTTCGGAGGGAATGCAGCACGCCAGAGATACGAAGACAGCCTATTTACCAGCACAGTACTTAAGAACAGGTAACTAGCTTCAATTCCTTGGAGATACAGCTTCTGTAACTCCAAATTTAAATATATTTAGTAAAGTATCCCGATATAAAACGTAATTTCTGGTGTGCTATGTGCAACGCTGGAGTTTCTTTAAATGAGGATGCTGTTTTGTTTTGATGCTGGTGTAATTTGGAGTTTGGTGTTTTTAAGCTGCAGTTGTTACTGTGTTTGTGTTGTTTTTTTTTTTTTTACCAGACTGCTGGGCAAAGAGACTGGCATGACTTCTGATGCACCATACTTAGATCCCTGCCTGCCCCTGGATGCTCAGGATGAGATCCATCAAAACGGACAGACAATGTATTTGCGGGGAACAGGAGACTTCAATCTGTGTCGTGAAATTATTCAGCCGTTCATGAACAAGACTAACGAAACCCAGACATCTCTAAATGGTGTCTATCAGCCTGCCGTGCACTTTCAGAACAGTGAATTCTACGGCTTCTCAGAGTTCTATTACTGCACTGAGGATGTGTTGCGCATGGGAGGAGATTACAATGCTGCTAAATTTACTAAAGCTGCAAAGGTAAAGTATTCTTCGGAGAAACTCTAGTTTGAAGCAGCTATTCTGTAAAAGCACTAGGAGGCAGGGTGGTCCAGTTCCAGAAGAACTGTTGATACTGGAGGAGTCCATGCTGTTTCCACCTCTTGCTTCTATTTAGGAATGTCTTAAAATTCCTTTTTCTTTTGTTTTATGTATTCTGTACCAGTTTTCCAGATGTTAATCCTAACAGGGATCAGCCAGTTGGGGATAGTAATACCACAGTGTAAACTAGAGGAACATAACCTGCTTTGTCAGAGCCCTAAGAACAGGCTTCGTCTCCAAGTGGATGACTAAACAATTTAAGTCCTACTGAATATTAATTTTACCACAAATGCAGAGTACGGGTCAAAATGGTTTTGTACAAAACACCGTGAAATTTGTGGTCAGACTTAATAGCAATGCAAAGGAAACTGTTATTTTTGAGTTTTCTAGCCTTTGGTATTTACAGAGCATCTTATCTAGTGGCATTTTGCTCTTTTCAAGACAGAAGTAATGTTTATATCTCTTTTTTTCCATTCTTTAAGGATTATTGTGCCACTAAGTGGTCTGTCCTGCGGGAACGTTTTGACCGTGGTCTTTATGCATCACATGCTGATCTCCACAGATTGAAGTAAGTATTTGTGTTTGTACAGCAAATTCGTTCAGGCAGAGTTGCCAGGGAGCGGTCATGTCCAAATGGTCCATTTAATGAAATCACTGTAAGTGTGAATATAACCTTAAATATTGCATCAGCCACAAAAGTTACTGATAGTCCCATGTCGAAGTGTGCTCCCTAGTCCTTTGGGACTCTGTAACTGCCAGAAAATTAAATGCCTGACTAGATGACCCTCTTTTTTTGTAGGTACCAGTGTTTTAAGTCTGCCTGGATGTATGAAGTATTTCACAGTGGCTTCTCTTTTCCTGTGAGCTACAACAGTTTGAAAACAGCCCTACAGGTGTACGATAAGGAGGTGCAGTGGACGTTGGGAGCCATTCTTTACCGAACACGGTTTTTACCTCTAAGGTACCCCTTGTTTTCTCAGATGTCTGGAAATGGTTTTTGGATGGAAGGGAAGAGTTTTTCTGAGGAAAGGTACAGTGATAGCAAAGCAGCTGACAGATAGGGGGAGACAAGAGGCTGTTTCTAGTGCATTATACAGAACCTGAGTATGTATTTCAGGTAGCTCAAGTAATGCTTGATAAAGTGTATTTTACTAAAAGGGGTTCTGTTTTCTTTAGTAAGATACTTTGGAGGCAAGGCTTGATCTGCAATTTATGTCTCTTCTCTCTTCGATTCTTTTCAGAGACATCCAGCAAGAAAACTTCCGTGGAAGTCACTCCCACTGGAGGAGCTTCTCTTTTGTTTACAATCACTATTTGTTTTTTGTCTGTTTTCTGATCGTGCTGCTCTCCATCCTGCTTTATCTGCTAAGGCTCAGACGGATCCACAGGCGAATGCTGCGTAATAGCTCGTCCACTTCCCTATGGATCGAGGAAGGCCTCCCACCACAGAAGATCTCAGGAGCCTTATGAGATGCTGTGATGGAGAGCTTTTATTGGACTTCCTGCACAAAAAGCCATTTTTGCCTCAGGGTTTCTCCTTTTTGTCCCTTTAAATCATTGAAGAAGAAGATTGGCCAGAGCGTGGAATTCAGCTAGACTTTGGGAAAACGGGGGTCAATTTGGCTTAGTCTCATTAGACAGTATCTGCCAAAAATTACTTATTTTTTTTAATATTGCACTTTTGTGTGTAATGGGGCGAGTAAAAACTCGATGCCAGTGAGAGGAAGCAACTTAAGCTATGTGTGGTAAGAGTGAGTGTGAGTTCTCATCCTGTGGGTGAGACTGTGAAATGCTGTTAGCTAGGATGAATGAGCTATATTTTTATTTTCTTTTCCAGATTCCAGGATTGATATTGCTAGACTTCTCAGTTCTGGATCTCCTCAGTCAAAGAAAAGGAAGTGCAGGGTTTTCGAAAGCAGTTAGAAAACTTCTTAGATCAGCTTTTCTCATTTTATATTGTGGAATAAGTACGGTGATGGAGAAGAAAAATCTATTGCATCCAATGCTGTACTTCCACAGAACTACTTAAATCAGTTTTATTTGTGACAGTTACCTGGTACCACAAATATCTGTCCCTTTTATCTAGGAAGCTATATCTCCGTAGTTGCAAACCTCACTCCTTTTTAATCTTTTATTTCTGTTTCATTCAGAGATTGCCCTGAAACTCCAGTAAGGTGAAGAGAACTGGAATATGCCTAGGCTTGTTTCTGCTAGAGTAGATGTGCACAATGTCTTTTTTGGTTTTGAGTACTCTGAACTGTTAATTTATATTTTATTTAAAGCTGTTAATTTTACTTGAAAAGTAAATTTGTCCATGATTAAAAGTGGGATTTATATGAACTTCTGGTGTATGGATATTTTATTGCGCAGTATAAATCACTTCTGTTTTCATGAACAGACAAACCTGAGGGTCTGTTTTATATTCTGCTGGTTTTTTTTGAGCTATTTTTTTCTGAGTGAATGCACAGGCTGCACACCTCTCACTTCTGGTGTCTGAAACTGCAGCACAAACCTCTTGCACTCGTAGGCTGATAATTGTTATCAGACAACTGACAGCGTTGATTGCTACAGAGCCGGTACTTCCTCTTTCTGAGATGCTTAAAACTGAGTACAGAGCCTCTAATTGTGTGCTTAGATAAAGCAGTTCCCCTTCGGACAAGGATTGACGTTACTGGTAAAGTGGAGAGGAAGTGTCCGGGTGTGACTTGGCACTATCCAGGCATATGCCAAGCATCTTTTAGCAGGAGAGATGGCGTGTCTCAAATACAAAATACTTCTGAAAGATCATAAAACACTCGAGAAAAACATTTTGGGTCCAAACAAGACTTCCTCTTAAATAGAATGATATCCATGCCTGAGAAGGGTCAATTTGTAATGCTAATGCCAGTCATTGACCCTCACTTTCACAGCTTGTTTTTTTTTTTTTTTTTTTTTTCCTCCCAATAAACTTTGTCTCTCCTTGCTTTTTGGATTTGTGTTTTTGTGTGTGCGTGCAGGTTTTCTGCTGCATTACATCTTTACGGCTGTAACGTTAACTAAAAGATTGCTGGGGAATCGGCTGAGTTTCTTTAAACCCTGAATCCCAGCAGTTACAACAGTGACTGTCCCCAGTTTCATGGACTGACAGGAGTCCAGAGAGCATCAGGTGTAGCACGGGGGCTCTATTTACTCCCAGAAAGCCTGCAGTTAATCCATTGATCTCCCACAGGTGCAGGGGGCATAGTGAGAGGCAGCTGAGTTAATGAGTTAATCAATTTTCCAAAGGGCACCCAGGGGAAAGCCGTTTCACTCATCAGAAGCGAGCATATAAGGACTGGGAGAAGATAGGGCTAAAGGAAAACAGACTTTGCTGTGCTTTGGTGCTCTTCAGCAGTGCTACTGCTTATTTGAGGCATTCTAGCCTCAAAATGAAAGGTTTTAGCACTGCTGGAGAAGGAAATGTGCTCTATACAGAGAAGATGCAGTAGGAACGTGGTAGGATGCTGGGGAGGGGAGTGAAGTGGGAAGAATGGTTTGCAGAGAAGCTGCCTGGTCCCTTCAGGTTGATTTAGCAGCAGTCTTCTGGTAGATGGCTGTTGCTGGGAGAGGGGTGGGTGCGTTGAGAGGATTTTCAGCATTCTTAGGATGCAGAGCTGTAAACGTATTGATTGTCCTTGGCCTGTACCTCCAGGAGTAGAGCACCAGTGACTTTGAACTTCTAGCATTTGCTTCTTGCAGGAGCTGTATTTAATGCTGAAAATGGGATATGCTTGGATTTGGGGGATGGAAATAAGAAGGGTTTGTCCTGGGGATGTGTATTTTAGAAGAGAGACTATTAAATAGTGCTTTGAGTACCAGCCTGGCCATCAGGGCGTGCGTAGGGGAACAAAATGGTGCCAAGTGCTGGGCAGATTCTACATGCACAAGCTTCTGGTGTGGTCAGGGAGCTGTGTCAGTGCAGGAGGTGATGAGAGCACCCTGCAGGTCACCCTGCTCCCGTAGCCTCGCTGCTGCTGTGTCTCCGAGGCGATGGGACGGGCTGCGGGGTAGGACTGGCGAGCGGTCTGCTCCTCAGGGGCATTGCCTCGGAGGTGCTCCTTGCTGATTAACGGCTAACGAGGCTTTGGCAGCCCAGTATATGGCATAGAGGGACGGGACACCTAGATCTGCTGTCTGTGCATCATCTTCCTGCAGAAAACAGCAAGATCTCAGCACATGGGCAGCGTGAGGCCCTTCCCACCAGCGCTCTCTGTGAGTTTGCTGCGTCTTAGCTATATCGAGGCTGACAGATATGCGGGTGCCTTTAATTGCTTTAAGAGCTTAAAGCCCAACAGGCACGGGGAGGAGGCACAGATTTTCAAAAGCAATCAGTGAAGTGCCAAGCCTAAATGCCTGGATCTACCGGGCTGCTGTGCTTTTTGGCACTTGGATTATCCTGGGACAAGGGGCTGCAGGTTCAGCTCTTACCTTCTTTGGAAATCTGGCCGTCTTGTCCCAGTGCTTAGAATTAATGTGTGTCATGGGGGATTTATATTTGGTTTTGTTGTTGTGTTTTTTCTCTTTTCCTGTTCATCTGTAGGGATTTGATGGGGCAGGGGCTCTGGAAGAGGATGAAGTTTGCCGTGTATCTGGGGCATTTCCTGAGATGGAGACTAAAACCACCTTATTCTTGGATCTCTTTTTGCAGCTTCAGATTATTTAGGAGAAAAAAAAAGTTTTTCCATCCCACCCCACCCCCTGGACAAGCCTTCTCCCAAGGGACTACACCAAACAACAACAAGAGGGGAAACAAGATTCCTTTGAGAGACTTAGGTACTGAGTGAAAACAGGTATTGCTGTCCCTGGGCTCGGATTTCTGAGTCCCAATGGCAATGTTTATCTGTTTGTGTCCATTTCTGCATTAACATGCTTTGTTTTCTTTCTTCTGCTTCTTCTCTTCGCCTTGTCCTTTCTCCAGGTCCATTAAGGACAGGTAAGGCATGCAGAAAAGCACAAAGGAGAGGCAAGGGCGCTGCTCTCTGACCTTCCCCGGTGACCTGGAACGGACAGGAGAGCAATATTGAAGCTTTTGGCTTCACGGCCTCTTAAACGTATCACTCATCTTCTTGTTGCTTTGTTTGTGTGTATGGGAAACGTCCAAACACAGGGCCGAGTGTGGCCCCTAATGGAAGAAATGCTTGGGAGACATGGGTACTGGTGGAGATGGAGAGCCTGGGGAAGGGGAGAGGCACACAGCTCCTCTGGGAACGCCAGCCCTACCAAGGTAACCCTACAACAGGTGAAAACAAAAGGGTTTTCTGCCTCTCCGCAGCACCCTGCGAAGGGGACAGTCAACAGCAGTGACTGGATGGCGTGCCTGATCGGGGGCACCTTGTTCTTTCTTGTCCCATTGTTTCTGCCATTGTTGCTACTAAATAACGCATGAAGCTCTTTGTAAGCTGAAACGAGCCTCGTGAGGGCTTGCTGTGTCCCTCTCCCTGGGTGCTAGCTCCTGTGGGCGTAGTTTTCGGGGACCTGGTCCTGGTGGTTGTTTTTCAGGTCACCCTCCCTCTCGTTAAAGACTGGGAGGATGACAATGACTTTCTCACCTGCTCGTTTTTGGAGATCTTTGGATGGGTGGGAAGTGCTAGGAGATTGCTAACCCACTCCCAAGTAATGTTTTCATAGGTGATGAGCGATTTGTGGTGCTAGAGATGCTTTTTAGGGCACTGACCTTCAAAAGGGAGCACTCAGCACGCTTGTACCAGGCAATTTACAAATGCACGAAGTCACAAATGTGATGCCCTGGTTTTCCTAAAATCTAAATGCTTTCCAGGGTCCTGTAAGTTACCAGCTCTGTTCTCTGCTACAATTAATGTGTAGAGCAGGATTTGAACCTCCAGATCAAAGATGTTCTCTAATCCTACGTCTCATGTATGGCATTTTACCAGCATTTCTCTTTGCTGATAATCCCAGTGGTGTCTTGCAAACGGGATTACAACAGTACCATTTATTTTTTTTCTCATTAAGTGGGCTTTTTTTGGTTGTCATGGCCAAAACTGGCAGGCAGCAATACACAGAGGTAACTCCTAGTGCATCACCTGCCGTGAAAGCTGGCAGTGCTCAGCTCCTTGCTGATCCACACAGATGTGAAGGACGTTAAGGAAATGGTGAGATCAGACTCAGTGTGTAATGCATCTCCTGCCTAGATGTTCCCATCTGCAGCCCCTGCCCTGCCCCTGCAGTGAGCCCTCTTGCAAATTCAGCAGCTGGAGTCTCTGAACTAATTGTTCAGGTTTTCTGCATGAGAGCAGAACTGCTGGTGGAGGCTGACCTTGTTAAGACACACTCTTTGGCTCGTCAGAGTGAATCAGCACAAAAGACATTAAAACAGATGTTTCCATAATGTCTTTTAAGGATGTGGAGGGATTTGCTGCGGTTGCCCGGGTGTAATGGAGAGCAGTACATTGTGTTCTTGGTTATCCTCCCCCTCTGACACTCAGAGGGCCTTATTCTGCTCACTTCAGTTCCTCTTCTCTTCTCCTTTTCTCCTGGACGCAGCTTTCTCAATCACAACGAAATAAATCTTGCGACAGGCTGCGCTGGAGGCTGGCTCTGGCTGCTCAGGGCTCTTCAGGGCCAGAAGTCACTTCTCCGCCTCTTGACCTCTGGACACACATGACTGTGCTTGCAGATGCTCTGCTGTTTGAGGGGGACTCTTGCCATCTAGTGGGAGGGGATGGTAAGCCTCTAGCACCTCTGCCATCCCCCAGGGTAGGGTGACAAAACGCAATCATCCTTCCTGGGTTTTACTGTGCAAGTCGTTTCACTGCACACGTGGGATTAGCTCACATCACTTTCCCATGGTGTTTTTGGTGAAGCTGGATTTCTCATAAACTGCTTTTCATTCTAGAAATCACTCTATTTTTTATTTTTATTTTTTTATCACTTACATTTTTGGGGGGCAACACTCTGCTTATGCTCTCCTATGCTCATCTCTGCCTCTATGGCCAAGTTGCACAGACAGAATCTAACAAGAACCTGTATCAAGGGGAAGGATGTTTGGCGTGTGCTGGTCTGATTCTGCATGCCACCTGTGTTTTTCTGGGGATTGCTTGTGGGAAGCTGGCTTTCAGCAGCTGACTCCTTAAATCATTGTTAAAAGACAGCCAGGATCTCCAAGTTTTAGCTTGTACGGATAGAGAATGAACAGTGCTTGCGAAGTGCCTTGTGCTTGAGTCTTCCTTGGCCTAGGAAGACCAGAAACTCATGTTCAGGTTGAGAAATTTCAGTACTAATTGGCCTCTCTCCTACACCTTTCTTGACAGGGTTAAGGTTAGAAATGCAAGAAAGATGTACGTGCTTTCTCCATGATGTGCTGCTCTTGTTCAAGCTGCCTGGGACCGAGAAAGAACAGCTGCTGCCTTGTAAGCATCGTAATACAGGAACAGACTTCATCTCACAGGCACAGCTCTTCTGAGTATTTCACGGGGCTTCAGGTTTTCACCCTCTTTAGGGTCTAGGAGCCTTTCCTTTGCATGGAAATGGGGGTAGTAAGTGGATGTAGAAGGTGTGTTAACCTCTGGATTGTGCATCGCAGAGGTGAAAGATGTGGCTATAAGAGATCTTACATGAGGCTGACCCGTGCTTCTGCTCTGATGTGCTATTTGTTACGAGCCTGGACTTCAGCAGAGCTCTCATTTTGGAGTTTTTGTAGAGCACTGAGGTCAGCAGTGTCTTCAGTGAGCTAATCTGAATAGCAGCACTGAGGAGTTGTAAGGGGTGACTCTGCAAAGCAGGGAAAATCACGTGGATGAGGGACAGTAAGTGCAATGTGCTCATTGTCGGCCTTGCACTGACATGTGAACTAGAACACATGCAGAGCAGAAAAAAGAGAGATCTCAAAGGATTAAAGCTGCTTCTTACCAAAAATGAATTTCATTTTTTCCAGCTTTGGTGGCTGCAAAAGAGCTCTGTCATGCAAGGGCCCCTCCCAGAATGGAAGCAGCTCTGGCTTACGGTGCTTTGGGTTCCAGTTGCCACATGGCCATGGGACTGTGCAAACCTTGCCATGGTTCGGGTGGAGCAGCAACCAAATAAAAAGGGTGAGAGGATGAGGTCTGGGAAATCAGTTCAGCCACCACCAAGCTCCTAATGTGCAAGTCATAGAAATTCCAGTAGAGATTAAGCAATTTACATGAATTACATGAATTTATCCCTCTGTTGAGGGATGCATTAACCTACTTCTCTAGAACCATTGGTGTTTTTTGGCCATCCTGTGAGCCCAAAAGCAGGGATCTAACCCCGATTGCATGTTGCAGGGATATTCCACTGGGGCCAATTGGTGTGAAAATTGCCACGTGTCGCTAACACCTCGCCAAACAGCCAGGTCCTTCAGTTCTTCAGATATCGCCTGGACCATCTCTGAGCAGAGCAACCTTTACGGAGCTCGGCGTATCCGCTGTGTGTATTCGAGAGGTCAAGTTGACCTGGGTGAGATTTGGACCGGTGGCTCCAGAGAGTCTACAGCGTGAAAGCATGAGGCTCAGTGAGGCAAATTAGCCTTCCCTTTTAAAAAGAACTGAAGATTAGAGGAGATTATAGAACCTAATAGCGCATGGCTAATTTTTGGGAGCACAGACCATGACTGTGGCTGCTTGGTCAAATCCAGTCTTGACTTGTCCATATGGCAAGGTGTGTGCTTCGGGCAGATACAGAAGGAAACACCTAGGGTGCTGGTGTGGGGCTCTTCAGAAGGGTGCTCGGGCACTGGAATGGGCTCCCCAGGGCAATGGTCACAGCACTGAGCCTGATGGAGTTCAAGAGGTGTTTTCAGATGTTTTCAGATGTATGGTTTGATTTTGGGGTGGTCTTGTGTGGAGGCGGACTTGATGATCCTTGTGGGCCCCTTCCAACTCAGGATATCCTAAGTGGTTTCCCTGGTCTCCTCTTTACGTGGTCAAATGATGCAAACCCAGTCGAAGCAGCATTTCTTTTTCCTGTAGATGGTGTCATTTTGAGAGCCTTTTTCTTATTTATTTGTTAATTTATTTTGCTGGGTGCTTGTCTTTTAGTCCTGACCAGCTGCAATACGAAGGGGGCAGCAAATTGCCCTGAACCCAGCGTGTTACCCTGAAGAACTTTCCTGAATTCTCGCCGAATGCTTCTCTTTATGCAACCAGCAAACCCTTCCATCAGCTGGAAGCCTGCATGGCATTTGCTGCTCGTATCCTTACCCGACCCAGGCACTCGGCAAACATTCCTCCAGCAGGCTGTCATGTTTCTCCGTTCCCCGATCAAGCAGACACTCGCACATTCCTCTGGCCAAACTGCCTTCAGCTTCCTGCTGCTCTGAAATAGTTCCCTGCTCCGTGGAGCTTCTGCTCTGATTCGTTTTTTCCCCTGGTGTCCCCGAGGCTGAGCAAGGCGAATCCAGCCAGGCTGATGACCCACCAGGTGGTGCTCTGCTGGTAGCTGTGCTGCTCATCACAATTTGCAGCGTTTCAATAATTTTATGGGTGTTTGATGCAGGAGAATTAGGGCACTGTGTGTACTGCTGTTGACCACTGCTGCTGATTTCTTGGGAGAAAGAGCAAAGCTTTGTTTCAATGACTTTGTGGGCTCAAGCTCTGACGTCTTGCTATCTCCAGGAATTGCACCAAGAAGCAATTCACTTATTTCTAATGTTTCTTTCCACCTTTAACACGATTGATGTTCGGGGATTGTCCTGTAGAAGGCTTTGCCAACCCATGGGAAGGTGGTCATCATCTCCCTGCCAATATTTTTCCCTGGCAGAGTCTCCTTGGGGTGGGAACATCTCGTAAAACAGCAAGTAACGGCACCTTGCTCCTGTTGGGCTGAACTTTTGGTTCTGGGAAGTGATGGGAAACCTGGAAAAGGGGAGAAGTCTGGTGGGAGATGTGTTCTTGTGGTTCTGGAAATGTATCCAGAGATATAGATAAAGCACTTTAATTTTTCAAGATAATTTGGTAATTTGTATGCAAGCAGGCAGGACTGACATGCACAAGGCTGTAGCACACTTGTCCTAGGGAAGGGTTTACTAGAAAGTCCTTTACAAATTCAGCATTTCATCTATGAATATACTGAAGTAAATGGGGACGTTTCTTCTAAAATCAGCCTTTGTGACTACCTGATCTTCTTTCTGTGCCTATCAATTTTCTGCTAATGTGTTTGAAAATCCCATTAAACATAGATTTCAGTACCCATGGCCAAAGCTGGTGAGAGGATAAATTTCCATTCTTTGGGAAATCCTGACACTTCAGAATGTGTTGCTGCCCAAAATAGGGTCAGAAATCAAAATTTGAAGGTGTTCTCTAGAACAGAGATTTGAAAACCATTGTGTGTTTTTTGTTTCTTTGTTTTCACTGTTGTAAAACTGTTTACTTCTATTTTTTTCTTATGATGCATTAAAAGCATAAAGGGAGGGGAAAAATAAGTTTTAAAACCAAAACCTACTCCATCTGAAAAGATTGCAGAAGTTTACAGTCCTCAGGATAACATCTAATTGATTTAGCTGCTTTTTCTTGATGGAAGCGTTCTTTCAACCATCTCCGTCCAGTGTTGCTGTTTCACTGCTAGCTGCTCGCATCACAGATGCTCTGAATTTTCTGGCCCAGCTGAGGTCAGGATTTTTGGTCTGCTATTGTTTTAAGAATTGTTTTTAGCATCTAGTTAGTCCTCAGGACTGAGGACTACGGAGTAACTCTTGCTGCAGATCAGGATGGTTTTTAAGTCTGTGCAGCTTGAGCTGCTGTATTTAAGAGTTTTAATATTGAGCAGCTGGAAAATATCGAGTTGCTGGATGCAGAAGGGTTAAGGCTGGTGATACCCAAGTAGCTGTGGAGATGGCATGCTGTAAAGTCTGTGAAAGGGATCTAAGTTTGAAGATGCTGAGCTGTAAGACCACGCAGCCCTTTTTATGGGGAGAGTGCTTGGCACTGAGGCTCTGAACCAACTTGGGGTGCTTAAAAAGTGCTGTGATCAATCACATAGCGTTATTTAACATTGATATCGATGTGATTCCAACTATTTGTTCCCTAGGAACTTCCTGAGAAAGCATTCACATTCCTAACCCACCTCCTTCCTCGCAATCCTGGCTAGGTTTTCCCCCCGTTTCTGTTCTGTTTGCAGTGCTTCTGCTCAGATTACAAGACAAGCCCATGATATCACCCGCTATGAGCCGAGGCTAAAGGGGCTGGGTCTTGGGAGGGGTTTGCTTGGCTAACTCTAGTGAAATTTGCCAGGAAGCAGCAGCTTCTTGCAGCGTATTTCTCTGGCTGCAGGATATTTTCCAGCGCAGAGGGGACCACTCAGGCGGCGCGCGTAGCCCAGAAGAAAAAGCTTCATGAAGCACGCCGGGACAGGGGTCTCCTCCAGCACAGCCTACCACTAACCCCAAGGTAAATGCAAACCCCACAGACTGCAAGCCAGGACGGTGGCATTATTGCTAGGGAATGCAGGGGCTGATGGATTGGTTTAAACATTGCTAACCCTCTTTTGCTTCGGGGCTGAAAGTTTGATCTTGCTTCTTCTGTTTTTCTCTTTGAACTTGTTTTCTTTCTCTCCCGTCAGTTATTAAGCGTGATGGTTAGACATTACAGGCTGGGGATGAGATGATTCTTCTAATTCCTGTCTCCTGAGACTTGCTTTGGCAAGGGTGGGATGGCACAGATACTCAGTGTCACTTCGCAAAGATGTTGTGACCAAGTTAAGGATTTTCTCCCCTTGCTTGCTCACAGGCATGCACTAATGAAGTAAAAAAGACATGTTGTAGGCTGTCTACAAGTTGAGGCAACATGTATTCAGTAAGATGATTAAAATATGTTTGATTTAGACCAGAAAGCTACGTTACATGCCATCAACATTGTGTAAATGTCACCGGCTAAACTTCAGAAGCAGTTTAAGTTCTCCTCTCTGAATAACTGTGCTCTTTCAGAGGGAAAGGCTTCAGTGCAGATGGGCAGAAGGTGTAAAGCAGATAAGTCCCGAGCTGAGAAACTTTTCAGCTGGCATGCTCGGGATTCCCACCCTTTGCAAAGCAGCCTTCAGCCTACTGGCAACTTGTATTAATTAGGCTGGTTTATCATGAAGCAATCACAGCAGTTTTCAGGATGCCTGCAGGATAGGCAGTGGCATTCACCTGAAAAGTGAAACGTGGGACTGTTCCTGTCTGCAATGAACACAGCTGAGGCTGGCTGAGTTCTGATTCTTCAGCATGCACACCGGTAACTGCCTTCTTTTCAATTAATTTTTGTTGCCTAATTAAAAAAGGTGTTACTGTGTGTGGGTAAAAAAAAAAAAAAAAAAAATCAATGAGGACCAATACAGTTTAGTACTTATTATTTAATTTTTATTATTATTTATTATTCAGTATTTATTAGTATTAGTATTATTTATTATTTATTAGTATTAGTAAGGACCAATACAGTTTAGAAGACCATATACAAAGATCCTGGTGTAGTTATCTGGGAGCGATAGCAGGAATACCAGTTAGCACGTCTATAATTGGCTCATAACGACAACATTGCTTTCAAATTTGTACTGAATAGGGGCTCAGATTAATTGGCTTTAGGGTTCCTACTTGCCAGTTTCATTTCATCTGTACTGAGCCACCCACAGTGGTGGAATTTTCTTGGTTGGAAGCTAGAGAGCAGTTAAGAAACATGAAATATTAGTGTGAGCTAATATTTGATGGACCCCAAAATGCATGCTTAGTAATGTTCTTTTGTTATTTCTTCTCTCCTATTTTTATATATATTTATGTATTTTCTCTCCTATTTTTTGAATAGGTTGACTCCCAAGATTATTGTCTTTACCTTACTGCACCACTAACTTTCCTTCTGTTTTTTTTTGTTTGTTTGTTTGTTTTGTTTTGTTTGTTTGTTTTTTCTTTCTGTTTCTTGCTTTTTTTGTGTTCTTTGTAACCTTTTATCTTTTCTCCTCCTGAATTGTTTCATAACACAGAATCACAAAATGGTTTGGGTTCGAAGGGACCTTAAAGATCACCTAATTCCCATGAGGAGGGGACACCTTCCTCTAGACCAGGTTGCTCAAACCCCCATCCAACCTGGCCTTAACATCTTCGGTGCTGTTTAAAAACACAGTGATGTCCTTTCTAAGAGATGGCAGCTTCAGTGGAAGGAACTGTTCAACACATCACCGGTCAGTTGGGCTTGCAAAGCATTTTTTTGGGAAAGCTTTTGGAGCGTGTGTGCAGGTACATGTTTACTATGAGTGTCTGCAAATACATTGAGAACGATCCCACTCCTAATCTGTAGTAATGTTGATGGAAATTTATTATTCAAGGTATAAGAAAATTGGAATGCAGACAGAGATAACAACATGATGTTCTGAACTCAACCTGTTCTGTGTCTGCGGTG